>NC_136063.1:1571909277-1572532161 GCF_964261635.1 Lissotriton helveticus | reverse complement strand
GTCAGGAGGGGTTTACCTTGCCCCCTTTCCTTCATTTCCCCCTTCTTTTTTCACCACATCTTGTCTCTCGAACCTACCGAGAGACAAGATGGCGGCCGCTCCGGACTGTTTACAATGTTGACAGCTACGCTGCCGGTTAGCTGCCCGGTTAGCTGCCCAGTGAGCTGTCCGGTGAGCTGCCCGGTTCGCGTACCGGGATGCGCCTCTACGGCGTAAAATCGCAAAAAAAATTTTTTTTTATTTTTTGCCCCGCGGGGCACTTTAATATCCCCCTCATCAATCCTAGGGGGTCAGGAGTGGTCTACCTTGCCCCCTTTCCTTCATTTCCCCCTTCGTTTTTCACCACATCTTGTCTCTCGATCGTACCGAGAGACAAGATGGCGGCCGCTCCGGACTGTTTACAATGTTGACAGCTACGCTGCCGGTTAGCTGCCCGGTTAGCTGCCCGGTGAGCTGCCCGGTGAGCTGCCCGGTTCGCGTACCGGGATGCGCCTCTACGGCGTAAAATCGCAAACAAATTTTTTTTTTATTTTTTGCCCCGCGGGGCACTTTAATATCCCCCTCATCAATCCTAGGGGGTCAGGAGTGGTCTACCTTGCCCCCTTTCCTTCATTTCCCCCTTCGTTTTTCACCACATCTTGTCTCTCGATCGTACCGAGAGACAAGATGGCGGCCGCTCCGGACTGTTTAGAATGTTGACAGACACCGGAGAGCCAATCAGCTTCGCTTCGCGAAGTTCCGTTACGCGTCAGGTACGCGAACCGGGGCGCTAACCGGAGCGCTGTCACAGATATATATATTTTTTTAAACGTTAATTTCTCAAAATCCACTGGAGCACATATATTGAGACATAGCAAAGGCACGTCGGGCAAACCATATCTACAATTTTGCCAAGTTTCATGTAAATCTATTCAGCCGTTCGAGCTAAAAGTGAGTCCAACCGCCCTATGGAAAAATGAATGGGAAAAACGCGTTTTGGGACCCCCCTTTTTTCTCGGCCCCCCTTGACGAAACCCCCCCAAATTTTCAGGGGCTGCTCAGAAACAAAATGTGCCATTTTCCTGAAAATTTCAGCCAATTCCGTCCACAAACGCCAAAGTTATTAGACATAGAATTTTCAGAAATCCCATAGAGAAAAAATCCTAACTATATATACCCACTGGCTATCGCCAGTAGGTAATATACATATATAAACATATATAATCTGCATATCTATATAAATATAAATGCATGCATACATATACATATATGCATACATATGCATGTTATTTACATGAAAGTTTTAAAAACACTAATAAAAACAAAGCTAAAAAGCCACCTCATTACAAACAGAATGGCTTTAACTTAAACGAGGGCGAGATCTATTGCATTTTCAATGCTTGTTTACTTTGGTTCTATCAAGAAGGCATTCAGATGTGTCACACATTTGCCATAAATTCTGAATGTTAGCACTCTAGTTGCTCATTAGATCACTGTAGTAAAGCTAGTGCTCACCAGGGAAGTCTGCTGCTAATCATGGTTTGCAGCCATTTTCCCGCATTTTTTATCCCGCAGACTTTCAGTCCGCATACCATTATCCCGCAAGGTCATTGACCTCGCATACCATTATCCCGCATTTTTTCAAAACGCATGTGCATTTATCGCGCATGCCTTTACAAAGAATTACGTTTTAAAGGCATGTATGGTAAATGCATTTGCGTTGTGAAAACCACGATGACGAGAGAGGTAAGTGGGTTTGTGTTCATTTTTTCGTGGGTTAGTGATTGTGTAGTGTAGTGTTGTGTAGTGTAGTGTTGTGTTAGTGTAGTGTAGAGTTGTGGTGGTTGTTTAGTGTAGGGTCATGCTGGGGGTAGTGTTTTAGGGTTTAGGGTTGTGTTGTAGTGTTTGCGTAGTGTAGGGTCATGCTGGGGGTAGTGTTTTAGGGTTTAGGGTAGTGTTGTAGTGTTTGCGTAGTGTAGGGTCATGCTGGGGGTAGTGTTTTAGGGTTTAGGGTTGTGTTGTAGTGTTTGCGTAGTGTAGGGTCATGCTGGGGCTAGTGTTTTAGGGTTTAGGGTAGTGTTGTAGTGTTTGCGTAGTGTAGGGTCATGCTGGGCGTAGTGTTTTAGGGTTTAGGATAGAGTTGTAGTGTTTGCGTAGTGTAGGGTCATGCTGGGGGTAGTGTTTTAGGGTTTTGGGTAGTGTTGTAGTGTTTGCGTAGTGTAGGGTCATGCTGGGGTGTAGTATTTTAGGGTTTAGGGTAGTGATGTAGTGTTTGCGTAGTGTAGGGTCATGCTGGGGGTAGTGTTTTAGGGTTTTGGGTAGTGTTGTAGTGTTTGCGTAGTGTAGGGTCATGCTGGGGGTAGTGTTTTAGGGTTTTGGGTAGTGTTGTAGTGTTTGCGTAGTGTAGGGTCATGCTGGGGTGTAGTGTTTTAGGGTTTTGGGTAGTGTTGTAGTGTTTGCGTAGTGTAGGGTCATGCTGGGGTGTAGTGTTTTAGGGTTTTGGGTAGTGTTGTAGTGTTTGCGTAGTATAGGGTCATGCTGGGGGTAGTGTTTTAGGGTTTTGGGTAGTGTTGTAGTGTTTGCGTAGTGTAGGGTCATGCTGGGGGTAGTGTTTTAGGGTTTTGGGTAGTGTTGTAGTGTTTGCGTAGTGTAGGGTCATGCTGGGGGTAGTGTTTTAGGGTTTTGGGTAGTGTTGAAGTGTTTGCGTAGTGTAGGGTCATGCTGGGGGTAGTGTTTTAGGGTTTTGGGTAGTGTTGTAGTGTTTGCGTAGTGTAGGGTCATGCTGGGGGTAGTGTTTTAGGGTTTAGGGTAGTGTTGTAGTGTTTGCGTAGTGTAGGGTCATGCTGGGGGTAGTGTTTTAGGGTTTAGGGTAGTGTTGTAGTGTTTGCGTAGTGTAGGGTCATGCTGGGGGTAGTGTTTTAGGGTTTAGGGTAGTGTTGTAGTGTTTGCGTAGTGTAGGGTCATGCTGGGGGTAGTGTTTTAGGGTTTAGGGTAGTGTTGTAGTGTTTGCGTAGTGTAGGGTCATGCTGGGGTGTAGTGTTTTAAGGTTTTGGGTAGTGTTGTAGTGTTTGCGTAGTGTAGGGTCATGCTGGGGGTAGTGTTTTAGGGTAGTGTTGTAGTGTTTGCGTAGTGTAGGGTCATGCTGGGGTATAGTGTTTTAGGGTTTTGGGTAGTGTTGTAGTGTTTGCGTAGTGTAGGGTCATGCTGGGGGTAGTGTTTTAGGGTTTAGGGTAGTGTTGTAGTGTTTGCGTAGTGTAGGGTCATGCTGGGGGTAGTGTTTTAGGGTTTAGGGTTGTGTTGTAGTGTTTGCGTAGTGTAGGGTCATGCTGGGGGTAGTGTTTTAGGGTTTAGGGTTGTGTTGTAGTGTTTGTGCAGTGTAGGGTCATGCTGGGGGTAGTGTTTTAGGGTTTAGGGTAGTGTTGTAGTGTTTGCGTAGTGTAGGGTCATGCTGGGGTGTAGTGTTTTAGGGTTTCGGGTAGTGTTGTAGTGTTTGCGTAGTGTAGGGTCATGCTGGGGGTAGTGTTTTAGGGTTTAGGGTAGTGTTGTAGTGTTTGTGTAGTGTAGGGTCATGCTGGGGGTAGTGTTTTAGGGTTTAGGGTAGTGTTGTACTGTTTGTGTAGTGTAGGGTCATGCTGGGGGTAGTGTTTTAGGGTTTAGGGTAGTTTAGTTGTTTAGTGTATGCTAAAGGCATATTCGTTCTAAAAGTTTTCGTTATTTTAATTTGCGGCCTAATAGTACATGCGGGATTTTTTTTGCCGACTGATGGTATGCGGGATTTCGTCATATATTCGCTAATCATACTTTCTATGGCAAAATGAACCCCCTCATTTTGTTCCTTTTTAAATTAAATGTTTTAAGAGTTACCACTTTATTCCAATCAAGATGGCTTCAGGTGTGCCATACCTTTGTAATAAGTAGGACTGTTAGCACTCTAGTTGTTCTTTAGAACACTCTGGGACATTCTGTCATTGGGCTATAGTTGGGCTACATCTGGCTGATATTTGGGCTACATTTGTTTTTTTTGTCTCTGGTGGCCATCTTTGGGCTACATTGGGCTACATTGGGCTACATTGGGCTACATTTGGGCTCCAACATATATATAGCCCAATGTAGCCCAATATATATTTTTCAAAGTTAATTTTCGTAAAAACCACTGGAGCCTATATCTTGAGACATAGCAAAGGCACATCGGGCTACCAGTCCCTACAATTTTGCCAAGTTTGGTGTAAATCCATTCAGCCGTTCAGGCTAAAAGTGAGGCCAACCGCCCTATGGAAAATTGCATGGGAAAAACACGTTTTGGGACCCCCCTTTTTTCTCGGCCCCCCCTTGACGAAACCCCCCCAAATTTTCAGGGGCTGCTCAGACACAAAATGTTCCATTTTCCTGAAAATTTCAGCCAATTCTGTCCTCAAACGCCAAAGTTATTCGACATAGAATTTTCAAAAATCCCATAGGAAAAAAATCCTAACTATATATACCTACTGGCTATCGCCAGTAGGTAATATATATATATATATATAGGACCAACGCCTGCTCCCAGGAAAGGAAAAGGCACCACACAACTCCGAGGATACAGGCAAGTGGCTTTATTGATTTTGCTTGGCGCGTGGTGCTAATAGTTCCTGAAATGCTCAGGCATACGCGTTTCAAGCCTCCAATGGCTCTCATATATATTACCTACTGGCGGTCGCCAGTAGGTATATATAGTTAGGATTTTTTCCCTGTGGGATTTTTGAAAATTCTATGTCTAATAACTTTGGCGTTTGTGGACGGAATTGGCTGAAATTTTCAGGAAAATGGAACATTTTGTTTCTGAGCAGCCCCTGAAAATTTGGGGGGGGTTTGTCAAGGGGGGGCTGAGAAAAAAGGGGGGTCCCAAAACGCGTTTTTCCCATGTTAATTTCCATAGGGCGGTTGGCCTCACTTTTAGCCCGAACGGCTGAATGGATTTGCACGAAACTTGGCAAAATTGTAGGGACTGTTAGCCCGATGTGCCTTTGCTAGGTCTCAATATATGTGCTCCAGTGGATTTTGAGAAATTAACGTTTAAAAAAAGATATATATCTGTGAGCGCGCTCTGGGCAGCGCTCCAGTTCGCGTACTTTACGCGTAACGGAACTTCGCGAAGCGAAGCTGATTGGCTCTCCGGTGTCTGTCAACATTCTAAACAGTCCGGAGCGGCCGCCATCTTGTCTCTCGGTAGGATCGAGAGACAAGAGGAGGCCAAAACAAAGGGGCAAATGACCATAAGGGGGCATAGTAGATCCTCCCTGACCCCCTAGGTTTGATGTGGAGGCTTTAAAAGGGCCCCGCAGGGCAAAAAAAAAAAATAATAATTTTTTTTGTTTTTTGCGTGGGGAGCGCCCGGTTCGCGAACCGGGAAGCGTACTGGGGAGCGTACTATGAGGAAAAAAGAATGATAGACTTTTAAAATATTGTATGTTTATTGATTGTTCGTTTTGTTGTTTTTTTTTTGTTTTTTTTTATTTAAGTAGCAATATGTAGGTACCAATGCAGAGTCAAAAAATTAATATACACCCTATGTAACATAAAAAAGTTGCACAGTATACTATAAGTCTGACTTTACAATATAATCAATTAGGTACTAGTTTATGAATTACATATAAAAATGATTAAAGTCTCGAACAATTTTTGATTATTAAATAATTTTATTTTTGTGATTCTTTTTCCAAATTTAACAGAACATTTAACAACAAAGTGTCGGAAATGTCCTCATTTTCAATCAGCAAATCTACTGCATCTACACATTGAACTAATTCATGGTCCCGTGATTCATCCATGAAATCTGAGTCATCATTGTCCTCAATAACTTTTTCTGTGTTGTTCTCCAGAACAATTTTGAAGGAAATAATCTGCTCTCCTTCCATTTTCTTGCTGTAATTTGCATAAAAAATAAATATATCAGTAGAGATAGGGCACTGTTGGCTTTAAGTTCAGACAGGTACTTGTGAGTTTATAACAGAGAAGTAATCTATGGGCACTGTATGGTTTCAGGCGTGAAGTAGTACTATTAAAAAGTGCCTGTGAAGAAGTCTAAGTAAATTCATAATTATAGCACAGAAACCTAAATCAATCCATAATTATAATAAACAGGCCTTTCTCAATGTCTAACTCTTACAGAGGGACAGTATATAACTATCTGAAAATATTTTCCCAAATTAATTTAAAGTGCATAACATAGTTCTCCTTTCAAATTTATAAAATAACATCTTACCTATTAAAAACAAGTTTAAGTTGTCAGTGAAAATGCACTTGCAATGTACTTCAGGAAGTAGTAGTCAAAATGGCTGTGTTTCTCTCTCTTTTTTTATATATACTCAGGTACATAACCAATCAAATGTCAGGTAAAAAAAGTAGAAAATGAAAGTAACATTTTAATTGGTTGTCAATTCCAACACTTCAGATGTGTTTTGTGAAGTAATTTACCTCAGGGTATTTAGAGAGGTCTACAGGCTAAATGGCTAAATGGAATTCCAACCAAATTTGTGAAAATGGTAGGGATTGGTATGTAGTATGAGCTAATCCATATTTGGTGAGAGTGTCTCCAGTCATTTTTCTGTAAATTACTTTCCCACCTTTTTTGATGGTGCGCTTCCCGGGGAGCGCCCCGGTACGCGAACTGGCGAGCGCCCCGGTACGCGAACCTTAAGCGTTACGGGAGTCCACCATTTTGTGTTTCGGTCGACTTAAGATACAAGATGGAGGGCAAATAATGTTCAGAATGGGTAGAAGGGGGCACGGTAGACTTATCTTGACCCCCTAGGTTTTCTGAGGGTGGCTGAGGAGGCTTATATGTGCGGAAAAAAACATTTTTTTTGAAAATTTCGCGCGGTTAGCTTCCGGTTCGCGTACCGGGTAGCGCCCCGGGGAGCGTACTTTGTTGAAAATTAGTGAAAAAAGTTAGAGCAAAATAATAATTGTGAGTGATCAGATGTAGGGTAGCTCTGAGAAGAGCTTTTGGGTTTATGGTACATTTAGGTACTTATAAGTAGGTACCAATGCACAGTCTTAAATTCAAAATGAAAACTCTGTTGCCCTCATCTGAGAAGTGAACTCCATCTCCTCTGTAGATATCTTGCATGTAATAACGCAAGTTATTGTTGTACATGGAGCCCATTCCATGGTCTCTCATGTAAGCTGAAACAGATTTGTTTACATGCTTCCTCGACTTCTCAATTTGTAGACAAAATTGGTTTGACCACCTCCATTTCTGTCTTTGGCATATATTTGAATATACCAAGGCAGTCTGAGGAAAAAGTGCCATTAATTGCTCAAAGGTGTCCTTTAAAAGCATTTCCAGACCTACCCCAGTCAAAGTGCCCAAATCATTACCTCCACAGTGCACAATTAACAGGTCAGGTTTTGGCAAATGCATAAAGGTTTTCACCAATGGTATCAATTGGTGACATTTTAATCCTCTGTGGCCGAACCACTTAATTTCCACATCGTGTAAATTGAGGTTAGGTAAATTTCTGTTCTCAGCATACCTCTGAGCCCAATAGATGTAACTATGTCCAACAATCCAGACAGAAAACATGGTGAGAGAAGGTTCTCCTGCAGTCAGATGAAGTGTGGCAATGAAATGGCAGTTGAAAAAATAAGAGTTTAAAATGAAAAAAACTGTGGAGTTTCTGTGTTAATGAAGCAGTAACAGTGATTGGTGGATTTTGATTGCTGAAAACAGAAAGTTAGGGTGCATGGATGAGTTCTTTGAAAGATGTATTTTGAGTGGTCAAGAAAAAATCATTAAATGAAAGAATGCACTGGATATGCAGGTGCACTGAGAGTTCAGAGTTCAATTGAAACATTGTTGTGTGAACTTGCAAACACCAGAGGTCTTCCAAGAGGTGGTTGCTATGCAAAAAAAGCAGAGAGGGCAGAGGGGGGAAGGGTTTTGATTTGAAAAAAGTGAGGGAAGAGTTTTGATTGGGTGACATGAGAGATATGTGTGAAGAATTACAGCATTTCTGTGCTTTTGATAGCTGCAGACTCTAGAGTGCATACCTTTTGCTCTGCTGAAGACAAATTGGTGTGTTTCTGAGACTGTTTTGAAACTCATAAAGTATTTGCTAAGGTGAGAAAAGATTTCTTTACTTTAGATAGAGAATAGTGTGCTTTAAGGAGAAAATTATGAAGAAAGTTGTGTTTTTCAAATGTTGCTTTGTCTCAAGTGTTTTACAAATAGATTTTGTTTCTTTGAGAAATTGTAATTGGAGAAAATGTGAAGTATTAGTACTGACAGGGTTTTTTTGTGCATAGGAGCTGTGGAGTGTTTTCAAATTATGACTTGAAAATCGTTTTTGAGGAAAAGGAATGGTTTTAAAATTTATGACAAGGACATAATGGTGTATGCTTCTTTATAAGGCAATTGGGTGTCTCTGATGTTATTTTTCCATTTTAATGTAAGACCTTTCCCTGTGGAGCAAATTGCTTGTAAATATGCTCCCACCTGTGCATGGCAAATTTAGATTTTGAATGTTTGCGTTACATAGCCATGTTAAAAGTGACCCAAACATGCTGCAAAGGCAATCAAAAAACGCTTTCATGTGTCTTAAGGACATTTTAAGTCATTTCCCCATGTGGAGTGTTTTCAAATTATGATTTGAAAATCGTTTTTGGGGAAAAGGAATGGTTTTAAAATTTATGACAAGGACATAATGGTGTATGCTTCTTTATAAGGCAATTGAGTGTCTCTGATGTTATTTTTCCCATATTAAATTAAAAGACCTTTCCCCGTTGAGCAAATTCCTTGTAAATATGCTCCCACCTGTGCATGGTAAATTTAGGTTTTGACTGTTTGAGTTACATAGCCATGTTAAAAGTGACCCAAAAAAGTTGCAAAGGCTTTCAAAAAACACTTTCATGTGTCTTAAGGACATTTTAAGTCATTTCCCCATGTGGAGTGTTTTCAAATTATGATTTGAAAATCGTTTTTGGGGAAAAGGAATGGTTTTAAAAAGTATGACAAGGACATAATGGTGTATGCTTCTTTATAAGGCAATTGAGTGTCTCTGATGTTATTTTTCCCATTTTAATGTAAGACCTTTACCTGTGGAGCAAATTGCTTGTAAATATGCTCCCACCTGTGCATGGCAAATTTAGATTTTGAATGTTTGCGTTACATAGCCATGTTAAAAGTGACCCAAACATGCTGCAAAGGCAATCAAAAAACGCTTTCATGTGTCTTAAGGACATTTTAAGTCATTTCCCCATGTGGAGTGTTTTCAAAATATGACTTGAAAATCGTTTTTGGGGAAAAGGAATGGTTTTAAAATATATGACAAGGACATAATGGTGTATGCTTCTTTATAAGGCATTTCAGTGTCTCTGATGTTATTTTTCCCATATTAAATTAAAAGACCTTTCCCCGTGGAGCAAATTCCTTGTAAATATGCTCCCACCTGTGCATGGTAAATTTAGATTATGACTGTTTGAGTTACATAGCCATGTTAAAAGTGACCCAAAAAAGTTGCAAAGGCTTTAAAAAAACACTTTCATGTGTCTTAAGGACATTTCAAGTCATTTCCCCATGTGGAGTGTTTTCAAATTATGACTTGAAAATCGTTTTTGGGGAAAAGGAATGGTTTTAAAATATATGACAAGGACATAATGGTGTATGCTTCTTTATAAGGCATTTCAGTGTCTCTGATGTTATTTTTCCTATATTAAATTAAAAGACCTTTCCCCGTGGAGCAAATTCCTTGTAAATATGCTCCCACCTGTGCATGGTAAATTTAGATTTTGACTGTTTGAGTTACATAGCCATGTTAAAAGTGACCCAAAAAAGTTGCAAAGGCTTTAAAAAACACTTTCATGTGTCTTAAGGACATTTCAAGTCATTTCCCCATGTGGAGTGTTTTCAAATTATGACTTGAAAATCGTTTTTGGGGAAAAGGAATGGTTTTAAAATATATGACAAGGACATAATGGTGTATGCTTCTTTATAAGGCATTTCAGTGTCTCTGGTGTTATTTTTCCCATTTTAATGTAAGACCTTTACCTGTGGAGCAAATTGCTTGTAAATATGCTCCCACCTGTGCATGGCAAATTTAGATTTTGAATGTTTGCGTTACATAGCCATGTTAAAAGTGACCCAAACATGCTGCAAAGGCAATCAAAAAACGCTTTCATGTGTCTTAAGGACATTTTAAGTCATTTCCCCATGTGGAGTGTTTTCAAAATATGACTTGAAAATCGTTTTTGGGGAAAAGGAATGGTTTTAAAATATATGACAAGGACATAATGGTGTATGCTTCTTTATAAGGCATTTCAGTGTCTCTGATGTTATTTTTCCCATATTAAATTAAAAGACCTTTCCCCGTGGAGCAAATTCCTTGTAAATATGCTCCCACCTGTGCATGGTAAATTTAGATTATGACTGTTTGAGTTACATAGCCATGTTAAAAGTGACCCAAAAAAGTTGCAAAGGCTTTAAAAAAACACTTTCATGTGTCTTAAGGACATTTCAAGTCATTTCCCCATGTGGAGTGTTTTCAAATTATGACTTGAAAATCGTTTTTGGGGAAAAGGAATGGTTTTAAAATATATGACAAGGACATAATGGTGTATGCTTCTTTATAAGGCATTTCAGTGTCTCTGATGTTATTTTTCCTATATTAAATTAAAAGACCTTTCCCCGTGGAGCAAATTCCTTGTAAATATGCTCCCACCTGTGCATGGTAAATTTAGATTTTGACTGTTTGAGTTACATAGCCATGTTAAAAGTGACCCAAAAAAGTTGCAAAGGCTTTAAAAAACACTTTCATGTGTCTTAAGGACATTTCAAGTCATTTCCCCATGTGGAGTGTTTTCAAATTATGACTTGAAAATCGTTTTTGAGGTAAAGGAATGTTTTTAAAATTTATGTGCACCATATGCCCCCAAATTTCTTTTTCAGGGGTGCAGCAGGGTGTTCTTGAGACACCCCTGCACCCTTGGAAAAATTCCTAATTTGCGATGAGCTAATTGCTAATCGCAAATTGCACCTTCATTCCTATGGGCCTCCTGGCCCATGGAAATGAATGGGTAATTTGCAATTAGCAATTTGCTCATCGCAAATTAGGAATGGTAAAGAATCGCTATTTATTCCTTAAAATTCGCTATTTAGGAAATGCAAAATAGTTTGATGATACATATGGCGGTTCATCTCTAACAAGACAAGAAGCTTAGGGATTGATTTATGATGACTGGCGCAATGAAGTGGAAATCACTTACTTCATTGGTAGGCCTTTACATGTATTATCTCCTCTGTATTCTTCATCAAGCGTAACTTTGATCTGCAATCCTGAGTAGGCCTCACCTTAAACAAACCTCTGGATAGGCCACACCTTATCGTCATCCTGAATTAATCATTTAAAATGCTAGGGACAGATTTATGATAGGTGTATGCCTCTTTTGCGCCACTGTGCGTCACTTTTGTGATGCAGCGGCGGTGCAAAAGATTTGCTATGAGGCGACAAAATTACAAATTGATGCATTTAGGCAGATGTGTCATGCTGTAAAAAAAACGTGCCACATGAAAACGATGCAGCAGTGATGCAAAAGATGCACCATGTTGCAAGACAGGCCTCACTTGGGGCCATATGTATCAAGCTAATTAGCATTCGCAAAGGCCGAAATTCTGCGAATTTCGGCCTTTGCGAATGCTAATTAGACAAATGGTATGTATCAAAGAAGTTTGATGCAAAATAAGGAATAGCAAAATTTGTTATTCCTTATTTTGCGATTGCACTGAAGCATTTGCAAATTTTGCGATTCCTTAAATGAAATGTATCAAACAAAAAACATGCAAAAAATGCCATTAAGGATTTGCAAATTACCACCAACTTCTAGTTGGTGGTAATTTGCAAATTCTTTTCAAAAAGCTTTTTTTCCAAAAAACAAAAGGTGCCATATGACGCCCATACATGCCCTTAGGGCATGTATGTGCGCCATATGCCCCCAAATTTCTTTTTCAGGGGTGCAGCAGGGTGTTCTTGAGACACCCCTGCACCCTTGGAAAAATTCCTAATTTGCGATGAGCTAATTGCTAATCGCAAATTGCACCTTCATTCCTATGGGCCTCCTGGCCCATGGAAATGAATGGGTAATTTGCAATTAGCAATTTGCTCATCGCAAATTAGGAATGGTAAAGAATCGCTATTTATTCCTTAAAATTCGCTATTTAGGAAATGCAAAATAGTTTGATGATACATAAGGCGGTTCATCTCTAACAAGATAAGAAGCTTAGGGATAGATTTATGATGACTGGCGCATCACCAGGGATGTGCCAGTCATCCTGCGCCGCTGTTCCGCCACCCATGGTGTGCTGCATTTACAATGCGGCGCACCATGGGGCAAAAACGGCACAGATGCGTGACGCATCTGTGCCGTAAAGGTGGTGCATTACTGGAGTTGAATCGCAAGTGCGATGCAGCTCCAGCAAGGCTCAGGGGTGCCCCATCTCCACAATGCTGCGTCAAGAACTATGCCTGCTTCAAGCAGGCGCAGGGTTTTGACGCAGCTTTGTCCTATCTGATTGTAAATGCGGCACACCATGGGTGGCAGAGCAGCGGTGCACGTTAACTGGTGCATCCCTGGGGATGTGCCAGTTAACATAAATCTGCCCCTTTACATTTAAGTATGTGCAGGGGACACAGAGTCGGTGAGGCTTATCCAAGGTTAAGAAGAGATGAGTCCTGTTCACTGAAAAATTGGACATAGGCTTCACCTCCTCAGCATCGCTGGACATGGCTAAATAATAGCTGCAAAATGTTACTCTTGTTAAACAATTTTACTATTATAATCTCTGAGATTTGTCTCTTACTCTGCAACATCTCATTGTTGTTATCTTTCTTTAAAGATAAAGACAACATCAACATGAGCGACAATCAGCAATCAGTTGATTTCAACCTCATCATTGAACTCATAATGAAACATCAGTGGATGTTGATCCCTTGGATGATTTAAATCCTGAGGATGAAGAAGAACGTAATGAGGATGCAGATTTGTCAGAATTGTATGACATAGGATGGGAAGCTGACGTGCTTGAGCCTATGGAACTATAAACATTTATTTTAAAAATTTATAATAAATAAAAAGTAAAAATGTAAACCGTTTGATTTAAAATTAAAAACACCTTTAAAAACAGGTTATGTCTAGTGTCTTCTATAAAATATTAAAATATGCTCATAAAATTAGATCAGAATCACATATAAAATAGTAGAGGTAAAATGAATATAAATTCCATTTATTTTCTGCTATTTGTGTATTATATATTTGCCAAGCACTAAAAAATCTTCTATGTAAAAATGTCAAGTAGTGTGTTAAGTTTTTGATGACTGTTATTGATTTACTGTTTGGTAATAGTGGTTAATAACATTTTTTATTATATTTTACCACAGATTCAACTGCAGATCATTTCAAGATTTCAGCATGCCAACCAAAGAAAGACTGAGAAAGGCTGCAAAACGTCAAAGACAGCAGGTCAATGAAAAAAAGCAGCAGTCCTCTAACAAAAAGATTTGTCAAGTCACCAAGAAAGCACCGGGTAAGAGTACAAAAACATTCATAAGAAATATCTGTAGTAAAAAAAATATTACTACAGAAAATGTTTCAGTCCAGAAAAAGAGAAGCAATTCAAACGGAAAGGAAAGGCCAATGAAAAATGTTACTGCTAGAGCAAGAGATAACTCTGTGCATGATAGTAGAAGGAAACAACAGTTTAGGGACATTCGTAAACGAATGTTCTGCAACAGGATAATTGGCAATTTGTTAAAAAATATTAAGAAAGGTCAACAGAAAGTGGTTTTTTATAAGAGAAAAAAAATAGTTGAGAAAGTTATTGATCAGGCATTTGAAATTAAACGTAAGTTATTTATTTTGATAATCAATAGAATTAGGAAGCTAAACAAGGCAATTTATGATTTCAAAAGAAATAGTAGATGGAAGAGAATAGTTAATCGTAGTAATTTTTGTGAAGTTTTTTCTGGAGAATGGATGCATAGTTCAAGCTGTGAGGCATTTTTTAATGAGGAGAGTTATTTCCAGGATAATGATTTGGTGCATGCAGTTGACACCAGTGGTCGAGCTTATGAAGTGAAAGATGGTTGTCCAGTTGAAAAAGAAAAACTTGTGACAACAGAGGCAGAAGAGGTGTTAGGTAATGAGGTTTTAGGAAGACGTCCTAAGGGTCCTGTGTATACCTGGAAGTGTAGTAGTATTTGCAGTGTGCGACAGGATTCCATCAATTTGCTTTGTGATTTTGTACGGTCATTTAATAAGAAAAGTTTGAAGCAGAAAATGAAGTTGTTGCAAGAATTAGATCCTTGCAGAGTGAGAGAAGTGACAGGTTTGCATGGTCATTCACTGGCTTGTCTTTCCAGGAGAGTATGCCAGAGTGTTTTTCATCATTTCAGGATGCTAGCAGTGCATCATAATAAAGTGAGGAAATTAGTTAGAATGTTGTATTATGCTAAGAGTCCAGCAATTATGCTTAAACAATTATGCGCTGCTCTTTTGCATGGTTCTGAAATAGATGTGAAGAATATATGTGAAGAAATTGAGTTTTGTTACTTTGGAAGTAAAGAGGAGAATGTTGAAATTGACCAAGAAGAAGCGGGTAATGTGGAAGATAGTGTACAGGTTTCCAGTACAGATAATTTCCAGAGGGAAATTGCGACGTTTCAGGTCAAATCAAGTGAGAGGCCAAATTTCACTTGTGTGTGTTGTCGACGCACTTATTATAAGAATCAGACTAAGTTAGTGGATTTATATGCAAAAAGTGAAAGGGAAAATAATAGTGAATGGAAGGATTTCACAACATACTTGATGGTAGAAAATTGTTTTGATTTGGGATTGGATCAACGTGTGTGTACTTATTGTTGTAACAAATTAAATCAAAACCAGATGCCTGCTAGAGCAGTTCATAATAATCTGGAATTGGTTGAGATTCCTTCTGAATTGAAGGATTTAAATACTTATGAATCTATTTTGATTCAAAGTATCCATCCCTTTCAGGCTATTGTAAGAATGGAGTCAAAAACAGGGAAATTGCCTCCATCAGATTTACAGAGAGGATTAAAGGGAAGAGTTGTTTATTTGCCTCTAGATTTGAAGAAAAACATTAACACAATTGGAGTAGAAAAAGTGGAAGAGGAACCTCTGGTTATCTTAGTTAATGGGGTTCCGACAAAGAATAAGAAAATATGGCAAGATTTAGTGGATGTTAGGAAAGTTAAAAAGGCAACATTGTATTTGAAAAAAAATAATAAATACTATAAGAATGTATATGTTGCAGAAGAGGAAGTAAGTGAGGAAGAGGATAGCGATTTGTGTGCTGGTCAAATTGAGAAAGTAGAACCCTCTACTAGTGAAGAAATATATGAACATTATAGTGTTCATCCTTTGCATTCCAAGGAAGTCATGGGGAATGCTATTGAGTTGTTTCAAATGAAACAAGCCAAAGGGAGTCCCATTAGTGTTTGGGAGGAAAGTTTGGAAGCTCGGTGTTTCCCACAGCTTTTTCCAACAGGTCAGGGAGGAAGATATGATGAGCGACCTCATCAAATTCCTGCTTCTGAATACCGGACTTTGCGATTGTATGCAGGAGATGCTAGGTTTCGACAATGCATTCCCTATTTGTTTCATCTCCTGTTTGAAAGCGATCTGTCTGGACTGTCATATGCAGTGAACCACATCTTGAAAAGTGGTATACACATGCAAAACATCTCGGCAAGTGACTTTATGGATAAAGTCAATGTCCAGGACAGTATTTTGGATTCTCACCTGATTAATCTCATGGCGTGTCAGCGTGGTACTAATGAGTACTGGTACCGTCGTCATGGTGATTTAAAATGTATGCTGAGGAACTTAGGAACTCCCACATGGTTTCTCACTCTGAGCTGAGCGGAGTATGGCCGGGAAGACTTACTTGAATTTCTACGAGAGGCAAATGGAAACATCGAAAACATCGAGTTCAAGACACCCGGAGAACTGTGCTCTTTGGATCCAGTCAATGTATGCAGGTACTTCAATCATAGATTTGAAGCTATGATGTCTTTCATCATGAATAAGAAGAATCCACCTCTTGGAGAGGTGTTGGATTTCTTCTGGAGAAAGGAGTACCAAGCAAGAGGGGCTCCTCATATACATATGTTGCTGTGGATCAAGGATGCACCTAAATTTGGAACGGATCCAGAAGACTCAGTGATGAGTTTCATACAACAGTATTCTACGTGTGCTGTTCCAAACGCAAAGGAGAAGAAAAGCCTAAGAGAAAAAGTTCTACGTTTCCAAAGCCATCGATGTGGAAAGTACTGTCGTCGTAAATTCCGAAACAAGGACAAGTTCTACACCAAATGTCGTTTCGGCTTTCCACGACCGGTGATTTCTAAAGGAAGAGTAAACAGTTTGATGTCTTCGCTGCGACATAATGTGATGAAGAAATCACCTAAAAACACATACAATTTGAAGAGGAACGAAGAGTCTAAGTACATCAACGACTACAACCCGGTGATTTTGTCCATGTGGAATGCTGACATGGATTTTCAGTTTGTGGCTGATAACTGTATGGCTGTGGCTCGGTATGTGACATCTTACATCACCAAAAAAGAGAAGACAGAATTGAAGGATATGTGGGAGGACATTTCCCATGAAAAGAGCCTCAGCAAGAAGTTGTACAGTTTCAGTCTGAAGATGTTGTCGCATCGAGAAATCGGAGCTTACGAATGTTCTGACCGGTTGTCTTCAGCAAGTCTCTATGCCAAGTCCAGGAGTATCGTTTGGGCGAGTCTTGGTCTTGCTGCAACGCGTAATCGAGTTCTGAAACCTGTGTGGGAAATTGAGTATTTGGCGGAAAAGGAGCCAAACAGTACCGACATTTTGAAGACCAACATGTTGGATACATATTATCCAAATCGAAGCAGTCACCTCGAGAATGTTTGTCTGTATGAGGTTCTTCAAAATTACATATTCAAGAGGAACATCAAAGAAGATACTGAGAAAGGAGTGTATGCTGTAATAGGAAGTGAGGGATGTCTGGTCAAGCAAAGAAAATCCCACTTGGTAAACCATCGAAAATTGAGTGGCGAATCTCCTGAAAAAAAGGAGTTTTTCTATTTAGCACTTTTGCAACTTTTCAAGCCTTGGCGTGCAGAAGAGGAACTGCTTGGAGATTTCATCTGTTACGAAGACTCTTTCAATGCTGCCAAGGAGACCATAGAATGTCCTGCTTTTCCCAAATATGTAGAAATGTTGAATGCGGAAATTGAGCAGGAAGCTGCCACTGCTATGAATGAAGTGGAAAGAGCCATGGCACATGCTCAGGAGGATGCGGTTAACTTAGAAGAGTTGGAAAGACAACTCAACGTTGAGCAGAGGAAAATATATGACGAAGTTACCATGCAAATTGATCATGGATTAAGTCATGACAAGAAAGAGTGCTCATGTACGTCGTTGAAGCCTGTCCGACTGTACGTGAGTGGAGAAGCGGGAACTGGAAAAAGTTTCCTTATTAAAGCAATTTCATGTTATTTGCAGGAAAGGACAGAGTCATCGCTGTCTTGTGTTGTCACCGCTCCAACTGGACTGGCAGCACATAACATTAAAGGGATTACTTTACATCGTTTACTGATGCTGCCAGTGGAGCATGACAACAAATTACAATATCACAAGCTATCTGGAGATGCTTGTTGTGAAGTTTCAAGAATCTTGAGGAAAATGAAACTTCTTATCATTGACGAAGTAAGCATGGTTTCCAATGTCATGCTTGCCTTTGTGCATTTGAGAATGCAAGAAGTTCTCAAAACAGAGTATGATGTGTTATTTGGTGGCAAACACATCATTGTTTTCGGAGATCTTCTGCAGCTGACACCAGTGAAAGGGCAACCTGTGTTCAAAATGCTCACGCATGAAGATACCAGGAAGTGCCTAGGGAGCATTGGCAACGTCAATATATGGTTAAACTTCAATTATGCTGAACTGCATGAAAATATGCGTCAGGCGAAGGATGAAGTTTACAAGACTATTCTACAAGATGTTAGAATTGGAAAAGTGACCGAGCATGGGAAAGAAGCTTTACATGCATGATTACTGTCAAATTTATATCCAGAACAAGATGTTGTGCCTGAGAATATTTTTCAGAAAATTACTGAGAAGAAATCGGGAATATGTTTGATGCCAACTCTTGCAGAATGTGCCAAATTCAACAACAAAATGTTGCATTTAGAAAAGCAACAGATTGTGAAACTGGAAGCTATTGACAGAGTAGAGCATATGGGATCAACAATTATTTTGTCTGAGAATTTGAAAACAAAATTGGATTCATTAGAGAAGACTATATCTAAAACTGCAGGTTTTGAAAAGACTCTGAATGTGTGCTTGAACTGCCGTATAATTTTAAGAAGGAATTTACATGTTGAAAGAGGTCTGGTAAATGGATCAATGGGTAATGTTGTTGATTTTGTAAAATACAGAAATAGAGATGGAATTGAATTTTTAAAAATTAAATTTGATGGCATTGAGGAAGTACAGCTAATTGGTCGTTGTTCTGCTAGATTTTTGCTTGTGAAAGACTTATATGTTCGCCGTAAGCAGTTTCCTGTTTGCTTGGCATATGCGGTGACAATCCATAAATCGCAAGGTTTAAGTGTAGACAGTGCATTGGTGAATATTGGCAGTTCTGTGTTCAAGGAGGGTATGGCATATGTGGCATTGTCACGAGTTAGAACTTTATCGGGATTGTACTTGATTGAGTGTGATGTCACAAACATTTGTGCAGATCTAGATTGTGTTAAGGAATACAATAGGTTAAGAAGAGAGTATGCGCCACATTTGCCTCAATATCCTTTGTTTGATAAACGTGTGGTAGGCCGGAAACGAAGAAATGTGACCAATACTGGGGAGGTTGTAGCAAAAAGACGAAAAGTCGATGAACCTGAAATTATAAGCAGAAACAAAAAGGATTCTGTTGAAGATGTTGTTGGTTTTCAATTTGAAAACAGTTCTGGTGTCAACTGCTATGCTAATGTAGTGGTTAATGTTTTGTTTTCTCTAGAAAATGTAAAAGAAGAGATTGTGGTCAATTCTGATCAAAGATTTTGCAGTTTGTTAAATTCTGTATTAGAGAAATGTAGCACTGATAGAACAAAAATAGAAAGTGTGTCTGAAATTCGAAATCTGTTAGACAGATGTTCAGGCCAAACACAATTCTCTCAAAATATTCAGCAAGAATGTCAGGAGTTTTTAATGTATATGCTTGATGTATTGCATGCTGAAGGTGTAGATGTAGATCACCTGTTTGGGCTTTCTTATCAATGGCAGCATGACTGCGAGAACTGTAGGGTATCAAGTACTACTAGTGTAGACTCAGAAAGATTTAAATATTTAACTTTGCCAGATAGTAAATCAGTCTCTTTTAATAAACTAGTAAAAGCAGCTGATCACAACATGGAGTGTAGCTAATGTAAATCTGAAATGATGTCCACATTATTTATACGAACATATGGCCAGTATGTTATTTTAATGTTCCAACGAAGTAGGCCTGATGGAACAAAATTGACAACTTTAATTAAAAATTTTGTGGCTTCACAGTTGTCAATATCAGGAAGGACTTTTGTAACTGCAGCAATTATATATCATGACGGTCCTTCAATATCATCAGGACATTACACAGCTTATTTAAAGTCTAGAAATGGCTGGTCATTCTGCAATGATTCTGTTTTAATTTTCCAAAAAAAATTGCCGTATGACCTTAAAAACTCTTACCTGGTGTTTTTAAAACCAAAATTTTAGGGAAAGAATCTCGGGATGTGCTCTGAGGAATTTCAAGAAGTTCTAATGGCTCCTACACGATTTGGCCTTGAGGATAAGTGTAGTACAGAGACATAACTTCTTACCATAACACTGGACGTCATGGAGAAATAAGTGCACTTTGAATGAGTTAAAAAAAACTGTTTCTTTTTATAAGCTAATTGAAGCAGCCAATCAAAACATGGAGTAGAGGGAATGTAAGTCTGCAATGCTGTCTACTGTTTTATATTGCTTTGTGATTAAAAGTGATGTAGAGAATTAAATACTTGTAGTAGTCATAGAGATAGTGTAAGTCTGCTTCATAGTAAGCAGTATGAGTGTCATAGGAAATGTAGAACATGACTGAGCAAGAAGGGGAAGATATTACTAGTCCAGGATTGTGAAAATGATCTTCAACATTTTTATTGTGAAAGTTGCGGAAATACAACATGACGGAATTGGCTTACAAGAATTCTAAGAGTTATAAATGGCTCTGACATGATTTGGCCTTGTGGAAACGTGTGGTAGAGAGCAAGAAGTCATTTATTGTATGTAACATGTTTTTCAAAACGATGGAGGTTTTCTTTCAGAAAGTGGCGGTCTGAAAGTAATAACAGCACAACAGAGTGTAAGCTATTCATAGGACATCCTTCGACGTCATGGAAAGTAAGTTAACTTTAAGGAGTTCTGAATTCTGATTTGTTATGTTGTATGGGTTTTTTAAACACAATCATTTTGATTGTGTTTTTTTTTCCCCGCTGTTATATGATGAATACCTTCAAGTCACTGTTTTTAGTGAAATTTGATACATTCTGAGAACAGCAAAAATAAACCATTTAACATGTATAATTAATTCTGTACTGTTTGCATTTATGATGTACATTTAGAACTGTGTAGGAGGCATGGAGAAGGAGAGGCTTCTGTAAGTGTCAAAGTTGTTGCATACAGTGCTCATATTCTACGTAGTCTTTCATATGATAGACTACATTTCCGCAATGAGATACCTAAGCAAAGGAAACACAGGTGATATGATTGTGGAATGAGCAAAAAAAATTGCACGTTTTTCAATTATATTACCTGTGTTTCCTAACATTACACATCACATTGTGTAGATGAGGTTTAGGCCTGTTCCTGGAGACAGAGGAGGTCTGACATTTGTTCAAGAGTGCAGTGGACATGACACACTTGGTTGGTAGGCCTGCACATGTATTTTCTCCTCTGTATTCTTCAACAAACCTAAATTTCATCTGCAACTCTGAGTAGGACTTACCTGAAACAAATCTGTGGATAGGTTACACCTTATTGGCATCTTAAAACAATCATTTAAAATGTTAGGGTCAGATTTATGGTGGCCGTGCGCCTCTTTTGCTCCATTGTGGGTCACTTTTGTGTAAAAGATGCACCATGTTGCAAGATAGGTTTCAGTTCATCTCCAGCAAGATACCATTAGTTTAAAATGTATATAATTAGCACTGTGTAGGGGGCATGCAGAAGCTGAAGCTTTTGTAAGTGTCAAAGTTGTTCCATGCAGTGCTGCACTTCTGGGTACTGTTTAATATGCTGCACTACATGTGCACTATGAGATACCTAAGCAAAGGCAACACAGGTGATGTGATTGTGAAATGAGGAAAAGAAACTCCACATTTTTCAATTACATCACCTGTGTTTCCTAAGTTTACGAATGACATTGTGCAGATGAAGTTTAGGTCTGTCCATGGACACAGAAGAGGTCTGGCCTTTGTTGAGGAGTGAAGTGGACATGACTTACTTCATTGGTAGGTCTTCACATGTATTATCTCCTCTGTACTCTTCAACAAGCGTAAATTTCATCTAAAACCCTGAGTAGGCCTCACCTTAAACAAACCTCTGGATAGGCCACACCTTATCGTCATCCTGAATCAATCATTTCAAATGTTAGGGACAGATTTATGATAGGTGTATGCCTCTTTTGCGCCACTGTGCGTCACTTTTGTGATGCAGCGGCGGTGCAAAAGATTTGCTATGAGGCGACAAAATTACAAATTGATGCATCTAGGCAGATGTGTCATGCTGTAAAAAACACGTGCCACATGAAACCGATGCAGCAGTGATGCAAAAGATGCACCATGTTGCAAGACAGGCCTGACTTCATCTCCAACAAGATAAGAAGCTAAGCCTTCTGTAAATGTCAAAATTGTTGTATATTTTGCTCAACTTCTATGTACTCTTTGATATGCTAGACTCCATCTGCACTATGAGATACCTAACCAAAGGCAACACAGGTGATGTGATTGTGAAATGAGGAAAAGAAACTCTGTTTCTCCTTCAATCTTTTCCCTTGTCTTTTCTAATTTTTAAATACATGTTTTAATATTTTTCAAATGTTTGTTCTCTCTTTCACAGATTGAAAGTATAAAAACAAAAAGTGAGTAAGTTAACGACAATTATAAGGTAAATGTTTTGTACTCTTTTCGTTACATTTCTATCACATTCACCTACTAGTAGTTCGACAGCTTCATTTCTTTAACCCTCAGTTTCCTGCCTTTGCTACTTCCCTCATTCCTTTCTCTATTACCTACTTACTCTACTCCTTCCACTCCTTTTCTCAGTCCCTCTCTTCTCATAGTTCCTCACTCTTGTTCACTCACTCCGTCTCTATTACTCTTAGTGTCTTTGACTGATCACTCTTTCACTACTTGTTCATTATGCTTTCTCTCTGTAGTTCAAGCACACTAAGGGGCATATTATCAACACAGCCAATAAAATTATTGCTGTTTTTATTGGAAGAAAACTGTTGCAAAAGTGGTTTTAGCGGCAGTTTTCCGCCACAAAAGCGGCTTTAGCGACACATTTCTGCTGATAAAAGCTGCAAAACTTTTATTGCCTATGTTGATGATATGGTTCTATGTTATTTACATTTCTTTGCTGTTTCAATGAATCTTTTTTGTTATTTTTTCTTTTCTGTTTTCTGTTTTTTCTCTCTGTTATTCCACATGTTTTAATCTTATTTTGAACATTCACTCACATTCTCCAAGAAACTCTTCTTTGTTATTGTTCTACTCTCTTTTTTTTCTTTCACTTCCTTATCTATTTTGTTTTTCACAATTATACCCTCTTCCATCTTTTCTTCGGTAAATAGATCTATTAAACAGTATCTCTGGATTACTCCCTATAGCTGTCTTTCTTTTAACATTACTCTCTGTTTACTTCCCTTATACTTACTCTTCTTTTTTTTTTTTTTTTTTTTTTTGGTTCGCTCCCGGTTCGCCTACCGGGAAGCCAACGGGGAAGCGAACTAAAAAAAAAAGAGCTTGCCAGAGTGCTAAACATTCTAGCAATTTTTTTTGGAAAGGGGAGGTAGTTCTGAAAAGAACTTTTTTTTAATGTTTTTGTTGTTTTATATATATTTTTTTTTTTTCTGAACATGTTTTCTTTTTTTTGTATTTTTTGAACATTTTTATGGTTTTTTTTTGTTTTTGATGGAGGGGAAACAACAAAAAACAGGCATTGAAAAGGGCTCAACAGGAGCAAAAAAAAAAATTACTGTCTGGGGCGGTTAGGGCAATTGTGATTGTTAATAGCTAGGTTTATTAAATTAATGCTCATGTTACCACATGACAGCAATGCACCGCAATACATACAGGTATGTTTGATATGAGCAAAGTTCTCCTGAATGTTTGGCACGGTTTCCCGTGCCTCTGCTGCTGTCAATGATATTAGTGATGTTGACCTGGCCACAGGAGTTGTTGTTGGGTTATCTTGCATGTCACGTATCTCCGCCTGGCTGTAGTTCAGTGGATGCCACCTGGTCATGTGACGATGCATTGTATGGTTTCCGTAGCTATATTTTTTATCAGTGCCTCTAGATAACCGGTCTTTACAAATCAGGCAGGTGACATACCTAGCATTTACTTTTTTTTGCCCTCGAGGGAGTGAAAAAAACTGCCAAATAAAGCTGGCTTTCCGACGTGAAACCCGGGGCACCTCCTGTAAGAACTGTGGTCCTTCGGTCTCCTCTTCCTCTAGTTCATCCTCTTCCTCCTCTGTCTGGCTGATAAAATGGGAAGGTGGTCCTCTCTTTCCATGAGGAGGTGGAGGTGGTGGTGGGGGTGCACCAGCTGAAGCAACTATTGAAGCCATTGCTCAAGTCTCAAAAATGGTCTTCCTCTCACAAAGATGAAAGTCAGAGTGAGGAAAGAAGGAGGGGTTTTCATCATTTGGGAAAAACAATATTTCTAAACCAATGAAAAGTGTTATTTTTAGGTCACCTGACCTAGCCTTACATCATTATGAAACCAAAAGTGAAATGAACCAATGAAAAGTTTTATCAACAAGTCACATGACCTCTTACGCTTAAGTTACGCGCTGCGGAACGCGCCCCGGATCGCTTCCGGTTCGCTGCGCTTCGCGCCTCTGTTCGCGCTCCGGAGCGCTTCCGGGTGCGCTAACGCGGCGCGTCATAAGACGCATTACGCGGCAACGCGATACGTCGCGCTTTCGCGACGCGCCGCGGATCGCTTCCGGGGAGCTGCGCTTCGCGTCTCAGTTCGCGTACCGGAGCATTTCCGGGTGCGCTAACGCAGCGCGTCATAAGACGCATTACGCGACAACGTGATACATCGCGCTTCCGCGACGCGTCACGATGTTGATTTCTAACGCGGCAGTTGCGCTAACGGAACGTTTACCGGTTCGCGGACTGGGTCGCGGCATCAAGGTGAGCTAACGGGAAGCTTCCCGGTTCGCGAACCGGGAGCGAACAAAAAAAAAGTATTAATTTTTTTTTTATTAATAAACATATAAAATATGTTTTTGGATTTAAAGAAGAATACATTTTACAGCTACAGATATTAGCTTTTAAAAAACCAATGAAATTCACTGAAAAAAACATAGGTTATAGACCATATATAGTTAGGAATTAGCATTTACAAAACCTTGAAAATTCACTGAAAAAACCATGGGTTATAGACCATATATAGTTAGGAATTAGCATTTAAAAAACCTTATTTTACTCACACAAAACCATTGAAATTCCATATATAGTTAGTTGTACTAACTATATATCGCGCACCCGCAATCCACTGCTGATGATGTCACATATTACATCATTCATGACATGGTCAGTGACATCACTGATGACATCACTGATGACATCTCAAATGACATCACTGATGACATCACTGATGACATCTGAAATGACATCACTGATGACATCACTGATGACTACATTCAGTGACTGTATAATTCTGTAAAGTTAAAATATGTCTTACATATTGAAGAATGAGTGGATGTATAAGTGTCTTGATGAAGGATTTAGTAGGGGCATGACTGACTGTATGAGTGACTGATTAAATGTGTCTCACTGAGTGCATGGGTTAGTGACTAAACTGTCTTAATTTGTACATCATTATGTCTGTTGTTCTGTAAACTGCTGCATGTGTTGATCAGTAGCTATATGATTAACTGTATGGGTTATTGATTGGTTGCCCAAGCATTTGTATGGGAGACTGAGTGTGTGTGTGGGTGGCTGGGAGGTGTATGACTCTTTGCATAGATGTGTGAGCAGTTGATTGACTAGATGTATGGGTTCAAAAGTGCATGTGGAAACAGCTGTATGGGCGGTTGACTGTGTGCATGAGTGTATTGGTGAGTGAATGGATATCTCAGTGCTACATGTTAAAGTAAGTACATATGTAAAATACAGTACATGTGAGAGTTGACATATATAAATAACTGTGCATAAGAGCCAGTGAATGTGTGAGTGGCTGTATGGATCATTGTGAACTTGTATCCAGGATTTTATAAGTCAGTAAATATGTTTTAGTATATGTTTGAATAAGTAAGGTGTGTATAACTGTATAGTTGAGGAAATGGAGGTGTGATTGATTCTTTGCATGACTAAGTGTCTGAGTAACTCCATAGATGAGTGACAGTCTATGAGTGTCTGTTTACACTGAGTGTATCTAAGGTTATATTAGAGTCTGAAGAGGTTCATCGTATTATCACATGAATGATGTCATCAGTGATGTCATCAGTAATGTCAAATGAGATGTCATCAGTGATGTCATCAGTGATGTCATTTGAGATGTCATCAGTGATGTCATCAGTGATGTCACTGACCATGTCATGAATGATGTAATATGTGACATCATCAGCAGTGGATTGCGGGTGCGCGATATATAGTTAGTACAACTAACTATATATGGAATTTCAATGGTTTTGTGTGAGTAAAATAAGGTTTTTTAAATGCTAATTCCTAACTATATATGGTCTATAACCTATGGTTTTTTCAGTGAATATATATATATACATGAGAATTCCTCTATTCCAGAAATAATTCACTGGATTCAAGGACGGCACACCAGGAAAACGGCACAGAAAACTTTATTGTGCGCTAGTTAGCAAAGACTATATATATATATTCACTGAAAAAACCATAGGTTTCAGGGGTGTTATAGTTAGCTGGACATTTCACTCATACAAAACCATTGAAATTCCTCCGTTATAGTTAGTTGTACTAACTGTAACTTTCGTGCCTGCAATCCACTGGTGATGATGTCACATATTACATCATTCATGACATGGTCAGTGACATCACTGATGACATCACTGATGACATCTCAAATGACATCACTGATGACATCACTGATTATATCATCCAGTGAATGTGGTTTGATTTGTTATTTAAATATGTATTATATATATAGCAATCTGCATTTAAGAATCAGTGGATATATACTTATCTTGATGGAGGACTTAGTAGCAGTGTGATTGACTGTTTACTTGACTAATTTATAGTGTCTCACTAAATATATTGGATAGTGACTAAACTGTGTGAATATCTGTATTATTTTGTCAGTTGTTGTGTAAAGTGCTGTACTAGTTGGCTACTAGCTACGTGAAAGTCTATATTCGTTATTGATTAGTTAACTGATTATTTGTATCGGAGAGTAAATGTGTGTGTGGTTCGGTGTGGGATCTGGGACTGCCCAAAGATATGTGAATAGTTAATTCAGTACGTATATGAGGTTAAGACTACATGTTATAATAGTTGTTTGGGTGAGTGTATATCTTTATGGGTGTGGTGATGAGCAAAAATATTTCTCAATGGTACATGTCCAACAAAGTGAAAAAAATAAAAGGCAGTGTATGTGACAGTTCTTGTATATAAACAAGTATGCATAAAAAACATTGATTGCATGAGTGACTGTATAGATAAATGTATACTAGTAATAGTGATTTCATAGCTCACTACATATGATTTACTATCTATATGAATAAATGAAGTGCTATTTGTATAAGTGTGTAGCTGAGTAAATGTAAATAAGATACATTGTTTGCAAAACTGAGTAGGATGACTGCATAACTGCATAGGATGTGTGCTGGTGTGTAATGTCAATATAGGTGTATAAGTATATTTGATAGTGTTCCATTGATCATTGACAACACGTATGAGTGAATCTATAGGTAATTGATTAGATGTGTGTGTAGATCTAGGAATCACTGAGTGGGTTTTTAGATACTTGTATTACTGTGTCAATGGATTCAAATATGGTAATCTGTATTTTACAGTGAGTGATGAAAGATTATACTAGTGTATGATGAGGTATATCTGATTGTCACCTGGATGATGTAATGAGTGATATCATCAGTGATGTCACTGACCATATCATGAATGATGTAATATGTGACATCATCACCAGTGGATTGCGGGCGCAAGAGGTACAGTTAGTATAACTAACTATAACTGAGGAATTTCAATGGCATGAGTGAAATGTCCAGCTAACTATAACACCCCTGAAACCTATGGTTTTTTCAGTGAATTTCTAAGGTTTTTTAAATGATAATTCCTAACTATAACCTGCTTGAAACCTATGGTTTTTTCAGTGAATTTCAAAGGTTTTTTTAAATGATAATTCCTAACTATAACCTGTCTGAAACCTATGGTTTTTTCATTGAATTTCAAAGGTTTTTTAAATGACAATTCCTAATTATAATGTTATGATGACCACTTCCCCATATATTCAACAAGAAACCAAATCTGCAATGCTACCTAAAATAAAAAGCGATAGTTTCACTTATCACTAACAAATTAACATCAACATTTAACTAGTGTAAGGACGCCGACTATGTACTGCGTGAATACACCCAACTCATACCCATATTTAAAGAGCAATAAGTGATAGAGGTACTAATTATATACTTCTGACACCCAACAAAATCACAATACCCAGCGTCACCATCACTACAACCACCCCTCCTCACCCCTCTCCGTCTACTACCTTAGAGGCAGCACAAAACAGGACAACAGACCGTACCAAGATAATATATCCCCTCAACAGCACACTAGCTCAATGTTCAGAGATGTGGTAACCAACTATGTATAAGGGAAGGAACTCGCACATCAACAATAATTTACACAATGCCAAGACTACTGGTGAAATGCTATACACAACTCACTATAGAAACTAACTTTTCAATGTGTAGATATACCATTGATACGTGTGTACTGCATAGTGGACGCAACCATATTATCTCAGACTCTGGGGAATATCTCCGTCATGTTGCTGTGTTGTCTCCCCCCCCCCTTGAGGGGTATAATATGAGGGGGTAGTACCCAGAAGTAGTCCCGGGGACCTGGGTTAATTACGTATAATAATGAGGGGGTCCCAGGGAATGAAAAACAAACAATATAACTCAATATACAGACGCAGTCACATAGACATTAAATCCAATCTCCATGTTTTAATCACAGAGGAGATGTATGACAAATAATGACAAAAATCACGTAATTGTGAAAATGGCGGAGCGAGGCCCCAAGGAGGGGGAAGGGGGGGGGGGGGGTTTGTGGGGTTTTTTGTGATAGTGTGAGGATATAGTGATAAGGACAGGGTAAGGTGAGCGAACAATCAATGTTTCAAATAGCAATAACGAATGGTTACATATAATGTACAAAAAAGGAACACAAGTACTTTAGATGTTTGACAAACATTCTTTCTAATTTGTCAACTCCATGGCCTCACTGTTCATATATTGTACTATGTGGAGTATGATACTATTTAACTTGATATCTAAAGTACTTGTGTTCCTTTTTTGTACATTATATGTAACCATTCGTTATTGCTATTTGAAACATTGATTGTTCGCTCACCTTACCCTGTCCTTATCACTATATCCTCACACTATCACAAAAAACCCCACAAACCCCCCCCCCCCCCTTCCCCCTCCTTGGGGCCTCGCTCCGCCATTTTCACAATTACGTGATTTTTGTCATTATTTGTCATACATCTCCTCTGTGATTAAAACATGGAGATTGGATTTAATGTCTATGTGACTGCGTCTGTATATTGAGTTATATTGTTTGTTTTTCATTCCCTGGGACTCCCCCCCCCTTGAAGCAGAAGTGGAGTGGGCGGATCCAACGTACGCAACTCCAGCGTAAGGGCATAAATAATTAGCCTACGCCTTAGGCGTGGTTCACTTCTCCAAAGAGAAAAGACTCCTCCACATCGAAGGTCCTCACCCTGCCACGTGGCTGCTGGCATGACCACGTGCATCCTCTGCCGTAAAAAGTACACTGCGATCAACAGAGTTTACCACTTGATACCTGTGACGCATAAGCACTACATACAACATTAAATTCATTCCTGATTTATTTAAGGCAGAGACAATTGTACTGTGTCCTCAGATTTTGTTAACTGTGACAAAAAAGCCTACGTCGATGTTTGTGTCGAGTACTGCCTTCGATCTACACTGCGGACAGCAGGGTTCACAACTTGAATTCAACTTTGCATCTACACTACGTACAGTAGGGAATTCGCCCTTGACTTATTTAATGCAGAGACAATTATACTGTATGTGTTCAGCTTTTGTTAAAATAAGAGACAAAAATCATTTGTCCATCTCTGTGCTCAGTATTGCCTTCGATCTACAGTGCGGACAGCAGGGTTCACAACTTCAATTCAGCTTTGAATGTATACTATGGACAGCATGAAATTTAGCCTTGATTTATCTAAGCTAGAGATAATTGTACTTTATGTCCTCAGATTTTGGTAAAGGATATGACAAATGAATTTCTTGATGTTTGTCATTACTAATGCTTTCGATCTACATTGTGAGGGCTCACGATTCAGGTGGAATGGTGATTGCACATGACGCATTCCAGTAGGCACGAGACATTGTACCAGTGCGACCCGCCCGTACCACGAATCATCACAGGGTACGCACACGCTGAGTTCTTCAGGTACCACTAACTCACTGCATCACAAATCTTCCCTTGGTCTTATTAAGAATTCACTAGACAAAAAACATTGCTCCCAGTTCGGCTGGCCCACACCACGCATTTTCGCTGGCTGTGTAGATGCTGAGAGCCACACCTACCACTAACTCCATACAGCTCAAGTCAATGCCACATGGCTGTGGGCCCTTCCTGACGATTGCCTCCGGTCTATACTGCGGACAGTAGGATTCACAATTCAAGATTAGTACTGATGCAAATTGTGTAAGAGACTATAATCGGTTAAGGAAACCAAATGCTCCCAATCTGAATCATTTTGTCCACCATAAGCGTGGAAGGGTATACTCAGACATGAGTCCCTTGCTCACTGCTCCATCAGGATTCAAGCAAGCCGGGCCGACGACGCCTGGAATGGCAGAAACCGGTCCCCGGAAGCTTGTCTCCTTTCTGGTGAAGAATTGGCTTGGTAGTTTGGTCTGCCCTGTTCCCATGATGCACTGGGCCTGGGACAGACTAATTTGCATATAGCCAGGTTCTGAGCTGGGATGGGGCAGTGAGCTAAATAACGGTGATGGATCAAGCCCTGATCTTTGGACTGGGTAAGAGTGGTCTGCTTAATTCAGACACTCTGTTCATCACCACCCCCTTTTCTGAATCATTTTGTCCACCATAAGCGTGGAAGGGTATACTCAGACATGAGTCCCTTGCTCACTGCTCCATCAGGATTCAAGCAAGCCGGGCCGATGGCGCCTGGAATGGCAGAAACCGGTCCCCGGAAGCTTGTCTCCTTTCTGGTGAAGAATTGGCTTGGTAGTTTGGTCTGCCCTGTTCCCATGATGCACTGGGCCAGGGACAGACTAATTTGCATATAGCCAGGTTCTGAGCTGGGATGGGGCAGTGAGCTAAATAACGGTGATGGATCAAGCCCTGATCTTTGGACTGGGTAAGAGTGGTCTGCTTAATTCAGACACTCTGTTCATCACCACCCCCTTTTCTGAATCATTTTCCCAATCTGCAACATAGCCACCAGACAGACGCCCCCATTTTGAGAAAGTTAGAATGCACTGCGTGAAGTGCAATCGTTTAATTTGTTATGGGGAGCAATCAGTAGACCTAGTGTGCAGAACAATTGATAACCATTGATGGTAGTTTTTTTCCCCCTCAAAGTACATGCAATTCTGTATGCAACATTCAATGCTTTGAGTGCAACCCGTCCAGACCACGCATCATCACAGGGTGAGCACACGCTAAACACCAGATGTACCACTATCTCAGTACACCATAAATAATTGCCCTAGGCTTTATTAAGGGAAAATTCAGTAGTCAAAAACATTTGTCAGAACCGTAAAGGATACACTGGTTCGGCCCCCTCAGGAACAGACGCTAATTCCTCAGTCCCCTTCTAGCCAAGACCCAAGACCGCTTAGATATACAGTCTTCAGTCCTCACCAGCAAGGGAAAGGGGAAGTGGACAGACAAAACAAGAGAGACTTCTTCCTCGTCAGGTTTGCTCGACAGCCCTCAGGTTGGACTCGCTGCAAAGGAAAAGACAATTCTTTAGCCCTCTCTACTTAACAAATTTTAGTTACTCTGTCTTATTATTATTATGCCCTCTATGTCTTACCTAAGCAAACTAGGAAGATAGCCACTCTCTATAAGTGATGTCTGGAGAATTACTACTGGTTCACTGGAAGAATGAACTCTGGTCTTTGGAATTTTCGTGACTAGAACAATGCTTCAATGCACTCTGTGATCTGTGAAACTCAAGTCTATAACTCTGAAGGTACAGTCTTTCGACTCTGAGAATATTTCAGAAGACTCCACAGGAAGTAGTCTTTCATCTCATGTTTTTTCTCTCTGGACACGTTTTTGGAAATTCACGTTCTTAATCAAAATCTTTCTCCTCAAGATGTCTCTGTAAGGCTCTTGACGCAATGCTCATCAGCTTCTTTGCCAAAGTGAGTCCTAAAGCGTCTTTAGTTCATTGCCTGGAGACTTCTCTCAGATAACTCAAAATTAATACTCTTACTTGAAGGTCTTTGAGGGAACTTCTCTTGACTGAAGTTTTTCCCCAGCTCTGACTCCGCCACACAATTTCTCTCCTGAACTCCGACAACGGGATTCTTCCAGCTTTGACAATACTGAAGGGAAAAAGGCGAATTAGGAAAAGTCTTTTTCTATAATACAAAGCGTAATGTGTTACTTTCCTTAAGGTTTCAGTTCAGCCGCCTTGTACACTAAAACTCTGGTCAAAAGAACTTTCTCTGAAGAGAGCGTGAGGTAAGCACGCGTCTCCGGTATTTTCCTCAGTTGAAGTGCGCAGCGCGAATTGCGCGCGTGCGCGATATGCAGACACTCTCGAATCAACTGCAAGGTAAACCGCCACGCAGGAAACGGAATGACTTCCGCACTCCCAAGATGGCGGACCTCCGCAGCGCTGTCACTAGGAATCTCAATGAAGTTTTCCAACAAGGGTTTTTTAGCTTGCACCTTCTGCTCGATCCACCCTTCTGGCGAGGGGGTGGACGGATCCTGACAGTACCTCCCACCAAGGATGCTCTCCCCAGCCGGGCTTTAGAAGGATGAAGTTTATGGAAGTCTCTGAGCAACTTGGGGGCATGGATATTGTCACTTGGCTCCCAAGATCTTTCCTCTGGACCAAAATTCTTCCAGTCAACCAGATAGTATAGTGTGCCTCTTCTGAACCTTGAGTCTAGGATTTTGTGTACTTCAAACTCTTCCTCACCATCTACCTGCACTGACTTAGGAGTTAAGCTTACTCTCAAATGCTCTGGGCTTTTCTTAATTAAAGAGACATGAAAGGTGGGGTGAATTTTCAGAGAAGAGGGCAGGTGTAGCCTAACCGTTACTGGTCCTAACATTTTCTCCACTGTAAAGGGCCCTAAAAAACGGGGTTGGAATTTTCGATTAGCTTTTAATCTCAAATTTTTTGTGGACAACCACACCTTTTCTCCTGGGCAAAAAACCGGATCTTCTCTCCTCCCTTTATCTGCATGTTTTTTATAAGATTCCTTGGCCTTGGACAGGTTTTCTTTAACTTGGGCAAGGGACCTCTGCACTCTAGAGACTATATCATCCACTGCAGGGACTGAACTCTCTTCTTTTTCTACAATCAAAGTAGGGTGTCTACCATAATTTATATAGAAAGGCGAATAACCAGTGGAAGAGTGAACAGAGTTATTATAAGCAAACTCTGCAGCCCACACCATCTCAGACCATTCCATCTTTTGATTCAATAGGTATAGTCGCAAGTACTGCTCCAATTCCTGATTCACTCTTTCCGTTTGGCCATCCGTTTCTGGATGGTAGCTTGTAGAAAACCGAGTGTCTATTCCTAATCTGTGGGTAAAGGCCTTCCAGAAATGCGAAACAAACTGAGTTCCCCTATCCGAAACCAGGACCTTGGGAATTCCATGCAACCGCACAACATGTTGGGAAAAAAGCTGTGCCAAAGTGGGTGCATTTGGAACCTTCTTCAAAGGGATAAAATGTGCCATTTTAGAGAATACATCGACAAACACTAAAACTACGGTGTAGCCTAAACTAGAGGGTAGTTCCACTATCAAATCCATTGATACCGTATGCCAGGGGTGAGGTGGCACCGGTAGTGGTCTTAACTTCCCCTGAGGTGATCTCCTATCTGCTTTTCCTCGCAAACACCTCTCACAAGAAGTTACATATTGCCGGATTTGCGGTTTCATGTCAGGCCACCAAAAATTCCTCTCCACCAATTCTGTGGTCTTGAGAATTCCTTTATGTCCTGCCAATGGATGATCATGACAAGATTCTAACGCCTTTTCTCGGAGCTCTGATGTCGGTAGAAACAAACGCTGATCCTGATATGGCAACCCATCTCTGATTTCTCGACTCTGCTCTTCCTGAGACCAGTCTTGCATTTCTTGAATGGACATACTTTCCTGCACCTTGTCCCGCAGATCACTTGCCGTGGTTACCATAACAATCTTTTCCTCCGGAATGATGCTCTGTTCCTCTCTTCCAGTTTTCTCTGAGGTGGCTGAATCTATCCTTGACAACGCATCCGCCTTGGCATTACTCTTTCCAGGGCGAAAGGTAAGGACGAAATCAAAATCCGCAAAAAACAATGACCATCGTAATTGTCTGGCAGTTAAGGTTCGTGCTGACTTGAGGAACTGTAAATTTCTGTGATCCGTAAATACAGTTACTTTATGTCTCGCTCCCATCAAATAATGGCGCCATTCCACAAAGGCGCTCTTTACAGCCAAAAGCTCCTTGTCAGCGATTGAATAATTACACTCAGGAGGATTGAGCTTGCGAGAATAATACGCCACCGGATGTAACTGACCAGTATCAGGATGCCGCTGTGACAAAATTCCTCCAATGGCAAGATCAGAAGCATCTGCTTCTACATAGAAGGGGTCTTCGGTTCGCGGATGCAACAGTATGGGAGCTTGAGTAAATGAATCCTTCAGAAATTGAAAAGCCTCCTCTGCTTCTTCCTTCCATTCAAACTTGACTCCCTTTTTTAAGAGTCGAGTAATGGGGGTCACCTTCTGTGAAAAATCTGAGATAAATCTCCTGTAAAAGTTCGAGAATCCCAAAAAACTCTGCACTTCTTTTACCGACTTGGGAGAGGGCCAGTCCTGGACTGCTTTGATCTTCGTGACATCCATGCTCACTCCTTCAGGGGATAACACAAAACCCAAAAACTCTACTCTGGTGACATGGAAGGCACACTTTTCCAGCTTGACGTAAAGGTGATTCTCCAATAACTTACTCAAGATTGCTCTTACATGAGGAATGTGCTCTTCCATACTGTTGGAGAAGATCAAAATGTCATCAATGTAAACCACTGCCACTCGATCCAAAAACTCCCCCAACACGTCATTCACGAAATGTTGGAAGGCAGCAGGAGCATTACAAAGGCCATATGGCATCACCTGATATTCGAATAATCCATATCGAGTCCGAAACGCTGTCTTCCACTCATCTCCTGAAGCCACTCTAATAAGATGGTATGCTCCCCTAAGGTCCAACTTGGTATAGACCTTAGCATTCTTGACCTGGTCCAACAGCACTGAGATTAAGGGGAGCGGGTATCGATTCTTGACAGTTACTTGATTTAAGGCTCGGTAGTCAATACAAGCCCGCAGATCTCCATCCCGTTTCGGAATAAAAAAAAGAGGCGAGGAGACCGGGGACTGTGAGGGTCGGATAAATCCATTGGTCAAATATTTGTCTAGATATTCCTTCAGAAAACGATTCTCCGTCTCTGTGAGCGCATAGATTCGACTGCAGGGCAAAATTGCTCCAGGCTCGATGTCAATCTTGCAGTCGTAGGGTCGATGCGGAGGAAGGGTTTCTGCTTTCTTTTTATCGAACACCGTTGCTAAGTCTTGATACTCAGCTGGAATTGACTTAACTTCCACTGCACAGATTTGGGCCGGATGAACAGAAGCTAAAATCTTGACCTGTGACTCCTCTTCTGGAACCTTCTCCTTACCAAAGCAATGTTCGACACAATAAGGTGAAGTCATTTCAATTGTTCTTCGACTCCAATCGATTCTTGGATTGTGTTCTGTTAGCCAAGGAAGTCCCAATATCAACTGGAACTGTGGTGCGTCAATCAAGTTAAAGGTGATGTACTCTGAATGCCCTTGTAAACCTGTTAATCGAAGTAGCTCTGTTTCATGAGTGATAGGCCCCGAGGACAAGTTGGTGCCATCCACTGCTCGCACAGGTTCTGGAGTAACCTTCTTTACAAACTGAATGCCATGCCGTCTGGCATACTTTAAATCACAAAAATTGCCTGTTGCTCCTGAGTCAATCATGACAGACACCTCTTTGATTTCTTGATCTCGAAATTTCACCACAAAAGTCGCAATTAAATGTGGAGCAGCCGACTGGAGGGTATTCATAATATGCTGAGATTTTTGAGTTGACTTTTCTGACGCTTCGACCCGTGCAACTCTCTCTACAGGCGAAGCCGATCTTTTACTGGCTGCGATGTCTTTAATCTTTTCGGACACTCTCTGACAAAATGCCCAGAACCTCCACAATAAATACACAACAGGGAGTTCCTCCGTCTCTCCTTTTCTTCCTTTGACAACGGACCTCGCACGGATCCAATTTGCATGGGCTCTTCTGCGGACGTTGTCTCAGAACTCTTTTGAGAATCACTTCTCATTCGATCGAATCGAGGAGGTATGGGTCGAAAGTCCTTCCTTTTTTCATGTTTCCGCTCATTTAATCTGTGATCCAATTGCAACACCAAGTCTATGAGAGCGGAAACCTCTGTGGGACGCTGTGGTATTTGAGCAAGAGCATCTTTCAACTCGTCTCGAAGGCCTCTGTAAAAAATTGCAGCTCTTTTCTCCTCTGGCCAATTAGTTTCCACTACCAACTTATTAAAGTTAGCCAAATATCCCACCAAATCTCGATTTCCTTGCTTAAGGTCCAACAGCTCATTATCAGTGGATTGAGCACAAGATCGTCGATCGAAAATTCGAGCAAACTCCACCTTGAAGTTTTCGTAATTGGTTAGGATCGGATCTTTTTTGGTGACCAATGACATTGACCAAGCAGCCGCATCTCCCGTCAAATAAGACAATATGAATGCTACCTTAGCCTGATCGTCTGTGAATATTACAGGGCGACACAAAAAGTGTAGGGAACACTGCGTCAGAAAAATTTGGGCCTTCATCGGATCCCCCCCATACCTCTCTGGGGCTGCCAAAGGAATGACTGGGGAAATAGAGTGAATTACTTGAGTCGAAACCCCCGACGAGGATGACTGCTGTGGTGTAGCGGTTCTAGGTAACGGCCCTGTCGTTGCTAGACCTTCTAACCTCTGACGAATTTGCATGGTTTCTAAACTAGATCTTTTAACTTCCTCTCTTAAAGATTTATTCTCCTCTAAGGCACTATTTAACTGTACCTGCATACTTCCTAAAACTTCACTCAAGGTTTTTAAATCGAAGCCTTCCGTCATTCTGTCCGGGAGGGGACCTGATTCCTCAATAGAGGCAGGCACTTCAATCTGTCAGAACCGTAAAGGATACACTGGTTCGGCCCCCTCAGGAACAGACGCTAATTCCTCAGTCCCCTTCTAGCCAAGACCCAAGACCGCTTAGATATACAGTCTTCAGTCCTCACCAGCAAGGGAAAGGGGAAGTGGACAGACAAAACAAGAGAGACTTCTTCCTCGTCAGGTTTGCTCGACAGCCCTCAGGTTGGACTCGCTGCAAAGGAAAAGACAATTCTTTAGCCCTCTCTACTTAACAAATTTTAGTTACTCTGTCTTATTATTATTATGCCCTCTATGTCTTACCTAAGCAAACTAGGAAGATAGCCACTCTCTATAAGTGATGTCTGGAGAATTACTACTGGTTCACTGGAAGAATGAACTCTGGTCTTTGGAATTTTCGTGACTAGAACAATGCTTCAATGCACTCTGTGATCTGTGAAACTCAAGTCTATAACTCTGAAGGTACAGTCTTTCGACTCTGAGAATATTTCAGAAGACTCCACAGGAAGTAGTCTTTCATCTCATGTTTTTTCTCTCTGGACACGTTTTTGGAAATTCACGTTCTTAATCAAAATCTTTCTCCTCAAGATGTCTCTGTAAGGCTCTTGACGCAATGCTCATCAGCTTCTTTGCCAAAGTGAGTCCTAAAGCGTCTTTAGTTCATTGCCTGGAGACTTCTCTCAGATAACTCAAAATTAATACTCTTACTTGAAGGTCTTTGAGGGAACTTCTCTTGACTGAAGTTTTTCCCCAGCTCTGACTCCGCCACACAATTTCTCTCCTGAACTCCGACAACGGGATTCTTCCAGCTTTGACAATACTGAAGGGAAAAAGGCGAATTAGGAAAAGTCTTTTTCTATAATACAAAGCGTAATGTGTTACTTTCCTTAAGGTTTCAGTTCAGCCGCCTTGTACACTAAAACTCTGGTCAAAAGAACTTTCTCTGAAGAGAGCGTGAGGTAAGCACGCGTCTCCGGTATTTTCCTCAGTTGAAGTGCGCAGCGCGAATTGCGCGCGTGCGCGATATGCAGACACTCTCGAATCAACTGCAAGGTAAACCGCCACGCAGGAAACGGAATGACTTCCGCACTCCCAAGATGGCGGACCTCCGCAGCGCTGTCACTAGGAATCTCAATGAAGTTTTCCAACAAGGGTTTTTTAGCTTGCACCTTCTGCTCGATCCACCCTTCTGGCGAGGGGGTGGACGGATCCTGACAACATTACCCCCAGTGTGGCCTGTCCGGACCACGCATCATCGCAGGTTACGTACACACTCAGTCCCAAAGGTACTACTAACTCAGTGCACCATAATTCATCGCCACGTGGCCTTATTCAGGCAGAATTCAACTGACTCTTCATTCATTATTTGCAGAGTGCAGTACCAAAGTAAATAAAACGTCTGTCAAACCCTATACAATATCCCTTTAGTAGCCTTCCTTCAAAAACTTCTTTTATATCAGTTCTAGGTTTAGTTGGAGAACAAAATTCACGCTGCAAGTGCAAAGGCACACTCAATGTCAGTCTACAGTGCGGACAGCACAGGTCGCAACTTGAACTATAATGTCCCTGAAACATGCACATTTTGGCAACGTCTTCCATACATGTTTCATCTTTTATTTCAATCGTGATTACAGATTATGCAGTCCAGTAGGCCACATACTGACTACCAGACGTACCACTAACTCAGTGCACCATAAATAATCGCCACGTGGACTTATTAAGGTAAAATTCATTAGTCAAAAGACATTCTTACCAGTGCGGTCTCCCTGAACCACGCATCATCGCAGGCTCCACACAAACCGCCCCTACCTCAGTGCACCACAACTCATGAACCCTTTACGATATAATCTTCTGTGTATTATTTCACATATAGTGCTCCTACCTTTGTACAGCACAAGTCATAAACCGTTTACGATTGAATATCTGTGTATGATATCATGATTACTATTCTACTTGTTACCAACTGAAACGTAATAAAATGGAGTCGAGCACACTTCAACTATCTATTTGTGTCTGTGTATTTATTATGTTTGTAAAATGCTGCTCCTACGCCCTACCACATTATATTGTGATATAAATAGTGTATACAACCATCTTCTCTCTGACAGTAAGTGTGGGCTATTCCTCCTTTTTTTTGTGCATATTTATATAGCGCAAAATCAACCCAAAACTATATCAGCAATTTACAGGACCACCATATTTACAGTACATTTTCAGGCACGCGTAGATTACGTCTTTACTCTACCATAACAGGATGTGGACGCCACTCTGAGCCCTCGAACACTGATTTCCAGCACCAAGTTCAACAGGATATCTGAATGACCACATACGTATATATATTATCTGCCTTTCATGTGCCAAAAACTGCAACTTAAACCTTTCACAGCCCTGTATTACTACAGCTACTACACTCCACTGAACTATACAACAAACATTCATAATAGCAGAAATACATCATGTCCATCATCTTTTATGTATGCAACTATGAATGAATATAGAGTCAGTGATACCCCATACCTTCCATGTTGGCCATGTTGTGGAACATTATACATATAATGACACATTTGTGTTTAAGACTCGGTGACGGACACCCGAATAATTTGATTTTTCATATAGTTCACCAAGGAACCACGCCCATAGCTCCAGAATCATGGTTCAAAGCCACGCGCAGCACTGGCATACGTCAGGCCAGCCCACTCCGCTTACGCTTCCAGGAAAAAACAAAAATGCAACATTGCCCAGATTTCTATTGTACTGATTTCTTAGTTCCAGGTCTAGTTGTCAGAATGGCACACACACACTCCCTCATGCCTGGTATACACCCACACAACACCCATACAGCAAATGCGTCACTACACACGTGACCCTACTAATAAAAAGAAGGGACGCACATGCTCTACCCATTTTAGAGTTGCTCTCATCGCAAGCGCTGTGATGGCCCATACTAGTGGTTCGGACACCTCATGTAGGCCCAAACCACCGAGTAGGGGCGCCCAAAACTACGTGCATGGCCTCTTTGGTCACTGAGTTCGTAGTACCGCAAGGACTGAGCGGGCGAGGAACCTGCAATGAAGATAGGTGCAGGCGTATGTCCTTTCCCATAACGATATCAAGACTGGGCACTATATGTCAGTCTTCTTGGTGGCAGAGCGGGACTGCATGATGTAAAAGGTGTCCTGTCCACGAAAAGGTGAGCAATGAGGCCTGGGTGCGCCTCGGAGGGAGTCAATGGGGAGCAGCAGACTGGATACAAAAAGGCGATGCAGCGATTTAGGCGTACGCAGTTCTATATACCGTATCTTATTACATTTATATATTTTTTCCAACAGCAGGAATGTTTTTATGATCGGTCAAATGTCCGACGCTCGTGATGATCGAAACCATGTGTATCATTTTGCACCACTTGCTTTCACAACCGGATAAAAACATTACTAGTACAGTAATTTTTCAAAAATCGAATCCTATTAAACAAGTTGGAACTGTACAAATAGTTGTTTTTAAATGTGGGAGGGAAGGTGTGTGAAAGGGCGATGTAATTCTACTTCACAATAAGATAGTAACAATTACCAATCATAACATCTTTCTTTTACTATCTTTTCGATGTAGAGCTTCAGGGTGCATTATGTCCCGGCACATGGTGAAAAACACACCAGTGACAGAAAGGTGAGCTGCGAATATTCTTTTCAGTCACTCTCTCACTTCCTCTCTCTTTTGATAAAGAAATGACACACAATATTAACTTCCTTTTTATCTTACAGGTTGTGTTTCACAAATTGGCGTCCCCCCCAAACACCTCCAAAGCTCAACATTTGTGCATTCTGCGATGATGCGTGGCAATGGTAATAACATCTGAGAAGGCTGATTCGACACGTGGTGCACCCTCTTTGAATCACGCCAATAACACAAGGTAAACAAAGAAGCTTGTTTCGGAAACAACGACAAGTCATCTGTGGACGGAGAGAGTGGGTAGTGTGCAGCAGCTTCACTGCGTAGGAATGTACAATTACCTCCGAGCAGTGAGAATAGATAGGTTACAACAGTCTGAGGGGCAGATTTACCAGCCCCTTGCACCACTTTTGTGTCACTTTTAACATGGGAAAAGTAGCGCAAGGAGCTTGTAAATCTGCCCCCGAGTGCGCAAGAAAAAGCACTCAACTCCGGACTCTGGGACTCAATGGGGTGCAACAGTCTGGGTACACAGTATTGAGAACTCACCGTTATGCAGTGGGAGTGCATGGGATATAGTACTTTGGAAGAAAAACAGCGCACAGACACCTCCTTACAGTGGAAGTTGATGAAATACAGTATCCTGTATTTACAAAGACATAAAGTAAAAATATACTGGTGCAGTTGTATATAATCTGCTATTACTAACTCTATACTATCTTTCAGATCACAAAACTAGAGGGTGCACTATGAACCGGCACATGCTTGGACACACAACGGAGGCAAAAAGGTGAGCTATAAAGATTTTCTCTAGTATTAACTGCTCCATCTATAACTTTGTCTCTCCCACAGTTTTAATGTCGTTTTTCTCTCTCTCTTTCTTTCTCTCACTCTCTCTCACATAGTTTCTCTTTCTCTTTTAAAGTTATGGATGCTGCTGTCCACTCTGCCGATAAAAAAATCAATGCTGAATGTAATACAGTCTGCAGTGCATAACCAAAGCTGAGTTCAAGTTGTGAACTCTATTCGCCACAGTGTTTACAGAAGGTAAGCAGAGCGGCCTAGATATACAATACCTCCAATTAAATGTGTTAGAAATAAAGGGGCTTATTTACAAGCCCCTTGCGCCACTTTTGCGTTACTTTTAACATGGAAAAAGTAATGCAAAAGTGGCACAAGGGGCTTGTAAATAAGCCCTAAAGAATCTTGTCCTGCATAATGACTTGATTTCTCACCTAATTCTATCTTATCTCTGAATCATTTTAAAGACCTGTTGGTCCATACTGTAAATCTGACATAGTAGGCACTCCCGTACAGACACCTCTTGAACACGGGCATATAAGGGAGGTGGAATGTATAAGGCACACTGCAGACATGTAAATGAACAAATATTGCCAAGTATAACCTTAACTTGTAATCTTTGACCTCCTTCAGTCACATCGATCTAATTTTAAACGCATATTTTCATTTTTGTTTCACAGATTACCTACCTTACTTCTATTGGAGCCCATATCATATTTTGTTTATTATATTGTTTTCTTAAAGTTATGTTTCTAGTTATTTATTATATTGTTATCTTAAAGTTGTGTTTCTAGTTATTTATTGTTGTTTTAATAAAAGTTAATAAAAAAAGTATTTACGTCTTCTTTTTCTGACAACATTTCACTAATATTTAGTGTGATAATCATATAGTTAGAAAACATTTAAAAATAAAAATTATATTTATAACTAGAAGTATAATACTGAGGCTAACTCTTTACAAGCTCTTTACCAGAGTCTATAGCTACGACTAACGGTTCCTATGGAAAACCTTCAAAACTCCAACACAGTAACTATTTCGATTAGCAACATTGTGTGGTGAACTTCTAACCTCTGTGCTCACTTAAGTGTTCCATGAGCTGTTACTATGGTAACAGGCAGTAGGCAGTTTGACGGTAGGGTTGAAAGGTACTGACTGTACAGAAACCGTTATATTTACCCAGGATCTTCTACATGACAGAAAGTAAAGCAAAGTAAGACACAACACTTTGTAGCAGATTTACAAGCCCCTTGCGCCACTTTCACATCACTTTTCCCATCTTAAAAGTGAGGCAATAGTAACGCAATGAACTTGTAAATCTCCCCCTATGCACATTACGAGCAAAAGAAGTACACAACTCTTTCAATTCTTTATCGATCACAATTAAACAGTGTTGCTTCACGATTCACAATGCACTTCAATAAAATAGATAGATATAAAATAAATGGTTGGGGGGCTCCAAGGCTCCCCTGCAAAATTAGAGGTGGGGTGCCTCAATGACCCCCCCATGCTCCGGGGACCACCACACCCAGGGTTTTGTGTATTGTGGGAGAGGGGCTGGGTGGCCCCCCTCCTGGAGCCGTTGAGGGCCCTGGGGACCGCCACCCCCAGGGCCGGCTCCTGCAGTGTCCTGGGGTGCCTACCCCCGGGACACTGCTGTTTGCTATGAGAGGGTGGGAGTCTCGTGGCTCCCGCCGTCCCATTGCAAATTTGGGGTCAGATTTACAAGCCACTTGCGCCACTTTTGCGTCATTTGTAACATGGGAAAAATGACGTAAAAGTGGAGCAAGGGGCTTGTAAATCTGCCTCTTGATTTGGAATAGAGAGCAGGGAAATCTGTTCTCTCTTTCAAAATCCAAACCCGTTGCTTTTACACATGCAAGTTAGCAGATCCCCATGTGGAAAAGCAATGCCGGCTGCCGAAGGACGAGGGGAGCCGGGCGGGACTGTGGGAGCATTGGGGCTCCCCTCACGGTCCCACACGTTTTTTATAAGTCCCAGGGGATGGGGTCCCCAAAGATATTAGAATTACTGTTCGGGGCTATTTTTTTACGGTAAAATTAGAAGTCGCGCAGCCAGCACGGTGCTCAGTGCGGCCCCCTGGTGTGCATGCGTTGGATGCTCAACTCCTAATATGTAGGGTGCGTGACTCCAGCGCGTTTGGTACACAACTTCTACGTGTTTAGGGGCCGCATTGCTTTTCCACATGGGTAGCTGCTAACATGCAGCTCCCCATTTGGAAAAGCAATCTTGTTTGGATTTTGAAAGAGACAACAGATTTCCCTACTCTCTCTTTCAAAATCCAAACCAAGTTTGCTATGGGAGGGCTAGAGCTGCAAGACTCCCGCCCTCTCATAGCAAACAGCAGTGTCCCGGGGGTAGGCACCCTGGGACACTGCAGGAGCTGACCCTGGGGGGTACCGGTCCCCAGGGCCCTCGAGGGCTCCAGGAGGGGGGCCATGCAGCCCCCCTCCCACAATACATAAAGCTCTGGGGTTGGTGGTCCCAGAGACTTGGGTGGGTCATTGAGGCCCCACCAATAATTTTGCAGGGAGGCCCTTGGAGCCCCCCCAACCATTCATTTTAAAGCCCCGGGGGGTGGTGGTCCCTGGGGATAGGGGCCCCATCTGAGCCCCCCATACATTTTTTTAATTTGCCCCCGAGATTTGGCCCCCGGGGGCTAATTATAAAAGAAGCCCCGTTATATATATATATTTTTTTATGACAGAATCCGCGCACCCTACGTGCACCTGCCAGGTTTTTAAAAGAAAACAAATTAGAATTTTTAGCCCTTGGGGTCCCCCAAACAGGTCTAGAGGATCAGGATATTTCTACCCCGCCCCCTTTATACGTTTTGCACACTTGTTTGACCGACGTCTTCTGCCTCGCTTCTACCGAGGTACAAAGTGGCTGCCAACAGTTCCTGGTTTCGAATGTTGACAACCACTTGTCAGCCAACTACCATTCAGCGCGTGATCGGAAGGGTGTACGTATGGTGCGCTCATGGTGCGTTCATGCTGCACTCAGGGTGCGCGGATCCACCACGGCTATAGATATATAAATGATTTTAACTGTCATTTTCTCAGGAACTACTGAACAGATTGACACCATTTAAGCAAAAGGCATGAGTCTGAACTGAGGACGACCTCTTTGCCAAATTTGGAGTAAATCCGTTCAGCAGTTCGGGCTGTAGCTACGTCAAAAAGTCCCATGGGACCCCCCTTTTTTCTCGGCCCCCGCTACACGAATCATCCCCAAACTTTCAGGATAGGAGCGGACCAGACCTGATAATTAGTTTGGAAAATTTCGTGAAGATTCATCAACTGGCATCAAAGTTATTCTAAATAGAATGTTGCGGATTTCCTATGGAAAATAGGTCCTAACTATAACTACCTACTGGCGATCGCCAGTAGGTAATATATATACCGCCAGTAGGTAATATATATATATATATATATATATATATATATATATATATATATATATATTACCTACTGCCAGTCGCCAGTAGGTAGTTATAGTTAGAACCTAGTTTCCATATGAAAAGCATTTTTTGATTTGCTAATAACTTTGATGTTTTTTGACGAATCTTTGCGAAATTCTCCCCAAAAAAGGTCTATCCAGGTCAGCTCCTATCCTGGAAGTTTGGGAGTGATTCGTCAAGAGGGAGATGAGAAAAAAGGGGGGGTCCCAAAATTGTGTTTTCTCCATGTTAACTTCCCTAGGAAACTTTAGCCAAGGCTACAGCCCGAACTGCTGAATGGAATATCAGCAATTTTGGCAAAAATGTAGCGCTTGGTTCAGAAAGCGTTCTCTTTTTAATGGTGTAAAATGCGTTCAGTAGTTGCTGAGAAATTCAAAAAATAAAAGTCAAAAAATCAATTTCCCATTGGAAACTTTAGCCAAGGCTACAGCCCGAACTGCAGAATGGAATTACACCAAAATTGGCATAAAGGTAGATCTTGGTTCAGAAAGCAATCTTTTTTAAAATGGTGTAAATCCATTCAGTAGTTACTAAGGAAATCCCAAAAATTTAAATATCCATATCTAGGGGTGCGGTGGGTTCGCGGACCCTCCCGACCACGTGCTTCATTCTAATTGGCTGCCTGCACACCAAACCAGGAAGTGTTTCCAGCCATCTTGTGACTCGGTAGAACCAAGTCACAAGAAAAGAGTAAAAGAAAGTAAAAAATGAAGAAAAGGGGGCAGGGTAGAAACACCCTGACTCCTTAAGCCTTCTCTGGGGGTCCCACAAGGACCCCCCAATTGTTTTTTTAAACATCCGAATGCGCAAATCCATATAATTATTTTTTTAAATGATGTTGCCCGGGCTCCCCCACTTCATTTAAATGAGCTCCCAGGTGGGCCAGGTCCCGGGGCAATCATAATTATACCGTCACCTCCTTGGGTGTAAATTGGGTATAAATTAGGAGCGGGAGGGCAAACGGCCCTCCCGCAGCCCCGGGGACCACACCAACCCAAGGCTTTGAAAATAGAGGGAGCGCTTGATGGCCCTGGGGACCGCCACCCCCCACGGCTGGCTCCTGCAATAACCCAGGGTGTCCACATTTGCTATGACAGGGCGGGAGCATGGCTTCAACCCTGTGATAGCAACCCCCATACCCCCATGGTCCCGCCGGCTCCCCGCCTCCTGCGGGAGACAGCATTGCTTTTGGGCAAAGGGAGCTGCTAACATGCAGCTTCCCTTGCCCAAAAGCAAGCAAAAGCAATAGGAAGTTTACTCCTGCTCTGACCTCGTGTAAAGTTAGTCTACAACCTGCAACATCAAAGGTAGCCCAGCCCACAACCACACCTGAATGACAACAGATGCCATGGAGCCAACGATCATGCAGCTAGGACACCCAAGAGTGCCCCAACACCCCCCACCACCACCCCCTTGTCCGCCATCCCCTCCGACCCCCCGACAAACAAATGTGACAAAAACCTTCTGAAATCTGGAATGTAACAATTCGGCTGATGTCGCTCAATTATAACAATCAAGATGCATGTGAGGTTGGACAAATGAGAATCACAGTCATCTATGGATTTACATAAAAAACATTTTATTTAGACAAAACAACAAAATAAAAGTAGGTACAGCCATGGAGTGTCATCCCTCGACAATCTGTGAATCACAGCCTGCAAGACAAAAAGCAAGATACGATTGTGCGTCATGTGCCCTTCAAAGGAGAGAGAGCGAGAGAGAAAGAGAGAGAGAGTGAGAGAGAGAGAGGAAGAATGAGAGAAAGAGAGAAAGTGAGAGAGAGAGAGGAAGAGAGAGAGAAAGAGAGAAAGAGTGAGAGAGAGAGGGAGAGAGAGAGAAAGAGTGAGAGAGAGAGGAAGAGAGGGAGAAAAAGAGAGCAAGAGTGAAAGAGGGAGGAAGAGAGAAAGGGAGAAAGAGTGTGAGAGAGAGAAAGGAAGAGATGGAGAGGGAGAGTGAGTGCCGACACTGTGGACAAAACCCTCACAGCTCACCTTTCTGCCACCAGTTTGTCTCCAACCACGTGCTGGGACATACTACAGCCCTCAAGCCCACTCATCTGAAACATAGTATAGAATCAGTAATGGCAGAGTGCATACAACTGCACATGCCTTCATCGCTGTCCTGCCTTTGTGCACCCTGGCTGCTGCACCCCATCCACTCCCGCCAACCAGAGGTGTCTGCCCATCCCCTGCGCACCCAGGCTGCTGCACCACATCCATTCCCGCCGCCCAGAGGTGTCTGCCCGCCCCTGCGCGCCCAAGCTTCTGCACACCATCCACTACCACCGCCCAGATGTGTCTGCCCGCCCCTGCGCACCCAGGCTGCTGCACACCATCCACTCCCACCACCTAGAGGTGACTGGCAACTGCTGCGCAAACAAGCCTATCTGCTCACCGTCCGCCACCGGCGTGTGTCCACGAGGACCCACCACATGCTGAAGCTAGCTCCAAGGCCAGGGCCCGCATCCTTGGCAGCCAGAAGGCCACACATTTGATTCTGGGTCCTAATATCGCAATGGCCGAGAACATATGAATGCACTGCGCCGAGGAGTCATCTTTGTGTGGCGTACACGTGGTCCAGCCAAGCTCACAATTCAAATCAGGTCTTGATTGCCAGGATGGTATATCGAGGCCTACGCATCATCGCAGGCTGCACACCCGCTCAGCTCTGGTGGCTCTAACTCAGTGGAACTCAAGTCATCGCTAGGGGTGGGCGGATAACTCCCCTCTGCCCACGGAATGTGCGAAATTTTGCCTGTTCCGCATTCCAAGAGGTAGGCAGAGCAAAAAAATCTCCGCACACTCGCGGCAGAGCGGAGTTGGCCTCCCACCCGCCTCCCGCCTACACTATTAAAATGTTAAAAAATAACAATTTAAAACACCTTACCTGATCTGAGGCGTCCCTGGGCTTCTCTCTTCCTCCATTGCAACTTCTTCTTGAAACACAGCCCATGCGCATTTCTTGTGAGGAATGAGCATGCACAGGTACCCGCGCATGTGCAGTATTCAAGAAGAAGGCACGATGCAGGAAGGAAGAAGCCCAGGGATGCCGCTGATCAGGTAAGGTGTTTTAAATTGTTCTTTTTAATATTTCTGTGGTATGGGCGGGAGGCAGGAGGGTGTCGGGCCGCATGGAGCAGAGCTACACATACACAGAGTGTGCAGAGATTGGTTCCATCTCCATGGTACTCCGCGTAGCCCCGCTATGCCCACCTCTAGTTACTGCCATGTGGCGGGAGGCCAGTGTCGGGCAAAGTGCCTCGCTGCCACCAACTCTGTGTACTTCAAGTCATGGGAGAGAAAGGAAATGGCCTCTAGCACGTGCGCCTGGCCCTTTTTATTGGCAGGGTCACATGTCCTGATCACGTTCAGAAAAGGCAGAAGTTTCCATGACACCCTTGTGCATGGTGACATAACTGAATCCCGCCCTGTGAATACACATAACCTCACCTGCATTTTTACCATGCGGGCATTGCAAGGCCTGCCAGCATAGCCACTTGCTCAAGGAATTTAATATACCAGGGCTTAGCAAAAAGAGAAGCATCACACAACTTTTGACGTGCAGCTCCAGCTTCGTCATATACATTCTGGAATGCCCGTGCAAAATTAGATGTTTGGGGAGTACCGCATTGATGGTCAAAAAAAGGATAATAGAACATATCAGGGCAATAACCAATCTGGACACCCACTATCCCATAGCCAGGCATTTCCAGGAGCACTATCAACAACCCCCTATTGAGTTTATTTGCCATTGAACAGATACGGATTGGCCCCAGAGGCGGCAATAGGGTACCAGCATTACGCAAAAAAGCATCCAAATGGATACCTGAGCTAGAGACCAAATTCACAGGGGGGCACAATATAGACTAGGAACTAGCAACTCACTCGCCTGAGGGCTGGTGTTTTAACTTATTGGAGGAGATTGTCTATTGGTACTTCCTCTGTGTATCTGTGCCTTGAATTGAACTTGCATGTTTTGAATGTTTTTAATGTCACTTGTATATTTTGCACAGATGCTTCTATATATTTACATGTTCTTTGTATGTTTTTTCACAGGAGGGATGGAAGGGAACCACTGTATCCTGGCAGAAACTTCACGGGTTCCCTACCTTTTTCTTTTCCGTTTTCAGGTGTGCACACCGTTGAAGAGAAGTAATTCTCATCTTCACTTGGTTTATGTGGTAACTTGGAGTTCTCTGCACATTTTTCTGCCACTTGGCATTTGATATATAATGTGCATGGGGAAGGTATTCGGCCAGCCACTAGGCAATTATTCTCTTAATGTCTGTAGTGCTCTGTTTTGCCACACAGATTCTGTATATCTGTTAGAAATGTATATCAAGAGATCACGGAAATGTGTCCTTGTTATCTTGTTGATAGGGGATTTTTTGGATTAGCCAAACTGTAAACATGAATTGTGGCCCAGGGAAATTTTGTGTTATCAATAACGTATTTTGAAAGCCATGCAGGCTAGGACTACAGCATTTGACAAGCCATATGTACAGTAAAAGTTGAACAATGAAGAACAGACGACCGACCAGGGTCCAGCGCAACCAAGACACATGTACCATCAACAATTATCGGTTGGTGCAAAGACACTTCCCGCACCCGTCATCCCAAAGTGCAAATAAGGTCACAAAATACAAACATTTACAAAAAACATATATAACAACCATTAATATGGGCACATATCATATACAAAAACAATCTTAGAGACAAATGGCCCACAGTAACATACAAAAAGATTAAAACATTCTTTTACACATAAATATGTACATACATATATAGAAAACACTGAAACATTACATTTAAAAACAACAATTTGGACAGATCGCTTAGACTTAAACAGAACTCCATTTGACACGCAGTTCTTAGAACTATAACAAAATTTTAAAAAGTATTATTGTCCATACAGGTAAGGGGCAAATAATAAGAGAGAAGAAAGAACAGGCGAAAGACAAGAAAGAAGTAAAAAATACAAATAACATAATATTCCAAAAAGAACACTCATTATTAATTTAGACAGAGAACAGCAGAACACCAAAAACCTCAAAAATCACCAAAAGGTCAAAAAAGTCTTTCAACAAAAATTACCAAGTCAGATAATAAAACACTAAATACAGACAAATGGCACAGATCTAACCCATTATGGTAGCGGACTTACGTCCCAATCTAATTGAGGGAACAGCCCACCATCAGTGATACAAAGAATTATTATATCTCACCTCTACATGTGGTAGGCCAATAGGCGATGGGAGAAGTCCAAAGAGGTGCAAATGACAAATTCACGAGAGGCACAGTATGCAGCTCAAATCAATAATAATAATATGAAAATGGAGATAAAAATAGAGAGTAAAAGTTAGCTGCTGTATGTAGTAAAGGTTGAATCAGTGAGATCCACATATAAGAATCATGAATTGACAGCCCATCCAGGGTGGGATATTAGTAATATTAACTGTGAGCAAATTGCAACGAATGATGAATTGCTGTTTGAAATAACATTAGATGGTTAAAATGATGTTAGTAATCATATTTGAAGCAGAATAATTTATACTGATTCAACATATGTGAACCGTTGCTCATTCAGAGCGTGATAGCTAATTTTCAATGCAGCATCACATTTCACAGTATTTGAATAACTGCATATCTATACATGAATTAATGCGGCAGTAAGGAACTTAATGCATATTCTTTATCATTTAAAGATGGTGGATAATAATTGTGATAAAAGTCCGCTTTTGATTTTGATTGTAAACTTTGCACCGGAAGCACTTTATCCATTACAATGTAAAAGCAATGGAAAAAGGCATGAAGCCGAAACGTGTCCTGTTTCCTTTGCCCGGTAAATAAAGTACTAAGTTATTCACCCTCAACAGAGTACGGTCTTTTCACTTGGTCTATGAGTGGGATTTGAGGTGCATATATCCTCGTGGTACCACCGCCACAGTAACTGACCGGCACCTGTTCCTGAGTGCTCGCTGTGACTACTACTGTTATATATCCAAAACGAAAGTCCAAAAAGGCGCACACTCGGAACGAAGGTTTACTCGTGCAGTGTTTAATTACTCAATTGCAACGCATTTCCACAATAACCATGTCTTGATCAAACAACAAGGGTTACTAGGAAGTGCATTACACACAGGTGAGGACTTCTGGCACATACTACATCAGATCATGGGTTAAGGTGGCATCCATTTCTGAACGGCAGTGTAACATGAGTACACCACAAAGGGCATGGATAGATAAAAACACACAATGCCTGAATTCTGTAGAGTAAGCCATTGCAACTGAACATGGCCTATTGCCATGGTACAACACCTTAGAAACATACATATGATGTTATAGCAGCAAATATATTCACTAATTACATATGAATATATGCAGTGTTAAAATAACAATGCCAGTATGATATAGAGACATGTTTCTGCTATAAATCAATATGTAGGCCTATGGGGATGTCAGCAGTAAAAAGCGTGAGCCGCATGAAGTCAAACCTGGCCCCTATACAATGACGGCAAAAAATCGCCGCCAAGTCAACACAAGTGGGTGTAGGGACAGACTTGAAAAAAAGGGGGGCAGGACACCGTGTGGATGCAGCTGTATATCATATAAACACCAAGTGGTTGAATATAGCACTGCACAACTTGTGCCACGTAATACACTATAAGTGTAACAGAATAGTCCTCTCCAAGTGTCAGAATATAACACCGCACAACCAATGCCACATAATAATACTTGCCCAGTGGCTGAATATAGCGGTAGAATCTGTGTGGCAAAACAGAGCACTACAGGCATTAAGAGAATAATTGCCTAGTGGCTGGCCGAATACCTTCCCCATGCACAATATATATCAAATGCCATGTGGCAGAAAAATGTGCAGAGAACTCCAAGTTACCACATAAAAACCAAGTGAAGATGAGAATTACTTCTCTTCAACGGTGTGCACACCTGAAAACGGAAAAGAAAAGGGTAGGGAACCCGTGAAGTTTCTGCCAGGATACAGTGGTTCCCTTCCATCCCTCCTGTGAAAAAACATACAAAGAACATGTAAATATATAGAAGCATCTGTGCAAAATATACAAGTGACATTAAAAACATTCAAAACATGCAAGTTCAATTCAAGGCACAGATACACAGAGGAAGTACCAATAGACAATCTCCACCAATAAGTTAAAACACCAGCCCTCAGGCGAGTGAGTTGCTAGTTCCTAGTCTATATTGTGCCCCCCAGTGAATTTGGTCTCTAGCTCAGGTATCCATTTGGATTCTTTTTTGCGTAATGCTGGTACCCTATTGCCGCGTCTGGGGCCAATCCTTATCTGTTCAATGGCAAAGAAACTCAATAGGGAGTTGTTGATAGTGCTCCTGGAAATGCCTGGCTATGGGATAGTGGGTGTCCAGATTGGTTATTGCCCTGAGATGTTCTATTATCCTTTTTTTGACCATCAAGGCGGTACTCCCCACACATCTAATTTTGCACGGGCATTCCAGAATGTATATGACGAAGCTGGAGCTGCACGTCAAAAGTTGTGTGATGCTTCTATTTTTGCTAAGCCCTGGTATATTAAATTCCTTGAGCAAGTGGCTTTGCTGGCAGGCCTTGCAATGCCCGCATGGTAAAAATGCAGGTGAGGTTATGTGTATTCACAGGGCGGGATTCAGTTATGTCACCATGCACAAGGGTGTCATGGAAACCTCTGCCTTTTCTGAACGTGATCATGGGTCTGTCACTGATAGTGGGGCCTACTATGGGGTCACTCTTTAAGATATTACAGTTGTCAGCCAGGATTTTATGTATTTGCTGTGACGTCCTATTGAAGGTCATCATGACCCTCGTGTCAGTGGTATTCGTTTCTTTGGTTTGAGTTTTAAGGGTTTGCTTTCTGGTGACATTACTCATTTTTTTGACCACCTGATTAAGTACGCATTCCGAATAACCACGATCTCCAAATCTAGAGATCATGATTTTCTCTTCAGTTTGGTAGGCCTCAACAGTGCTACAGTTTCTTGGTGCCCTCAGCAGTTCCCCATATGGAGTGCTCGATTGGAGAGCCTCTGGGTGGCTGCTGCGGGCATGAATGCCTCTTTGCGTATTTCCTCCTCCTACATGCCCAGGAAACGATTTGCAAAACTAGGGGCAAAGCATGTGTCCATTGTTGTGCCAAGTCTTTGTTTGTACAGCTCCCCGTTAAACATAAAGATTTTATTGTATAGGGGCCAGGTTTGACGTCACACAGCTCACGCTTTTCACTGTTGAAATCCCCATGGGGCTACATCTTGATTATTAGCGGAAACATGTCTCTATATCATTCTGTCATTGTTATTTTTACATTGTATATATTTGTGTATGATTAGTGAATATATTTGCTGCTTTTTCCATCATATGCATGTTTCTAAGGTGTTGCACCACGGCAGTAGGCGATGTTCCGTTGCAATGGCTTACTATACAGGATTCAGGCATTGTGTTATTTTATCTATCCATCCACTTTGTGGTCTGCTCATGTTACACTGACATGTTCAGAAATGGCCACCACCTTCACCCATGATCTGATGTACCCTATGCCAGAAGTCCTTTCTTTGTGTCACCTCACCTCTATGTAAGGCACTTCCTAGTAACCACTCGTTGTGTGATCAAGACAAACCGCATTGCAATTGAATAAATAATTCATTAATTAATTAATTTTGGACTTTAGTTTTGGATTTATTTGTCCGGCTGTGGTTCCGGGGTCTGTGCGCATCGCCTGACAATGGACTCGATCCCGGAAGGAACTTTCTCTTGTTTGGCATTTGAAACTTTTGTCGCAGCTACAGCCCTACTGCTGAACGGAATTACACTAAATTTGGCAGAAAGGTAGCTCTTGGTCTAGAGTGCACTCTTTCCTTTAAATGGTTTAAATCCATTTAGAAGTTCCTGAGAAATTCATATATTTAGAAATATTAGTATCCGGTGACCGTGGTGGATCCTCAAATCCTCCCGATCACAAGCGTGAGTCTGATTGGCTCCCAACACTTCAAACCACAAAGTGTTGACGGCCATCTTGTGACTAAGTTCAAACAGTAAAAAAACAAGAAAAGGGGGCAGAGTTGAAACACCCTGACTTCTTAGACCTGCTCAGGGGGTCCCAAAAAGCATTAATAAAAATATTTAGATCTTTTCGGTGCAATTCACATAGGATCCGCGAATTCCACCAAAATCAAAACAAAGCACGGTCTACAGAGCGTTGTTTAAAGAAGCCCCCGGGTGGGTCAGGTCCCGCTGCATTGGTAAAATGTGATGCAGGGGCGCTGCGGGCCCCCAAAGCCCCGGGGACCACCACCTCCCCGGGGATTTGTTTATAATATTTATATGTGGGGCATGTGGTCCCCCTGCAGCCCCGGGGACTGCCACCTCCCTGTTATATTATGTTATTCGGATTTATATAGTGCACAGCTGCCCCAGCAAAGGGGTGTCCCGGCGCTGCCAGCATCAGAATAACAGACCAGGCACCAAGACAGGGGACGCAGAAGAAGCGGAGATGTGACCAAAAACCTAACCAGATGCGACCAAAGGCCTAGAAGCGACAAAAAGCCTAACAAGAAGGGAAAAGGAAGGTTTTAATGGCCTTCCATAAATTCCATCAAGTGATCCATACTACCGAATCTGAACAGGCAGGGAATTCCATAATCTGGCCGCCAGATAGCGAAAGGACCGGCCCCCAGCGCGAGAACGTTTCACACGGGGGACAGTAACCAGATGTTGCCCCGAAGAACTCAGCTGGCGGAAGGGAGCATAAGGAGTGAGCAGATTAACTAGTAAGCTGGGTGTGACAAGCTTCACAATCTTAAAAGAAAGACACAGCGCCTTAAAATGAATGTGTTCAGCCATGGGAAGCCAATGAAGTTACCGGATGGCCCCAGCTGAGGGGCAGGTCCGCGGTAGCCCCAGCAAGGCCTTGGCAGCAGCTTTTTGAACACGTTGCATCTGAGTTATTTCAGCCTGATTTGCCCCTAGTAGAATAGAGCTGGCGTAGTCCAGACAGGATAGAATAGCTGACTGGACAATCAGATGGCATGTAGGGGGGTCAAAAAACTTCAAAAGGGGCTTAAGACAATGCAGGAGGCCAAAACAAGTGCCGGCAACTTTTTTTGTGTGGTCTTGGAAGCTGAGGGAGGAATTCATCCGTACCCGCAGGTTCTTAACCACTGCCTTAGGTTTAGGGGCAGTGCCCAGGACACTTGGCCACCATTGCTCAGTCCAGGCACTCAAGTTCTTCCCTACTAACAGAACCTCTGTTTTGCTGACATTCAACTGCAGGCAGTTAGTAGTCATCCATTCCGCAACGGCAGCCAGTCCATCTCTGAACCTGGAAACATTCATTGTGGAACCTGCAGTCAGGACCATCACCAGCTGCGTATCATCCACATAGGAGACCATGGTCAGGTGCCACTGCCTGGCAACTGCTGCAAGAGGCTGAATGTACAGGTTGAATAATGAGGGACTTAGCGCAGAGCCCTGGGGTACCCCCTGATTGATGGAGTAAGCCTGAGAGAGAAACGGGGGAGCTGACACTCGAAAAGATCTATCGGTCAGGAACGATCTAAACCATTCCAAGGCCAGGCCAGCCACACCCACTTCCTCCAGCCGTTGTAACAAAATGCCATGCGAGACCGGGTCAAAGTCAAGCAAGATCAGTGCCGCCATCTGACCGGAATCGAGAATGGTCCGCAGATGTTCAGTCACAGCCAGGAGAGCCGTCTCCGTGCTGTGACCCAGGCGAAAACCATTTTGGGATGGATCCAAGATGTTATTAGAGCTAAAAAAGTTTGTTAATGTATTATTAACATGCTCCTCTGCGATCTTAGCCACCCAGAGAAGGAGAGATATAGGCCGGAAATTTGCGAACTTGGTCGGGTCAAGCGAAGGTTTCTTGAGAATGGGGGATACCTGCGCATGTTTCCAAGGCACCGGGACCACCGCTGTGGAGAAGGGAGTTAACCAACTGGCAAAGCAGGGCCAGGAATAGAGCTGGGGCTGTAAATATAAAGACAAGGCATGGGGGCTCCTGCTTCTAGACCTACTAAGAGACTCACACACCCACTCTGAGACCCATTTAAACACTCATGCACCCACTCACTCACCCACTCTGAGACTCTTACACTCACTCACAGACCTACTCAGACACTCATGTACCCACTCACAGACTCATTCTCACAGACTTACATACCCACTTACAGACCCACTCAGACACTCACACAGCCAGTCACAGACACACTCAGACGTCTACTCACTTAAGCCCATCAGGGCTCACACACCCACTAGCTGACTTGATAAGAAACTCATGCACCAGCTCACAGATCCACTCACATAAACACCCACTCTCAGAGCAACTCAGACACTCACATGCCCACTCAGAGACCCACTTGCACAGTCAGAGACCCACTCACTCACTCACCCACTCAGAGGCTCACACACCCACAGAGACACTTATGCACACACTCACATATTCAGTCTTACACTCAGTTACCCACTCATAGACCTCATGTACCCACTCATACCCCCACTCAGAGACTCATACATCCAGTCACAGTCCCACTCAGAAACTTACACACCCACTCACACAGCCACTCAGACACTGATACACCTACTGTCAGACCCACTGAAACACTCATGCACCCACTCACACACCCACTCAAAAAGTGACATATGCACTTACTGACCCACTGGGAGACATATGCACTCACTTACACACACTTAGACACTCACAAAACTACTCACAATGCCATTGCCACACGCACAGAGTCAAACTGTGAGTTATAAATCTTAAATGTGCTGTTGTGCAGTGAATTAGTTCTTTTCTTTGCGGGTCTGTGAAGAATTCACAACTCAAAAAAACCAATTAGAATGAAAATGAATTAGTGTTTTGTAAAAGGGTGGTTCTTAGAAGAGCCTTTGCATTTATTGTTTGTCGATGATCACTACACATAAAACAGTATGCAGTCTTTCAAGTTGTTAAGGACTATCCTGCTGCCTTGCTCAGAGAAATACACGTGTATATATATGCTCCATGTCAAAGCATAATAAGTTGTTGCAGATGGAGCCCATGTTGTGCTCTAAGGAATGCAGAAACAGTTTTATTAACATCTTTCCTGGCTTTCTTTATATGTGGACAGAATTTGTCTGACCATTTTTAATTTCTGTCTTTGGCAAATGTTAGAATACACCAAGGCAATGCAAAGGAAATGTGACAATAATTTGCCAAAGGATTCCTTCATTGTGATTTCCAATACTACCCCAGTAGGAGTGCCTAGGTCATTGCCACCTTGTGCACAATGTAGAGGTCTAGATGTTGGAAATCTGCAATGCTCACAAACAAAGGCAGCAATTGCTGCCACTTTAAACCCAATCCAAGTAATGTCCACATTAGGCAAACCCAAGTCTTTGTCAATGCCACTCATTCTAGCACACTCTCAGGACCAAAAAGCATAACTGGGACCAACAATCCACATTCTACCCATTTTGAAGGAAGGAGCCGTGTCATGCAGGAGAAGACTGGAGCTGAATGTAACAGTTGGTAGAATGAAAGGCAGTAAAAATGGAGGAGAGGACTGGTTTAAAATAAGGACATATTTGATTGGGTGGTCTAAATAATTTGGTAGCCAAATATAGGTAGTCATTTAATAGGTAAGGTAGGTAAATCTGTGATTGGCTCTGGATAAATTTAAGAGAAGTTATGCTATTGTGGATTGCTTAAATGTTCAACAGTCAACCGCAGCCACTACAGTTGAATTTGAAGCTGGTATGCTCCTGTTAGAAAGTGGTGTGAACTTTAAACTTATTGGTACAATAGACTGTCTGAAAGGAGGTTGCTATGGGAACTGAGATAAGGCAGTGTGGGGGTAAGGGTTCTGAATACACTATAGTTTGAAAAGCAGAGTAGTTTAGAGATAGTAAGTTTACATTGTGAAATAAAAAGTTTTTAATTCAGTACTATCATAGATTCTCAAATGTAGATGAAAAATGATCGCACTATTATTGTACATTTTTTAAGGGACTCCCATATGGATTCGAGTCTCCGTCGCGAAGTTACGGGGGGCTGTGCTGGACGTCATGACAGAGTTGCGAATTTACCCACAGACACCACCAGATTGGGCTTCTGATTAGGAGACTAAAAAAGGGTTAAAAAACTGACCAGAGAAAACAAAAAGGACAGAAAAAATAAAGGAGAAATATTTATTAGCTAAACACATTAATACCATTGGAAAAAGAGAGGGAAAAAATTGCTACCACTGGTTCCTTCTTACAGGGAGTGGTACTTTTCATTTTGTGTGACAAGAAATTTGAAGTAAAAGTGTGTTAAAATTTGAGGATCAACAAAGCGAATCCACAGGTATGTTAATAATGCGGCACATTGATGAAAATCTGGCAGGAGTTAGTTGATCTTAGTTAGGTAAAAAAGCAACATTATACCAAATAATACAACATAAAATAAAAAAGCAACATTATACCAAATAATACAACAAAATAATATTTATTATAACGATATTGATGTTTCTTTGAGATGTAATTTGTATGGAGAGTGAAACATTACCATCAAGGTGTCAAATTGAAAAAGTGGATCAATCCAGATCAGAGGAGATCTACTAACACTACAGCATCCATTCTATACATTCTAAAGAAGTCATCAGTGATTAAATTGCTCTCTTTCAAATGAAGCAAGCAAAAGAAGCTCCTTTGAGTGTGTGGGAAAAAAGTTTAGAAGCTTGCTGTTTTCTACAACTGTTTCAATCAATCAATCAATCAATCATAATATTTGTATAGCGCACTACTCACCCGGAAGGGTCTCAAAGCGCTTGGGGGAAGGGGTCCGCTACTGCTCGAACAGCCAGGTCTTGAGTTGTCTCCTGAAGGCGAGGTGGTCCTGGGTCAGCCGAAGGTGGATGGGGAGGGAGTTCCATGTCTTGGCCGCCAGGTAGGAGAAAGATCTGCCTCCGACGGTGGCTCTTCAGGTGCCTGGTACGGTGGCGAGGGCGAGGCTGGCAGACCGTAGCTGGCGGGTGGGCGTGTAGAAGGTCAGGCGGTCGTTGAGGTACTTGGGGCCCAGGTCGTGGAGAGACTTGTGTGGCCGATTTGATGACCGCCCTGTACAGATACTAGCAGCTGAATACCGGTCAACCAGATTATACTCAGAGGATCAAAGATTTTGCCATTGTAGTCTCTTCATATTCCATCTTCTGTTTGAGAGTGACTTGTCTGAACTTTTATATGCTGTTAACCATATACTCAAAGAGTTAATCTTCAAAATCTCTCTGCAAACGAATTCATTGACAACGTTCATGGGTAGGACAAAAACTTAGAGTATAACCTAATTAATTTGATGGCATGCCAGCGTGGCATCAATGAGTATTGGTATCACCACCACGGAGAATTGAAACGTATATTAAGAAATTTAGGTGCATCAAGTTGGTTTCTGACACTTTGGGGTCTTATAGGATGTAGGGTGGATCGCCACCACCAGCATATCGGTGGCGTTCCGACCTACATCCTACACCGCTGGTCACCCATTTCCCCCCTGCCATATTAGTATGGCAGGGGGGACCCTGGCGGAAGGAAAGACCGTCCGTCGCTTTTCGGCCCGGTCTACGAGTCGACCGGGTTGAAAAGGTTTTAATATGGTGGTGGTGTCGGCTAGACACCGCCATCCATATTAGTATGCACCTGAAGAGCAGACATGTGGAGTTTACAATTGGGGGCCCATTGTGGGCCCCCAGGTAGTTGGGGGTGCACCTATGGTACCCCCCTGCATTTGCATGCACAATGCAGCAGGCACCACACGGTGACTGCCACTTTGTGCATGCAAATGCACAACATGCTTTTCTACCATTGCGGCAGGTGCTGCAGAAAGCACCGCCTGCGGCAATGTTAAAAATGCCTGATGCGCCCATCAGTGTGGCAGGCTCATCCTAGTCTCCCCCATGGGACCGCTGCATGTATGGCGGGCGGTCTCGTTTTCCATCAGGATGGTAGGCGAACAAAGTCCGCCCGCCATTCTAATGATGCCCTTGGTTGTGCTGAGGATGCCTGAAATTACCTGCTTGAAAAAGTGAAGATCATCTGGATAGTCTTGCTCCTTGGATCCTGATAATGTCTGCAGATGTTTTAATCACTGGTTTCAAACTATGATGTCTTTTATCTGAATCAAAAGAAATCCACCTCTTGGTGAAGTAACTGACTTCCTTTTGTGAAAAGAGTACCAAGCAAGAGGTGTTCCTCATATTCACATGCTGTTATGGAAAAAAGATGCACGAAAATTTGAAACAGACAGTGATGACTTTGTCTTGTCTTTCATAGGACAGTACGTGACATGATCCATTCCAACCGACGGTGGTAAAAAGGGCTTGAGACAACAAGTTCTAGGCTTTCAAACTCATAGATGTGCAAAGTACTGTAGTTGAAAATACAGATGCAAAGGAAAATTTGGGTTCCCACAACCTGTGTCAGACATACATTGAAATGGAAATTACCAAAAAACACATGCAATCTGAGAGAAACAGAGGCTTCCATGAACATTAATGACTACAACCCTGTGATTCTCCAGATGTGAAATGCAAATATTGATCTACAATTTGTTGTAGACAACTGCATTGCTGTTGCTCTGTACGTCACTTCACACATTACGAAATCAGAGAAGACAGAGATGAAGGAGAAGTGGGAAGAGACTTCTACAGAAAAGACTCTGTCTAAACAAATTTACAGCTTTAGCTTTAAATGCTTTCCCATAGAGAGATGGGATCCTATGAGTGCTGTGTCCAGTTGAGGTTGGCCAGTTTGTTCTCAAAGTCAAGGGGAACTGGATGGCTAAGTTTAGGCCTTGCAATTACACAAAATAGAGTATTAAAGTCTTAACTAGAAATTCAACACCTAGCAGAGTTTGACTCAGAAAGTACAGAGATTGTGAAATCAAATATGTTAGGCACGTGCTATCCAAGAAGAGGTCTATATCTAGACATGTACATTTGTGAAGTACTTCAACACTACAGAATATGCATTACACAGATGTGATGGTTGTTTGGTCAGACACCCAAAAGGGAATCTAATTAACCACAGGAACCGTAGGGCCTTGTTTACAAGTTTTTGGTGTACACTGCCATGCGTCAAAAGTAAAGGACAGTATTTTTGATAAAAGGCGCATTCCTGTCTTTTCCCACTGAGCTGGTGCCATTGTGGCTGCCTTGCACCAACGCAGACACACTTGCACCATGGTGTGGGGGAAAAAGGGGTGATGGGTCCCAATCCCTTACTAGCCGTATATTATTGAGCAGGTATATTTTTGCGGTACTTGTCCTGGACAGGGGGAAACTGCTAACCCCCTGTTCACAGGAGAGTTCCAAAAAGAGTTGTCTGGACAAGTCAGGGTAGTCTTTTTTATTCAGGAGAAGTTCCAGTACCCTGGTTTCATGGTGAAAATTATTTATATGAAAGTGTTGTAACTCATTTGAAAATTCTGAGTTGAATTTGCAAATAGATGACAAACAGCCAACAAGTGTTTCGCCCCTTTACATGGTCATCTGGCCAGGGGCTTCCTCAGGACGTCGTGATCTCCCTTGGGACAAGTTAGCCTATAGATCCTGAGTCGACCTATAGAGTCTTGGCCATTAATTTCCACCGGTACATCTTTGGTATGAGGCTACATCTGCCTCATACCGAATACGTACCGATGGGCCATGTAAGGCGGGGAAACATGTGTTGGCTGTTTGTAACCTTTTTGCAAATCCAAGTCAGAATGTTCAAATTCTTTTTGGAACACTTGCACCATGGTGCAAGGGTGTCTGCATTGTGGGAATTCTTTTTTATGCAGGTAGGGACACCTTCCTGCATGAAAACAATCAATGGAGGTGTTTTCCTCCTTCTATGTGTGTTGCAGAATAAGGTACACATAGAAAGAGGAAAAATGAGGAAAGAGACATTTATTTTTCTTTGTTACACCTCCCCTGGGGAGTCATAGCATTTTGATGCATTTTTAGGTTTGCAAATCCTTGTAAATCTGGGAATGCATCAAAATCCATGGGTGTTGTGTGAGAGCACCCACCGGAATATCACTTTGACGCAGAGTGAGATAACGCAGTGGCTTGCGCTGCTTTGCCTTACTCCATATCTACGAGGCCATGAAAAGCCATGCAATATGTCTGGACTCTTACATATGGGTTTGCACTCTGCGACGCCAGTGCATCAAAAAAAGTAATGCACTGGTGGCACAATGGGCTTGTAAATAAGCCATTAGTTGCCAAATGCCAGACAAAAGAGTCTAGTTTGGCACTTCTGCAACTCTTAAAGCCTTAGCAAGCTGAATCAGAATTACTTGGAAAGTATGACTACTATGAAGATTCTTTCAATGCTGTGAAAGACATCATTCAGTGTTCAGTCTTTACAAACTACAGCCTTTCCTCCAATTGAACTATGAGGTTCAATTGGAGGAAACGTTTGCTGATGAGATAGCTAAGGTGAGCTCACATAGCAGCCAAAGTTCTGGACCACTGAGTCAAGATCCTCTTGGACAACCCATTATTGAAAACAAAGCTACAATCACGATGAATGAGGTGGAAACTGCAATGGAACAAGCAAGGCAGGAAAGAGTTGATATCGAACAGTTAGTTGGACAATTTAATAACAAGCAGAAATAAATGTATATGGAGATAAAAGAAAAATTACAGCAAAGATTCCTATATGAGGAGAGTGAATGCAAATGTTCACTATTTTAGCAAATACTTTTATATATCACTGGTCAAGCTGGAACTGGGAAAAGGTTTTTAATTAAAGTTCTCACCGCTTACCTACAGAGGACTACAAAAACTAATTTATTGTGTATAGTAACAGCTTCCACTGGATTGGCCCACACAACATTTAAGGATTTACTCTACATCGTCTACTAATCCCAAAGGTTATCTGTTGAAACTTGTCATGAGGTATCAAGAGTGTTAAAGAAACTGAAGCTTTTGATCATTGATGAGGTGGGCGTGGTCTCAAACTTAATGCCTGCCTTTGTACTCTTGAGGATGCAACAGATTTTAAAAACAGAGTATGACGTGCAGTTTGGAGGAAAGCATTTAATTGTCTTTGATGACCTACTGCAACTTACCCCTGTCAAAGGACAGCCTGTTTTCAAGACACCTCTGCATGATGAAACTTGAAATTCTTTGGGAAGTATTGGCAATGTAAACATTTGGCTAAACTTCAGATACAAGGAATTACTGAGCATCCAACATGGAATTCAGAAATATTCGGAAATATATTAGCATAGGAGTTCTGACAAAAGAGGGAAAATGTACCATAGAAAATCGACTTATCAGCAAACATTTCTCCTCTAAGAACACAGCAGCACAGTTAATGTTCAATTTCATTGAAGAAGGAAACTCTATAGTCTGTTTAATGCCTATACTTCAAAAGTGCTCCAATTTTAATGCACAACTGCTAAAACTGTAGAAAGAAGCAATTTTGGAATAGCTATGTACAAAATGGAACACCACAGAGGAACAGTACAGCTAAGTGCAAAGCTCCAAGCAAAATAGGATTATTTGGAGAAATCTGTATCCAAGACTGCAGGATTAGAAAAGTGTTTACGTGTTTGAAAAAACAGCAGAGTGGTTTTGCATAGGCATTTAAGTATTGAGGAAGGATTAGTAAATGGTGCTATGGGTACATTTATTGATTTCATTAATCTTCCAAATATGGTTGAGGTTGAGTACTTAGCCATAAGTTTTGATCAGATTGATACCATTAAGCAGATTGGCTGATGTGTGGTACATTTTCTGCTTGTGAAAGACTCATATGTTTGGCAATAACAATTCCCAGTATCTCTAGCGTACTCTGTGCCCATCTATAAATCTCATGGTTTTAGTGTAGATGTAGCTTTTAGTAATATTCGTAGTATTGTGTTTAATGAAAGTATGGCACGTGGTGCATTGTCTTGAATGAAAATATTGTCCGGTTTCTTTTTGGTGGACTTGAAAGTTAGTGCCAATGCAAGTTATGTCAGAGAGTACAATTGGTTAAAAGGTGTGTATGCTCCTCAATTAGGACAGTATCCCATTTATGAAAAATTGATAATTTGTCTAAAGCAGAAGCTCAAAAAAGAATCTACGGATGTTGCTGAAAAGAAGGAAAAGAAGGACAACAAAGAAGATATTAAGAAGAGAAAACTGGAGAATGACGGAGAAATTGTAGGTTACAAGTTGTCAAACCCTTTTGTGCCAACTGCTATGCAAATGTTGTCCTCAATGTACGGTTCCATTTACCACATCTTATAAATGCAATAGAGCAGAAAGCACACAAGAGATTATGTTTGGCACTGTATGCTTTGCAGCAATGTTTACTTGATGATAGGAATATAATACATTGTGCTTCGGGCATTCAAGATCTAGGAGATATGTGCAGTGGATCAGCACTATTTAGTCAACAAGATTCACAGGAATTTATAATGATCCTGCTTAGAGTTTTAAAAGAAGAAAAAATAAACATAGGGGACTTATATGGACTGAATTACATCTAGAACCAGGACTGTGAAAATTGCTCTTTTATGTCTACCACTCAAATAAACTCTGAAGATTTCTGAACTTAACACTCCCAGATTCCAAAACTGTGTCTTTTGACAGATTGATAAAAACAAATCACTGACAAAATATCGAAGGTCACAATATCGACTTACAAAAATATCACAGCAAAAATATCGAAGCCAAGAATATCAACATCCCGTCAACATTATGGTAATTACAAAAATATTGAGAAAAAAAATATCGATGTCAAAAATATCGTTGTTAAAAATATAATTTTTTATTTAAGTAAAAAAAATGTTAAATAAAGTAAATAATTCATATAAATAAAATAAACAGTCAAAAATATTTAAAAATGCTTACAAATTATAAGTAATATATATAATTAAAAAATACATAAAACATATACATACAATATGTACTATATGTACTTACTTATTCATATATTTTAATATTTATTTTGATAACTTTTTTATAAATTATATATACATCATAGAACAATTATATAAATAAAAATTAAATAAATAAATGTAACACATTAAAAAAATTACAATTATTTTTAATCTTTTTCAAATTAATTATACACTACATTACCTAACATATTAAAAAAATATTAGATAGCGGAGAAAATAAAATTACTATTCCAACTCCAGTGAGTGCAGCAGTAGGGAAAGTGTTGGATAGCGTAGGGGTTGAAATTACTATTCCCACTCCAGTCAGTGCAACAGTAGAGAAAGTGTTGGATAGCGTAGGGGTTAAAATATACAATTCCCACTCCAGGGAGTGCAACAGTAGGGACCTTCTCATGGTCTAACATGACCAGATGACCACGAGTTGTGCTTTGGGCTTTTAGGCGCTATTTTCACTTAAAACATTAAATTGACTATCTCCAGTTCTACTAGCTGGATTTTGGTTGTGCTGGTATCATTGTATTTATTAAAATGTACTCTATTGTTCTAAATTGGTTTGGGATTTTTTTGTGTGTTGTGTTTTCACTTCATTATTGTCTGTGTGCTGCATAAATACTATACACATTGCTCTATGTTAAGCCTGACTGCTTTGTGCCAAGGTACCAGAGAGTTAAGCATAGGTTGATTTAGTGACTTTTTGTCGTTCACTCTGACAAGGACTGTGGTTGTTGCCCTAGTTGAGCTTCCACCCCTAAACTAACTACTAATCTCTTACAACAATCTTTTTGTTTTAATGGACATTTATTGCCCAAGAGATCACCTTTTTAATCTACTTCCCACACAAGTAATTTTGTTGCAGTGGTTGCAAAGAAAAGTGGAGGTGACTATCTCTCTCCGCTTTACTTTTATGCTGGTTAGCTTGTGGCAGGGTTTCTTTTTCTTCTTCCCTCTTCCACTGCCTCTGAATCTCCACATTGGAGAACTCCCCTTTTGGGTGCTAGGCCTGTAGATGTTTCCTCGTAGCGCTGGAATTAAATAAGTGTACCTGGAGATGCCCTCTTTGTAGCACTTAATGACAAACTCTTAGTAAATTTTCTGGCATTCACTTTACCATCACAACACGATCATCCTGATGTGCAGAACGATTACAAACCTACAAATAACATAGTTATGGTTGGTGAACAATGCAAATATGACTGCTCTAAGGTACTACTCAAGATCTCAAATATTATGTCACTAATACCATCACAATACTCTAGGATCGACAGGATTTTCGCTAATCATGGGCTCTTGGCCAATGCATCAATGGTCGTATGTCCAAAGGTAACCTCGGACCATAATCCCATCGTGCTTACTGTATACCTTGGTTTGACCAGAGAAGATCAAGCTAGGGAATTCTCGTTCACTCAGCATCTTTTAAGCATTTCTGATTTTGTAACATATATGCAAGAGGTCTTGAAGGAATACATAGTTAACAATCTTTACATCACATGCCTCACTTTGGTACGGGACTGCCTGAAAGCATGTGTGAGAGGGGCTACTTTCCAATATGTAGTCAAGCAGAACCGCCCTAATAGTAACCAGCTAGGAAATGAACATAGGCAATATATCGAGTTAGAACAGCAACACGCCTGTGCAATAGCTTCAAAGGATGTTAGTGAACAGCATATATATGCTCAGATTATTGATGTCAGAGTGAAACTTAGCAGAAGGTTGAAGGATAAGGTTGCTAATAGTTTTCTTAAGTTTAGAATGAGGCAGTATGAGTATGGAGAGAGGGTGGGAAGGGTATTGGCCCACCAACTTGCTGACCAGAGGGCTAAGTCACATATTAAGAAAATCAATGGTGTGGATGGTGCTACCTACACGAAATCTGACGACATAGCAGAGCAATTTAGGATCTTTTATGCTAGCCTATATAAGGAATCAGGAAGCTATAACCAACAAGTGGCTACGAAGTATTTGCAAGAGAGCGTCCTACCTGCTCTGGATCTGTCTCATACCTTCGGCTTAGAGAGCAATGCTGACCTTGTGGAATTGAATGCAGCAATTGGCGCTTTGCCCTGTGGCAAAGTGGTGGGTGAGGACACTATCCCGCTTGATTTTTATATGATATTTTGGGATGTATTGATGCCGGTACTTCTTGAGCTGATCAATGAAATACTACAGGGAGGGGATGCGCCCCCTTCGTGGAATAGAACTAATCTTGTGGTCTTCCCCAAAAAGGGCAAACCAGTGGAGGACTTAGGCTCATATAGACCGATATCCCTTATTAATGAAGACGCAAAAATCTTTTCTAAGCTTCTTGCTTCTCGCCTTGCCCCATTCATGCATTTATTGGTCTCAGAAGAACAGCACAGTTTTGTTCCAGGTAGGGACACGGTAGCACAAATAAACACTGCTTTTGCAGCTTTTGATGTCGCTGGTCATTCGAGTCAGCTGATCGGGATGTTGATGTTGGACGCCAAGAACGCCTTCGACCGAGTTGCTTGTGGGTTTCTTTGGTGTACTATGCTATCTTTGGGCATCTGTCTGAGGTTTGTCTTGGCGGTTCAGCGACTTTATTGTAATCCTACTGCTGTTATCAAACTTAACGTCTTCACATCCAGTCGTGTTAGTATAAATCGGGGCACGCGCCAGGGGTGTCCGCTTTCCCCTTTATTATTTGCTCTCTACATTGAGCCGTTTGTTAGGCATCTCCTTCCGTATGATCTTATCTCGCCAGTGTCCTTCAACGACATGGCGTTAAAAGTCACTGCTTACGCAGATGACATCGCAGTATTCACTACTGGGCCAGATGAGGCTATTGCCGTATTAACACATGAGGCACAACACTTTGGTTCCTTTTCTGGCTATAACCTCAATCTAAATAAAACGCAGTCAATCCTTAATTACGCACCAGTACCTGCTCTACCTCAGCTAGGTATCACTGCTTCTGCTGTTTATCTCGGGGTGTGACTTAGCAGTCGTATTGAGGATTTTATGGCCTTGAATTACGAACCATTGCTTAAAAAAAATTACTGCTGATCTGCGTAGGTGGCATAGGCTGCCCTTTACTATTATTGGGAGATGCAATATAGTGAAAATGAATGTTTTGCCTAAATTTCTTTACTTGTTTCGTTCTATTCCCTTTAGAGTTCCACTGTATTTTTTCAAACGGCTCGACGGTGTTATCAGAAGTTTAATTTGGGGTTATCGTAGAGCTCGGAGAGCTCTCAGATATATAAAGCTGACATATGAGCAAGGCAGGTTTCAACTTCCTGATTTTAGAACTTACTTTTGGGCAGCCTTTCTTAATCATATCCAGAGTCTACTTTTGGGATCCAATGTGGTGAAAATATGGTTTGCGTATCAGCTGACATATGGTCCAAATACAGGGTTTCTTCTACACCATATGTCAGACCCAAATTACTTCAAGAGAGTCCTCTTTACGATAGTCAGACATATTTATTTATATTTATCGTATCTGGCAAGATATCTGTAAAGCTTTTGCTGTGCCAGATTTACATGAATTAATTTTTTTATGGGACAATCCTAGGTTCCCGGGCATATTCTCGGACTCGGTGTGTAGAACGTGGCAACAGTGCGGCATAATAGGTTTAGGGCAGTTGTACGACGAATATGGTTTTAGGCTATTTTCCTCATTAAAAGAGGAATTTGGGCTATCCTACAATTCATTTTTCAAATACCTGCAAGTCAGGGATTTCTTTATACAAGGGAAAGGCCTGTTAGCCCTCCCTCATACTTCAGAGGTATTGCGGGCTATTTTTAAGACCTTAGGGCGGTGTCAGATTGGGAAAGCCTATCAGAGTTTATATCCTTAATGGAAAATGACAGAGTGCAGATTACAGCAAAACTTAATTGCCTGTTTGTAATTGGCATTAACACAGAAGAGGTTGTTGACTCAATGGTTATAATCAACTCTGCTGTCACCTCTATTAATATAAAGCTGCAACAACATCGCACCATGTTTATGCTATAATACATCCCGCAGGTTATTTCGAAATGGGCTACTTCGCAGGTCTCACCTATTTCATACTGCCCTAAGTGTAATGAGTACGCTGCTGGTCTCAAACATATGTTTGTCACGTGTCCACGATTAACTGTATTTTGGTATGATGTTACCCGGGAGCTGAGTAGGTTAGCCGGCAAGGAGATTCAATTAACTGAGAAAGAAATAGTATTGGGGTCAGTATCAGATGTACGCTACTTATCCAATTCTTTATTTTCAGTTATTATTATTTCTGCTCGGCTGTGTATCGCTAGGGCTTGGATTGATGTACTAGTCCCAAAATCACTGATTTTTGGTCATTATTGAGGGGGGGGTTTATGAAATGGAGCTGGCGTTAGCGACACATCAGGGTTGAAATTCAAGGGTGAAATTCGGGAGGGTTTGATCAAGTCTTCAGTGGGACTAATTCTTTAATTGTTTTTGTTTTCTTTATGGATTGTCTGTATGCATTTATAATTTTTCTTGAATGGGCTCGGACAAATATTCTGATGATGACTGTTTTGAATATGCTCTCTTTCGATGTTTTGATGCTCGTTACTCTCTTTTTCTTTGTTTCTTTTGTTTCCTGTGCTATGTATGGTCCCTTGTTTTTGTCTTACTTGTGACTATAAAAAAAAAAATACGTCATCTATAATGTTAATGAAATTCCTCTGGTTTGGGCCACCCAGTGGTGGGTTTGGTAGGAAGCCAGGCCCTGTGGTCAAAATTTACAATGGTTGCAATGGGTCTTTACAAGATACAGGCAGACTCCACTTCTTGTTCCCAGAGCCCACTGCACACTGTCTTTGAAATCTTGTTGCCTACGGACATGGATGCATGGCTGTGCTCAGAATATGCTGCGCACAGTCAAGACCACATGTAGAGGGTTCTGGGGTAAACGTGTTTGGCAAAGGATATACTCCTCAGCCATGCCTTACTTCCAGAGCCTACTGCAGAAGCTAAATGTTTTGGCCCCCCAGTTATATGTACTTGGTGACTGTTGGCAGGGTATAAGTAGATATCACACCTTGTTCTCACAGTTTATCATGCATGCTGTAGACCATACACAACAGGTTCTGGTGCAACAGTTCCTAAGCACAGGGAAATGGTGGAGGTTACATCTTGCACCCAGAGCCACTGTGGATGGCTGGAAGTCATGAGCAGTAAGTTATGGGGGAACTGGGGCTAGGAGCACCACAAAGAGCTAAAGACCTTGTGCACAGGGTTCTGGGGGCTTGCATGTTAGAAGCAATGGCATAGTAGTAAGCAACAACTGCACCCATTTAGAACCTCTAAAGGCCATGCCAAGAACATCAATACAAAACATAAACATTGTAGTTCAAATGAAGTTATGATTTTTTAATAAAAACACAAGCAAATGTTATGGTTTTGTATTTCAACCATACTGACTATTTATTTGAAATTTTGTAATGCAATTTCTTCCAACAGCTGTAATTTATTTCTTCTGATTAAGGTGCCAGGCCTGCACTCACAGTACAGTATTCTTGTCCTTGGGCCTGTCCATTTATATTATGGGTACTGGTTTATCAGCCAGGCCCTTTACTCATAGGCATAGTATGGAGAGCAACAGTGAAATTAATTCAGTCCTTTGCAACCATTCACACACCAGCTGAGTTTATGGGCTGTGGGCATATATTTAATCTGATCTGAAAAATGGTTAGTGTTACCAATTTGTACTGCAGGGTAAGTGGTAGTTGTTTAAAGATATTGATACTATCTTTGAGGCATTAATTAAAAATATTTTTGCCACATTTTACCTATACATTCTAATTCTCATATGGCCCAAAAAATGATGGGCCCTATTTATACATTGGCGGTAAGCATACTCCATCGAAACAGTAATGTAGTATCCATGCTGCCAATGTAATGGTTGACCTGCTGAATTTATATGCGGTTGGACTACTGTTTGGCAACGACAGAGAGTAATCCGTCTCTGTCATGGCCAAACTTCTTAGATGGTTTGACAGAGTAAGGGTGTCGTAGAAATTACTATCTGGCTGCCTAACCAATTTAAATGGGTGGACATATAGCCGTTCTTTACTGTAAGGGAGACCCTACTGATAATGGGCAGTAAAACATTTCAAATTTTGCCCTCACTATGGGCAATAACTTGTTTTTTTTTATTTTCAAAAACGAAAACGCACTTTGGGATTTTGTTTTTGAAAATAAATAAAGTTTTGAAACTACTGTACGGTTCTATCATGTTTGACAATGTTGTATGGCAAAGTTCGAATACATTCACAGGAACCGCCTTGAAGGCAAAAAACATTAAATGATAGAATGACTGTTGAATGGTAGAAATTTCTGTCTGTCATTTCTAAATTTGTCAGTCTGGAACTCCGTCAGGGCGACAAAGTAATTTACTCCATCGTCCTGGCGGAGTGCAAACTGTCTGCCAAATAGCACATCAGCCCAAATAATTTGTGTACCCAAATGTCTCTGTAGAAAAATACTTTTGTAAGTGTGAAAATACCAGATTTTAAAAAGCTTATCTATTATCATCATAAGACATTAATTGGGAAACATAGGTATTGCTGTCCAATATCTGTGCAGTGTAGAGAAATACAATTTTGAAATGTTGGTTCAGGATTGAGGCACATATTTGCAGTTCTTCCAAAAGTGCAAAGACCAGTGTTGGATCCCTTTTGCAATTTGACAAATCATTGAAACTTAGCTTTGGATCTCCAAAATCGGCATAGTAAGCACAAAGTATCTTTTCTGAGTGAGCTTGGTAGGGCATTTATAACAATGAAGAAATATATATTCTTATTGTTCGCCCCAGCTTTACACACACATTGGCAATGCTTCGAAACATAACGATTTTCACATTTTGACAAAGTATGGAAGCCTAGGTTTGGCTACAAAAAATGTGTTCAGGACGTGCAATGGGCATTTTCCTATGTAAGGCTGATACATCCTTCTACTGTAGAAAAAAATGTATTTGTGTACCATTTACATTGCATTTGTGTACATATTAACAGTTCTGTCAAAAATATCAAGATAAATCACTGCCATATTGTGATAAAGAAATTAGGGTTTGGTTTTGGTACCCATAACCGATGTCGCCCATGCATGAGTCACTTTCTTAAGTATGGATGATGGGCCTATTTTATTAGTAAAGAGAAATTTAAAGTGGGACTGATGTATTCCTGAGAAAGAGAAAGATTAAATGAAATGGCATTTGGTAGCAACATTTTAGATTTATATACACATTTGGATAACACTGATATCCTTATGCTCGAGAAGGAGAGAAGGGACATTTCGAATTCAAATCCCTCACTGCCCTTCCTCTAGCACTTTCCTTTAGGCCCTTACAAATAAAAAAAAGAAAAGGAGAATCTAAAAAATAATACTAGTAAACTGTAGGTTACCATTTTAATATTTTTTTAAGGTCTCACATGGTTTTATTGTATGGAGAAAAAAATATGTTCCATCTAACCACAAACATGTTCTGCGCGCACACACACACAATCATTAATTCACAAAACTACGAACATGTTATGTGCGCACACACACACGTACCCATTCATTCACAAAACATCAAAATTAAAGAATGAACTACTAAGTCATTTATTTAAAGATAACCCCAAATTGGGAGCGATGTCAGGATGTTTAAAGGTCTCAACCCAGTAATGTTTTCCTATCTAAATATATGAACAAAAAAGAGGACCTGTAGGCTCTTTGGGATTCCAAGGCTTACTATTAGATAATCCAGGGTGTCTTTGTGTTTGGAGTCGGTCATACATGGCACAGTGGTCCTTGAGCAGTATATGTGAAAGACTAGCGAATTTTGAACTTTTTTCCACCAAGGATTCGACTCTTAACATTTATCACCTGGCATGCTTCATCGTCTGGGTTGTTCCCTTGACAGAACCTCATCCTGAGCTCTTGGAGTCTTTTGAAAAGTGTTACCTGTCAAACATGTGTGTACTAGATTGAGGGGTCTCAAAGAATAACTGTTTTAAAATTACATTACAATAGAAGTGAATAAAGTAAATTTGATATGTATTTCGTAAAAGACCTGTTTTTTGTGAGATTAAAACCTAACATAAGAAACACTTGGTATTTTTAACTGTCTTCCTCGCTATCATCATACGGTTGACATGTTTCAGCCCGTCCATTGAAAAAGAACTCTGGTACTTTCATCAGGACCATTGACCCTTTCTGTCTATCGTTTTCTAGGTTGCTTCACCAAGTGAAAGGAAAGAAACTACTTAGGTATAACCAGACACCTAGGGGGCAAAAACAAGTACACCAGCATTGTACTTTTATTTATATAAGATCATCTTGTAAATATGCATACTGTATGAAAACACCAAACATTTGAAGTTAGAGCAAACAACACTCTATGAAAACACCAAACATTTGAAGTCACAGCAAACAACACTCGTGGAACACCTTGCTCAATTCTATCAATCACCTAACCGTTTTAGTCCGTGTTGGCGTCCTGATCTCTGCAAGCAGAGCCCATGTTGCTGGAGGGCAGGATTACATTGTCCACACGCCCAAATGCAAAGAGAAGGCGGGGCGCACATCACCGGTGTGGGGCCTTAAATTGACAGTGGTTAGTCCCTTGTGCAGGATGCCTGATCTCTGCAGGCAGAGTATCTGTTGCTGGAGTGGAGGACTACATTGCCCACACTCCCACATGTCAGGAGAAGGTGGGGCTTGCATCACTAGTGTGGCGGCTTAAATTGACAGCAGAAATCCCACGGCATGGGATGCACTCAGGCTCCCGCCTGAGTAAAGACGGGCCCTGTCCATGGCCGACTGAGACTGACTTTCCCACTTGGCTCATCTGCTTCAAGTCCTCCAAGAAGATCTCAAAACATAGAGGTACTTAAAGCTACTGCCTCCCTGTTATTTTTGTTTTTAGTTTTTTTTTAAGTGTGAGTTTATTATGGAATAACAAGAAAAAGATCAGCAATGTAATGAATACACCAAATCCTATTTATCATAACATTTGAAGGGAAAACAAGAATATATGGGAATATAACTATCAAGCTGTATACAAAAAAGAATATACACAGTATAAAACAATAGGGGGAAGGGGCAAGGGGAGGAAAGCTATATAGCATTAATTTATAATATTAAGAGTAAAAGACAAGAAAAATAAATGATTTAATACTGTAAGCATAACAATAAGTAAAACTTAATAGCATGATATAAATATATAGGGGTGCAAAAATCTTCAAATCATCTAGGAAAAGAGAGGCAAAGAGTGACATTAAGGTGGCTTCCATACATAATCTGATACAGTAATGACTTTAACAATAGAAGGCAGATAAAGATTAATACTTGGTTAATGGAAGCCATAAGAGATCTCTTTTAATCGTAGCGATATAAGGGAAACATAATTAGTGTCTAGACTATGATGAAAATACACAGCATTCCACCAGGATCGAAAAGTGACTTTATCTGCTTGCTTCCAATTTGAGGTTATTAGATTAAAAGCAATAGCTAACAATAGATCTAACAGTTTAAAACACAGTGGTGACTGGGGCCATTGGGGTGACAGAGTACCTAGGAATATGTTTATTACAGAAAAAAGGGACCTTAACTTTGAGACATTTCCTAATTTGGGACCAAACCAACTGCAAAAAATGGAGCATAGGGGGCCTTCGAGTAACATGTGTTTTAAATCGGCTGTAGGGCAAGGACAGGACCAACGATTAGAAGACATATCCGGTGAGAAAGATGCTAGAGTCACTGGAGAAAATAACACCTGTTGATAAACGAAGTAAAGGGCATGTCACTTTTTCCCGAGAGCAGTGTAGTGTTAAATATCTGTAGGTAATGTTTTGGTCGAAGCGCCAGGATACCCTTTGGGTGACAGTTGCGCTCTAAAAGTATGATTACAACAATACAATTGTGTGGTATGAACCAGCTTGTGAGATTTAGTGAAGTTAGACCATAACTGATCTCATGTAGCAGTTGGCCAACTTTGTAAGAAATCTTTTTCTCAAGCCAATTCGATGTTTGATTTCAGTCTGTCTGGGGGCAGTTGTAAGGAATTGTATATAGTGAATGCAGAGGGGGAAGGGTCCAATATTGGAGAAAGATTTACGGAATTTGCAGGGAGGTTGGAAGTATTTGTTAATGTAAGCAGATAATGGTTGAGGGAGGGGCATAAAAGATCATATTGCACTCTGAAGGAGGCTAGTAAAGAACATTTTGTTTGGAGATCAGTAAATAAAAGGGGTTGATTGTCAAGTAGAAGTTGAGATATCCAACGTAAGCCCTTAGAACGCCAATTTCTCCAATATACAGAACAGTTCTTAATTCATGAGGATTTATTATGCCAAATGGATTGCTGTTGATAAGAGTTAATTGAGGGATATGAAGATGTAAGAGAGGAACTAAGAGTTTACGGGAATGAAAAATGATAGCGGAAAGTAAAGATGACAATTTAGTAGTAAACGCAAGGATTTCCTGTAAATCAAAGGGGGCAATAAGAAATGTCTCTAATTTTATCCACGAAGAAGGATATACAGGGAACTCCAAAGAGAGCCAACAGGCAGCGGTGATAAGTTTTGAAGTCGGGAAACCTAAGACCTCAGTTAGATCTATCCTTTTTTTAAAGAATACAAAGCTATGAAAGTGGGTTTGCCTTTCCAAAGAATTTTTTTTAAGAGAGAATCAATTTTCTTAAAATAATACCCAGGAATGTGAACCAGAATCATGGAGATAATATACAGTATTAGTGGAGAGAGCATAATTTGTATCTAGTCTATTCAGCCCCACCAAGACAAAAAAAGAGGACGCCAACGTGTGGTAGTATCATTTTATTTTTTGGTAATGTGATCAAAATTTAATTTTAATGTTTCAGGAATTGTCGGAACCAACCATAAGCCCAAACATTTTATTTAAGAGGGTTGCCATGAAAAACTGTGGTGGACAAAAAGATGTGTCTGACATAAAACATTTAAACGCAAAGCTTCACGTTTATCTATTTATTTTTAATTTTTGATTTCTTTTAGAGTTTTATATAGCGCAAACTAGACCCGAGACATCGGGTATCAGAGCGCTTTTCATGAGTGGCAGTTTCATTACTTGAGGACACATTCATTTTTGTTAGGCACTGGGAGATCGAGTGATTTGCCCAGAATCACAGGATGTTGAGCGTTATTGCCAAAACTCGAACCCGGTTCCCCAGCTTTGAGGTTGACCGCTCTAGCTGTAAGGCTACATCCTCTCTGCAATATTGAGTCGATATCCTGAAAGCTGAGAAAAAGTGGCTACTTGTTGAAGAAAAGTGGGGAGAGAGGTTACAGGATTAGAACAGTATAAGAGAATGCCATCAGCGTAGACTGAATATTTTGACCTGATGAGGGCCAAATTGAAAAGCTGAAATATGAGCATCATGCCTAATTTTAGTTAAAAAGGGTTCCAGCGCTATGACAAACAATAAAGGGGATAAGGGGCACCCTTGTCGTACCCCTCTAAGCAATGGGAAGTAATCTGAGGTTTTACCATTTACGAATATTAAGGCTTTGGGACATGAGTATAACAGAGAAATTAAAGCATTTTCTACGTCTAATGCAATAGAAGCAATAGGGTAATCTAAAAATTAGGCCTCACTGAGGACATTAAAAAACATTTGAGAATTGTCAGATGCTAATCTTCTGCTAACAAAGCTTCTTCAGGACCTATCAGATCAGGCAGGACGGGGTCAATACGAAGTGCCAAAATCTTTGAAGAGATCTTATATTCAGTATTGACTAAGGAAATGGGACAATAATTCTTGCAGAGAGAATGGTATTTATCTTCTTTTGGAAATAAACAGGTCAGGGCTTCTTGGAATGTGCCCTGAGATGTACCTTTATCTGTAAAAGATTTAAATAAAAGTAAAAGATTGGGTAGGAGGTGTTTTGCAAAGTGATCATGAAACTCAATAGTAAAGTCATCAGGCCCAGGTGCCTTCCCTCAACACCAAGTGCATGGGAAATTTCTGCTAAGGAAATATCAATTCCCAAGGAATCAAAGTCAATGTGGTGGGTGGAAGGAGTAGCAATGGACTGTAAATACGTAGAGAGATAAGAATGTTCTGGTTGTGTTTCAGGTAAATATATATTTTTATAAAATGAAACAAATTCATTTAAAATATATTTTCCTTTTAAAAAGAAAAGTACCCATAGGGCCCAGTAAAGATTCTATTCTAGTTTGGTCTTTTTTTACTTTTAAATAATTAGCCAGCAGTTTCCCCATTTTAATTTGACCCCTGGGCGAGTACTACTTTTCAATAGAAAAGAGGAGGCAGCATCCGTGTTTAATTTTATTAAGTAATTGAGTAGATTGGGCAAAGGATTGGAATTGTTGGCTAAATTTAGGATCTAGGAGTAAGGAATTGTTAAAGCTCCATCTAACTAAGCATGGAGAAAAAGAGATAAGGTCTTTAGCTACATGAACTGGGGCTTGATCTGAGATTTAAATTGATCTAATTTCAGATTGAATAGCATTTTGAGCCAAAACCTTGCTCAGGAAAAGATAAACAATACAGGATTGTGAGTGATGTGGAGCTGAAAAGAAACTGTACTTCGAAGGTCTGGATAGTAGAGTTGCCAAATAACTAACGATTTGTGTTGTATTGTGGAAGTAACTTGAGAGTACATTTTAGAGGGAACATACTTTAGTGTCTGTTTAATATGGGATCATGAATTTGGTTACAGACACCACCAAATATAATGTAGTCATCATCATTTAAAAGCAGGTTATCAGAAACTTTTGTCCAGAAAACCTTATCAACAGAAGTAGGACCATATACTTTAATAATAACTGAAGGTATCTTATCTATAAGTAGCTTAACAATAACCCATCATCCTTCACTATCAGATTCCTGATGAACAACTGAGACATGCACATTTTTATGGCATAAAATTAAAACCCCATTTTTCTTACCTAAAGTTGGAGAGTTAAACACATTACCTACCCAACATTTCTTCAACTTGGAAGCTTCAGCTTCAGAAATATGTGATTCCTGAAGAAAAGCAATATCATTTTTTAATTAGCTAGATGAGATAACACATGTTGCCTTTTAACAGGGTTACCTAGCCCTTTAATATTCCAAGTAGTAACCCGAAATGTAACTTAAAGTTAAGAACATGAACAATCAATTTGCTTACAATAGCGAAAGTGAAGTCAGAATAAGACAGATGTAAGGAAGAAAAGTAAAAGAAATAAGGCATTTATTTAATGAAAGAAAGCATGAAGGAAGGAGAGATTAAATAAATTATATAAAAATGAAAATGATAGAAAGAAACCATAGAGAAAAACACCTAAAAGAAGAGATAAAACGGGGAACAAAAAGACAGTACAAGTCATACAAATGACGACTCAAGAACATACTTACAGAACACCAAGACAAAATGGGGGTGGCAACACCAGAAGACGAAAACGACAGCGATCAAACTCCACCAAACATCAGGATAACAATGGATGGGTCGGGATGTCAATATATATAGGAGACCATATGGGGAACGGGAAGCGAAATAATACACCAGTATTAAGAAGAAAGGAGACAATATGAGTAAGATATTTTACTAAAAAGAGGGAAAAGAGAAAAAAGAGACAAAAAGGCTAGTAAATGAGCATCATAAAAATTAAACAAGAGCGAAAGAGCATTCAAAGGATTACATAGATAAGGAAACAGCCAAACCAAATGAAATAAAATGCCAAACAAGCAGACTTTGAAGTGTCCATGACATCAGCTCCATGTTGATAAAGGCATTTCTGCAATGCAGCCAGTTTTTCAAAAGTGGTAGTCTTTTCCTTATAGGTAACGTTAAAAAGGAAAGGATGAATTAGTCAATATCTGGCATTTATAGATCTTAGCTGATTATGGAGATCAAGAAATGTTCCCCAAGGTCTGTGGTGGCTTTAGCCACATCCTGAGAGAAAAATAGTTGATGACCTTCCCAATCAATTTGTTTGTTGGACTTGAGAGCAGACAGGACTTGTAGGCAGTCAGTATATTGCAGGAAGAACATGATGAATCCACATGGTTTTGTTGGGACCTTGGGACCAAGTCTCTGAGCTCATTGTATGTGAAGTGGAGTAGTAGCAGACATAACCAGAAGCTCAGGCAAAAATATCTGAAAATAAACAGTCAGATTAGAATCCTTCGATATTTTCAGGGAGACGATAAATACGGAGATTATTCGTATGGTTTCAGTTTTATAAATCTTCAGTGTGCTTTTTGAGGAGAGATAATTCTGAGTACACGTGATTCCAATGAAGACTACTTGTCATCCAGATGTTGCAGAGTGTTATTGGTTTCCTTCATGAAGGGTTTCAAAGCACAGATTCCCTCAAGAATTGCATCCATGGAAGCTGAGGAGGTGTGCACTGGAGGCGGATGGTCTTTTTTGTTTGGTGGATATCACAGATATCTTGCTTGAGAGCTGCAATTTTGGGATGGTGCCTGGTATATTGTAGTGTAGTTCCTATATTCCCAATAGGCTCTGCGCATTGGAATAATATATTGTATAGATATGAAGTAGGACTTAGGTCAGTCGGTGTCTATCGAATATACTAAACTTAATTGTGAGTGCCAGCTAGCTCAGAGGTCACTAGAAACTTTCTCGAATACACAAGAATGGATTAGTTTCTGACAACCGCATAAACATGACAACTTTGTTTCCCTAGGACTGGAATAACTATCTTCAGAGTCGTGGAAACTATAGATAAGTATTTCACTCAGTCAATCGTGCATGCTTCGTTTCTACAGAGTTGCAGAGAAATATTGAGACAGGCGATTTCAATAAAAGGTTTATTGAACAGTCTTCTTTCTCATGCAAGAGAGGTGAATTGCTACAATCGTTAGACAGAATGCAAAGTATAATGCGTAGAATAGTATTCTAAGCCATATAAAAATACATACATAAATTACAGACTAAAATACTTAACTGGTACTTCTAAAAGACGCCTACCCCAATGTACCTAATCTAGGTCTAGTATGAGGGAAGAAGTAAGTATGGTCTTAAGCAGAGGTTTAATTTTTGCCAAGAATTGACCAAAGGTTTCTCTAGGTTCCAATCAGCTCCACACCTTAGAATGAAGGAGGTCTGGTATCTCTGTCTCTGGACTCGATTTCCCAACACCCCGCAAGGGGAGTCAGAAACACTGGAGCTGGATTTCTCAGCAGAGGAGGGCAGCTTCCTGATCAGTGTGTCAGCTGGAGAGTCTGCTTCCTTCGCCACTTCCTGTAGCGAGCTGGGGCGGGCAAGTAGGTCGTCGAACTGCTCCAAACCACCGAGCTTTGCCATAGCAAGTGAAGGTATATTTATACCTCAATAGTGTTTAGGAATGCCATGTTTGACGTAAAGTCGGACATATGAACGTCATGAACGAACCTCTAAGGAACAGTTGTTCATTGTAAAACTAACTGAGTTCCTGAAGAAATCAATTTCAAGCAATGGGAAGTCTCGAACGGCTTAAGCTGGTTTTCCAAGAAATCGTTGTGACGTTTCGTGAACGAATGGAAGTAGCCATGCCTGTGTTTGGGTTGCATGAGCTATGCCTAAATAAGGGCTGGATTTCTATGCCTAGATAAGGACAACGTGAATTGTACCTATATAAGTGCATGATTCGGGAAAATCCATTCGGAATCTAAAACGCCATCCAACAGTATGGTCATATTTATGAGGAGGATTGTCTTCCATATAATTATGAGTAGAGGCTGAGTCAGAGTGCACAATTTGTTTGGAGGAAGCTGAATGTTTAAGGTTTCTTAGTCTCCCTATAAAAAAGAAAAGGAGGTTTTGTAAAGCTGTGCCTAAGTTGAACCTTCAAAAATTGTAAAGCAGGATCAGACACACCATGAGGAGAAGAAGACCACAGCTCTAGAAGAGTGAAGCACACAGGGATATATCAAGAAACCTCCCTATCCGATAGTAGTGATATAGGTTAAAAAACAAACAGTGAGTAATGATCACATAATGAAGATTATTAACGTAACCGCCTTATAATGAAGAAACTTTTCCACAAAAATGAATTACTCTGAGAGAAAAGGGTTTGGAAATGGAATGAGCATGTTTTCTTGTAAATTAATATGCGAGCTGTATAAACAAAGAGAAAAAACGAATTCGCTGAGAAGGGGTGTGAAGTTAATCCAATTAAGGTTGCCTTAGGTATGGGAGCGCGGTGTGTTAGAAGAAGGCTGTCATATCTGGAAAGGAAACGCACTCGCCTTTCAAATTGGCGGGCATGACCTTAATTTGAGGAGAAATCCCTGGGGTCATTATGGCCCTGAAATAACGGCAGTATAGGTTAAATAACAGCTCCAGCAACTTACCACTGCATGACGGAGAGACGCCATAAGTCTCGTCCCTCGGCGAGCGCTGGAAACGGTCTCTGGCCATGAAGAAGGTTTCTTGTTCCTCCGGGGCTTCGTGCGGTCACGCCATCTTGGATCAGCATCAAAACTACGTCCGCCTCCCTGTTTTTAACAGATCATCCTTATTGTTTCTGTGTGGCACTGGCGTGGTAAATTGGGAAATCTGTCAATCTGCTTTATTTGGTGTCTTCCTAGCTGGTCCAATCTACTCTGTGCTCCTTGCTATGCCATTGTCATATGAATTTCCCTGTTTTTTCAGTTTAATTATTTTTGAAGATGTTTTGTTATTTGGACCATAGACATGTTAAAGAAGAAAGCACAATGCATTAAAGCTGACACAGAGACCCACAGTTCAACTGTAGACACGTTTTTGGTGAGGGCTGTTGGCATCATCAGTAAGGATATCAATCTGGCAGAAAGGCTCTAACTTTGGACAGTGGCAATTAGCCTTTTTTCATCTACTTCTGCTGATATCTGTTCAGCTGAACAACAGTGAACTGCAGATAGTGGGGTTAACAATTATATAATAATATAATAATTTTTAGCCCATCTCCTGAAGAGGAGCCATTATCCCAACTGAGGCTGAAAAACAGTAGCCCATCTGTACAGCGTAAAAGAAAGGTGAAATGTGCTCCCCACATACTTAAGGGCCCCTATATAAACAACTAAGGACCTTATTATGATGGCAGGTGGACAGAACCATTGAGGAAAAGGAACCGTCTGACCTTAGGTTGGCGGTTCAAACCGCTCTATTACGATGTGAAAGCCCATAGGGCGGTCACATCAAACAGTGCCTGCCACAAGGTGCAGGGATGTTAAGGGGAGCACCATGGCTGCCCCACAGGCCCCATAGCAGAGGGCCAGGGAATAAGGGGGCCCTGCAATGGCCCTCAAAGGCAGTTTCTGACAGCCAATCCATGTCAGAAAGGCCGACATGGATTGGCTGTGAGAAGGTGACATCGTAATCCCAAAGATGGAGCAGAGGCTGGCTCTGCAGTCTTTGAAGGGATTATTATTCTGCTCCTATTCCAACGGGCTCAAAGATCCCGTAGAAAGATGACCGGAATCCCCAAAAATACGGCAGCTGGAGGGAAACCTCAGGATGTCAGGCGGAGATCCTCCAACCACTAGTCGGAGGCTCTCCACCTGACATCCAATTGGGCCCTCAGGGTCATCATACGATCTGGATCAGAAAATCACAGGCTGTGACGACCTGAATAGTGCGCCTTTAAGATTACAGCAGTATTTAACAAGTGTATTGCACCCTTGATTGAGAAATGTGTTAGTTTGAAAGCAGAGATTGCGAACGTTTCCAAACATTGTCAACAAATAATTACCTCTATTCCCCCTGAGGCCCCGTCAACCATTGTTTTTGCCATTAATACCAGTGACGGTGCTTAACATACCTCCTGAGGGCACTGCCATGTCTACTAATAAAACCTCGAAAGCCCCTACAAGCTTGTCCCAAAGGACTTCACCAAGACACGCACCTGGTAGCTTGATTCCTGGACTTGGCCGTTGCTTCCCAATTCAATCTCTTCCTGTGCTCTGAGTACCAAATCCTTCCCACCCAGTTTGACCCTTCCCCCTGTAAGCTGCATGTTTGTTGTTGCTGAGTTACATACCAAAACTAGCTGCCACAGTAATTTAATCCAACTCTGAGATAAAAAATTAGGTCTCTCATGGACTCTTGAACTGGGCAATCAGTTTAAACCCCTATCTGGTCGTAACAAAATGGATTGACAGCAACGGACCCCTGAATCAACCTCAACCATTGGCCAGTGTTCCCATGAATCCCCTGTGAAACACCCTGGGTTTATCCGATAGTACGATACAGCCAGTCAAGCAAGAAATTGTAACTACTCAAACAATCTGTGTGGATAATGACTGTTCAGGACTTTCGTTGAAGCTGGGTTTCTGGAACGTCTCAGGCATAATGTCCAAACTGGGGACAAGGGTTGGATTGTTTAGTTTCCTGAATCCTGGTCCCTTGAAAACATAACCTGGGGCAGTTTTCATAGCTTTTTTGTCGCAGCTAGTAGGTTGGACATGAACAGAGCCGGGGGTTGTTGGATACATTTTGTTTGTGCCTCTAGAGGTTACGTGGTATTCTTGTGCCGAAAACCCACTCAGGAATACAAATTCTTTGGGATGTCATCTCTGTAAAAACTAAATCTTTTTTGTTCAGTTCTATAACTAAGTTGGTCCAGCCAATAAGGACAGCAATGCAGATGCTCTGTTCTACTGTTTTACAATGCAATGTCAGTGCTCTCTGGATGAGGGGAGCAATCTGGGGCCATAGGAGCCTTGAGGCTCCCTCAGAGCCACCAACTACACTATAGTTGGTGTCTCGGGTGAGCACCAGGGCATTCATCTTTTATTGTGCAGAGCTCCTGGGGACGGGGTCCCTGGGGCCAAAATGAGCCATGAGATGGGGGCTGCTTGCCCCTTCCCACTTGTAATGATGCCAGGGCCCGGGAATGGGGTCCCTGGGGCTGAAGTCAGCCCAGGGAGGGGTGCTGCATGCCACTTCCCCCTAATATTAGCATTGGGAGATGGGGTCTCTGGTGCCAAAATATGCCCAGTGAGGTGTGCTGCATGCCGCGTTCCCCTCATAATCACTCTGGGCCTGGGGTTGGGTTTCCAGGGCAGAAATATGTCCATGGAGGGGAGCAGCATTCCCCTCCATGTAAAAATAACACCAGGCCCCAGGTGATGGGGTTCCCTAGACCACAGTCAGCCCAGGGAGGGCAGCCGGGTGCCTCCCTCTCCCTGAAAATGTTGCCATGCCCAGGTGGAATGGGGTCTCTTGGGCCGAAATCAGCCTGGGGATGGGGGGCCATATGGCCCCCTCATCTTAATAGTAACACTGATCCCTCGGGATGGGTCCATATGCCTCTTTCCCCCTGGAAATGTTGCCGGCCCCCAGGAGATAAGGTCCTAGGGGCCAAAATCAGCCCAAGGAGGTGGGCCACGTGCCCCCCTCCTTCTAAAGCCCTGTGGTCAACTCCCCACCATGCACGACCGAAATGCCTGCACAGTGTGGGGTTGGCTGCCTTTACAGGTTGGCCAGCTGGCCTGGCCGCAGGAAGTTGTATCATTAATCAGTCTGCAGTGTTGCATATCTTTGCTTTGCCATTTGGGTGAAGTGGTTTCCTTTGTTCCTGCACTTGGTAGACATGTCCAGACCAATGTTTCCTTCCTTGGGTCTTTCCCTGAACAGACATGTTCACATGCCCTTGTAAGCCTCTATGGTAAGCAAGCTTTTAATTGAGAAAGATTTGATGGAATTCCACAAAACAATTACTCAGAGCCAGCTGTGTAGCAACATCCCAACCTACCATCTTTTTCCCTTTAAATTTTCCATACTTGGGCTACTACTCACTTTTATTTGACTATTAGTGGTTATAGAGCTGCTACTGGGTTTCTCGAGGGTGCCTATAATTTGAAATTATTGATTGTTACCTGTGTTTTTATTTAATAGCTTATTTTTCCACAATCCATGGTTCAAAGCAGGAGGTTGAAGAATAGCCCACAGAGAAAAAGGAAAACATTCCAAAGCTGTGCCAGAGATCCCTGCTATTGCAAGTTTCCTGATAAAAAGTTAAATAATGACTGCGGTAAATGCAGTTAACGATCCGACAGAATCCACGCTGCAATACCAGTGGCTCCTGAAATCATTTGAAGACCACGCAGGATTGCACCAGAACAATTGCCATAGACTGACTAATCCTGGCTCATAGAGAGCTTTTGAAAGTGGATGGCTCAGTATGTTCTGTTAGCCATTAAATATGTGCCTTTTGGGCTTTATTAGCTAGCCACTGTGTGATCAAAGATAAAATGACAGCTGACTTGACAGCAGAAGCTACAATTTCTCTTTTGAATGAGACAGTTCTAATTAGTGCAACATAGAAGAAATGGAAACAAAGGCAAATGTTTCTGGATATTTGTTATGAGTTCTAGATTTTCAATAAACTGAGTAAGTGTTTTTAGGAGAGACTGCAATGCATAGGGTGTGCAGGCCATAAGAGCAGCATCATCTGCATACAATAGTACAGGAATTAACCTCTTCCCTATCTTGGGTATTTCCAGAGGAGGGTCAAGCTGGGCTTTCTCCAAACCATTTATATACAAAGAATGGGAAAAGGGGCCAAGAGACGCAACCTTGCCTGACTCCCCACCTGCCTGAATAACTTGTGGTACATTCTCCACCTGGGCCGTAACGGACCCCAGGAGATGGGTTTGAATAGATGTTGGGCAGTAGATGTTTAATTCCATGGTCAATGCCATTAGAAACCAATATAGTCCAAAGAGTACTGTGGTTAATGCAATCAAACTCACTGCAAAGGTCTGTGAAGCGCAGGTAGAGAACCCTCTTTTCGGCCCTGGTGTATTTTCGTATTATCAATTCCAGGTTGAGGCACTGTTCAAGAGTACCAATACCCCTACAAAAGCCATATTGTACATCAGAGAGGATTGAATTGTCTATGTCCCATGTTTCAAGTCTTTGTAAAAGCACCCCGACTACGATTTTAATAGAGAAATCAAGCAGGACAATCGGACGGTAGCATGCAGAGCTGGCCTTAGTGCCCTTTTTAAGTCGAGCCTAGACAGCGCTTGCACTGTCATGTGATCTGTTGAACGTACTTTATGGGGTCTGACTCCTCCCACCGCTTTGGATTGGCTTTTGTCTGTGTCATTCAAAAAATCGTAGCCTGCAAATGGCTAATTGTTGGTGCATGTCTCACCTTTTCTCACAAGTTAATTCCCATCGAGTATTGCCATGGGAACGAGCAGGGACGCACACGCCTCCCTTTTTTTTAATGTACATTACGCTTCTCACACTTAATCTCCATGTGCCATCTCTCCCCACCATCTCAACCCTCCCACAACACTGCTGGCTCGCCCCATGACCCCTCCGAGATTACTGCTTCTTTTGTCTACTTTAAATTAGTAGAATATAGCGCCGGCACTGGGGACATTAAATGATTTGCTCAGATTCACAGGATATTGAGCCTACACCGAGGCTCAAACACAGATCCCCAGCTCTTGAGTCGGTAGCTCTGACTGCTGCATCACATCTTCTCCCTACCCTCTATCATTCTGTTAGAGGCTTGTGGGAAAATGTTTGATATATATCGACTCCAGAGCAGGAAAAACTGATCATTATACACAGCGTTGCAAAATTATAAATCCTAGCTTCTCAGAGGAAAACATTTAAATCTTAAAGACTTCGGTGTCTTTTCAATTTTTTCACAAATATTAATGTTTTTAGTTTTAAAACTTTTTTAACTGTAATATTTGGCTATAATCGTTGTATTAATGTTTGTCCATGCCTGCTGGGCTGGAATGCTTTTATTCTATCAATAACAATTACTAAATGTTCCTTGAGGAGTCATTCACATAATTCAAATATATTCAAAATTCAATATTTATATCACCAGATATGTGAACAAAGTATTCATAAATCAGGGAAATTTCCAAAACAAATGTTATATAATTTTTTATATATTTTATGGTTTGAATTTAATCAAAATGCCAATACAAAAAATCTTAAAAAGATATAAATACATTAATTTTTTCATGTACGGTAACAGTTGCACTACTACCTCAGTTGTAAAGCTAATAGTAGTGTTAAGACACCCTTTTGTTAAAACCTCGGTATGGATAGTACCTTGAATGAACCATACATTATGATCAATTAATCGTTTGCATTGATTTCATTGTTTACCAACAATCACAATTTACAACAAAAGGGTGTTATTACGTCGACGTTTCGGTCTCTATGCATCCACCAAGGTCCATGAGACCATCTTCAGGACGATATGTTGCACCATGAATCTAATGAAATAAAAAACCAATCAAAACAAACAAATAGGAAAAACCCTAAGTTCAATAGTATAGTCTGCTCATATCTCAATTGAACAGTGGTGTTAAATCCACCCTATGTGCAACACACTGAAAAACATGCAACCAGTGCTAAACACTGATAACACACCAAATCTGTAAAATAACCAATATGTTGGTCTAATATTCATGCACACCATTAGGGCCAGACTTAACAAATCACCAGGTGCCATATGTATCAACCGCATTTTTAGTCGCAAACGCTGCGAAACGCAAAAAAACTGCGTTTGCGATAAAAAACTCGCTATTTCCGATGTATGAGGCACAATCGCATTGCAAAATAAGAAATCGCAACTACAGCGATTTCTTACATTGCGATAACCAGAATTCTGCAAATTCACTAGCAATTTCTTAGGTTGCGATTTTCTCAGTTTGCGAAATTCGCAAACAGAATATCACAAAATAAGAAATCGCAATGAAATGTATCAAAAAATCGCAAATAGCAAATTCACGAAATTCGCAATTTTGAGAAACGCAATTAACACCATGCAAGAGCAGGTGGTAACCAGGTGCAAACTATTTAAGGAGTCCCACAATGCAACAGATTTTTCCACAATGGCTTGGCTGTATGTGGTGGCTGTGACTCGGAGCTGCTGCACAGAGGAGGAGATGCCAGGAGAGGATATTCTGTGCGCGCATTACTCTGTTCCAGCAGACTGAGGAGGACATCCATACACACTACATGCTGGATGAAGAGAGCATCCTTGATTTAATTGAGGAACTCAAACCTATCCTTGAACACCCCACACGCAGGACACACACCATCCCCACCCACATCCAGGTCCTGTGCTCACTGCACCACTTGGCATCAGGTAGCTTCTAGGGGGTGATAGCCTCAGTAGGAGGGGTGTCACAGAGTGCATTGTCGCGTTTTTTCCATGTGTGCCTTGATGCCATGGTTCAGAGGCTGCCCCACCACATCCACTTCCCCTGCACCCCACAGGCACTAGACCAGACAAAGCAGGAGTTCTATCAAATAGCACAATTCCCCCACGTCATTGGATGCATAGATGGAACACATGTCGCCATATCCCCCCTCCCACAATGAGTATGTGTTCAGGAATCGTAAGTCATACCATTCCCTTAATATACAAGTGGTGTGTGATGCCAAGCACATTATCAATGCCATTGTAGCTAAATACCCAGGCAGCACCCATGACTCGTTCATCTTTCGCCACAGTGGGATCTACCGTCGACTCACTAATGGGGAGTTTGGAGAGGGCTACCTTCTAGGTAATTGCATAGGAAACAGTGACACAATAGTAAAGTACAGCAGTGGCAGGACAGTGTGTAACCTATTTCCTCTTGCCTCACAGGTGACAGTGCGTATGCAGTCCGGGACTTCATATTGACCTCATACCTAAATCCTGCAAACGCTAGGGAGCGGAGGCACAACAGTGCCCACACTGCCACCCGCAGTACCATTGAGCAGACCTTTGGTATTCTCAAGGGCCGTTTAAGATGCCTGCATAAGAGTGGAGGAGCACTGCAATACAGCCCTGAGGCCTGCTGCAAGATGGTGGTTGCATGTGCCATGCTGCATAGCATCGCCACCAGGAAAGGCACCCCAGAGGAGCTCAGTGATTCAGACACATCAGATGAGGAGGGGCCAGCTCCAGGATGCAGGCCAGCCAAGGTGATTGGAGCGGCAGCCGGGCGACAGAGGTGAGATGACATAACACAGAACTATTTCTAGGTGAGAAATGATGACACAATGCTATGTATTCAGGATAAACTGTGTTTAATATCCTTTAAGTCAGAATTCATAATATCACACAGCCTGTGTAGCACACAATGTGGATAGTATTGTCACGCACATGTTGGATGCACAGTTCAAAAATAATAAATTGTTCACTGTTCACTTTGTGCAATGGGTTAATCCACCCATTGCCATTAGTGAGTCCAGGCATCTCAACGGTGGCGCTGACGTCCCATTGCTCTGTGCCCCGAGTGCACATTCCCCTCTCCAGTGGCATCTGCAGCACTGCCATGACGCTCACTATGGCGCCTGTCCTGTTGGGGGGGTGGAGTGAGGCTGCTACAGCTTGATTGTGAGTCCTCCTCTAGTGAACTGAGGACTCCTGTCCCACCAGTAGCAACTGTCCGCAGCTGATCCACAGCACATATGACCTGGAGTAATCCCCTGGCCATGTCCTGACTGCTGTGTGCAACCTCACGCTGCATGCTAATGCTGTGCCGTGACTGGACAGAGATGGCTGAGGCCAGACGGTTAACCGCCCTTGTGAATAGTTCAAGGCGTCTGTGGAGGCGCTGACTTTCACAGCGCCTAGCAGCACGGTCCGCCCGTATCCCCGCTCAGAGTGCCTCCAGGGCACCCGTCATGCCCCTGAAGCCCACCCTAAGCTGTCTTTGGATTGCCCGTATGCTTCTCCCCTGCAGGCGCTGAACCTCAAGCATGTTTCCTTGGAGGCCATGGGACACTGACTCACCTCCTGCCGCAGGTGTACTTGGGGATGGATGGGCCCTGTGACTGAATGGAATTGCTGGTGTGGGACTTTGAACTGCTTGTGGTCTGGATTGTGGCACAGACTGTCCCTGGACTTGGTTGTCTTCTTCCTCTAGGTTACCGATTTTGTCCTCCAGCGGTGGCAATAGAGCCACTGCAATGCGCCGGGGGCATTTGGGTGAGATGACTGGACTGCCCTCATCCTCCTCCTCCTCCACTTAGTCTGGCACTGCTGTGCTATAGGACTTATCTTCCCCCCAGGCTTCTGGCCCTGTGTTTCTTGTGGTGCTGTGGACGTAAATGCACACATTAATTTGCTGTCCAGCCTTGCATTGGTAATGCAATAAATTACACTATTTGGTTTATTACGTGGGTCCTGACTGTCTGTATATTGCCTTCACTCAAACACACATACTGCTTGAGCCTAGCTGGGTTTCACTGTTCCACTATTTGTTTAATGTGACTACTTATCCCATAATGCATTGCTGTGATTGTGTGTGTGCCTGCACTGGATTGGCATTTGTGATGTGTGCCTGGGTTTCTCATGGGGGTGGAGTAGGTCAGTATCAGGGGCGTGGTGGCATACTTCTTACCTTGTCTTGGTCCTGGTAGGTTGGAGTTGTCGAGGTCAGCCAAACTGCTCACACTCTCCGGTAGTAAAGTACCCTCGACCAATTCCTCCATTGGCGTGGAAGCAACCCTTTCCTTCGAATGCTGGTGCATATCGTACCAGTGTTTTTGCAATTCCTCGACGCTGCGGTGGTAACGCCTATGGCATTGTCCTTCTCTTGGATCTCCGCCCATATTCTCCTTTTCCTGGTCTCTGGCACTCTGAGGGATTTTTTCCCCAAATAACAGCTCATTGCTCACCACCATCTCCTGAATGAGCACCTCCTGCTCCCTTTAAGAAAACTTCTGTTTTCTCTTTCTTTGGTTTTCACCCTGCTGCTGCTACTGTGTAGCCATTTCTCCAGTCTCTGTTGCAGTGCACTGGTGCCTCAGCCCTCCTTCCACCCTCTCACTCTGATTCTGAAACTCAGGTGCAGCATGGGTAGTCACACTTCCTGGTTGTGATGTCATCAAGCTGCACCTGAGTTTCAGATTACCGGTTTTGCGATTCCTTAATTGCGAGTTTGCAAATTCTGCGAATACGCAATTAAGGAATCGCAAACGGGTAATCGCAAAAAAATCTGTGATTATTAAGGAATAATTTAAAAAAATTAAAAATTGTTTACGTACCAATTTGCGAATCTCAAAATGCGATTCGCTATGAATCGCAAATTGGGAATCACAAATTCTGATTTTCATACATATGGCCCCAAATCATTTATCTACTAGTGAGCACCCATGTTATAATACTAAATACCCAAAAAGATGACGATATCTTACTCAATGAAAGATTTCACAGGTATATATTTATACACTGTGGAGTAGTGTGGCTCACTGGTTAGAGGCGGCAGGCCTGAGAGCAGAAGTCAGCCTGGGACCAGGGTTCAATTCCCGACGCGGCAGGGTCGTGGACCTTGGTCAGCGGACTCGATAATTCTCGCTTCGGTGCTTACTCTAATCAGGGGTTCCACTCGGCAACTCTGGGCATTAGCTTGCCTAATCTCCACAACGGCCCCACCAATTCCGGGGATGCCTGGCTCCACCTTGGGGACTCCCAGCAAGGGACCATCCCACAGGGAAAGCCAGGACGGGTTCCCCAGAGTTATACAGCGCCGGGACGCCCCGTTGCTGGGGCAGCTGTGCGCTTTACAAGTATACTACATTTACATTTACATTTACATATAGCCAGGAAACTGAGCCTGTTTCTGAATCTGCAAACAAAACAACCTGTAAGGCTCTAGGACTGAAATATATCAAATGTAGCCATATATTAATAAAGAGGGACCTTCTCCTACCTTAGATTGTCAAATCAGATTACTCTTATCTAAAAACACATAAACAGAAACACACAATTGTACCATGTGTCTAACCCCATTTGTATCTAACTAAATCATTACTGATTGCAAAAGAATGTAGTTCAATACTTACTCAAGAGATGTGATAAGTCTTCACATAGTTATGGCCTATGAATGAGAAATCATAAAAACCACTCGGATAAAGCACCAACCACTTCAAAGACTTCAAAGTCTAAAGAAACCAAAAATCGTATTGCAACAACCGTAACTTACTCGTATTTAGCATAAGGCAATCCGCTTGTGGCTCGACAAACAGTCCGAGTGTGAAAGCTCCGTAAAAGTTGACCTATAACCTTAAGCTCACGTAGCATCAAGTAAAACGTCAGCCATATTGAGTGTTTAATTTTACATCCCCCACTAGATAACCACCTTACCGAGTCGGCAACTCACCCAAAAAAATTATAAAAATTAATAGAAGTAGTAACAAGACAAGACCAAGCAAATGATTCAAGATCACTCCAATCCCTATATTAGTGAATAGTAATCATAACTGAAGCAATACTGATTGTAAGGTCACGTAGGGGCTATCTTGGAGTCGAGTGTAGTTATGGAACCACGTATGATATATCATATGTCTATAGAATGACTGGGCATGGCATATTCCAATATGTAGGGGTGACAAAACATGTTCACATAAGGAAATAAGCTCAAAAATAGACATGTTTTATTCTATAAGGCATTTCTCTGATGCGCGAGAGTCATTTGAGGACTGTTCTGAATCCAAGACCGCTCCTGATACCTCTGTCACTTTTCCAGCTCACTGAGAGTAATTGCACCAGGCACAGGGGTCTGAAAGAGAGGGAGAGAGTTAGAGAGAAAGGGTCCACAAAGAGAGAGGGGCTTGCAGAGAGGAGAGAAGGCGAGAGAGAACAGATGGATAGAGGCGGAGAGATAGGTTTGAACATTTTTGCCAGGGATGCTTTTGGTTCCGCAGTCGGGTCAGGCTGCCTGCCTAGCCTCTGTAGAGGATGGGAAAGGTTTAACATGTTGTTTAGTTGTTCTACTACATCTATCACAACAATGCAAGGGATCCAGCATTCTCATTCTAGATTAATAAGTTTTTCCATACATGTTTGGGACAGACAATCAAAGGCAAACAACATATGTGAATTCCTCACTCTAGAAATATGGTTTAGCTTCAATGCAGCTGTAACACTCAGATAACTACCATAAGTAGGGTGCTCCCCTTTTGGTTGTGCTATAGATGCTGCAACTCATTTAAAACAATATCTGCTGCGATTAATTGTTTCACTCCAGAGGGCTTCTTCTTGACATGCCCTGCCAGCGCTGAGAGTTTAAAGGGATTAGCCTCATACTAACACCCAGAATGTTCCACTTGACATCACTGACAAAAACCTTAATAGAAATTCAATACAGACTCCATTGAACTGAGCAAAGTACACCAGGAGTCCATCACAGGATATACATATATGTGCAGTGTTGTGGCTTGACATCTAGTTCTACCAGAGCTTGAGGGCACGCAGCATGTTTGCTGTTAAGCTTAAAATAGCCCCTCTTATTGAAGTACTTCGTTAGGCCACCTAGTGGCTTCTAAGTGCCTTCATCCCCCACTTGGTTCAACTATTACATCCCTCTTTGACACATTGAGTTCCCATTTTTCTATCTGAGTTTATCACTGTAAAGCCAATTAGACATTCAGGTTATTGTACTTTTTATTCTACCTCTCTAGCCAACACATTCCTGTTGTGTTTCCCACGCCGGGCTTGTCAAACCCCTGTGGTTTCACAGATGATTTTCCCCTGCAGACACAAACATTCAACCCCTCTCCCTTGTCATTGTTCCAGCCCTACATTTTATAAAGGCCTAGTAAATTGAACTTGGTGTTTTCCTGTGTTTATTTGGCTCTTTAAAAAAACAGCATGGCCATTTTAGACCACTGTTTCTTTTAGAACTGGGATTTCTGGTTGGCTAAGGCTTGCGCCAAAGCTAGGCAGAAACCACCATTGTAGTCAGGGCAAGGGTGTCACACGCCAAGATAACCCCTGCTCACCCCCTTAGTAGCTTGGCACGAGCAGACAGGCTTATCCCGATGTGTAAAGCATTTGCGCACGCACACAGCAACAACATCCCAGGCACACTACAAAAGGAACTCCACACAAGGTTATATAAAAATAACTTTTGTATTGTCAAAACACATCAGATAGTAATCACACAATATACATTGTGCCAACTGCCACGGGCAATATTCACAAGGGATTATTTACACCAGGACAGGGCCACGTGGGCCACTGTCAGAATCAGCACTTAATAGAACTAGAACTGCAACACAAACTGACAATTGTAGAACACCACCAGTAGCCACTGGTAAAGGTAGGTACACACTACGCAATACTAATAACCATAGGCCTAGGTCACGCAGGGACACAAACTCACTAGTATAACATACTAGGCAAAGTAAACTTCTAAGCATGAGCACCTTTAGAAGTATGACACAAGCATAAAGGCAAAGCACATTACGCAGCAATCACATTTAGGCCTAACCAGCAGAACTACAGTAGGCAATCTCTCACTAGTCTAAACACATTAGACTCTGCCTCCTAAGAATAAATCACATTTAGGGGCATAACTCACAGAGTGAAAACATCTCAATAGCATAAACCTACATAGGTAAAACAACCTCATAATCATAAACCCAAAGTTTTAGAGGTATCAGATACAGGGTGCGCCAAACATACTATAAACAATACATTTCCTAGCACCACATCACTCTAGCCCATAAATCACATTAGGCAATTATCATCACAAACATAGTGGAAAATCACATTGCACAACAATCACATTAGGCAATTATCATCACAAACATAGTGGAAAATCACATTGCGCAAAAATCACATTAGGGCCTTGCGCCCTATCCACATACCAGCCCCCCTGGCCAACTGGCCATCTCAAGAAGGGGCTCAAATGCCCTGTGTCCAGAATGTCAGGGCGCGCTGCCTTCGCAGCGCCAGTCAGGGGTGCGCCACCGGCGCAAACCTAAACGTTGCAGCTGCCCACTACTTGCTGGGCAGCTGAGAACAATAACAGGGCCTAAACGTTGCAGCTGGCACTAAGTGCTGCGCAGCTGTAGAAGGCCTGGCACCTCTGTGCCACTTCTGTCCCTCTCAGGGACTCTCTCTCCCTTGGCGCCTAAACGGTGCAGCTGCCCACTAATTGCTGGGCAGATGGGAATCTTCAAATGGGGCAGGGGCTCTCAATAGCCCTTCAAACAAACTGCACCCCAGGCTGGACCCCTCTAGGCTCTAGAACAAGGCAGGCCTCATGGAGCGCACTGGCCCCTCAATTATAAGCATTGGTCCCTCTGGGCCCAGGTAACTGGGTATGGCCCGACGTTGGAGCCACGGGGCTCTGAAGAACAATCTCTGCCCCTGGGCCACTCTGGCCCCTTTAAGAAATAAATGCCCCCCGGGAGCATACAACTGGCCCCTAGAACAACTCTGCGCCATGGCAGACAAGAACTGGCGCGTAAACTGGGGTGACACGGACCCCGGAGGACCCCACTGGTCCCTTTAAGTAAATATGTTCCAACATTGGAGCCACGGGGCTCTAGAAATACACGCATGGCCCCTTAACTAATTTGGGCCCAGTATAGGGAGCGCGCTGGCGCTTTTAGTAAATATGGCCGAGCTAGAGCCACACAGGCTCAGTAATAACATTGGGGCGGCCCACTGCCATCTGGGGCCGCCCTAAATGCACCACCGTCCCTGGGTCGTACTTCGGCCAAAACACCCGAGCCTCACTCACCGGTCCTGTGCGGGCGGGGACTCCTCTCAGCGCTTCACTCGGCGGTGGCAGCTGGCGGGGCTCTCTCACTCCTGAGAGCCTCGCAGAGATCTGCTGCACCGCACTCCACCGGGAACTCCTCAGATGCTGCAGGGCTCCCTGCGCTCACGGGAGCCCTGCCGACCAGCCGCCATGATCCTTCGTCCTCCGGCTGTCCTCGGCGATGGGGGTTGAAGCGCGGCCCAATCCCACCGTGGCTCAATAGGACGAGCCCCCGGGTGACGAAGCACTGCTTCTGGCGCTGCCCAATCCGTGCGGGGCTCACTAGACGAGCCCCTCCTGACGCGGCAGCTCTTCCAGGTATCAGTCAATCAGAGCGCGGCTCCACGGGACGAGCCCCCAACAGCGGCCCAATCACAGCGCGGCCCCTTCGGTTTTTCATCCACGGTCCCGGGCTGAGGACAGCGAGGTTCTCTGGTAATTCTAGGCCTCGGGCAGCGGCGGTGATATGCAGCACGGGCTAATTTAGGGCGCAGGTCGCTGACAGACCGCCCACGATGCCACAAGATCTTTTAGGGTGATTATTCACGGAGGGAGGCCCAACGATCCCCCGGTCACCAGCAATTATGAGCACACAGATCCTTCTCCACGGCAGGCAGTTGCAACAAGCACAAAGAGGGGGATCACCAAGGGACGTTTTTTAAGGCAATAAAAACAAAGCGCTGGGGAACAGAAACCACCAGAGGCCCCTAGAAGTGACCCCTACAGCAAGAAGGGTCCCAGCAACAAGGTCCTAATAGCAAAGTCCATCAGGTATACAGGGGCTGGGCAGGGCCCAGGGAGGCAAGCCTTCCCCTGGGCCCCAGCAGCAGCACGCCCCTGGTTGATTCAAGTAGGAAACAAGAACACTTTCATGGGGTTACAGCCCCCTTTTTATACAGCACAATCCTTTGTCTGTGGCTACAGGGTGAAGGGAAAACCAGATGCAACTGGTTTTGGAGCACTGTGTTAGTCAGGCTAGGGTCATCAGTCTCACCACAGGGGGCGGACCCAGTATTGTGTGGGGAAAGCCCAGCCCTATTCAGGTCATAGGTGTACTCCTCCCTCACATCAATCATGCAGATCTCCCATTCACCACCGGGGCATACTCATCCTGACTTCTGGAGCCAGGCACACCAGCCAGCTCCAGCCAATCACAAGCCAGCACATTCACTGCACAGACACACCAACTTCTAGAAGTGACACTTCCACACTAGACACATTAAAGCCACACACATCATTGTGCAGCATTCAATCTCACGAGTTCGCACATACCAAACTCAACCCTGCACTCCCCACACACCAGGAACTACCATGGTCACACATATTCCCCATGCATTCCTATGAGAGGGCAGGCCACTCACCACACATACACAGAGAGCTCACGCACTTTACACTGTACCACAGTGAAAAAGTGCGCAGAGGCCTAAAATCACCAACACCAGGTTACAGAAATAGGCTAGGAAAAAGCAAACAGTTTTGGGGTGAACCTGCCAAAAGGGCCAGGTCCAACAGTTTCTCTTCCCCACATCCCGGTGAAGTCGCTACTGGCCCCCAGCTACAGAGAATGTGCTGCATGGCTAAATGCTTATAAGTCCCAAGAGCGAGACCGATTGCATTGCAAATGCTTGTTAAATATTGGGACTATGACAGCTTTGTCCCATGACCTGGGTACAACTCCACTGAAAGCAGAAATAAAAATATTTTTGAGTAACGGACCCCAAACTAACGGCTAAGCACAAAAAAGGTCATCCGGACCTCAGTCCGGACATGGAGCTAATGATGGCCTGTTGTGTTTCTTCTGCAGAAAAATTCAAACAGGAATTATCTGCCCATACTGGCTCAATATTAGAGGAAGCATCAGCAGCTACATCTAAGGCACATATTTTCCAGTAGAGGGCAACCCACTCTTCCTCAGACCCCAGTGAGGGTAACGATAGCAGGTCGTCCAGACTAAACAACAGAAAATTAATAGTGGCCTAAAATTGCCGGTTATTTTTGGTCTCACTAGCTTGGAGCAATTTCTTCCATGCCTTCTTTCTCAGGGTATTTTTCGTATGTTTCAGAATCTGCTTGTAGTTAGTACAACAACTGGAAATAGAAGTTGGGTCTGTAGGGACAGAATGAAGGGTATGTTTTAAAGCTAGTGGAGCTTTAGTGCAGGTTCCATCCTTTTGGAGGTCTTGGTTTCAAGGGTATGGGATTGATTAATAAAGCGTTAGCATGTGCACAAGTTTGGAAAAGCTCCAAGCCAGAATTAAACTATGAAGGAAGCAATCTAGTTGGATCAATCCCTATCCATCTTAGGTGCACTCCCTAAAGGCAGGAGGACTGAATATTTTTAAGGATAGAGCCAGAAAAAGCCAACTGGCCTTTTATCAACGCCTCCATAGTCACCAGATTGTGATCGCTATGGCAGGAAGGAATGGCACGATAGTGAGTTGTAGAAGAGATAAAGTACTCAGATAGCACAATATGATCATTGTTAGCTAACGACTTAGGACTGACTTAAAGTTCGGCAGCGTGACTGTAAAATCACTGGTGTAGGGGAGGCACCGCCTCTGTGTTCTCGTGCCCAGACCTCTACATTTGTAGTTCTCCCCAGAGGTGGGGCTTTCTCCACATGAAAAGTCTTGCTCTCTGCACCATGATGAGAGCCACTTCAGACAGAAAATGCCGATGGCAGCACGGTCGAGTTGCAGTTACGGTCAGGGGAACTGGAAATGCACCCACAATGTGGGCTTACATCTAAAGTGCCATTATTAAATGTCGTTGGGAACTTTCCCCGAGCACATCAATTGGATTTTGAGGGTTTTTCTTTGTAATACGGGGAAACATAGATCGTGGATGCTAGGGCATAAGTCACTCAGACATAACATCTGTATTGGTAAAGTGCAGGTTCGCCTTTGACGCAGCTTCTTGGCACTTTTAGCGATATATATTTTTAAGTCAACCTAAGGGGGCTCATTTGATGAAACGCACAAGAATAAGATGTTGAGTGTACTAACTGGTATTTAAATTTATGATTTCAATACATATAAATAAGTCCTGGCTTGTAAATTACGATATCGAGTGAAAGATCAAATAATCTTCCTGACAGAATATTGTGAACAAAATATCTGCTAACAAATAATATTTCCAAGTATAGATTTGCTATCCGTAAATCCCCATCTACGTATGCTGAAGCTAATATATTGTTTAGGTACATATATGTTAAGTTAAGAATGGTAAATTCACACTAACCTGTAGGTACTTACCTTTGTGATAGTGTGGTAGTTGATACTTGGTCACAATATTCTGGAAGGCCGACATTTAAACTTTAAGTTTGTGTGAGAATACCATATAACCTGCCACCAGCTAGCTGTAGAATTTCTCTAGATTTTACTTTCAAAATGGCGCTCTTTGCTACAGATGCTTCTGCCCACATACACAGAAAACACTGTCTACTGTGTTTCCTTAAAAACAAAAATTATATTGCTGTGAGCTTGGTGCTCTTTCTTGTTCCAAGCATATATTGGCAAAGGATGTTGTCGATGTACCAGACACGAATGAGGAATGCACAAGAAATACAGGCCTTGGCCCTTTGTCGAAGCCACAACAACGTGCAAAAAACCAAAAGTGCTGTCAATTCGCGAAGGTACATGTGACCCTCTCACTTCTGCAACATGAAAAAACAGTAGTAGAGTGCGTGTTCTAACATTTGACGCAGCGCAGACCAGTAAGGGAAGTTTCTGTGTTGCATTAAGTGAAAGGGAGAGAGCAGATCTACACATTATTTACAAACATGTGTCAAAGTTCTGCTCTCCCCTAGTGCTGGCACACTTGTAGCTGCCTAGTGCCAAAGCAGACATACTTGTGTCATGTCGCAAGGGTGCCTGCGTTGTTGTCAGGATATTTTCTATGCAGGACTGGATACCTTCCTGGACAAAAACTATCCTTTGATGGTATTTCCTTTGTGTATGTGTGGTGCAGGATGAAGCACATGCAAAGAGGAGAAAAAACAAGGTGAAACAGGTGCAAACCTATGTGTATAAGTCTTTGTAAATATAGGTTTGAGTCAAAATACATCAATCAATCAAGGATTTGTAGAGCACAACTGCTTCACCCATGAGGGTCTCGAGGACCTGTTTTCCAAATGGTTGAGCATCCAGGTCTTGAAGTCCTTCCTGAACTGCTGGGGCGATGGTGAGGCTCCTGACGTACAGGGAGACGTTACTCCAAGACTTAGCCGCCAGGTGGGAGAAGGACTGGCCTCCACTGTTCGTCGAGAGGATGCATTGGGTAGCTGCTAGGGAGAGGGATTCAGAGTGGAGTTTCCTGGTAGGTTGGTGGAAATTCATTCAATTGTTGAGGTACACCGGTCCTTCGTTGTGTACTTTCTTGTAAGCGTGGGTGAGCTGCTTGAACTGGCATCTCTTCGCAGTCAGTGGAGTTTCCTGAGGTGAGGGGTGATGTGACTCTTTTGGAGAGGTCAAGGATAAGTCTGGCTGCTGTGTTCTGGATAGTCTGGAGTTTTGTCATGAGTTGAGTGGTTATTCCCACGCAGAGGGAATTGATGTAGTCTTGTCTGCTTGTGACAAGAGCTTGCATGACTGTTTGCCTGGTGTTGAGTGGGAGCCATATGAAGATCTTCCTGAGCATTTGAAGGGGGAGGAAGTAAGTGGAGGAGATGGCGCTGACCGGCTTCTTCAAGGATAGCTGCCTGTTGAGGATGATGCAGAGGTTGCGGGCATGTTCGGTTGGTTTAGGGGTTGGGCACAGCTCAGGTTTCCACCATTCATTGTTCCAGATTCTGTCCTTGCCTTTCCCAAAGATGAGTACTTCTGTCTTGTCGGTGATGAATTTGAGACAGTTGTTGTTCATCCAGTAGCCATGTCTTTCATGCATCTTTGGAACTTGTCTTTGGTGGTCATTAGTTAGGCAGAGGATGAGTTGGCTGTTGTCGACACAAGAGATGATATTGAGTCTGTGACTCTTGATGAAGTTGGCCAGAGGTGTCATGTATATGTTGAAGAGAGGAGAGTTGACGGTTGAGCCTTGAGGTACACCGTAGGTGATGGTCTTAGGGAGCGAGGAGTAGGGTGGGAGGATTAACTTCCGCATTATTCCTGTGAGTTAGGATGCAATCCACTTGAGGTCTACTCTTTGGATGCCGCTCTGGTGGAGTCTGTTTAAAAGTGTGTGAAGGGATATGGTGTTGGAGGATGCTGAGAGGTCTAGAGAATGAGAGCTGCTGTTTCTCTGCGGTCTAACACCATTCCGATGTCATCTGTGGCTGCAACTAGGGCTTTCTCTGTGCTGTGGTTAGCTCTGAAGCCTGACTGGGAGGGGTCCAAAATGTTGCAGTTCTCCAGATGTCCAGTGATCTGGATGTTGATGACTTTTACAATGACCTTGGCTTGGAAAGGAAGCAGGGAAATAGGTTGGTAGTTCTTAGGTTCCCCTGGGTCCGTGATGGCTCCTTCAGTAGCGGCATCACGTCTGCATTTTCCACTTCTAGGGGAAGTGGGCCGTGGTGATGGAGGAGTTGAGGACCTTGGTAAATTCTTTGCTGATGGGTTGATTGCTGAGGTTAAATGTGTGGTGTGGACAGGGGTCTGCTCGGGCTCCGGAATGGATAGATCTCATGATGCACACCCTTTCCTTCTCGGAGAGGATGTTCCATGAGTTGAGCAGTGTGGGTGTACATCAGTCGGCGTGGTGCAACTGATTCTGTCCTCGGCGGAGGGTTGGGGGCACAGTCTTGGTGTTGATTTTGTGATTTTACATGGGTGAATACACAGGCAAGTTCATGCTCTGTCCATTTAAAGCCTACTTGAGGCAAGGCACTATGCATTACTTTTTTTCACACAAAGCCAGACAAATCAGGGTTTGTGTGGCTTTGTAAATTACAAAATATATTTTGCATCAACCCTGATGCAAAATCTTAGTAAATATGGGCCCTAGATCTTTTTTTTCTGTCGTAGCCTGGTCAGGGAAAGCCTCGTCTAGGCAGTTCAGCTTGTCCTAACAAAGCACCACGGTGAACTGATGTGTATTTTGCAATTAAATACAGAAAACAGAGCAATTAAAAGTAAAAATCGTTTAACATACACGTATCCTAGGCCCAAGAATTTCATTGTTACAATGGCTTTAAGAAGCGACAAAACGCTTTAAGACATTTTGGTGTTTTCTTTTTGGCAAACATAAATGAGTTTTCCAGCTGGATGCAGACGTTTGGCGGTGGATTCACATTCTTACTGAATTGTGGCCAAATTACACATTTAACAATGTTCGTACATGTTTTCTCTCCAGCATCCTTTCCAGTGAGTTAGATACCTGGCACTTCACCCGCGGTCTCTTTCTCCAGTTTCCGTTTAAGCAATCAGACAAATTAAAACAATGGCAGGTGCGAGGTGTCAGTAGAGGAAAAAGACTTAATTAGGTGAATTGTGCTTTTTGCTAAGGACAAACATTGCCCAAAAACTTACTTTGAAAGCAGTCAGTGTAATCGCACAAGGGAAAAAGGTTTTTGTCTTTTGGCTCGTCCTGGCAAAGTAGTAAGCAGTCGTCAATTAATATATTTCCTTCATTGTCTACATACCAAACTACCTAATATGAGGTGACCCTCCCCTTTGCTGCCTTCCAGAACCAGACCGCCCGCTCGCCTTGCACAACTCCTGTGCACCACTTCTGGGCTCATGTAGCCTCTTGTTTTCTGTTCCAAGCAGGACCCAGTATGTGAGACTCGACCATTTCAAACTGAGGGGCAGCAGATATGAATAAGGTTGCCATGGAGTACCATTCAGCCAAGGAAAATGTAGCCCCGGCCCCCGCAGTCGGTTGGCTAGTGAAAAACATCTATAACTGGGTGCAGTGGGCCTGTCGAACCAGTGTATCCTTGTGGCACAGCACCTGCTGCACAAAAAATAGACCCTGGAATGTGCAATGTGGAACACCCGTAGGTGCTCTCTCTGGGCATGTGTCTAGTACTTCCAGAAAAATCTGCCCCTGTTTGGGTTGGATCCTAGGGCCAAATGTACCAAGGTTTTTCCAGGTCACAAATGGCCCGCTTGGCACAATCGGGCTGTTTGTGACTGGCACAATGACTTTTTCTATGTACCAAACCTTTTTTGCGATCCGGTTACCTATTACCGAATTGCAAAATGAGTTAGCGATTCAGTATTAGGAAGAGGCGTGTCAAGGGCGCCCCTTCCTAATAGCGAGTTGCAGTGGTATGTGCGAATGTTTTGTGACCGAAATATGGTCGCAAAACATTTACATTTTACTGCCTACTTCAAGTAGATGGTAACCTGTTTGCAAATGGGAAATGTGAAAGGTTGCGAAATCGTTTTCTTTTAAGAGTAGCCTGGGACCACTGCCTACTCTTAGAAAATGTAAAGAAAATATACTTTTTTTTTTTTTAAACGCTTCCTGTTTTCCTTTAAGGAAAACAGACTGTATTTTTTTTCATTTAAATGTTACTTCATTTAAAAGCAAACACAGACATGGTGTTCTGCTTTTCCAAGCAGGCCACCATCGCTGTGTATTTCGCGATGCCCAATGAGTCGCGAATTGCGACCTACCTCATCAATATTAATGAGGTAGATCATTTGCGACCCCATTAGGAACCACTCACTGTGCCAAAGGCAGAGGTACTTACAGGTAGATACATCAAAGACCCGTTTTGCGAGTCTTTAATAGCGATTCATAAGGAATCGCTATTAAGGACTTGCAAAACGGGATTCATGTAGGAATCGCTAAATAAATTGCGATTCCTACACATTCCTTATTTGCGATTAGCAAATTGCTAATCGCAAATAAGGAATAACTTCCCATTCATTCCTATGGGCCTACAGGCCCATAGGAATGAATGGCGAGTTATTCCTTATTTGCGATTAGCAATTTGCTAATCGCAAATAAGGATGCGATTTCAAGGGTGCCAGGGGTGTCCAAAGGACACCCTGTAGCACCCCTGAAATGCAAATTTACACAGGTGTTGCGCACACATGTCCAAAGGACATGTGTGTGTGTAACCTGCAACTGAAAAAAATGCACTAAAGTGCTTTTTTCTATTTTTTTCGCTATTTACCACGAAGTCTGACTTCGTGGTAAATAGCGACCAAATATTGCGAATTCGTAATTTAAAATTGGTTAATGAATTGCATTTAAGGAATCTCAAATAGAGATTCCTTAAATGCAATTCCTCGCAAATATGCGATTTCGCTATTACCGATTTTTGCATTTGGGATGATGAATCCCAAATGCAAAAATTGCGCTCGCAAAGGGCCAGATTCTGAGAATCTGCCCCTTTGTGAGCGCAATTTCCTTTCATGAATCTACCTGATAGTACATTGGTGTTTGCGATTACTCAATAGCGAATAGCAAAAAAACGCAATTAGGTAATTGGAAAATAAATCCTATCTACAAAGGGGCCCTTGATATCCTCAATCTGTTTACCATAAGGTGATGACTGGCAAGATAATTATTAATTGCCGAAAAAACATATTTTATTACAAACTATGAGTGAACAATTAGTTGATAAAAAAAAGGTTATATTCTTTTCCCTTGTATGCCTCCAGCGTTCTGTATAAACCACTGGTGCATTTCAACCCCACCAGGTTTCAATAGTTTGACATTTTCTCACCTCGGGAAGATAAAGAGCTTGAACATAGATTCCAAGGGGTGTGGCCTCAAGATTCGCACCGCATTGGCTGCTCAGAGCTCCCTAACCGACTCTGCTGGCTGCCTGTCCTTACACAGCGCGGTACTACAGCTGGTGCTAAAAAGCGAATTGCTGATTTCTGCTTTCATTGGAAAGGTGTCTCAAAGCAGTGGTTTTCGGCGTCGTAGTTTAATACTTTGGTGTTGCCTCCAATGTATTTCAGCTGCACAGCAGCTTGTCATATGAGTTTAAGCAGCAGCAGGGGGTAGAAGGCTGCTGGTAGTCAGTCACCACCGCCAGTCAGCAGTTCAGTCAGTGCTGCTTTGAAACATGGAGTCGGGCGGCAGCAAACACACCTGCCAAGTGTCATTCACTGTGAATTACTCTCACTCGCGTTTAAGAAAGGCGCCTGGTTTGCCACACACGAAAATAAGTAGAAATCGTTTTCAGTGTATTATGAGGGACTATTTTCTTATCTCCCTCTGAAGCCTCGGAGTCTCTCTGTTGACATTTGTCGTCAGTCGTTGGATGAAGGTATAGTCTTGTGCATGGGAACATTTGTCAACTTGTCCTAGCTGCCTGTATGAAGAAGACGTGATTTGTTGCTGAGTAAAAACTCCATCTTGCTTTCTTTTTTGTCATCAATGTTGTCATCTGAAAGCTATTTATTATTAACTACAGGTCACTGACGAAGTGTGGGACATTGTCATATCGTCCGACTGAGCACCTGCACCAACGATAATACTACAAATAGGATGTAGCATATATAAAAAATAAAAAAACACTAAACTCTGTTCAATTTATCAGAGGCACAGCAGGATTCTGCTGAAGTGCTTAATGTTGAACAAAAAAAACCCAGGAAGGGACTTTTTTTTTAAGAGGCCTCCCTGGCGCAGTACAATACCCATGCTACTAAGACTGCCTAGGTCTTTATTTTACATCTTTCGTCTGTCTTTCTTCACTCTAAACTGTATAGTTAATTTGTCTCACTTTTTAAGGTTATTTTTCATTATTGCTTTCTTCCTTTGTCAATATTTTCATATCTTTCTGTACACTGTTTTCTGTCTGTAGATCAAAGTCTGATTATCAATAAAGTCGAGGGGGCAGATATACGAAGCATTTTTACTGCTCGCAAACAGCCAGTAAAATACTTTTTGGCATGTACCAACCCTATTTTGCGAGTCGGTAACCTATTACTGACTCGCAAAACAGGATTTGTGAGTCGCTATTAGGAAGGGGCTTGTTAAGGGCAACCCTTCCTAATAGCGAGTCGCACTGGTTTGTAGGAATGTTTTGTGACTGGGAATGTAGTTGCAAAACATTCGCAGTTACCACCAACTTCAAGTTGGTGGTAATCCATTCACAAATGGGAATGGATCCACAAGGTACCTCTCCTCCTTTGTAAATGTGGGCGCCAACATTTTTTAAGAGCAAGCAGTGGTACCACGGACCATTGCCTTCTCTTAAAGATGAAAAAGTAGCTTTTCATTTTTATTTTTGAAAAGCATCCTGTTTTCCTTTAACGAAAGCTAGTTGCATTACAAAAAAATAGTTTTATTTAAAGTAGGCCACCATCCCTGGGATTGTAGCCATTCACAATGGGTCGTAAATTGCGGCCTGCCACATGAATATTGATGAAGCCGGTCCATTTGCGACGCACTGCATATCTCTAACAGTGTCTTTCACTATGTTGTACATCGCAGTTTGTGATATCCTAATAGTGAATCACTAAAATCCACTATTAGGAAATCGCAAACACGTGATTTTGTACATCTCACCCCTGGTCCTCAAAAATGATCGTCGATGCAAATCACCTGAAATCACCTGCACACATGAATTACTGCTCGGGCCAGATATACGACGCATTTTACCGGCCACAAAAGGCTAAACAGGCCCTTTGCGACCAGTAAAATGCATTTTGCGATGTACAACCCCTATTTTGTGAGTCAGTAGTTGTTAGTTTAAGTAGTTGTTAGTTTATCTGGCCCTTGTAACATATAACAGACAGGGCACTTGTAGCAGGTTAACAAAGTTTCTTCCACTTCTTTAGAAAGCAACTCTTTCTCTCTCTCTCTCTCTCTCTCTCTCTCTCTCTCTCTCTCTCTCGCTCTCTCTCATATCTATATAGATAGATAGATATATATAGCTATAGATATATATGTTCATTATAGAACCCACATTATATAGGGGATATAGATAGGAAATAGAATAAAAACTTGTAATGTCATTTGAGACATAGTTAGCTTAGGTAGCTATAACTTCTGAATTTCACTGGTTTTGTACGAGTGAAATCTGAGCCTAACTATAACGTTCCTGTAACCTTTGGTTTTTGAGGACATTTCTAATACTTTTTAAATTCTATTTCCTAACTATAACAACCCTGTAACCTTTGTTTTTTTGTGAATTTCGATGGATTTTTATTGTTATTTGCTCACTACAGCATCCGTGTAACCTTTTTTTAAAAGTGAATTTTCAAGGTTTTCCTAATATTATTTCCTAACTGTAAACACGAATCTTTGACAGTGAGTGAGTCCATGAGGTGTCTCAGTAGGTCTGTGAGTGGGTCTTAGAGTGTCTGATTGGGTCAGGGAGTGGCTACATAAGTGCTCACTTGGTATGTGAGTGGGTACGTAAATGTCAAGAGTGAGTTTCTGAGTGGGTCTGTGAGTGGATGTCAGAGTCTCGGAGTGGTTTTGCAAGTGCCTAAGTCAGTCTGTCAGTGAGTGCATGAATGCCTGAGTGGGTCTGTAAGTGGGTATGTGAGTCTCTAAGTGAGTCTGTGAGTGGGTGTGTGAGTGGGTCTGTGAGTGAGTGCATAAATGTGTGCGTGGGTCTGAGAGTGAGTGCATAAGTCTCTGAGTGGGTCAGTGAGTGGATGCATGAGTCTCTGAGTGGGCCTGTGAGTTAGTGTATGTGTCTGTAAAGTGGGCGGATGAGTTACTGAGTGGATGAATGAGTCTCGCAGTGGGTCTCTGAGCCGGTGCGTGTGTGTCTTAGTGGGTCTGTGAGTGAGTGCATGAGTCTATGAGTGGGTCTGTGAGTGGGTGCATGAATCTCTGAGTGGTCTGTGAGTGAGTGCATGACTCTCTGAGTGGGTCTGTGAATGGGTGCTTGAGCGTCTGAGTGGGTGCATGAGTGTCTCAATGGATCTGTGAGTGGGTGCGTGTGTCTGAGTGTTCTTTGTTTTGCCCTTTTCTGCCCCGTTTTGCTTTTTCTGCTTGTTTTTCTGCCCTCTCTTTTGCCTTTCTTGCTGGTCTTTCTGGCCTCTGTTTTGCTTTCTTCTGGTCTGGTCTGCCTTTCCTGCTAATTTTTCTGCCCTCTGTTTTGCCTTCTCTGCTCGTTTTTCCGCTCTCTGTTTTGCCTTTTCTGTTTGCACATTTGCCCTCTGTTTTGCCTTTTTTGCCTGTTTTCTGCCTTCTGTTTTGCATCTTCTGCAAATGTTTCTGCCCTCTGTTTTACCTTTTCTGCCATCTGTATTGCGCTCCTCAGCTCTGTTTTGTCTTTTCTGCTGGCTTTTCTGCCCTCTGTTTTGCCTTTCCTGCTTCTTTTTCTGCCCTCTGTTTTGCATTTCCTGTTCATTTTGTTGCCCTCTGTTTTTCCTATTCAGCTTGTTTTTTTCTGCCCTCTGTTTTGCCCTTTTCTGCTTGTTTACCGCCTGCCTTAATTTCAATGGGGAGGGGGGCCATGCGGCCCTGTCCCTGGGCCAATTTTGGCCTAGGGACCCCATCCTCTGGGGCCCTCCATAATTCAATGTGAAAGGAAGCCCATCACAGGCTAATTTCCCCTGGGGCCCAGCCATAAAAGGCTCCAGGAGGGGGGCCACATGGCACCCTTCTTTCATATGCATAGGCCAGCCTCAGGGAGGTGGTGGTCCCTAAGGCCATCTTCTAATCAGAAGTGGGGGAGATGGAATATTGATCCATTCATTTTCCAAAGGATATGATATAATCAAGGGAGAAAGGATCACTTGTCCTGATCAACCTTAGGTCTGCAGGATGGTCGGGGGGATTTTCTGTCCCAATATTAAGACCCTCAGGCACGTGAAGGGTATGGTGGTGTCTTAAAGCGGTATATCTTGATTCTCCGCTTATATTTCACGTGTGTGCATAATCATTAGGTCTACTTAGGTTATGCAGCCTCCACCAGGAGGTATTTACCCAAGGTTGGTGCAGTAGTGAGCCAGAGATAAAAAGACCAAAAACCAGAAAGACAAAAATTTAATAGGTCTGATTTTGGGTCTGGTAAACTCAATAGTAGTGCATCCGGTTTTACTGGTTTATGAGTTACAGTTGCACTTTGAGTAAAATGGGGGTTAAAAGATTGGTCGACATGTTTCTGCCTCAATTGCCTTATTTCTAGGACTTACGGGCATTCATCAGGACCGTGAATTAACGTGCACAAAATATAATACAGTGTTCAAAAATGAGAAGAAAAAGGTTATTGACCTGTTCCTATGTCTTGGAGGTCTTATGGTACCTGTAATGAGTAAACACAGAATTGTAACACACACACACGGGGTGAGGAGGGGGGACACACACCCACAGCAGGTTTACCGCTGTAAATTTCGCCAATAAACAACTACAAAATGGCAATACTTTAAGACCGTTAACGTTCACTTGAGTGTCAACTCTCTCATCCTCTCCATACTCAGGCACCGTCCTATAGCATGCTTCCAGAGGGACTGGGTATATTTAAAATAGTTGTGCATTCATATTCATTGTGGATTCATGTGACACTGATGGTAGTGAATTCTCATCAATTTCTATCAGGGCGAGTGTTGAGATCATTCGACCTATGGTCGTGACATGCAAGGCATATTGCGCGTTTTAGTGAGCTGAAAACGCCGATGTCTTAGACGGCGCAAAAAGGCATTCTCATCAATTTCTATCAGGGCGAGTGCTGAGATCATTCGACCTTTGGTCGTGACATGCAAGGCATATTGTGCGTTTTAGTGAGCTGAAAACGCCGATGTCTTAGACGGCGCAAAAAGGCATGCATACGTTGGTTACGCTAGCGTTTACCTCGCGCATTACTTATGCACACTTCCTTCAGCCGGTAGAGATATTGGAGCAGGCTAGAAGGGGGGGGAATATAGAGACATTAATGTCAGGGCGGCTGTTTAGTACTTGCGGTTTTGAAGACAGGATGAAGTCTTTCTCCTCGCTACCTATTGCGCCTCGTCCTCAGCTTGCTGTTGTGCGCGCTGCTCTGCTCATACCGAACCGGAAGTGGTTCGTCTCGCTTCCGGGTTACTTTTCAGGATCTGCCTCGGGGGCGGTGCTAACGCTCCCTGCGCGTCCCTATTGGGCTAATAGTGTTTACTATTGTGTTTAGGACCTTGATGGCTATATTATTCCTAGATTGTAAGCTTCTCTTGATTAAAATGTTCGTTTCAGTAGGTTTTTTAAGAATACACTGTCAGGCTTACAAAATAACTTCTGCACAGCGAATTAGTGACAATAATCTTTCGTTCACGAACGGTGTGTCATCAGTCTTTCTGATTCTTCGTGGTAAACTGCAGATAGTTAATACATGTGGTTCACATTTTAATTGTGCAGATCTCCACAACTAGATTCTTATTGAAATCTTTTTGTCTCTTACAGAGTTGATGTAGGGTAAAGTCTCTCATTCATTGATGGGGGTGTTACTGCTATGGTTCATGTGCAGATCGGTCTTGTTGGGGTAATATAGGCGATGTTCTCTATTGGAAGGAATGCCAGTATCGTCTCGCTGTGTATATTATAGGGGCAGATTGTTGTTTCCAGGGGGTACTAATTTTCAGATGGCCCTCTTTCGCTTTTATAAGGGATCCTTATTGGGGGTGTCACTGGATTGTATTTCCAACTCAGGAATTGATCATGGGGTACTTATTTCCTTGCCACCGTGAGCCAAGGTATATTATCGTTCAGCCCCTCGGTATCTGTCTTGAGTCTGTGTACCCATCTCTGCTCTTTTTCAAAAAGGATTTTTTCAGCATTGTGATCTTTGTTTGGTAATGTTTCCAGGATTACCCATTGTAGATCTGATATTGTGTGGCCCTTCTCTAAGTAGTGGGTGGCCATCTTCGTGGTGCTCTTTTTGCACTTGACATTGCTCTTATGTTCGCATAGTCTCTGCTTTGCTTTTCTGCATGTCATTCCAATATAGTTCATCTTACATGGGCATGTAATCATATAGATCACGTGGGTGGTGTTACAGTTTGTATGGCTGTTCAGAGTCCATTTAAAACCCGGTAAGAGTTGCAGTTCTTTTGTTGCTCTTGTAAGGTTGCAGACTGAGCATGAGCCACATGGGTAGTGACCTTTCACTTGTGGATTGCCCCATGGGTTGAGATTCTCTTTCGGTTTCTTTGGGGGTGGCCTCGTGTGGACCAAGATGTCTTTCAGGTTCCTACTCCTTTTATTTTCGAATCTTGGTTTTTGCCAGGTCAGATCACCCGATGTGAGTATCCGCCAATTCTTATTGACCATCTTTTTTAGATTGTTTGTCATTGGGCTGTACGTGGTAACACACGTAAGTATTTCTTCAACGGGTTTCTTTGGTACGATCTCAAGGAGTGCTTCTCTGTTCTGATTCCTAGCGCGTTTTTTACAATTGTTGATGATCTTCTTTGGGTAATCCCGACTCTCTAGTTTTTTACAGAGGTCATTTGCTTGTGCTCTATATTCTCCGGGGTTGCTGCAATTACGCCGCAGCCTGAGGAACTGGCTGTAAGGTAAGTTCTCTCGTAGCGGGCGTGGATGGAAACTGTTAAAGGATAACAGGCTGTTTTTGGCAGTCGTCTTGAAGAAGGTGCGCGTATGGAGAGTGTTCTCTGCAGCATAGACGGTTATGTCTAAGAAATCGATGCTCTTGTTATCTGCACAGTGAGTAAATTGTAGACATTCGTCCTTTTGGTTCAGCCAGGTATGGAATGCTGACAGACTTTGATGGTCACCTTCCCAGATCACAAAAATATCATCAATGTATCGTTTCCAAAAACGTATACAATGATGATAGGGGTTGTTGGTCTCATTGAGAATGTGAGTCTCCTCAAAGGAGCTCACGTACAGCCCTGCCACGCTCGGGGCAAAAGTACTGCCCATCGAGGTCCCGTGGCACTGTAGGTATAGTGTGTCTCTCTATTGGAAAACATTTTCCATCAGGGCCAGCTGGCAACATTCTAGGACAAAGTGCCGAGCGTGGCAGGGCTGTACGTGAGCTCCTTTGAGGAGACTCACATTCTCAATGAGACCAACAACCCCTATCATCATTGTATACGTTTTTGGAAACGATACATTGATGATATTTTTGTGATCTGGGAAGGTGACCATCAAAGTCTGTCAGCATTCCATACCTGGCTGAACCAAAAGGACGAATGTCTACAATTTACTCACTGTGCAGATAACAAGAGCATCGATTTCTTAGACATAACCGTCTATGCTGCAGAGAACACTCTCCATACGCGCACCTTCTTCAAGACGACTGCCAAAAACAGCCTGTTATCCTTTAACAGTTTCCATTCACGCCCGCTACGAGAGAACTTACCTTACAGCCAGTTCCTCAGGCTGCGGCGTAATTGCAGCAACCCCGGAGAATATAGAGCACAAGCAAATGACCTCTGTAAAAAACTAGAGAGTCGGGATTACCCAAAGAAGATCATCAACAATTGTAAAAAACGCGCTAGGAATCAGAACAGAGAAGCACTCCTTGAGATCGTACCAAAGAAACCCGTTGAAGAAATACTTACGTGTGTTACCACGTACAGCCCAATGACAAACAATCTAAAAAAGATGGTCAATAAGAATTGGCGGATACTCACATCGGGTGATCTGACCTGGCAAAAACCAAGATTCGCAAATAAAAGGAGTAGGAACCTGAAAGACATCTTGGTCCACACAAGGCCACCCCCAAAGAAACCGAAAGAGAATCTCAACCCATGGGGCAATCCACAAGTGAAAGGTCACTACCCATGTGGCTCATGCTCAGTCTGCAACCTTACAAGAGCAACAAAAGAACTGCAACTCTTACCGGGTTTTAAATGGACTCTGAACAGCCATACAAACTGTAACACCACCCACGTGATCTATATGATTACATGCCCATGTAAGATGAACTATATTGGAATGACATGCAGAAAAGCAAAGCAGAGACTATGCGAACATAAGAGCAATGTCAAGTGCAAAAAGAGCACCACGAAGATGGCCACCCACTACTTAGAGAAGGGCCACACAATATCAGATCTACAATGGGTAATCCTGGAAACATTACCAAACAAAGATCACAATGCTGAAAAAATCCTTTTTGAAAAAGGGCAGAGATGGGTACACAGACTCAAGACAGATACCGAGGGGCTGAACGATAATATACCTTGGCTCACGGTGGCAAGGAAATAAGTACCCCATGATCAATTCCTGAGTTGGAAATACAATCCAGTGACACCCCCAATAAGGATCCCTTATAAAAGCGAAAGAGGGCCATCTGAAAATTAGTACCCCCTGGAAACAACAATCTGCCCCTATAATATACACAGCGAGACGATACTGGCATTCCTTCCAATAGAGAACATCGCCTATATTACCCCAACAAGACCGATCTGCACATGAACCATAGCAGTAACACCCCCATCAATGAATGAGAGACTTTACCCTACATCAACTCTGTAAGAGACAAAAAGATTTAAATAAAAATCTAGTTGTGGAGATCTGCACAATTAAAATGTGAACCACATGTATTAACTATCTGCAGTTTACCACGAAGAATCAGAAAGACTGATGACACACCGTTCGTGAACGAAAGATTATTGTCACTAATTCGCTGTGCAGAAGTTATTTTGTAAGCCTGACAGTGTATTCTTAAAAAACCTACTGAAACGAACATTTTAATCAAGAGAAGCTTACAATCTAGGAATAATATAGCCATCAAGGTCCTAAACACAATAGTAAACACTATTAGCCCAATAGGGACGCGCAGGGAGCGTTAGCACCGCCCCCGAGGCAGATCCTGAAAAGTAACCCGGAAGCGAGACGAACCACTTCCGGTTCGGTATGAGCAGAGCAGCGCGCACAACAGCAAGCTGAGGACGAGGCGCAATAGGTAGCGAGGAGAAAGACTTCATCCTGTCTTCAAAACCGCAAGTACTAAACAGCCGCCCTGACATTAATGTCTCTATATTCCCCCCCCCCCTTCTAGCCCGCTCCAATATCTCTACCGGCTGAAGGAAGTGTGCATAAGTAATGCGCGAGGTAAACGCTAGCGTAACCAACGTATGCATGCCTTTTTGCGCCGTCTAAGACATCGGCGTTTTCAGCTCACTAAAACGCACAATATGCCTTGCATGTCACGACCAAAGGTCGAATGATCTCAGCACTCGCCCTGATAGAAATTGATGAGAATGCCTTTTTGCGCCGTCTAAGACATCGGGTTTTCAGCTCACTAAAACGCGCAATATGCCTTGCATGTCACGACCATAGGTCGAATGATCTCAACACTCGCCCTGATAGAAATTGATGAGAATTCACTACCATCAGTGTCACATGAATCCACAATGAATATGAATGCACAACTATTTTAAATATACCCAGTCCCTCTGGAAGCATGCTATAGGACGGTGCCTGAGTATGGAGAGGATGAGAGAGTTGACACTCAAGTGAACGTTAACGGTCTTAAAGTATTGCCATTTTGTAGTTGTTTATTGGCGAAATTTACAGCGGTAAACCTGCTGTGGGTGTGTGTCCCCCCTCCTCACCCCGTGTGTGTGTGTTACAATTCTGTGTTTACTCATTACAGGTACCATAAGACCTCCAAGACATAGGAACAGGTCAATAACCTTTTTCTTCTCACTTTTGAACACTGTATTATATTTTTTGCACGTTAATTCACGGTCCTGATGAATGCTCGTAAGTCCTAGAAATAAGGCAATTGAGGCAGAAACATGTCGACCAATCTTTTAACCCCCATTTTACTCAAAGTGCAACTGTAACTCATAAACCAGTAAAACCGGATGCACTACTATTGAGTTTACCAGACCCAAAATCAGACCTATTAAATTTTTGTCTTTCTGGTTTTTGGTCTTTTTATCTCTGGCTCACTACTGCACCAACCTTGGGTAAATACCTCCTGGTGGAGGCTGCATAACCTAAGTAGACCTAATGATTATGCACACACGTGAAATATAAGCGGAGAATCAAGATATACCGCTTTAAGACACCACCATACCCTTCACGTGCCTGAGGGTCTTAATATTGGGACAGAAAATCCCCCCGACCATCCTGCAGACCTAAGGTTGATCAGGACAAGTGATCCTTTCTCCCTTGATTATATCCGGTCCCTAAGGCCATACATTTTCTAAAAGTAATTGGCACAAAGGAGGTGATGGTCCCGGGCCAGAGTAGTCTGTGTGTCCTCCTCTATCTATTTTTAAATTTAAAGCCCCAGGGAGGAGGTGGTAGTACCTGGGACCTGGGGTGTCCACACGGCACATGGCCCTGGGGTGTCCACATGGCACCCCCTATCTATTTTTAAATTGAATGTCCCGTGGAGGTGGTGGTCCCCCAGGCACGGGGATCTGCATGCAAAATGTAAAAATCAGCCCCAGGGAGATGGTGGTCCCAGGTTATAAATAAGCCCCAGGAGGGGGTCCCCCTCCTTACTAGTTAAAGTACGCTTGCTCCTGGACCAATATTCAAAGCAGGTGCAGGAGACCACGCTTTTTTTTGTTTTTTGTATTCACAGTGATACTCACAAATATACATAAATGTCTCCATCAATTTTATAAAATTGATTTTTTGGCCTGCTGATGTCCCTGTGGGATCCCAGGAGCAAGGCTACGGGTTTAGGATATTCGTACCGTACCCCCTTTTCTTTTTTTTTTTGTACTTTCATTTGGGACTTGGCTGAAGTGAAGTCCCAGGATGGCTGCCAAAACCTCCCTGTTTAAGTGTTGGGAACCAATCAGAGCTCTGCTTATCTCTGCACAAGCTTGTTATTATTCACAAAGGATTTGGGACCTCAGATATATAAATTTGAATTTCCTTTAATTTCTCGCAAACTACTCAACAGATTTACACCACATATCTGAAAGCATAATCTAGGAACCAAAAGCTACTTTTCTGCCAGATTTTGTGTAATTCCGTCCAGGTGTTCGGGCTGTAGTCATGTTCAACCCCTATTGGAATTAAAATCAGAAAGACACTTTTTTTTACCCCACCTTTTACTCGGTCCCTGCTTGACGGTTCGCCCCAAAAAACTTTCCATGCACAACTAGAATCATTGGGGTCCTTTTTGGAAAATTCTGTGAAGATTTGTCAAACAACACCAAAGACAAAAGCGAGTCAAAACTCTTTTTCTATGGAAATATGGTTCTAACTATACCTACCTACTAGAGACTGGCAGTAGTAAAGTTAGGACTCCTAACTTTAGGACTCCTAAACTGAGAAGTACTAAAGTTTGGAGTCCTAACTTAACTACTCGTAAACTGAGAAAAATCCTAACTTTAAAACTTTCGGTATTCACAAAAGGCATTTAGGAGTCCTAAAGTTAGGACTCCTAACTTATATGAATACCACAATGAGTAAGTGCCTTCTGTGATTAAAATGGTAGTACGTTTAGGATTTTGTCTTAAGTTAGTTCTGTGAATCGGGCCCAATAGCCTGTAAGCGAAATAACAGCATATAAGTGAAATAGTAATGGCACGGATATCCCGCATGTGACACGGTAACATGATTAATCAATATGTCCAGTTCAAATCAATCCCCATAAATGTAATAAAATGTAATTCAATTTTATATTAATTAAAACAGGGAAAAGTGCATTTGATAAAATTCAGTCTTAAAATCTTTAAAATCGTTAAAATATCTTCATTTTCTCCCTAAATATACTTTTTATGGCTTTCATATAGTTACCAATTGCAATAGCAATCTCAAGATTAGGCATCTCTGTAAGTAGGGCTACTGCCTGTTCTCTTGACTTAATTTCATACTTTAAAAAGATTGGGCGTAACTTAATTTCTGCTGAGCTAAAACTGAAACACAATCTACTGAAATATGCAAAATGTCACATTTTATTCCCAGCATACATTTTCAGTTTCCATCAGGCTGAATAATTTCTGCTTTTATTTTCTCATTTTTCAGCCAAGGGTTAATGCCAATTCTTAACCTTAAAATGTCACATCTGAGCCTCTAGTTGGGTAATGTATCCAGGCAAGCATACCAGGCTTCATTCTACCATGGGGTTCCCATACATTGCACAGATTTTTTCATTCTCAGATACTCCATATCTACTGTTCTGGACAATTCCCACCCTTGGGATCTGAGTGTGAGCTTACAGAATTCTACATACAGTGGGGCAGATTTACAATAACTGGTGCATCCCTGAATATCAGCAAGGATGCACCAGTCATTTTGCGTCACGGCAGAAACCCCTTGCGCCACCATGCATGCGCTGCATTTACAATGCGGCGCACCATGGCACAAGAATAGACAGATGTGTGCCGCATCTGATGCAGTAAAGGTGACGCAGTGCTGGAGTTGTGTCGCAAGAGCAACACAACTCCAGCACTGGTCGGGGCGCCCAATACTTGCTGTGCTGAGTCACTCCTTATGCCTGCTACAAGCAGGCATAAGGTTTTGACGCAGCGGGACATAAAAGTGACTCCGTCAAATCTTGTAGATTTCACTGCATCACTTTTACGGGGCCTCCTTGCGATGGAACGCCCACCCTGCATACATTATACCCGACGCAGGTATAATGTAGTGCAGGGCTTTACAACGTGACGCATCTCCCTGATGCGTCACGTTGTAAATATGTCGCATAGTGGTGCATTGTTTACGCAGCCGATGCATCACAAAAGTGACACAACCGTGGCGTAAAAGGGGCTTGTAAATTGCCCCCGTGTTTGTTGACAGATTCTCACTTTTAGGTTCTTAGCTACAGTAAGCAGTTTATTTCTAGTTTCCTTAGCCCATTTTAGGTTACTAGTTTGAATCTTCTCTCTGCACCATTGGGAGACCTTCTGCACTCCAGGGACTGGCGTTTCCAAAACCTTACTAAAGCCACTTGTGTCTATATACACCATGCTATTGTTCCTAGCTCAATTTTGATGGCCTGGATCATTGCTGAGCTCGATAGTGACAGTAAGATTTTTAAACACTTCCCTTCTTCTAAGTCCCAACCGCTTTTACCTCTTAGAGGACTTCGGCTCCGTACAGTACTTGCGGGGGTATCATTGCACTATATGCCTTTAATAATGGTCTGTGGGACATATCTCCGTATTCTCGATTGAATTTTTTCAGTCCGCAGATCGATGTAAAGGCTTTTGGTTTCTTCTCTTCTAAGTGCCACTTTAATGCACTATCGAACAAGGCCCCAAGATATCTATAGTCACTCACGATCTCCAATTTCATGGGGCCTAAAAACCAACTGAAGCTCGTATCTCTTTTCCCAAAACATAACGGGGCAGATTTATGAGGCTCTTGCGCCTCCTTGCGCCGCAATTGCGTCACGTAATGTGACTCAACGGCGGCGCAAACAATGCGCCCTATATACAACGTGACGCATCTAGGAGATGCGTCATGTTGGAAACCCCTGCGCCATAAGGAGGCGTTCCTGCGCAGGGGGGGGGCGTTCCTGCGCAGGAACGCCTCCTAAAAGTGGCTGAGTGAAATCTATGAGATTTCACTCAGTCACTTTCTACGTCAATTCCTTACGCCTGCTTGAAGCAGGCGTAAGGGTGACGCACCATACATTGAATAGGTGGCCCCTGTGCATTGCAGGAGTCATGTCGTACTTGCGACATGACTCCTGCAATGCGCCGCCCGTGCGCCGAGAGATGCATCACGCATCCTCACTGGTGCCCCACATGGTGCGCCGCACCATAAATGCGGCGCACCATGGGTGGCAGAGCAGTGGCGCACTGTGGCGCATGTTAACTGGCGCATCCCTGGGGATGCGCCAGTTAACATAAATCTGCCCCAACATTTTAGTTTTTTCCATGTTTACAACTAAAAATTTTGCCTCACAGTACTCTCTAAAAGCATTTAATTTTCTTTGGAGGCCTACCTCAGTCTGGTCGAGGATCACCAGATCGTCTGCATACAATAAGCATGACACTTTGTTACCGTTCATTCTGGGACTGGCGCTTCTGTCAACCTCTAGAATTGCAGGTAAATCTGCTAGGAATATGGCAAAAAGCAAGGGGGCCTTATCCATAATAAACTGTGCCCTGTTTCCTCGATGTAGCTTTTTTGCTATAGCCAGTAAGCCTTAGTGAATATTATAATTTTTCAAGGACTCCCAAAGGCATTTACGTTCCACAGAGTCAAATGCGGCCCGCAAGTCCACAAAGCAACAATATAACTTCCCTTTTTGCTCTATTGACTTTTACGCCACTGCCCATAGGGCAAAACAGTGGTCCACAGTAGAATGACCTTCCTTGAAGCCCCCTGTTCTACTGGCACAATTGAACATTGCTCCACCCAGTCCTTAAGTCTACTCAATATTATTTTTGCAAATAATTTTTCCCCAATATCCAACAGATTTATTAATCTATAATTTTTCAGAGCTTTCATGTCACCCTTCTTATGCACCGGTCTAATCACTGCTCCTTTCCAATTTTTAGGGATTTGTCCTGTATCCAAAATAACTAAAAACATGTGGGACAAAAATTCGGCCCACCAGTTCAGCTCAGACTTTATTATTGAAGCTGGGAGAATATCGGGTCCTGCTGCCCTGGTTAGCTTTAGTTTGGTTATCATATTTTTCACATTCAGTACTGAGAAATCTGGTTTTAGACCTTCTGCTGACTCACTCCAGTTTTGCATTACCCCTTCTTCTAATGCCCTGCGGGGGGCATTTAATTCCTGCAAGAATTCTTCCCATTCTACCACACAGTTCAAAGCTCCCAGTGGGTGTTCTGCAGCTGCCTGTATCAGCTTCCAAAACTGGCGTATATTCTTTGTTTCAATAGTTTCTAACAGACTTCCCCAGCATTTTTCTTTATAGACCCTTTTTGAGTTACTAATTAGCATCTTATATTCTCTTCTCAATTTTTTACGGTATATAGCTCTATTCAAGTCATATTTAACCCTAACCCTACGTTCCTTTCTCCTTATCTCCCTCTTCATCTTTACACAGTCGTCAGAGAACCATTTTACTTGCCCTAAAGGGATTATACCTTCTTTTGTTGCATGTATTTCCTCATTTTTTAGTTCAACAGCACAACCTGTTCTATTTTTCCCTCATACCATTCTAGGTCTGCCCTCGTTCACTTCCCAAGTGTAGCTTCTGTTGTAATCTTGCCAGCTTTGCTATATATTTATCCGTTAGCCTAGTTGTCACTCGCCTGGGATACTCCACTTGTTGTAAGATTACTTTATCTCGTGGGCTCGGGGTTACATCAAAGATCTCAAACTGCAGGTGGGTTGTGATCACTACCTTCCCTGTGGCAGACCCGAAACCCCTTAATTAAGGCAAAGCTCTAGGCAGACGTAAACACGTAGTCTATAGCGCAATTTTGTGTTCCTATTTTGAATGGTTTCTACCAAATAGACTCTTTGTCCCCAAGTAGTTTCCAAGTCTATATCTTGGTTTGAGGCAACACATTCTGGGAAGGTCATTAAACTTATATCATAAGCCTCCAGGATTCCTCTTTTTAAAGACTGGAACTGCACCGCCCAGGCTATGACCGGGCCAAGAGTGGGCTGTCTTCTCCCGTCATTGCCTGGAGGAGGCTGGGCTGGGAACCCCCTTGTTCACTGAGAAGCCAGCAGGGCATTCCCTGTGGGTAAGTCCCATATAACAGCTAATTATGTTATAATTTTTTTTTTTAATGTATTAGCTGTATAACTAGGATTGACTTTTGACTACTGGGCTCGAGGCGGTTAAAGCACTAAAATGGTGAAGCTTAAAGTACAGGGTTCTAAAGATACTGCCATTAACTTTCCAAAGAGCACCAATTTGGATTCTTTCTTGTTCCAAGCTGTAGGGGTCATTACCACTGAGATCGACTTGGCTGGACACAGGTTATCGCTGGATGTTGGGGGTTCCGGCATTATGCTAGGGGCTGTGTCAACGCATGATCTACAGACTTCCCTTTCAAACCCACGTAGTTGTGGTGTACAACCAAAGCCTCTGTTTAGTGGAATCCAGCCATTTTGGAAAATTCCAAACATAAATATTTGCTCACCCTTGCCCAAAAGGAAGCAGCAAGCAAAATCTATTGGAAAAGCCAAGGTTCTTCTTATATATGAACAAATCAGGCTAGCCCTAATAACACAGAGACAGCGAGTGCTGTGAATATGGATTGGACCACAGTGCTTGGCAAAATTAAATACATCATCTCGCATTGCCCCCCATATTGAAAGACTGTCCGCATTGGAGTCTGTTGTCACAGAGCTGACAAAAGGGATCAAACCTATCAAGGAATCTATTAACTCCCTTCGTCCTATGGGACCAAAGTTTCCGGGTATGAACACTCCAATTGGGAGAGAAGTTTTGTCTTAATGTCCAGTCATGGAAGGCCTGGATATTTGTGCGTCTAAACCACCCCAGTTGCCTTCCCAATCTTTGGTACCTCCAGAATTGCCTGCTCTAAGGAACATATTGGAAGGGGACAGGAATCCAAGTGGATGAATAGATCAAATGGAGACGGGGCAGTGGCGGCAAGGAGGGAGCAACAGGAAGCAACAGGAAGCAGGGTCTCCTTGTCTAAATCTACCTCCTGATTGCTGTCTTTACATGGCAATTTAGACAGGGATGTGTTATGTTATAATCAATTTATATAGCGCGCGAATACCCGTGGGTGTCTTGGCGCTTCTGGTACTCCTTACTATGCTTCAGGGCAAATAGTGCTAGAAGAGCCATGTCTTCAGTTGCTTTGTAAACTCCAGGAGCGTAGGAATTTCCCTCAAGTATCGTGGGAGAGAGTTCCATTCCTTTGAGGTGTTATAGCTGAAACTCCTACCTCCCCAGTTCTCCTTTCTTATTCTGGCCATAGGGATTAGATGTGTGTTGGAAGATCTCAAGGATCTGTTTGGGGTATACCATTTAAAGAGATCCCCTTAAAAATTTGGGACCTTCTTTGTGGATACTGAGTATTAGCGCAAATACTACAGAATCAACTGTCCAACTAAAAAACAAAGTATGTCATAGTTTAGCAAAATGATGATATTTTATTTATCAGGAGGGTTGGGTGGATTGGACCCTTGTCCAAAACCTTACAAGGGATTGTGTTGTAATCAACTGTAGCTTTCCTGTTTTGGCTAAGCGATTAATTCAAAGCTATGATCCAATGCCTATCAAGGATACAGGTATCAATGTTCTACCTCTTTGTTTCTTTTATCATTCCTTACAGCCTAAACCTTCAATGAGGGTCAGCACGACATATTACTCTCCTAGACAACCAGCTATTCCTAATGCTAATAGATTCCTTCCCATTTCTGACCTGGATCAAAATGATTGACTCTAGGGCACTCCTCCCTGCCCTCCCAACCATATGCCCCTTAGTTTGCCTGAATGTCGGACTAGTGAATTACCCATCAAGCCTACACCCTTTAGTATGTTGGGACCTTCACTACGAGTCCTTATTTGGAATATTGCTGGTATAAGAGATATGCTGGTTGACCCAGAATAGCTTTCCTTTGTCATTAATTTTGACGTTATTATGTCCAGGAATCCTGGGCCAAAGAGCTGGGTGGCTGGGATGGCTAAGAAAGCTTTATGTGGCAACTATTCCCTCCCCTGGTCATAGATCACGAGGTGGGCTACCCAGCCTGCTTTGTATTTCCAAGCAATTAAGTGTTTTTCCGGTTTCCCGGAGACACAATGGGATACAGATATTATGGGTGATCGTCACCAAAGATTTTAATTTTTTTCTGGTGAATTTCTATAATTCTATTAGCGATCCTGGGTTTCAAATTGAGGCTCTGTTTGAAGCTGTCTCAATCCTAGAGACTAGATCATATGCCTATTTTAAATATTTTAACATTATAATAGTTGGGGTTTTTAACATTAAGTTAGGAGATAATCTAAATGATTATAACCCCTTTGTAGTCCATGATTCTCTGATTAGTGATTTAGGGGCTGACCAAAGGAGTGAGTATATAAATATATATATATATATATTTTTTTTTTTTTTAAATCCTTCGGTCTCAAACAAAAGGTAAAGTCACACTCTGCATAATTTTAAAGCATGAAATGTATTGACTCAAAGCAAACTCCTCCACAGGAAAGAGCAGAGGCCACAGCGGGGGACAGCATGGAAGCACTTTATTTTCCCAAATTTGGCAAATGCATTTCGGCATAGTGTTGCCATCCTCAGCGCCCAAGTGTCCAGGAGGCTTCCATCATAGCAATGATTGAGTCCTGCATCCTTCTTTATTCATGTGACCAAGACTCCACCCCTGATGTTATTATCCCACCTGTTGCAGTTGTCGGTGCGGTCATGAACTGCAACTCCCAGAATGCAGCACTCTGCTTCCAGGTAGGTGATGCATGGAATATCTAACCCAGTGGTCAGGCGGAACGCAGGATTGCAATGATGAGGACAGCCCAATTATCCTGCTTGAAGTAGAAACAATGCACCTCCTTGAGTCCCCACACCGCTTCAGCCCCAAAGTTCGGGTCCAGATTTTGGCCGGGGCAGCAGTGTCAGTGCACGCCGCCCAGCCGGAGGATGAATATCCTCACGACCGCCCCGTTTATCTCCGAACATTGCTGCGGGCCCAGGCCATTCCAATCCCTTGGAGTACCAAACAAAGCCGAAGCAAAGCCAGAGGGGTCCGGGCCAACGTGATAAAGCGAGGGCCTCTGTACTGCGTCTCTGGCAAAAAAATATATATAATACATATTTGAATATCGAACCAAACCACATTCACTGGATGATGTCATCAGTGATGTAATCAGTGCTCTCAGTGACCATGTCATGAATGATGTAATATGTGACATCATCAGCAGTGGATTGCGGGCGCGCGAGTTATAGTTAGTAGAACTAGCTATAACGGAGGAATTTCAATCGTTTTGTCTGAGCGAAATGTCCAGCTAACTATAACACCCCTGAAACCTGTGGTTTTTTCAGTGAATTTCTAAGGTTTTTTAAATGCTAATTCCTAACTATAACATGTCTGAAACCTATGTTTTTTTCAGTGAATTTCTAAGGTTTTTTAAATGAAATTTTTTAATGTAATAATTGTTATATTTACTTTTTTGATACTGATTTTCTACATTTTTTTAACTTTTTATTTTTATTTATTTTATTTTTTAAATTAGATTAGATATTTTTATTATAAATGGAAAAAAATGTTCTTAAAAACTTTGAAACTCTAAGTTTTTTTGTTTCATAATCTTTTTAAATATATTTATATTATTTACTTTATATTTTTTTCCAATTTATTTTTGGAGTCGCGCACCCAAAGTGTACCTTTCTCGATCACTGCATGGAGCCTAGTCGCCATGATTGTTGTGTAGGATCCGCGTAGGATGTGTGATGGGTGCGTATTTTCCTGCGCAATCTCTATGCGACCGGTATGCGACTCCAGGCACATATGTGACTCATACGTATTACTTTACGCGATGCTCGTGGGCTTCCGCGTGACGTCATATATACGTGTTCGACGTGGTGGGGGCTCGACTCCCCCCAAAAATTTTAATGTCTAAAATGAAATATATATCTGTATTTAATATACATATTAGGGCAAGACATTATCTAAGCTAATCATAAAAATAATATACTTTTTCTCTTAATAAACTTATATTACTTTTAAATGCAATTTCGCCAACTCGCGTTGGGTGCGTGCTGCGTGTGCACACGGTACGCGGACCCCATGTGACCTGAAAAAAAAAGATTTGATTGGTTCATAACATTTCCTATTGTAACTATTGAAGGACCCCACCCATTTCAATCATTCTTCTTAGACCTTCTTTGGAGGAACATCTCAGACCTGAGAAGAATGTTTCTGTGGTGCTACTGACTTAAATCTGCACACAATGGCTTCTGGACAGCAGCCAGCATCAGATTCAGAACATTCTTCTGATGATGGATTTCTTCCTGAGCCTCCACGCCCTGAAAGATACACTTCAGTGGTTTGCAATTTTTTTTCCATTCCGGAAGGACAAAAAAAAGTTAACGCCACTAAAGTGACATGCAAAATCTGCCAAAGGGTTTTATCTAGGACAAAAAAAACATTAAAAAAAAAAAAGTTATTTTCAGAACTAACTTCTCTGGTTAAAAAAGAGCTATATTTGTATGATAGTGTTTGAATGTTTAGTTGAATGTATGCGTAGTGCATAATTGACTGAAAGAATGCATTAGTGGTGTATGGTGAATGTATAAGTGCAGAACTATAAGGAAGTACTGCCGCATGACACTGTAAGCTCTTTAGCTGTAGTGTGCTGTGGTACTTCCGAAGGAGAGGGATGCAACATATGTACATAAATATGTTGCAAGTCTATTCTTCCCTCTGCACTGCTGCTTAAACTGCAGCCATGCGGTGACACAGGCACCCTTGCACCATGGTGCAAGCATATCTGTGTCATGTGGAGTTTGTTTTTGTGCACCAAGGCACACCTTCCTACACAAAAACAATCAGCGAAGGCATTTTAGTCCTTCAATGTATGCTGTGCATTGTAGCATATATTGAAAGAGAAAGAATTAGGAGAAATGAAAACAATTCTCCTTGTTGTGCCTTGCTACACCAATTGGAGGATGGTGCAGCATTCACACACATGTCCAGATTTATGATTTCTGATAAATCTGGAGATGTGTCTTGTTCTATGAGTGTTCTGTGCAAACACACACAGCAGCACCTATAGAACGCCCTTTCAACGCAAAGTGGTGTGTATGATGAGGTCATATTTACATGGAATGAATAGGTACACAGAGTACCTTTTTCTGTCTTTATAAATATGAAAGAGTGTCTTGACCCATCACTATGTTACAAAAAGTGACATATTGTTAGCACGGGATGCTTCTACATTTGCCAATAAGTGCTTAGGTAATGGCAGACTGTTACAATAACAACACATTGCTAGTTAATTATTTGAAAAATTACATGAGAGTGATAGGAGGTAAACACAGAGTTATGCTCAAAGAAGAATGATTGAAATGATTGTGGTTTTTCAGTAGGTACAATGGGAAATATTATGAACCAATCAAATTTTTTTTTTCAGGTCACACAATATCCTATGACAGGGAGATTCCAAAACTGCATAGGTATAAACTCGGTGTTTTCAAGACTGTATTAATACTTTGTAGCTTCTTGCAGATCTGCTGGCATAGTATATAAAGAAGTTAACTTGTACTAGGGTTAATGGCTAAAACTTAACTATATGAGTAATAAGTAGAGTAATTTCAGTACTGCAAAGAGACAACAAGGTACATTTATGAGAAGTTAGGTTTCAGCAAAGTGATAGAAAATGTTTATAGAATTCCGAAGGGAAGGGATGCAGCCTCATGTAACAAATGCAAACACACTGTGAGACATGTTTTAACTTAAAGAATTTAGTCTCTTTTAATCCTCAAAATCCTTGGAGCCCACTATGTCTCTCTATTGAACACCATATATCTGCGTTGCAAAGAGGTGCTCGGAAGCCATATCCCATTTTATACCTCTCTGCAATGCAACTCTCTGGCACTTTCTGCACATATCTTGTGGGTTAGTTGGCCTCCAGTGACACTCATTATTCATGTTAACTTTATCCTGTAACTTAAAACGCCCACAGAGCATCTTTCTATACATATCTTCTCCGTCCATCTCCCCTTTCTTCGCCTGTGTGCAAACACAGGCCATTGTGCATTTAATACTTAGTTAAACTTACCTTCACAGTAATAGAAATAAAAAATGCTACACATTGTTTTTCAGTTGTTTTTTATAATCTAAATTTCTAAAGATTTGATATTTTAGAATTAGGATTTGTGAAAGAGGAGAAAAATAGAGTATTAATACATAATATTATATTTTTTTACAATACAGCATAATTTTTAAATTTTACAAATGATTTTCTTTGCCTTTTTGCTGTTCTCAGAATATATTGAATTTCACTCGAAACAGTGATTTCAATCGTACTCATCACAAAACAGCAGGCAAAAAAAAAAATCAATCAATAAGATTGTTTAAAAAACAAGAGACCACATCCTCAATAACATACCATATAATGCAAATCACACATATATAAAATGCTTACTCCTAAGAAAAGTTTCTAACTTAAATTTATATACACTGTAAATGTTGCTGTTTAAAAATATACGCTGAGAGAATGTGCAAGAAAAAGTCCGTAATTCGAACATACACCTTTCCTCTTGGCCAAATGGTATTCTTGAAATCCTTTATATTGAATTTGTCCAATAGTAATCTTATTAATACCTATTAATAAATTCCTCAGAGGCCAAATGATGTTCCTAAAACGTTGGCTTTAAAAATATTAGGTAAGAATTTGGTAATTGACCAACTGAGCATCATTACAATATGTCCAGCCTTTATCACATTTTAGATAGGCAGTGTAATGTCCAGATGTTGTGGAAGGACCATCAGGGAAAATTATTGCTACAGCTACAAAAGTCCTTCCTGATATTGATAGTTGACTTGCTACAAAATGTTTCATTAAAGTGTCCAATTTTCTTCCATCAGATGTACAACGTTGCATCTTTAAAATTATATATTGTCCATATCTTTGTATAAATAATGTTGATAACATTTCTGATTTGCATTGGCTACACTCCATGTTTTGATTTGCTGCTTTAATTAGTTTATTGAAAGATACTGATTTACAGTCTGGTAATGTCAAATATATACATCTTTCAGTGTCTATATTAGTGCTACATGTATACATTCAATGTTCACAATGAAGTTCCCATTTATAACAAAGGCCAAAAAGATTTTCAATTTCTATTCCTTCATTTTCCAATACGGTAAGCATATACATTAGAAATTCCTGAGCATATTGTTGAATATTCTGCGTAAATTGTGTTGAACCAGAACATACATGCAAAAGATTTTGAATATCACAAATGCTTTGTATTTTACTTTTATCAGTTCTCAATTTTTCATAAATACAATGCAACAAAAAACAAAATCGTTATTCCCGTTTCTCCATAATTTGCTGTTGCAAACTTTCAAGAAAAAAACAACATTGACCACTACATTAGCATAGCAGTTGACACCTGAACTATTTTCAAACTGATACCCAACAATCTCTTCAAAAGTATCCTTTTTCTTTTTGCTTGCAATCACAACATTATCTTGTTTTTTTTCTTCTCTATACCTTCATTACAGATGTTCTCATACCTTCTTTTTCAACCTACCACACTCTTTTCAAATACAGGATATTGACCTAAATTGGGATGCATACACTCTTCTTAACCTATTATACTCTTTTACACAGTTTGCATCTGCAGTAACCTTTATGTCATCAAAATCAATCAAAAACAAACCAGATAAAGTTCTAACTCGGGACAAAGCAACATATGCCTTACCCTTTTTGAATACGGTACTTCCAATGTTCACCAAAGCACTGTCTACATTTAAACCTTGAGATTTATGAATAGTCACTGAATATGCCAGAGAAACTGTTTTCTACGGGCATATAAATCTTTAACAATCAAAAAGTGAACTGAACAACAACCAATTTTTTTACTTCTTTAATGTGATCAAATTTAATTTTAAAAAATTCAATTCCATCTTTATTCTGATAATTAACAAAATCCACCACTTTGCCCATTGCTCCATTAACTAAACCTTTTTCTACATCCAAATTTCACCTTAAAATTACCCAACAGTTTATACATGCATATAAATTCTTTTCTAAACCAGCAGATTTAGATATCGATTTTTCTAAAGAATGCAATTTTGTTTTCTGTTTTTCTGTCAAAATAATAGAGATTCCTTCATGCTGTATTTTATCAATGGCTTCCATTTTTATTATTTCTTCATTTTCCAGCTTCAAAAGTTGTTCATTGAATATAGAACACTCGCTCAGTGTTGGCATTAAGCAGATTATAGATTTGTTTTCTGCAATTTTCATATATATTTTTTCAGGAACTATATTTTCATTTGGAACCAAACTGGAAAGTATTCGACTCTGCAAAGCTTTTTTGCCATGTTCTGTCAGTACTCCAATTCTTATATCTTGAAGAATAGTTCCATAATCAACATCATTTGCTTGTCACATATTTGTAATGAGTTTCTTGTATTCAGAATATGACCAAATGTTAACGTTTCCAACGCTACCCAAAGACTTTCTGGTGTCTTCATGCGCAGGTGTTTTAAATACTGGTTGTCTTTTTACGGGAGTAAGTTGCAGTAGATCTCCAAAAACGATGACATGTTTTACTCCAAATAACACGTCGTACTCTGTTTTAAGAATTTGCTGCATTCTTAAATGCACAAAAGCAAGCATTAAGTTTGAGACCATGCTTACCTCATCAATAATCAGAAGTTTAATTTTCTTTAGTACTCTTGAAACTTCACAACAAGCTTCTTCAGATAGCTTGTGATATTCCAATTTGTTTTCATGATCCACTGGTAGCATAAGTAAACGATGTTGTGTGCTGCCAACCCAGTTGGAGCAGTTACAACACAAGACAAACCTGACTCCGTTGTTTTCTATAGATAACTGGTGATTACTGTAGTTAAGAAACTTTTTCCTGTTCCAGCTTGTCCACTCACATTCATTCGGATAGGTTGAAATGATGTGCATGTGCATTCTTTCTTTTCATGAAGAAATCCATGGTCAATCTGTTGTCTTACTTGCTGATATATTTCTTTCTGTTCAACATTTAGCTGTTCTTCTAAGTTTGCTAAGTCCATTAGATCTTCTTGAGCTTCATGCATTGCTGTTTCCACCTCATTCATGGTGATTGCTGCTTCATTTTCAACAATTGGTTGTCCTAATGGATCTTGACTCAGCGGAGCAGAACTTTGACTGTCTTGAACACTGTCTAGCAATCTCAGCTGCAATAGTAGCTTCTTGATCAATTTCATCGTTCAACATTTTCACATAATTTGCAAAAACAGTGCATTCTATGGTATCTTTACAAGCACTGAAGGAATCTTCATAACTCTCAAAATCTCCAAGTAATTCCAATTCTGAATGCCACGGTTTGAACAGTTGCAAAAGGGCTAAATAGTAAAATTCCCTTTTATCAGCAGTGTCGCAACTCCTTTCGTTTGTTTCACCAAACATCCTCTGGAACCAATCAATCCATATTTTCCATCATTGATGTTCTCTGTAGTATTCCGTTTAAAATTGTAGTTTTGCAGCACTTCATAGAGACACATGTTCTCAAGATGATGACTTCTGTTTGGGTAATATGTGTCCAACATTTTCGTTTTCAAAATATCTGTACTTTCTGCTTCTTTTTCTGCTAAATATTCAAATTCTTGTACAGATTTAAGTACTCGATTTCACATTGCAGCAAGACTCCCCCAAATGATTCTTCTAGATTTGGAGTATAGACTTGCAGATGATAACCGATCTAAGCATTCATATGCTCCGATTTCTCGATTGGATATCATCTTCAAACTGAAACTGTATAATTTCTTACTTAGACTCTTCTCGTGAGAAATCTCTTCCCACATTTCTTTCAATTTCGTCTTTTCTAATTTTGTAATGTAGGATGTTATGTATCGAGCAACAGCAATGGAATTGGCCGCAATGTACTGAATATCCATGTTAGCATTCCACATGAACAGAATAACAGAATTGTAATCATTTATGTATTTTGATTCTTTGCTTCTTCACAAATTGTAGGTATTTTTTGGAGACTTTCTTGTGATGGTATGTCGCATAGCTGGCATAAAACTGATCACTCTTCCTTTGGATATTACAGGATGTGGAAATGCAAAACAACATTTGGTATAGAACGTATCCTTAGACTTGTACTTTCGTTGACGGTATTTTCCACATCGATGGCTTTGGAATCGTAGGACTTGTTGTCTTAAATTGTTTTCTTCTGTGCTTTTTGGTATAGCACAAGTAACATATTCTTCAATAAAAGACAAAACAGTATCATCTGAATCTGTTCCGAATTTGGGGGCATCCTTGATCCATAACAGCATATGAGGAGCACCTCTTGCTTGAGACTCCTTTCTCCAAAAGACATCCACAACTTCTCCAAGAGGAGGATTTTTTTATTGCAGATAAAAGACATCCTAGCTTCAAATCTATGATTGAAATACCTGCATACATTAACAGGATCCAAAGAGCACAATTCTCCTGGTGTCTTGTATTCAATATTTTTTATATTGGAATTTCCCTCTCGAAGAAATTCAAGTAAATCATCCCAAGCGTACTCAGCACAGCTTAGGGTAAGGAACCATGTAGGAGTTCCTTAGCATATATTTAAGTTGTCCATGACGACGGTACCAATATTCATTAGTCCCACACTGACATGCCATCAGATAAATCACTGAGATTCTAAATGATCATCTCTCTGGTACACTTTATCCATAAAATCCTTTGCAGAAACATTTTGCAGATGTACTCCAGTTTTGAATATATGATTGACTGCATATGAAAAGATGAAATATATATGGGATACATTGTCAAAATCTTGGATCTTCTGCATACAATCTTGTTGTCCGATATTCAGATGCAGGAATCTGCACAGGTCGTTCATCATATCATCCTCTTTTCCCCGGTCGGGAACAACTGCGGAAAACAACGAGCTGCCAAGTTTTCTTCCCATACACTCATGGGACTTCCCTTCGCTTTTTTCATTTGACATAACTCAATAGTATTCCCCATCACTTCTTTTGAATGAAGTGGATGTACACTGTAATGTTCATAGATTTCTTCACTTCTGGACATGTCCACTTTTTCAATTTGTCCACTTGACATTTCAATGTCTTCTGCTAATAGTATTTCTTCTTCTCCCCTATACACATTTTTATAGTACTTATTGTTTTTTATCAAATACAAAGTCGCCTTTTGCACTTTCCTAACATCCACTAACTCCTGCCAGATTTTCTTACTCTTTGTAGACATGCCATTAACTAGTGGTTCATTTTCTACACACTCTACACCAATAGTTTCAACATTTTTCTTTAAATCTATAGGTAAATATACAACTCTTCCTTTTAATTCTCTCGGTAAATATGAAGGAGGCAATTTACCTGTTTTAGGCTCCATACGAACAATGGCCTGAAATGGGTATACACATTGAATGAGAATAGACTCATAGGTATTTAAATCTATCAATTCTGGAGGAATAGTTACCAACTCATGATTATTATGGACAGCTCTAGAAGGCATTTTATTCTCATCTAATTTATTGTAACACTATTTACAAATACGCTGATCAGAACCCAAATCAAAACAATTCTCTACAATTAATAAGTTGCAAATTCCTTCCACTTATCATTATTTTCTCTTTCACTTTTTAAATACAGATCAACAGTCCTAGTCTGAATTTTATAGTGTGTTCGCCAGCAACAAATACAAGAATAATTTAGCCTTTCACCTGAAATCACCTTAAACTTTGTAATTTGAACTTCAACATTTTTTGTACTACTATATTCAACATTCTCTTCAACATTTTCTTCTATTAATGTATCTGTTTCGGCACTCTCTTGTTCAGGACCAAAGTAACAAAACTCAATTTCATCACAAACCTTCTTCACATCTGATATTGATCCACGCAAAAGAGCACTGTTCAACTCATTTAACATTAGTGCTGGACTTTTTGCATAATACAATTTTCTGACTAATTTCCGCATTTGAGTATGATGTACTGCTAACATCCTGAAATGGTGAAAAACACTTTGACATACTTTCCTAGAAAGACAAGCCAGAGAATGACCTTGCAAACCAGTATTTTTTCTCACTCTGCAAGGGTCTAGTCCTTGCAATATCTTAATCATTTGTTTAACAGATTTTTCCCTATATGCTCGTAAGAAATGGCGTAAAATATCAATAGATTCTTGTCGTACACTACAAATACTACTGCAATTCCAAGTGTACACTGGCGCTTTAGGACGTCTGCCTAGAACTTCATCAGCTATCACTTCTTCTGCATTTCTGGGACCCATTTTCTCTTTCTCAATTGGACAATCATTTCTAACCTCATAAGCTCGACCACTGGTATCAACTGCATGCAACAAATCATTGGTCTGAAAATAACTCTCTTCATTAAAGAAAGGCTCAGCACTTGAACTGTGTTTCCATTCACCCCAAAAAAATCACAAAAATGAGTTCTGTTAATTACTCTTTTACTCTTACTTTTGGCCTTCATTAAATGGATTGGTTTATCTAGTGATCGAATTCTATTTAAAATTAAAATAAATAGTTTCCTTTTTACTTCAAAAGCCTTTTCAACAATGGATTCAATATGCTTATTCTTTTTATAAAATATTGCTCTTTTTCCAGATTTTTTTATATCTTTCAACAAATTAAGAACCACTCTATTGTAAAAAAAAATTACGTATTTCTTTGTACTGATTTTGCCTTCTTTTACTATATTTCAACTCTTTTGCATGTACATTTTCTTTTTTTCCTTTCCTGGTATTGATTTTCTTTTGCCTAGTCGAATCATTGTCATTAGTTTCCACATTCTGCACACTGTTTGTAGGCTTTGAGAGTTTTTTTAATGAATTCCTTGGTTGTCTTACCAGAAGACTTCTTTTTAGCCACATGATGTTGGTCATCCAATTCTTGTTGTTGAATTTACTTCAAATAATTTTCCTTTTTCTGTTCTTTTCTCTTTCTTGATTTTTCAGGCATGATAACTTTATTTTAATGATGATAAACAATATCTGTAAAAAAATAAACCTAAATAAATGTATTTTAATAAGTTTATAAATTATACTTTTCTATTACTATACAAACAGATTCTATATAAAACCATTTAATCACTTTCTTTTGTGATCACTTATTAAAATTGTAATTCAAGGTGTAAAGATAACTGTATAGGTGATTACACGTCTGCATGTGTAATGGACAAGGATTTGTACCAGTGTGAATGATTAGTACATGGTGCTGAAAGGGTCACTATGGAATGTACGAGTAGTGACCAGGGTGGTTGCTGGAGTGTATGGATACTGACTGGGAAATTGTACGCCTAATACACAAGCGTAAAGGTGGTTAGAGCACTAAATGCTAAGTGCATAGAACTTTAAAGCAGTCCATGTCCTAAGGCCTGGCTTCCTGCATGAGTACATGGATAGTGACTGAATGATTAGAGTAGTAGAAGGAGAGACACTCGTTGAATTTATAATTGGTTGAGTTTTACTTTAGTGAACTGATAAGCACATGGTGCTGAAAGGGTCACTACAGGAGCGCAAGGGCAGTAACAGGGTGTTTGCAGCAGTGTATGGATACTGACTAAGGAATTGTAGGCCTGAAACAGAAGCCTAAAGGTGATTAAAGTACTACATGCTTAGGGCATAGGACTTTAAAGCAATCCATGTCCTAAAACCTGGCTCACTGCATGAGTACATGGATACTGACTGAATAATTAGAGTAGTACAAGGAGAGACACTGAGTGAATTTATAATTGCTTGAGTTTTACTACAGTGAACATATTAATACATGGTGCAGAAAGGGTCACAAAAGGAGTGCAAGGGAAGTATCAGGGTGTTTGAAGGAGTGTCTGTAAACTGACTGGGGAATTGTAGTCTTGAAACACAAGTGTGTAGGTGGTTAGACAAGTACATGCATTGTGCATAGGAGTTTGTACCAGTCCAAGTGCTAAGGCCTTGCATCACTGCATGAGTACTTATGTACTGATTCAAACATTACAGTACTACAAGGAGAGACACTGGGTGAATTTATAATTGGTTACGTTTTTTTTCAGTGAATGGATTAGTACATGGTGCTGAAAGGGTCATTATGGGATTGCAAGAACAGTGACAGGGTGTTTGCTGGAGTGTATGGAAACTGAGTAGGGAATTGTAAGCCTGAAACACAAGTGAAAAGGTGGTTAGACCACTACATGCATAGTGCATAGGAGTTTAAAGCAGTCCATGTCCTAAGGCCTGGCTCACTGCATGAGTACATGGATACTGACCTGGGGGCAGATGTATCAAGATACCATTTTGTGATTCTCAAATAGCGATTTTTAAGGAATCGCTATTTGAGAGGTGCAAAATGGTATGTATGTAGAAATTCGCTATTTATTAGCGATTTCTTAAAATTCCTTAATTGCGATTAGCAAATTGCTAATCGCAATTAAGGAATAATTTCCCATTCATTTCCATAGGAATGAATGTGAAATTATTCTCAATTTGCGATTAGCAATTTGCTAATCGCAAATTGAGAATAATTTCAAGGGTGCAAGGGTGTCTTAAGGACACCCTGCTGCACCCCTGAATTTGACATGTGTGCGCATATGGCACACATACATGCCCTAAGGGCATGTATGAGCGTCATATGGCACCTTTAGAATTTTAAAAAAGTGCATTTTGAAAAGAATTCGCCAATTACCACCAACTACAAGTTGGTGGTAATTGGCGAAATCTTAGTCAAAAATCGCAACACTGAAATGCTTAATACATTTCAAATAAGAAATCGCAATTTGCCATTTCTTAAAAGCCTCGCAATATTAAGGAATTGCAAAATTTGCGATTCCTTAATATTGCAAGGCTTTTTGCATGATACATTCCAAATCCCGTTTTTTTTGTCGCAAATGCTGCTATTTTGCGAATCGCAGAGTTTGCGACCAAAAAAACCGGATGATACATCTGCCCCTAAATGATTAGAGTACTACAAGGAGAGACACTGGGAGAATGTATGATTGGTTGAGTATTACTTCAGTGAATGGATTAGTACAAGGTGCTGAAAGGGTCACTCTGGGATTGCAAGAGCAGTGACAGGGTGTTTGCTGGAGTGTATGGATACTGAGTGGGGAATTGTAGGCCTGAAACACAAGTGTGAAGGTGATTACGGGACTACATGCATAGTGCATAAGAGTTTAAAGCAGTCCATGTCCCAAGGCATGGCTCGCTCCATGAGTACATGGGTACAGACTGAATGATTAGAGTAGTAAAAGGAGAGACATTGGGAGAATGTATAATTGGTTGAGTTTTACTTCAGTTAATGGATTAGTACATGGTGCTGAAAGAGTCACTATGGGATTACAAGAGCAGTGACAAGGTGTTTGCTGGAGTGTATGGATACTGACTGGGGAATTGTAAGCCTGAAACACAAGTGTGTAGATGGTTAGAGCACTACATGCAAATTGCATAGGAGTTTGAAGCAGTCCATGTCCAAAGTCCTGGCTTGCTCCATGAGTACATGGATACCGACTGAATGATTAGGGTAGTACAAATAGAGACACTGGGTGAATTTATAATTGGTTGTGTTTTACTGCAATGAATACATTTGTACACAGTGCTGAAAGGGTCACTACGGAATTCACTGGCGTAACGAAAGGTGAGGGGGCTTCCCTGCACGGTACTTAGGGGGGTCCCCTCCGGGCTCAATCAGGAGCTCTCTCGGCCAGAGTTCAGTGCTGAGGGGGGCCCATGGAGCTAGGGGCCCCCCGCACCGAGTGGGCTGCGGGGGCATGTGTTACGCCCCTGATGGAATTGCAAGAGCAGTGACAGGGTGTTTGCTGGAGTGTATGGATACTGACTGGGGAATTGTAGGCCTGAACCACAAGTGAAAAGGTGGTTAGACCACTACATGCATAGCGCATATGAGTTTAAAGTAATCCATGTCCTAAGGTCTGGCTCACTGCATGAGTACATGGATACTGACTGAATGATTAGAGTAGTACAAGGAGCGACACTGGATGAATTTATAATTGGTTGAGTTTTACTGCAGTGAACAGATTAATATGTGCTGCAGAAAGGGTCACTAGAGGAGTGCAAGGGCAGTAACAGGGTGTTTGAAGCAATATATGTAAACTGACTGGGGAATTGTAGGCCTGAAACACAAGTGTGTAGGTGGTTAGAGGAGTACATACACTGTGCATAGGAGTTTGGACCGGTCCAAGTGCTAAGGGCCTGCACCACGGTATGAGTACTTATGTACTGATTCAAACATTACAGTACTACAAGGAGAGACACTGTGTGAATTAATTATTGGTTAAGTTTTACTTTAGTGAATGGATTAGTACATGGTGCTGAAAGGGTCACTACTGGATTACAAGAGTCGTGACAGGGTGTTTGCTGGAGTGTATAGATACTGACTGGGGAATTGTAGGCCTGAAACACAAGTGAAGAGGTGGTTAGACCACTACATGCATAGTGCATAGGAGTTTAAAGCAATCCATGTCCTAAGGCCTGGCTCGCTGCATGAGTACATGAATAGTCACTGAATGATTAGAGTAGTACAAGGAGAGACACTGGGTGAATTTATAGATGGTTGAGTTTTATTTCAGTGAATGGATTAGCACATGGTGCTGAAAGGGTCACTATGGGATTGCAAGAGCAGTGACAGGGTATTTGCTGGAGTGTATGGATGCTGACTGGGGAATTGTAGGCGTGAAACACAAGTGTGAAGGTGGTTAGAGTTAGCTGGTTTGTAATTCTACCAAAACTTAAGAACAGGATAGGTTTTAAGCAGTTATGTGTCTGCAAACACATGAAATACCCAAATACTTCTCTCAGGATGGTTCCTAAATGCACACAGACTCACAGTGTGATTCTAGACAACAAACACTATCCCTAGCATTTTACCAAAACACATTTACTAGTCTAGAAGAGGTAAGGTATCTGTACACATTCCACATATTTTACTACTACACATTAGTGTAGAAGCCTGACTCATTTTGCAAAAGCATAAGCAATGACTGGTTTCTAATTCTACCAAAACGTGAGAACAGGATAGGTTTTTAAGCAGTTATGTGTCTGCAAACACATGAAATACCGAAATGCTTCTCTCACAATAGTTTCTAAATGCATACAGACTCACAGTGTGATTCTAGACAAGGAACACTATCCCTTGCATTTTACCAAAACACATTTACTAGTATAGAAGAGGTAAGGTGACTGAACACACTCCACATATTTTACTACTGCACATTAGTGTAGAAGCCTGACTCATTTTGCAAATACATAAGCAATAGCTGGTTTGCAATTCTACCAACATTTTAGAACAGGATAGGTTTTTAAGCAGTTATGTGTCTGCAAACACATGAAGTACCCAAATGCTTCCCTCACAATGGTTCCTAAATGCACACAGACTCATAAAATGATTCTAGACAATAAAAACTACTCCCTGCACTTTAGCAGGAGAACCACATTACTCTTATTAAAAACAAAATGCACCACATACATCCCCTCACAAATTAATAACTCACCTTTCAAATTGTTTTGTAGATTAAGAAGTATATCAGTCATACACCAGATTTTCATATACAGAATCTCTGTATTGTACTGCTTTCAGGAAAACCAAAGAATGGCAAACTTTCCCTGTCATTCTGTCCACATATACATGTAAATATCAAATTACATTGCTTCCCACATTAATTCAAAAGCAAACACACATTTCTATTGGTTACACATTTCAACCCTTTCCAATTGACATACGTTTGAACCCTACCCCCATTCTGCTTACTGCCTGTTACCATAGTAACAGTTCATGGAACACTCAACTGAGCACACAGGTCACAAGTTCAGCACACAATGTTGCTAATCAAAACAGCAAGTGTGCTTGACTTTTCAATATATCAGCTTATCCTGTGTAATGTTCCTTTCAAACTGTTTTTGTTAACCAATAAGAAACATGCTTTTAAAAAATAGAAACATGCACCCTAGTTTTCAGTCTAGAATGTTCTCAAACAACCAATCATTTCTTTTCTTTTTTCAAAACTGCATCTTATCCACCATTTTACAATAATCTTAGTTTTTAAACTGCCATTTCATTTACAGAGACCATCTGAGTGTATCCAGACCTTTCTTCAAGATTCTTAGAGTGTAGATTGAAGGACAGAGCTATATTTTCTGGAGCCAAAGGTATGCACAAAAGAAAGAAATTCACAAAAACCTAGGTTTACCAAATGTAGACATTAAATGGATTGGACAGAGAGGGTTAAAGTGGAACCAATTGATGCCATTGGTTAAATCCTTTTTGCATCTACAACACCCTGACCTTATGATTGTGCACTGTGGTGGCAATAACCTAGGCACTTTGACTGGGGTAGGTCCGGAAATGCTTATGAAGGACACCTTTGGAGAACTGATGTCACTTTTCCCCCAAACTGCCTTTGTCTATTCTAACATATGCCAAAGGCAGAACTGGAACTGCCCCAATCAATTTTGTCCACAGATTGAGAAAGCTAGGAAACATGTCAATAAATCTGTTTTTGCTTTTCTCCGAGATTACAGGATGGGGTCCATTTACCACAACAATCTGCGTTTCAATATGGATGGCATCTATAGGAGAGATGGTGTACATTTTACAGATAAGGGTAACAGAGTCTTCCTCATGAACTTTAGACTCTGCATCGGTACTTACTTATAGGGACCAAAATCTGTCAATAAACACAACGGCTCTTTTTAGAGCCACCCAAGATCTAAACACATAAGCTTGATGTATATATGAAAAATATTTTTGGGTTTTTGCTTGGAGTCACGCTCCCAACGCAATAGGAGTCGCGCACCCAAAGTGAGAGAAATTGTGCAGCCAATGCGCTGGAGTCGCGCACCCTACACGTTAGAAGTCGTGCACCCAACGCCTGCACACCAGGGGGCTGCGCTGAGCACCGCTCTGGATGCGCGACTCCTAATTTTACCATAAAAAAAAGCACCTATCACTAATTTCTATTCTCCCCGGGGTCCCCATCCCCCGGGGCTCATATATAATGTTGGGGATCTTGAGACGAGCCCCAATGCCCCCACGGTCCCAGCCGGCTCCCCGCGTCCTTTGGGAGCCAGCATTGCTTTTCCTCATGGGGAGCTGCTAACATGCAGCTCCCCATGTGAAAAAGCAAAATGGTTTGCATTTTGAAAGAGAGAGCAGGTTTCCCTGTTCTCTCTTTCAAAATTCAAACCAAGTTTGCTATGACATTGCGGGAGCCTCGGCTCTCGCCCTGGGGGGTGGTGGTCCCCAGGGCCCTCGAGGACTCCAGGAGGGGGGCCACGCGGACCCCCTCCCACAATATAAATATCCCCAGGGGGTGGCTGTCCCCGGGGCTGGGAGGGTCTTTGAGCCTCTCTAAACCATTTTTGAGAAAGCCCCAGGGGGTAGGGATCCCTGGGGCTGGGGAGGGCCTTTGAGCCCCCCACCCATCTATTTTGCTGGGGGTGGCAGTTGAGCCCCCCATTTTTCACATAGGAGGGGAGAGGGTCAACAACCAAACTCCACCATCCGAACCCCCTAATCATCACATGTGAACGCGTAGAGGGGTGGGGTGGACTAAGCCCAATACAGATAAAAGAAAAGGCTATGACAAAATTATAAGTTTTGAAAAACTGCCCTCACTCACACACAAATGTGTGTGACATGCTTCATCATCGGGTCTGCTTACAAAGCGCCCCCACGTAGCCACACAGGGGATGGAGAATAGGGAGGGGGAAACACAAACACAAAAAAAGAACAAGGACAAACACAAATGTGACTGACAGTGATCACAATAAAGTGTGTTACCCTTCAAGACTGGGTAAGTGATAGACAAAAAGTGCAGTTAGGTAGTGCTCTATAAAACTGGCTCGTGGATACCTGTTAGCCCTTTATTCATAGGTTCCATGGTCAGGGTTAAAATGTGTGATGGATGGAAAGTGTTTCGGCAGGAAATCAAGATCCTGAAACACTCCTCCTTAGACTGCAGTGGTCAACATGTTTCTACCGTGTTATGGTGCCCTCTTTATGATGGGTCACGTCGGTCTACTTCAGGACAGTCTATCTGTCCCAGTCATTCACGGCGAATCAGATAGCGGGCACCAGTGTTGCTGGAGTTACCATCGGAACAGTTGTGTTCTTCGAAACTCCTCCCGCCTGATGCCAGTATGAGCCTTATGAGATAATAGACTCGTAATGATACTCCATGTTGGTGGAAGTTCCCTCCACGTGGGTTTCCTCTAATTTGCCAAACTGAGGTAAGAGGAAATCAATGACTGGGACAGATAGACTGTCCTGAAGAAGACCGACGTGACCCATTATAAAGAGGACACCTTAACACGGTTGAAACATGTTGATCACCGCAGTCTAAGGAGGAGTGTTTCAGGATCTTGATTTCCTGCCGAAACACTTTCCATCCATCACACATTTTAATCCTGACCGTAGAACCTATGAATAAAGGGCTAACAGGTATCCACAAGCCAGTTTTAATGAGCACTACCTAACTGCACTTTTCGTCTATCACTTACCCAGTCTTGAAGGGTAACACACTTTATTGTGATCACTGTCAGTCACATTTGTGTTTGTCCTTGTTCTTTTTTTGTGTTTTGTGTTTCCCCCTCCCTATGCTATGCCCGATGCGTGGCTACGCGGCGGTGCTTTGTAAGCAGACCCGATGATGAAGCATGTCACACACATTTGTGTGTGAGTGAGGGCAGTTTTTCAAAACTTATAATTTTTTCATAGCCTTTTCCTTCGTCTTTGTTGGGTTTAGTCCTCCCCACCCCTCTACGTGTTCACAGTTGAGCCCCCCACCGATTTATGTTGTAGTCCCGAGGGGAGGTGGTCCCCGGGGCTGGGTAGCCCCTCTGAGCCCCCCATAAAATGTAAAACCTTTGCCCCCGGGATTTGGCCCCCCGGGGGGTAATTATTAAAGCCCGCGTTTCATTTTATTAATTTTTTTATGACAGGATCCGCGCACCCTGTGCGTATTTCGCTGTTTTAAAAAAGAAAAAATCATGGCCCTGGGGGTCCTTATGGAACCCCCTAAAAAGGTCTAGAGGGTCACAGTATTTCTTCCCTGCCCCCTTTATAAGTTTTACACACTAGGTCCACTGGTTTCTTCAGCCTCGCTTCTACCAAGGTACAAAATGGCTGCCAACACTTCCTGGTTTGGAGTGTTGCCAAACAGTTGACAGCCAATTAACATGCAGCTCGTGATTGGGAGGGTGCGCTCAGGGGGCGCAGATCCAGCGCGGCCATAGATGTATATGTGATTTTGATTTTGATTTTGATTTTCTCAGGAACTACTGTACAAATTTACCCAATTTAAGCAAAAGGCACAACTCTGAACCTAGGTCTCCCTTTCGGCCAAATGTGGTGTAATTCAATTCAGCAGTCCTTGTCAGGCTCTGCATTACGGCGCCTGCCTCGCGTTTAACCAAGAAACTGCAACTCCCATGCACAGGTGGATATCGGGGGGAATGACCACAATTCCCATGATCCTCTTGGTCGGGACGTACTTTACGAGCTAACGCGCTGCTCTCAGTGTGCATAATTTCTGTGCTTCTGGGTTGCTGTTGGTAGGAGCTGTTCAGACTGGAGAGGATTTTTAGGGTTTCCTACTACGGCGATGGCCTGCCGAGTTTGCCGGTAAGACTAGCGCGAATCCTGTGAGCAGTCTTTACTTGGGCAACAGAGGAGCAGAACACGGAGGTAGATTCAACCTCGTGTTGCCGTTTGCTTCGGTTTCTTGTATTGTTTCTGGGATCAGGAACTTACTCTCTGCACAATCGATATTGTATTATATTTTGGAACTGTATACCGGAGCGGGAGTGGTGGTCACAACCACACGCTGCCGGTTGTTTAGTATTGGTGATTTGGTGGAATATTGCTACACCAGAACGTAAGTGGTGGTCGCAACCACACATTACCAGTTGTTTAGTATCGGTGATTTGGTGGAATATTGCTACACCGTAACGTAAGAAGTGGTCCCAACCACACGTTCCCAGTTACAGATTTGGTGGAGTTCACTGAGTCCTCAAGAAAGGAGCGGAACATAGAGGCGGTCGCAGCCTCATGTTCCCGTTTGGGGTATTATTCATTTACGAGGGACATGGATTATTGTGGAGTGAATAAGGGGCGGTGTTGCGCCTCACAACTTACTTAGACTATGCTTTCTTCTTAAATTACCTTGGAGATCATTTAGAATCATTTATGTTCAGTTTATGAAGTCCAGTACACTAGCATTTAGCAGCTCTTCTCTGCCTTATGCTATGTTGTCTTCCACTAGCCAGTATACATACACATCACAGAACAAAGCCCATACATTTATTTACTCATGGTATGTTTTGCCTTACAGGGTCTGGATATATGTTTTGCTTGTGTTAGTTTGAAGACCGACAAGAGGTCCTTTCAAAGTGTTCAGGTATACAGAAGTAGTGAGAATTCATGAGAGTAGGTGTATTGGTGAACTTTGTTTATATTGTTGATGTCTCTTTGTCGTTTCAGGTCCTTGTCCCCACTGTCCCTTTCCCTACCTTTCCCTCGCCTGATAGCTCGAACACCCTGTATCTAATGTCGGGGTGTTGGTGACGTCAGGAGGTGGACTCTTATCTATGACATACGGATCCAGCGGAGCGTATCCTGACAGTCCGGGCTGCAGCTGCGACTAAAGGTCCCTATGGAAAATTGCATGGGGAAAGCACGTTTTGGGACCCCACCTTTTTTTATCACCCCCTGCTTTGCTAATCACCCCGAGGCTTTCAGGATAGGAGCGGACTGGAGTGGTCCACGAGTTTTGAAAATTTCGGAAAGATTAGTTAACCAACGCCAAAGTTATTCCAAATAGAATGTTGCACATTTCCTATGGATATATATATATTCAAAAAGTTGAATTTAATTTAACATTATTTCTTATGGGGTTCTATTTTAAGTGCCTACCTCTATTATGTTCTATGGGACGGTATTGCAGTATCAGTGATTGGCCACGTGTGGTGCTGGACTTATTACTGCTCCTTTTTTGGCTCTAGTAACTTAACTGCACCCATTGTTTCAGGGAGTAGAGAAATGTTAGTCTACATTTTTTTGTAACTTTACACTTGTACATGATGAATAGCGAAAGTAGGAAATGTACTGAAAAGTGTAAGAGTATATGTATATGTGTAGATTTACTCTTATGTAAGATTGCCTTTGTGAATAGATCCCGCTGAGCTTAAATTTACTACAAAGGGGCTGATAATGAGTTTGTCGGTCCTCCTGCCGGCCCACCACTGCTGCGCTGACAGGAGGACCGCCAAGCCCACAGTGCGCCCGCCCGCCGGATTATGAGTTTAATCCATGACGGGCAGGCAGTGGTGCGAAGGACTCACGATGGTGGACTGTTAGGCTCATAGGAGTGCCTTAACAGCACACTGCCACCATGACAGCACCTGCAGCACATTCCTGCATGATGTGGCATGCACCACGTTGTGCATGTCACACCGTACAGGAACTAGGGGGCATTTCTAGGGAGTCACTACTTGTGCCCACTTGCATGCTTCCCCATGCCCAGGAGGGACCCTTTTCATGGTGGGTTCAGCAGTCTGGCCCTCAGTGGTGCCGATGGTCAGACTGCCACCGCGAGTATGGTGGCCCTGAGGACCGCCGTACTCTTACAGAGGCCCAGAATGTAGACTTAAAGGGGATGGAGCCTCTTCAGAAGTGTAAAGACACTACTTGTAACTTTTTCACTTGTAGGCAGAGGTCTTTGCCACAGGGAGGGAGAACTCTTTATGGTAAAGAATGTTAAAAAATATATTATACTTGAAACAAAAAATGCTTAAGTATATTTATGTGAAATATTATCAATGTATTCAATAGCTTTACTTTAAATGAAGATTAAAATAAAATAAATGCTGCCACACTATTAACTTATGATAACATTAAATGTTTAATTATTTTAAATATAATAATTTAAATGATTTTTTTAAAACATTTATTAAAACAAATGAAGAAAATGTTTATTTTCTTGTATTATGTTACTGAAATGTACATATGGAATTGATTTAAATTAATGTACATATGTTTTAAATTAAAATTAAGTTATATTGCTTTTTAAATGTAAAAAGTATTATAATATTATGAAATAAAATAACTTTTTTATACATATAATTATCTAATCTTTCTTCAAATGCATTCATATTTTTAAAAAGTAGAAATTCATTCATTCACTTTGATACTATTATCTATGGGGTGTTATTTTAAGCTTCTGCCTACATTATTTTCTCTATATGAGGGTATTGCAGTACCGGTGGCTGACCATGTGTGTTGTACTGGACTTACTTTGGTTTTGAGCTGGAGAAAATTGACTGTTTTGGATCCTTTTTGGCTTTAGTGACTTTAGAAGGGTGGTTTATGAAGGTCAATGGGTTTACTCTGTTATGGGTGAGTGCATGTTACTTACTAATCCACTCTTTTCTCTTAGCTAAATCCTTCCCATTTAGTATTGAGTATTCACCATTTTGTAGCCACTCCCCCATCCCTATCACATTTACTATTAAAAGGGATAAGGACTAAGGCATAAGTGTGCAGATATCTCCTCAGACATGGTGAAGCTCTAAACACATAAAATATAGGCGAGGTGAAGACCATTTTGCAATATACGAGTAGTACTGTTGTTGTACTACTAAACATACTTCAAAATAGTTTGTGATTACCATTTGCAATGGAATTGAACTATGCATGAAAATGATAAGTTAAGAGTGTTAATTATTTTTGACAACAGGTTTGTTTTGTAAACATTAACAGTTGCTACTCATCATTTAAAACTGTAGGTTGTGGATTCCTAGTTTGTTAAAATATAAACTTTATGAATAAGAATAATAAAGACCCTGACATTTTTAATAATACCAGGTAGGTCGTTCCCCCTCCGCACAGCACTGCCTGTGTCTCCCTACCCCAGCTGCCGCTGCTGAGGAAATTCGAGGCCCTTCACCACCCGCAGGCTACCACCTGCTCTTCATCCCTGGTGGCCAGTGGTAGGCCGTAGGTAGGTTTGTTCAACCTCTGCTTTATTGCTTTTATTTTATTGCCTGTATTTTCATTGTTGTGTCTGTGACTGCAGTTGTCTGTCTTCCCCCGCTGCCTGTACATGGTCCGTGCCCCTTTTTCTTCCCTCTGTTCCCCTCACTGTCCCCGTGCTCTCTCTGCCCGGTCTTTCCTTCTGTACCCCTCGCTGCCCCTGTGTCCCTGCCTGGTTTTCCCTTCTGTTCCCCTCACTGCCCCCGTGCCTCTCTGCCCGTTCTGCCTTCTGTTCTTAGCTGCCCTGTATTTCTGTAGTCTGTATTTTGCCTCTGTGCCACTCGTTTTTCTGGTATTTCTGTGCCCTTTTTGCCTTCTGTACCACTCGTTTTTCCCTCATTTTTGTGCCCCTTTTTGCCTTCTGTTCCACTTGTTTTTGTGCCCATCTGCCTTCTGTGCTACTCGTTTGTCCCTCCTTTTTTGTGCCCCTGTTGCCTTCTGTTCCACTCGTTTTTTGTGCCCGTCTGCCTTCTGTGCCACTCGTTTTTCCCTCGTTTTTTGTGCCTCTTTTGCCTTTTGTTCCACTCATTTTTTGTGCCCTTCTGCCCTATGTTCCATTTGTTTTTTGTGTGCCCTTTGTGCCACTTGATTTTCCCTAGTTTTTGTGCCTCTTTTGCCTTCTGTTCCACTCGTTTTTTGTGCCCTTCTGCCCTCTGTTCCACTCGTTTTTTGTGCCCTTCTGGCCTCTGTGCCACTCGTTTTTCCCTCGTTTTTTGTGCCCTTCTCTTCCACTCGTTATTTTGTGCCCTTCTGCCCTCTGTTCCAGTCGTTTTTTTGTGCCCTTCTGCCCTCTGTGCCATTCGTTTCCCCCTCATTTTTGTGCCCCTTTTGCCTTTTGTTCCACTCGTTTTTGGTGCCCTTCTGCCCTCTGTTCCACTCGAATTTTTGTGCCCCTCTGCCCTCTGTGCCACTCGTTTTTCCCTCGTTTCTGTGCCCCTTTTACCTTTGTTGTCCCTCACCGCCCCCGCCACTGCGCCCCCTGTGACCCTGCCCCCCTGACTGCCCACTGGCCATTCGCTGCCCCCACCTCCCGCCTCCCGGCTGCTCCTCCCTTCCACCTCCCCATATATGCCAGCCGCTGCAAGGCCGCAACACTGGCATGCAAGAGGCGCACCTAAGGCAAGCCCGTATGTGCCCGTCTGCGTCTGGACCACGCCCAGCGCCAGAACCCCTGGCCCCTGCACCTGCCACGACGACCGCTGCCACTACGATGCCAGCACTCTGCACGCTCTCAACTCCGGACAGAGCCACACCTGCTTCAAGGCCGCCCCAAAACACACACACGGCCCCTTCACCTGGCAGGAACTGCAGCTACACCAGCCTCAGAGCCGGCGAACCACCCGCCAAGAAAGATCCCAACCACCTCCGATGCATTCTACTGAACAACCGCTCCGCATGCAAGCTGGCCCTTGAGCTCTGGGACTTGCTCGACACAACATCCCCGGACGTCGCCCTCCTGACAGAGACCTGGTTTAATGACTCCTCTGTACCCGACATCGCCATAGCCATCCCAGAAGGCTACAAGATCACCCGCAGAGACCGCACCAACGGAGTCAGAGGAGGAATCACCATCGTCCACAAGTACAGCATCAGGGTCTCGACTAGCACTGACGACGCGCTCAGCACCGCCGAACACATGCATTTCCAGATCCACACAGACCCTAACTCCACCCTCAGAGGCACCCTCGTCTACCGACCCCCGGACCCCGCCCCCAGTTCAGCGACCCCATCGCAGACTTGATCAGCACGCACGCCCTGACCTCCACCGACTACATCCTCCTCGGAGACCTGAACTTTCACCTTGAGAACAACAACGACAACAACTCCACCACCCTGATCGACAACCTCGACAACCTCGGTCTGGAGCAACTCGTCACAAAGCCTACCCACTCCGCCGGCCACACGCTCGACCCCGTCTTCTCCTCAAGCCTGCAGGTCTCCGTCAGCCACACCACCGAACTCCTCTGGACCGAGCACGCTGCATCAACATCGCCTTCCAGAAACCCACCACACACCACCGTACCCAACAGATCCCCCGCCGCTGCTGGAGCAAAATCACTGAAGACCAACTACACGCAAACCTCGCTCTCAACCCACCCACCGAACCATCCAACACAGACGACGCTGCTCACAGCCTCAGATGCTGTATCGAGGACTGCACCAACACCCTCGCCCCACTGAAGAAACCCCCCAACAGAGACACCAGCAAGATGGACAGCTGGTTCACCCCAGAACTCCTAACCTCCAATCAAGCCTGCCGGAAACTAGAGAAGAAATGGCACAGTGAACAAACTCCGGACTTCAACGCAGCACACAAGGACGCCATCCGTAGCCACCATCACCTCATCTGGGCAGCCAAGAGGACCTCCTTCAAAGACCGCCTCAACAACATTGCACAAAATAGCAAGGAGCTCTTTAACATCGTGAAGGAACTCTCCAACCCCAGCTCCAACACCAGCGACATCCCGCCGTCGCAAGCCCTGTGCGACTTCCTCGCCACCTTCTTCCACCACAAGATAGCAGACATCTATAACAGCTTCAACACCCAGACAGCCCCAACAGACAACAACACAACAGATCGACCACGACCCCCTGCTAGCCTAGGCCAGCGTGAGCATTGATGACACCATCAAGACCATGCGCACAATCCACTCTGGCTCTCCATCAGACCCATTCCAGCACCACGTCTTCAACAGAGCAAGCAGCTCCATCGCACCCCACCTGTGCAACATCATCAATCGCTTCCTCGAGACCGCGACCTTCCCAGAGATCTGGAAACATGCTGAGATCAACGCCCTACTCAAAAAACGTAAGGCAGACCTAAGAGACCTCAAGAACTTCTGACCCATATCTCTGCTCCCCAAGGTCATCGAGAAAGACGTAGTCCGACCGCACGACCTCAACATAATCTCCTACGCAGATGGCACTCAGCTGATCCTCTACCTCACCAAGGACCCCATCACCGCCAAAGCCAACCTCCACAAAGGAATGAAGGCTGTCAAAAACTGGATGAAGACCAGCCGTCTGAAGTTGAACTAGGACAAGACAGAGGTCCTCATCCTCGGCTCCAACCCTTCAGCCTGGGATGACTCCTGGGGTCAGCCCCGACATCCACCGACCACGCACGCAACCTGGGAATCATCCTCGACTCAACGCTCTCAATGACCAAGCAAGTCAATGCCATCTCTTCCTCCTGCTTCAACAGCCTCTGCATGCTCCGCAAGATCTACAGATGGATCCCAACAGATACAAGAAAGACAGTCACCTAGGCCCTCGTCAGCAGCAGACTCAACTACCGAAACGCCCTCTACGCGGGAGCCCCGACCAAGCTCATGAAACTACTACAACGCATCCAAAATGCCTCGGCACGACTGATCCTCGACGTACCATGCCACGGCCACATCACCCCCCACCTGAGAAGCCTGCACTGGCTCCCCGTCAACAAGAGGATATCCTTCAAGCTCCTCACGCACGCACACAAGGCACTCCACAAGACCTACCCAGCCTACCTCAACAGACGGCTCTCCTTCTGCATCTCCAATAGCCAGCTACGCTCTGACGACCTCTCACTCACCACCGTCCCACGCATCCGAAGAACAACCACCGGAGGGAGATCCTTCTCCCACCTCGACGCCTAGACATGGAACACCCTCCCACTGAGCCTAAGACAGAACCAAGGCCTGCTGACCTACAGGTCAGTAGCAACCCCCCCAGTGCCTTGACACCCTCGCGGGTATGTAGTGCACTTTAAAAATGATTGATTGATTGATTGAATTAGGAAACAAGGGAAAATGAGGTATGCAAAAGAAACCTATATGATGTTTGGGATAATTCAGTGGTTAGCTCAATACATAAAGCAGTATCTTCCTCTTAAAAATGTGGTTACCGATATAGATAACGCAGTAGCGACTACAGTACCAAGTACCTAGTCTGCTCTTACATGGGAAAAAGAAGCAATGAAGAATAAGCATATGCTGAATATTGAAAACCTTCATGAGTTTGAGCGTGCCATGGATGATGGCAGTTAAATTCCTCATTGTAAAAATCATCAGAATATGGGCGTAACTGGTTGTCTGAACAAGAGTCCACATGCTGAATTGATTAATCAATACTCTGATGAAGTATATAAGAATGATGCATATATGTGAATAGTATTGCTGCTAATGCCTCTAAAAGAGTCAAATTGGCTGATAAGCCACAGAGGGTAATTTTGGATTCAGAAGGAAATGTTTGACCCTGTGTTTTTACGACACCTAAATTCTGCTGAGTGGCTGCCCACACTTGGTTGTAGATTATCTAAAGTCCAGCTTCAGGAATCCTATTTACCGGGCCACTAAACCAAAAATAAGTTTAGAATGCAATAGACCAGTTAATTCAGATTAAATGGCTGTAAGTCCAGCCCTGGATGCTAAAATTGTTACCTCCCAAAAGTAAGGATCTAAGACTGTGTGTGGATACAGCCTGGTCATCATGACAGGACAAGATTTTGGGCACATTTTGTCTTTTAAAAAGAATTAAATAAACACAGGTGAACCTCTAGACCCAGTTGTCAATTTCTAGCTGGGTCCAAAGGCAAACCCAACGCAAATATCAGTCTGTCATATGAACGGCCCAAAGGACTCTTACTGATGATAGATCCAAAATTGGGGGAACTGGATCTCCTGCAGTTTGGACTAAACATCCAGGGAGATCTATTTGGCGATGACTTTATCAAGGAGCTGAGACATTAAGTTCAAGCTTTTGCTTAACTGAATAAGACTCACTCCTCACTGATGAGAGTGTTTGGTCAGGTCTCTTCCAAGGCTAGCAGACACAGGGATCACTTTGCTGGCATACCACATACTTCAGACCCTACTTCAACCACCAACAGTACAGTTGTACCCGATCAATGTCCTTCCCACAAAGAAGAAGGGAGGGTACTTTGGCATCAATAGAGGACAAGCAAGATGTTTTCAAGTTGAGAGTGCTGTCATCCCTCCTTTAGAATTTGGGGGGCAAGAAAGACTTTCCTTCACAAAAGGTTCTTCAAACAGTCTGGGGGGATTCCAAATCTTATTTTATGCCATATCAGTACAGACCACATTCCCTATTCCAATTCAGCTCTCTCAGGTTGGGTAGATTTAATTTTACAGGAGAGGCAGGATTTGCACTTGAAAAGGACTGTAGTGACTTGTTTGGTACCCCTCCTCCCCCCAAAGTGCTTGAAAGCAATATGTTTTTGGTTCAAAAGAAGAACAAATGTTTCAGCCACTGATAGGTCTGGAAGATCTGTACCTGTTTGGTCCTTATTTAGATTTAAAAAATGAAACGGTTAGCAGTCTACAGTATATTCTTCTCCCTGGGGACTAGATGATGCAGTTAGATTTTAGGATACTTATCTAGCTGTGCCAATATTTCACAGTTACAGAAAATATATGCAGTTCTTCTGGCAGGGAAAGGCATAACGGTTTGGCTTATCCTGCTCCCAGGTGTTTCACTAAGCTGTTAAATGCCTTTGCAGCAGCTCTCAGGTCCCCAGGACTGAGAATCAGGGTATACTTGGGCAGTATAATATTTCTGGGTTAGGAAAAGAACCTCTTGCTGGGACACATACAGGCAGTAAGGTCTGGATTTAATCCATCATTGTTCTTTAGCTCACTTCGCCACCTCAGTTCTGTCAGGCGCTAGCCATTGCGCCTACCGAATCATTTAGTTTCAGACACTACAACTCCCAGAAGCCCTAGTTAGTGGGAGGAGCAAACATTATATTACCCAGAACAATGCCACAGGAAGTGCGCGTAATCCTGTTTGTTTAGCGTTTTGTTCAAGTGATGTTCGTCTGAGTTCCTGTTCTTGGGGTATCTGTCTTTGGATTGTGGATTGAGGAACTTGTTACTTTTGGACTTGGAAGTGCGGGATCAAGCGCTGTTGTACCCGGTATCGCGCTGAAGTCAAGCGCGGATACCAGAATTGCCTTTTTGGTTTGTTTCACCTCAGGAAGCGCAGGTTACGGAGGAGACGCGCTGGAGATAGCGCCGTGTGTTCTGAAGCCGCGTTTTGTTGCAGCGGTTTCAGTGACCTGCATGGAGATCGATAATCTGTTACGAATGGTTTCGGGGTAACACCCCTCATCAGCAAGGCTAGCTTAAAACCAGTGGCAAAATGAGAAAGGCAACCATGTCTGGGCATACCCTGCCAACTTAGAGCGAACAAACCAAATACAAGGAGATGATGATGGACACTCACTCCCAGTCACAGATCTGGGTTGAATCCATAATCTCGATGATGGATTCAACTCAGATCTGTGAGCGGGGGTAAGTGTCTGAAAAGTTTAAGCGCTCCGTAAATCATCTCCTTGTATTTGCTTTTTTAGGGACACTTAGGGAAGTTGGTAACTGTGTTCCTTCAAACAGTAACACAGCGAAAACACCACAAAAAGACTCCACACCAGTTTAGAAAACAGATTATTATTTTATAAATATAACAAGACCAAAACAAGAAAAAGCCAATAAGTAGAAGTCAAGATATGAAATTTTCAAGAAAGTGATAATAGCGCTTAGAGCAATAAGCGCCTATTGGGGTTATCTGGTCGCACTGGACTGGGTCAAAGTCAAGAGATCTGGCCGACCACAATGGAGTAGGCGGCTGGTACAGGAGCCATGCGAAGCCCACTGAATAAAAGTACCCTGATCCTGTTTTCAACAGCTGGATGTGGGATGCAGCAGAGCGAGGCTTTGTTGTCAAAGTGATGTGTCTAATTTTTCCATGCAATGACGGTGATGTGCTGGTTCCAAAGACAAAGTGGCAGTTCCGAGATACATTGGTTCCAAGTGCGATGCTCTGGGTTTCCCCACACTGTCGAGGGGATGCTTTAATCATCTCTCTTGCAGTGGTAGCAATGCGAAGGGTCCAATGAATTGATTTTGATAGCGATGCGCTTGTTCCAAGTGCGATGCACCAGTTCTGTTCCCTCAACAGCTGTGCTGCGTCGATTCTGTTTCAGCATAGCAGAAGATGCATCGGTTCCACTAAAGCAAGCACCTGGATCCATGTCCAATGGACCAAGCAGAGAAACAGAGTCAAAAGCTTTGATGTCCCTGAGTCTTTGAAGAACCAAAGGCTAGTCAGTTAGCCCTTGGAGTCACTCAGGGTCAAGTGATGGAGGTCCAGTCAGAGAGAGTGCAGCAGTCAGCAGATAGCACAGCAAGGCATCAGTCTTCCAGAGCAGCAGTCCAGCAGTGTGGTAGTCCTTTACCTAACAGTTCTTCTCCTTGGCAAGTTGGTTTCAGACCAGAAGTGTACCGAGGTGGTAGGGACAGAGGGCCAGTACTTATACCCAGCTGTTCCTTTGAAGTGGGGTTGGCATCAGAGAAGAGTCTTTGAAGTGTACATAGCTCCTTTCTTTCTGTCCTGGCACCAGGCTAACTATGGCGGGTATGCAATCCTTTGTGTGTGGATAGAGGACTTCCTATTCAGGTGTAAGTATAAGGCTGTGCCATCTCCTCCTTCCTTTCCTCCCAGGAAGATGCATAAAGTCACACCCAGCCTTCCTTTGTGTGGGATCTGTCTAGAGGGAATACACAAAATGAACAGTTACCCTGCCCAGCCAGTGATCAGAGACAGGCAGCATACACCAAATGGCTAAGTGCAGGAAAATGTCCAACTTTCTAAAAGTAGAATTTTCAGAATAGTAAATGCAAATCCAACTTTACCATTAAAGAGAATTTGTCATTACCATTCCAGAGATACTAAGCATGACAACTTTAACTTCCTTCAATTAGGAATTACAGCTTATTATATGTAATAAGGAATCCTCAATGTTAAACTATAAGAGGAGTAGGTCTCCTAGTACTGAGAAATGAGTTTGGGAGTTTTTCACTTCTAGGACATGCAAAACTTAAAAGTACATGCCCTACCATTTTTTACACATCATCTTGCCCTATGGGCTACCTAGCATCCACCTTAGGGTGACTTAGGTTTAATAAAAAGTAGGGGTGGGCAGAATTTGCGTAGGCGCGCTACCCAAAGCTCTGCAAAATGGTAAAAAATTATCGCGAGCACGCAAAAGTTCAGCGAACACACGGATTGCTTGTTCTGTCAGGGTGCACTCCGCAGGGTCCAATCGCAGCAATATAGGCTCCACCTCCTGACCTCACCAACACCCTGATAAATAAATACACAGGGTGTTCGAGTGATCGGGCGAGGGAAATAAAGAAAACAGGGAGGGACAGAAGGGAACAGCAGGGAAGGGATAGCTGAAAGAGAAAACACACCACTGGTATACTACACATATGAAATGCTACTCTCATTTCATTCTCGCTAATGTCTCTCTATTCACCTGGTTCAGGTTATCCAAAGGTTCCCTCCTGCTGCTGTAGGTAGATATATACATATAACAAAATACGTTCCTGAACCCTGATGATAGAAAAGACAAGTTATTCCTCAGACCCATACATGTGTGTGCAATACTAATAGGAACTTATTAATGGGAAAAAGAACGCACCCCCTAGTATTATGTTCATACTGTAATGATGCTCCTTTGAAACTATTCCCAGAATGAAAGAGAATTCTTCTCCTTACTCTTTCTGAAAACACTTATATCCAAAATCATCAGAAAAGGGTTCCTTCACCCGATCCGAAGACAACAAAGTCAATAGTTAAACAAACTGTAAGATGTAGCCTCCTACTACTACCTTCCGTTGTGATAGTTCAGTTCAGGTGTCCTTTAGCATTTGAAAACGAACATACTTGAAAACCAGTCTCCAAATACGGTAAAGTGTAGAGCCATCCACCACTTTCCGCTTTGGCACTTGCAAAAGATACCTCCAACTCCCCCCAGCTATTGTGGGACTTCGTAACGGTAACGCGCAGCAAGCCACGGCGCTCCGCTCACTATGCAATCAACAAATGAATACACGTCGTGGCCATGGAAAAGACCCACGTCGGTATAACTACAGTTCAACACAAAGCAGCTTAGCGTTTTACTCACGCTTAGAATGAATGGAATCCTCTGCACAAACCCCAGTATGCAGCTAGTGAACAGCCTGCTCACCCGCCAAATGGGAAGGACGATGAGTAAATGACCCGGAAGCAAGGGGTCCAGAGGAAAGGTGCTAGGCAAGCACCGCGCTCGGAAAACCAAGCTGAAACAAGGCACGTAACAAGAGAATCTCCGAGACAAAAGGGCAGAGCACAGCAAGGAGACCTTCCTCCAACGCGGGATACTCAGGAAACAGGAAAAGAACCAAAATCACGCACAAGGTCTCCCGGTCCCGCCCTTATTTATACACCAGGGAAACACATGGGGCATGTAGTTCAACAATTAGGTAGGCGCTGCTACGTGATCCTGACATGTTCTGCCCATGCCCATTTGCTGTGCTTTTTTCCTGTTCGCTTGCTCGGGGAAATATCTCGCGAACACGCATTTTGAAAGTGCGAACAAGCAAAAAATTCTGCGAAGCAGTGGATCACAGAATTTTTGGCAACTCTGCGTTCTCTGCGGAATACGAAATTACCCTAAATTCCGCACATTCCGCAAGCAGAATGGAATATACCGCCCATGCCTAATAAAAGCGAGTTTAAGGCTTGGCAAGGGGTTTTAAATGCCAAGTCCACATGATAGTGTGAACAGCACACATAGGTTCTGCAGAAGCAGTCTTGAGACATATTTAGGGGCTACTTTAGCGGGTGGCACAAGCAGTGCTGCAGTCCCACGAGCAGCATTTAATTTATAGTCCATGGGCACATGTAGTGCACTGTACTAGGGACTTACAGGTAAATTAACAGTGCCAATTGTGTATAAATCAATCAAAATTCTTAGGGGAGAAGCACATACATTTTAGCACTAGCTGGCAGTAATAAAGTGCTCAAAGTACTAAGTCAAACACAAACATCAGCAAAAATACGAGGCAAGCAGGCAAAATGTATGGAGGACGATCACCCTAAGGCTGTCGGTTCTAACACATGTGTCCCCAGCTGAAAGTGGGAAGAGCTTCCCAACTTCTTGGGAGCCCCCATCACTAGGGCAGAAGAACGTCAAAAGACCATCAACATTGGCATAGTCTAACCCAGGTTTTTTGTTGTATCATAAAGTCCATTCCCAGTAGGAAGCTGGACCATCTAAACTATTTTGGATTCTCACCACTGATTTGCATGAGTCACCTGAAGGGCTTGCGGTGTGTCTGAATCAGGAAGTGAGTCCCAAACAGGTATGGTTTCAACTTTTTCAGTGCCCAGGTCACAGCAAAGGCTTCACTTTCAATGGCACCCCACCTTTGTTCCCTGGAAGTAACCTCCTAGAAATATAGGCTGCAGGTTGGTCTAGGCCCTCTTCATTTAGCTATGAAAAAAACTGCCTCTATGCCATGTTCTAAGTCATCTGTGTACACAATGAATTCCCTGGAGGAGTCAGGAGCCTTGAGCAAAGGGGCTGTGCACATGGCCTGCTTTAGGGAGTTGAATGCTTTTTGGCATTTCTCTGTCCAAATCATATTTCTCGGTTGCTTCTTCAAAGTCAGGTCTATCAAGGAGGCCACAGCGGTGCCATATCCCTTGAAAATCTCCTGTAATACCTAGTGAGGCCTAAGAAGGCTCTCACCTCAGTTTTGGTTTATGGGGTCTCCCAGGCCATGATAGTCTATTACTTTGGCCTGGAGGAGCTGCACCTTACTCCGGCCTACTAGGTGTCCTAAGTACACCACAGACCCCTACCATATCTGGCACTTACTGGCCTTGGTAGCCAGGCCTTCATGTTGCAGTGTCGGAAGCACTCCCTGTTTGCAGGTTAAGAAATGAGTCCTTTCAGCTGCTACTGAAGATTGCTATGTCATCCAAGGAAGCAGTACTGAAGGTCTTCATACCAGCCAAATCCTGGTTCAACAGCCTCTGGAAGGTGGCAATGGTATTCTTTAATCATCCAAAGGGCATTACCTTGAATTGATAGCACAACTTTGGCGTGAAGAAGGCTGACCTCTCTTTGGCCCCATCAGTTTGAGGCAATCTGCCAGTAGCCTGAAGTGAAGTCAAAAGTGCTTACAAACGGAGTAGCCACTAACCGATCAATCCGCCCATCAGCCTGTGGAATGGGATGATCATCAGGCTTGGTGTCTGAATTGAGCTCCCTGTAATCTACACAGAACCTGCCAAGTAGGGCTGGACCAGGAGCTACTGGAGGGGTCTATCACCCCAACTCCAGCATCTTAGAAACCTCATCTTTGATGCTGACCCTAACTTTGTCAGACAGCCTGTAAGTTTTATTCTTGACAGAGAGACTGTCTCCTGAGTCCACGTCATGGGTACACAGGTGGGTAGATCTAGGAGTGAAGAAAATCAGAGATGAGAACTGTCCCAGCAACTGGTGACAGTCCCTCTGCTGTTTAGAAGTCAGGGTAGAAGAGAGGTTCATACCTTCCACTGACCCATCCTTTTCTTTGGAGGCCAAGATATCAGGGAGAAGTTTACTCTCTTTTTCCTCTCCTCTATAAGTCACCAGCAACATGGGAACCTCAGACCTCTCAAAGTGTGGTTTGAGATGGTTGATCTAGAGAACCCTCTGGAGGGGACAGGGAATCTTGAGGTCCACCAGGAATTTGATCTCCCCGTTCCTCTCAACAATCTCACAGGGCTCAGTCCAGAGGTCTTGGAGAGCCCTGGGCTCCATGAGTACCATTACCCACGCTTTCTGTCCAGGTTGCAACTCCACATGGGTAGACGTTTGGTCCTACACTGTTTCATCACCTCCTGGCTGACCTCTAAGTTATCAGATGCATGCTTCTACAACTTGGCTATCTGGCTCCTGAATCCAGCATGCAGCTAACTACATCCTGGGGAAGTTACCTGGGAGCTTGCGCCCACCCCTCTTTCACCAGACTGAGAGTTTTTCTTATAAGATGACCATACAGAAGTTCAAATGGGCTAAATCCAACCCTTTTCTGTGGTACCTTTCTGTAAGCAAAGCAAAGGCTTGGTAAGAGGACATCCCACCTATGTTTAGGGCCTCAGAGAGGCCCTTGATCATGCCTTTGAGGGTTTTGTTGAATCTCTCAACTAGACCATTGGTTTGTGAATGGTAGAGGGTGAAGAACTTGTAAGTAACTCCAGACTCCTTCCACATTGACTGCATATAAGCAGACATGAAGTCACTGCCCCTGTCAGACATCACTTTCTTGGGGAAACCCACTCTGGAAAAATTTACCATTAGGGCCATAGCCACTGCAGGTACAGTTGCAGTCCTCAGAGGTATGTCGTCTAGGGAATCCTGTGGCATGGCCCTCTAGTACCAGGATAAACCTGCAGTCAGATGTGGTCTTGGGGAACCATGGGCCATTCAGTGCCAATGCCCACCCATTCAAAAGTGGTGCCAACAACAGGCATGGGATTAAGAAGGACTTTACGCCTCTACCCTGTCTTCCTGCTGGCCTGGCAGGTCAAGAAATTCTTAATTTAAAAAAAGTGGGGACAATCCTGGCAAGTGTCTTGGCCCAGATGTCCTGCCAAGGCTATTTCATAAGCCAACTCCAGTAAGAATGGCCCTGTAGCATTGGGGGACAACCAGGACCCTAGCTGCCCCATGCACAGGTAGGTTTTCCTCCTAGTAAATGGGTGCTTTAAAGAGGCATCACCTGCAGCTTGGGCTTTGACCTGTTGTCTCATGCCCTTCAGGTTTGGGCACACCTTATATGCCGTGCAGAACTCCTCCCTGGTGGGTCCCCCTTCTACATGCCATCCAGGAAGTTTCCTTCCCAGTGTAAGAATTGGCTTTTGTAGTCTGGTCTGCCCTGTTCCCATGATGCACTGGGCCAGGGACAGACTAATTTGCATACAGCCAGGTTCTGAAACTGGGATGGTGCAATGAGCTAAAAAACGGTGTTGGATCTAGCCCTGATCTCTTGATTGGGTGAGAGTACTCTGCTTAATTCAGAGACTCTGTCCATCACCACCCCTTGTTGTAAATAATCCAGGAAGTTCAGGCAGGCCACCAAAGTAGGCAATGTCCTCCTCAGTGAGGTACAGGGCGCCCTGGTCTGGTGCCCCATCCACCTCTGCTAAGAGACATTCAGGGGCTGGTTTCACATGCCCCTTTCCCTTCCCTCTTTTGGCAGCTGTCTGGGCCATTCTTCCAGACTCAAGACCTTCTTGACTCCCTTCCTGGGCAGCCATGGACCTGGTGGTAGTACATATCCCCTCCGGCAACCCTAACATCTCCAGTTGTGCCTTCAGCTCCACTTCTGTCCACGTAGTGTGCTCAAGGTCATTCTCTAGCAAACAGTCCACAGGCATGGCAGGGCTCGCAGCAACTTTTCACCTGAGACCCGCCCAACTCAAAAGAAACAAGGGCCACTGGGTAATGACCTTTCCTGTTGTCACCCAACAAAATATAGTGGAATTCATTGGGTATGATTTGATCTGGGGCCACCAGCGGACTCCTTACCATAGTCATACTGGCATCTGTGTTCCTCAGCGCTGTCAAGAAAGGCACCCACCTGATTCTCCTTGCTCTTGAATGGCGACAAGCGAACCCCAGTCTCTCCAGAAAATCCCTGAGTGCCAGGGCCTTGTTAAATACTCTTTCACCCAGAGAGGTCCCAAAGAGAAAGGGGGAATGGGAGTGAGAGAGAGCTAAATATGAAGGCCTTCCTTAAGAGCGCAATACCTCAATCTTCGGACCGTAATGTATTCTGGAGTGATGCGTCCGGGCAACATATTCTGAAAATCAGGATGACCTCTTATGGTATTCTGTGGTGAAAACAAATCATATACTATGTCAAAAGCAAGCAATATGAAATATAGCCAATATATAAATCTTTACCTGATCTGTTAATAATGGTACCTAAAATAACACGCAATTTCTCCTTAATAGACCCTCTGGTTCGCTTTGACTTTAAACGACTGTTTAACACTTCTTGTAAACTTTTGACTCTGTGAAATAAAATGAATATTTAACAAGTATTCTCAATTGTTTTTACATGTGTTCATAATTCTCAAATAACCTTTGTGTAATTGAAATGGCTCCCTATCCCTTTTATCAAGTGTTCTAAAGTCATTTCAACCCTCAGCATATAGCGGCATGGATTAGCAAATTTAGGGGCACAAATATGGAGATTTAATGGCACAAATATGGAAATTTAGCAGCAATTTTGCGGCATTTTATTTGGCTGTATTTCCTACAACAAATACAGATAACTTAATTTTTTGAGTGATTTAACAACATGAAGCTATGTATATTTGGTTTATTTACAATGTAGACACTTCGTTTGGCTTCAAGGCTACATGTAGGACATAAACATGTTAATGATTAAATGCCCACGGAACCTGTATGCTTGTTGTGTTAATCTTGCATTTCTTCTGAGCAGTCCAAATCTAGCCCAATAGTGTGCTGCTAATTATAATGCAAAAACAATAATGCCCAGATGGATTGCTCTGAAAGGGACCGTCATCTGGCTGACAACATAATTTTGTAGATGCTGTTGCTCCTTTCAGCATCTGCAGAACTGGTCACACAGTCCTTGTACACAGCTGCAAGCTCTGAAAGGACTGGAATACGGTCAGCCATCCCATGCCAAAATAGGACATTGTCAATCACCCAAGAAACAGATGCCTGTACTGTTTCTGGGCCTACATGTTCAAAGTAGAGGCAAAGCTCCTGATTGGTAACTTCGCTGAAACCAGGGATGGCAGAATATGCACTCTTGTCCTTAGGCAGGATTCAGAGTCATGCAGAATTGAGATGGCGCACTTGCTTCAAGAACCCAATGCCTGGTTGGACCTCCCCCATGTATTTGCCCGCCTTTGCCAGAGAATTTTCAAAAGCTTAATTAAGCTGGGCTATTATCTTTTTTTATGTGTCAGAGTTAATTTAGCCCCTGCAGTGGTCTGTAGAAATGGTTGTAGTGACTCCAGAGTGAGGACTGGATTATTTTTTAGGTCCATGTGAAGGTCCTCCAAATAATCATCCACCTTCATTGTCACTGGTGTCTGACTCTGGAATAAGTCCATCAGATGTAAAATGTTTTGGCATTTTTCGGCCACAATGTCCAATTGCACTTTAATGCAGTTTCTTTGGTCGGTGTTCATAATCCTTTGCAGATTTTTAAGGTAATCTGAAGGAGACTTGCTGAGTTGCATCCCAGACTCAATAAACCCAGCATAGGTCTCAAAATGCTTGCAATGGTACTGGACAGCATCAAACCAAGAATTCCACCGGGTACTGCAGGGGTCAGGTGCTATCCGTGGTTTCATCCCATGGTTCTCAGCAAGATGGTGCAGGTACCTTTTCTTTCTGCTACTGACCATGTAAAAGATGCGCGAAAAGTACAGAAGGAAAGCATTTAGCTCTACAAAAGGCTTCCTAAATTGCTCTCCAATAAGGTTCATTATGTGTTCCAAGCAGGTGATATGTATGGAGTTTGTGTACAGATTTCTCAAACCGTGTTGTATGCCTTGAGCATGTATGCCGCATTGTCAGTGTTAAAGGAAATAATGTCCTGAAAGGCTATGCTGTACTCTATGAGGACCTTGCGCTACAGTCCCATGGTTGCACTGTGAGAGGAACACTGTGTCTGCTAGGTGGGTGTGGATCTGATGACCACCCTGCGCAGAGACCACTGCAAATAACAAATTCAATTTACAACGTCCTTCGACATCAGGTGTTTCCTCAAATATAACACTGATCTTCTGATCTTGCAAGTGTTCTTTCAGCTCGTTCTTTGCTACTATATATCTCTCTGGGAGATAACGTTCTTGAAGCTGATGACTTCCAGGTATTGCTCCACTATTTTGTATTCGCTCATGGAGAAACTTACGCAACACAGGGTGGTCGGTTTTGCCTAGCGGAATGTTCAGCACTGTGCAGACATTTTTTTATTTTTTTTATTTATTTTATGGGTTTTTATATAGCACAGACTTTACCCGAAGGTGTCAGAGCATTTCACAATAGGAACAGTACTGATACATGAGGAGAAGATTACAAGTAAACAAATTACAAAAGCAAATGTAAAGTTACATGAGGCAAAAGTGACAATTGAGAGCAAACAAAATACAAGAGGTAGCAAAAGGTACATTACAGGAGGAAAAAGTGACATGTGTGCAGGTTACAAAAGCGTACAAAGTAAAAGTTGAGGTATAGTACTGCAATAAATGGCAGACACTCAAACACAAGAACAAACGTTACGTAGGCAATGGTGGCACTTGTGCAAGTATCTAAAGCAAACAAAATGTAAGAGGTAGCAAACATAGTGTTACAAGAGAAAAGTGACGTGTGCATGTTACAAAAGAGTACCAAACACAGGTAGAAGGATAATACTGCAATAAATGGCAGAAACTCAAACCACAAGAACACACTGGGAAGGCACTTCCATAGTCATGGAGAATATAATTTTCTAAAATGGAAGGTCTTCCTTCAGATAATAGAGAGGGTGTGAATTAAATTTGGAAGTGTCTTTGAAGGAGGAGAACTTTGAGGTCAGTTTTGAAAGCCTGGGAGAGGTGGTGGTCCGGAGCTGAGGAGGAAGTTAGTTCCAGATTCTCACCGCGTTGCCTGAGAAGGATTGGGCCATCTATCTTTCCTTCTTGAAAGTGGGAGGTTCAAGCAGTAACATTACCGCATTACGTGATGGTCTAGAGCCTCCAGAGAGTTTCAGTTTATTCGCCAGGTAGCGAGGAGAGGAGGAGTGCAAGGCTTTGAGGGTGAATCAGGCAGTCTTGTAGATAGATCTTGCCTCGGTGAGAGGCCCGCGGAGGGTCGAGAACATGGGTGTGATGTGGTCACTTCTTTTGGCCCCATAAATGAAATGAGCTGCTGAATGGAGAACAGATTTAAGGGGGGACAGGTGGGATTTGGGGAGGCCAGTAAAAAGAGAATTGCAGTAGTCCAGTCTGGAGAGGACCAGCGATTGGGCCAGGATTTTAACGTCTTGCTCCGGGAAGAAGCAATGAATTCCCCAACGAAGGCGCAGTTGGTATCGAGCAGACTTTGCAATGGAATTGATGTGGAAGATTAGATTGAGTTTTTTGTTGAGTATGACACCAAGGGATTTTGCGCTGTCGACAATGATGAGTTTATTGTTAAGTAGATTCATCTGATCCATCCATGATTAAACCAGGGGAGGAGAAAGTGAGGAGGAGAGGAGGAGGAATTCAGTTTTGGAGGGATTCAGAATCAGTTGATGGGTTAATATCCAGTTTTCAATGGAGTCGAGAGTAGAGCTTAGGATGGAGAGATCATGTGTGGAGGCAACCTTGAGGTAGATTTGAGTGTCGTCTGCATAGAGATGATAGTGGATCCCGGATTTCCGAGTGGTTCTAAATAGAGATTGAACAATGTGGGTGCAAGTATAGAGCCTTGAGGAAAACCTTGACCTACCGCCAAAGGAGATGAAAGACTGTTCGCACTTTTGATTATTTGGGATATATCAGAGAGGAAGGAAGCAAACCATTTAAGCACAGTGCCCTCGATGCCCATTCTCTGTTGAAGAGTGTTGAGGAGAGTGCTGTGATTGACAGTGTCAAAGGCTGCAGAAAGGTCAACGAGAATTAGAAGACAAGACCCCGCGAATCTAGTATCCCCAGCGCGTCATCAATCACTTGCAGCAGGGCTGTTTCATTGCTGCACTTTTGGATGAAGCCAGACTGAAAATTGTCAAGAAGATCATTGTCCTTGATATGACGAGAGAGTTGTTTCGCTACACATCTTTCTTTGATCTTTGCAAGAAAGGGTAGGTTAGTGAAGGGGCGGTAGTTGTTGAGGTCATTAGCATCAGCAGTGGGTTTTTTAAGCAGAGGGGTGACTTGCGCAGTTTTAAAGGAGACAGGAAGGGAGCCTTGATAGAGGTTGACCAGAGTGGTCCATTAGGAAAGAGAATGGGTATAGAAGTCAGTGGCAATGGCACTAGGGATGGGGTGAAGAGAATGGTTGGAGGGCTTTGTTTCGAGGATGCAATTGAGGAGGGCATCTTCATAGAGGGGGGTCAAAGTTTTGCCAAATGGCTAAGGATTTGTGCTCCTCTGGAGAGGTAGGATGAACGACCTTATCCACAAGTGATTTCACTTTTTCGTCAAAGAATATAGCGAAACCCGCTGCTTTCTTTGAAGAATCGTCCAACTTGGAGGTTGGGGGAGAGCAGTTAGTATTCTTGATGAGATCAAATAGTTTTTTGGGTCTATTTTTGGCTGAGTCAAGGAGGGTTCTGAAGTGCGACGCTTTCCCAAGGAAGATGTGCTTGAGGTACTTGGTTCGTGCTGAACGAAAAGTTGCCAAATTATCGGTGGAGGGCGCTTGCCTCCATTGTTTCTCTAAGAATCTTAGGTGCTTCCTTTCTTCATAGAGGGATTTGTTGAACCAAGGTGCTGAGGGAGTGGGCCTTTTCCTTTTACTTTGGAGAGGAACGACGTTATTGATTTTAACTGCAAAGACTGTGAGGCATTGGGAGGTGAGATCATCAACATCTAGGTTCGGGTCTAGCCTTGGAAGTGATAGCAAAGCTGATTCACAGAGGGAACCGACATTGACCCACTCACTTATAATTTCCTGGTTTGAGAAACCGGCAGCTGTACTCTTTATGAAAAGTGAGTTCACAGTCATCTGACAGGCATGTTTTGGCAAAGAGTGAGGGTCTGAATCATCTGAACAGCACTTCAAGTGTTTTTGGGACCACACATGCATATCCACTGTGTGTTTCCGGATGTGGTCCACTGCCACATTCCACAAACTGCAAAACAGCACACCACCGCTAGCATGCATCACGGGGCAGTACTCTTTGGCCCGATCTGCTGCGGTTTTATGGGTAGGTAGGTGTGATCGGTGCTTCACAGCCTTCAAAGGCTGCAGAAACTTCTCCATCGTGCTTTTGTTGTGGTGGCTTGTTGCTCCCTTGTAATCCAAAAGATCTTGGGGTTGTGGCGAAGTCAAGTAACTCACCTGCAAATATATTTGGTGTTACTAGATGTATTTCAGAGGGTGAAAAGGCATTGCAATTGTTGAATGGAAAGTTAAAAAAACGTAGAGAAGCAATGATTAAAAATGCATGTAACTTGGAAGCACCTGCAAATGGCAAATAAATGGAAAACTTGTTGTGACAGATTCACGGTGGGAAACCGGGAGTGAGAGGTAAACATAAAAAACATAAGGCAAGTGTTTCTCCGAAAAGTACAACCCTGCCTAAAGTGGCTGCAAATAAAAAATAACATGATAAAGGTTGCATGGGTGGAGAAAAAAACGAAAAAAAGGGAAGGATGAGCCACTTGAAAAAACAAAATATGAAAGCCACATGATCACCCAGTATTCCATCACCAAACCATGCACAGCCCTCTACCTATCGCATGTAGGACTTCACAAATATGGTTGGGAACCTCAAGGTTCACCGCTTTAGCATATGTAGTATTCATCTGCCCGGAAGTGTACACAACACAGCATATATTGGTTGCCAGATGGCGCAATGACTCTTGAACCAGCAGATTCCTTCCTCCGAGATTCAACAATGTAGACTACAAAAGAAGAAAAAAGCATAAGAGCAGGCTCGGCTAGCCCTTCCCATGTCACCTGTCCCACAGCACTGCCACTTACCCCACTACGCCTCTTTAAAAACCACAGCCCACCCATATGTCCCCTGGGACCACGGCCCCAAAAGCAATGCCCCCCAGTGCCCGCCGCACACTGGGCATGTGGCGGGCCCACCAACAAACATTTAAAAGAAATATATGGCTGCCAGGGTCCGCTGCATACCCCGTGTGTGCGGGGCCAAAAATGAATGTCCCCCAGGCCCCGCCGCACACTGGGCACGCGGCGGGCCCACCAACAAAAATTTTAGGAAAATATATGGCAGCCACAGGCCGTCGCTTGCCCCGTGTGCGGCGGGGTCAAAAAGGAATGTCCCCCAGGGCCCGCTGCACACTGGGCCCTCGGCGGGCCCACCAAAAAACATTTTTTTTTAAAAATATGGCAGCCGGGGCCCGCCGCAAGCCCCGTGTGTGGCAGATCCCAAAAGGAATGCCCCACAGGGCCCGCCGCACACTGCGCACGCGGCAAGCCCACCAACAAAATATTTGTTTTGAAAAAATATGGCAGCCACGTCCCGCCGCTTGCCCCGTGTGCAGCGGGCCCTAAAAGGAATGCCCCCCAATGCCCACGCACACCACTGGGCACATGGCGGGCCCACCAGCAAACATTTAAAAAAATATGGCAACCAGGGCCCGCCGCACGCCCCGTGTTTGGCGGACTCAAAAAGGAATATCCCACAGGGCCCACCGCACACTGGGCACGTGGAGGGCCCACCAACAAATAAAAAAATATATATTTCAGCCAGGGCCCGCTGCACGCCCCGTGTTTGGTGGACTCAAAAAGGAATATCCCCAGGGCCCTCCGCACACTGGGCATGCTGCGGGCCCACCAACAAACATTCTTTTTCAAAAATATGGCAGCCAGGACCCGCCACATGCCCCATGTGTGGCAGGCCCCAAAGGAATGCCCCCCAATGCCCGCCGCACACTGGGCACATGGCGGGCCCACCAACAAATATTTTTTACAAAAATATGCCAGCAGGGGCCCACCGCGTGCCCCATCTGTGATGCTCCCAAGCGTCTGCCGCACACTGGGCACGTGGCGGACCCCAAAAAGAAACACATTTTTAAAAAAAATGGCAGCTGGGGCCCGCTGCGTTCCCAGTGTGCGCTGGGCCCTAACAAGAAACACATTTTTTTAAAAATAGGGCAGCCGGGGCCCACACCGTGCCCCGTGTGTATCAGGCCCCAAAAGGAATTCCCCCCAGGGCCCGCCACACACTGGGTACGCAGAGGGCCCCAACAAGAATTACATTTTTAAACAAAATATGGCAGCCGGGTGCCCCGTGTGTGGCAAGCCCCAAAGGGAATAACCCCCAGAACCCCCAGCACACTTGACACGCGGCGGGCCCACCAACAAACATTTTTTTTAAACATATGGCAGCCGGGGCCCGCCACGTGCCCTGTGTGTGGCGGGCCCCAAAAGGAATGACCCCCAGGGCCCGCTGTACACTGGGTACATGTCGGGCTTCAACAATAAACAAATTTAAAAAACAAATATGCCAGCCGGGGCCCACCACGTAGCCCGTGTGCTGCAAGCTCCAAAAGGAATGCCCCCCAGGGCCCGCCGCAACCAGTGCACATGGCAGGCCCACCAACAAACACTTTTAAAAAATATGGCTGCCGGGGCCCGCCGCATGCCCAGTGTGCTGCAAGCTCCAAAAGGAATGCCCCCCAGGGCCCGCCGCAACCAGGGCACGCGGCAGGCCCACCAACAAACACTTTTAAAAAATATGGCTGCCGGGCCCGCCGCATGCCCAGTGTGCAGCGGGCCCTAAAAGGAATGCCCCCCCATTCAAGAGCCACGGGGCCAATAGAAGGGGGTCTGGATATCTGGATTTTGCGGGCACTTTTGTAAAAATCGCAGCATTTTTACAAAAGTGCTGATTTCGCGATTTTTTTGCAAATTGCGAAATCCTAGAGGGTCTCTTAAATGTCTCTAATAACGTTGATTTCTTCCAAAGTCCTTCTTTCAAAAATAGAAGAGGAGTTTTTGTCTGAGTGCTTCTGTTCTGGCACCTGATTCTCAATAGAGCTAAAAAAACAAGCTGTCTGTACTCTTGAATTCTTTCTTCAAGATCAATTATGCCAATGTCATTGTCAAGATCAATTTTTAGTCTTTAAACACAAAAGAAATAACTCACCCCTCAGGTTTTCTCGATCGGTATGAATTATTGAACTTAGCTGTTGTTTTTGTTGTCATTTTTTTGTTTCGTAGATGTGGGGCTCCGGAAGAATGGTGACGAAGAGGAAGATCCGAGAGATCGGGGCCCTGAAGAGGAAGTCACCTCCGAAGACTACCCTTGAGAGCCAGAGGACAGCCAAGGATCACCCCAGGAGCAGGAACGAGGACTACACCATGGGAGGACTGGAGGGAAGCTGCCGAAGCCCGCTGAAGCTGCGGAACAGGATCGGAGATCAGGTAAGTGCTGACTCTGCCGTTGACTAGACCAAGCACTGAGGGAAAGGTGCGGTCAATTTAAATACTGTTTGCTACTTGTGACAGTGGCGAGAAAACTCGTGCTAACGTTTCTGCTGTTGACCCATGCCATGCAAATGACCATCTGCTCCAAACCTTGCTCACATGTATTTTCCTGATCTTTTATGTTTAATTCTTGCACATGAATTTCTAAAATGCTAGGAACTACGAAACTACACAGTTTAATATATTATCAACGTGAAGCACACAATTCTATACATTTGTCATGTTAAGCAATATCTCTGTTCTAATTATTAAATATGATGATTAAAATACAAACAACTTCCTGAACATAAAGTTCATTAATAGCACAACCAAAGTATATTACACAATATTGACAATAAGGATAATTAGAGTTTTAAGAGGGTCTAGCATGAATGATGGGTTTGCTGCTCATGACAAGAGCCACAATACCTTGTCCATTGATCGTAACCTATTACCTATACTTTGCAGTATTGAATGGCACATGGATTTTAGGAACCAACTCCACTTCACCCAGGGAAACATGGGTAACCTTTCTGAGTTTTTCCCCACTTGCTGGGACACTTACTCCTCTCCAAGCACTAAACTTGCCATCCCTGGTGTCTTTCCTCCAGTATGAGGTGGTGTCCTTTTTGGGCACTTGGAATCCCCTTGTAGTATCCATACTCAAAATGCTCACAACATTTAGGAGTTTTGTCTGAATCTTGTCAGGGAAGTTCTTTTATTGGTGGCTAGATTGGAAATGGGACCATATCCCCTGTGAACCATTTTGGGGGCCTTGAGCAAACTCTGTCTTTTTATCTCCTCCTTTTTTTCTGTTGGAAATCCTGACCTACCTTCTTTTTATCTCCCCCCTCTTTCTTCTGTTGGAAACCCTGACCACCCTTTTGGAAGTCCCCCCACTACATTCTTGAACACTCTGGTGCTGCCCCAGAAGACCACCTACTTAGCAAGCTTCCTGAGGTCAGTCAGCATGCTCTCAACCAGGTGTTGGCACAGCTCTGGAGAACAAATATCAAGCACATGCTCCTTCAAAATTAAGTTGTACAGCCCTTAATAATCATCAACCTTGCTGCCCTTCATCTAGCTCTTCAGTGCCTTACTGGCATAATAAAGCAAATTCACACAGGTTTGTGCTGAGATTTTGTGGCTGCCCCTGAATCTCAGCATGTGTCTCTTAGGGGCCAAACCAAATGTGCCGCTAAGAATGGCTTTCATTGCAGTGTAGTATGTATTTTCCTCTACCTGGTGTGTTAAGAGTGTGTCTTTCCCAATTGTTGCCATGCACCTTCACAAACTAACCCCCCAGAACTCCTCTGGAACATTGTGCACTCTTAGAGCCACATTATAGGCTGCAAAAAATCAAACAAATTCAAATTAAAGAGAGTTTACTTTATTCGTCTAGATATTGAGTGGCACTGTATGTCACTGCACAAACACAAGTCTTACACTTACTGCTGATCACCAATATTAGAAATTAAGTTTGTGGTTGGCAGATGTATGCACCCAGTCCAAGCAGGTACCACAATCCTAGTCAGGGTAAGTCAGTTACCCACCGTAAATTAACTTGTGTTCGTCCTCTGGTAGCTTGACACAGAGAAGGCAAGGTTAACTCAAGATGCCGTTTGTAATGTATTTGTGCAACACTACAGACGGCAACACAGTGAAAACAGCACCAATAACTTCACACCAGTTAAGAAAAATAGATTATTATTTTATAAATAAAACAAGACCAGAACAGCACAAATCCAAATAGTAGAGGTCAAGATGTGAATGTTTTAATAATAAATGTCAGAAGCAATAGCGCCTATGGGGGTTATCTGATCATGCTACACTGGGGCAAAGTCAAGAGTTCAGGTCGACCGCGATAGGGCGCAGGCCAGGTACAAGAGCCACGCAATCCCTGCTGCAATGTGAGATGCAGGGTGTAGCTGAGTGAAGTGCCAGTGTCCATCACGAAGTGGAGGTGGCAAGTCAATTTTCTCCACACAACAATGGTGATGTGCTGGTTCCGAAGACGATGTGTTGGTTCCAAGATATGTTGGTTATGAGTGCAATGCACCGTGTTTCTCCACACAGTTGAGAGGATGCACCAATCGTCTCTCCTACAGCGGCGGCGATGCAGTGATTTCGATGCATCAATTCTGATGGCGATGCGCTGGTTCTATTCCCACAAAAACAGCAATGCGCTGATTCTGCCTCACACAACAGAAGATGCATTGGCTCCACTGGAGCAAGCACCTGGATCCACTTTCAATCGACCAGGCAAAGGAGCAGGGTTCAAGACTTAAATGTCCCTGAGTCTTTGAAGAACAGGAGGCTAGCCAGCAAGCCCATGGTATCACTCTGGATCAAGTGATGGAGGTCCAGTCAGAAAGAGATCAGCAGGTAGCAGAGAACACAGTAAGGCAGCAGTCTCCAAGAACAGCAGTGCAGCAGTGTGGCAGTCCTTAGCACTGCAGCTCTTCCCCTTGGCAAGTTGGTTTCAGATCCAAAAGTCTACTGAGTTGATAGGGTCAGGTGGCTGGTACTTATACCCAGTTGTGCCTTTCAAATCGGGGTGACTTCAAAGAAGCGTCTTTGAAGTACACATAGGTCTTTTCTTCCTGCCCTGGCTCCAGATTTACTCCAGTAGGGGGATATGCAGCCCTCTGCGTGTGGACAGATCACAGCCTATTTACGTGTAAGTATACGGTTGTGCCCAGCTTCTCCCTCCCTTCCTAACCCCCTTAAACTGAGCTACACCCATAGGCCATGAGGTCCATGTTCACAGTATTTAGTACATGGCTGGTGCTATGTGCACACAGAAGACCTAAAAATTGGGTGTGGCAGCAGCTTGTCTATTTAAACCACACCCAAGGCAAAACAACTTGCTTTGCCTAAAGATCTGCCAGGCTGCTGGATTCCTGCCTAGTGTGAAAGAAGTCAGACCAGTATTCCCCAGCTGTTATTGCAGCCTTCACAAAAAAACAACTCTTCTTTCAGATCCTCCTCATGCACAGCAATCATACAAACCTTCAATAGCAGACACTATGTCAAGAAGCAGACACTTACCTGAAGCCATCATCTGCTTTGCTGATCTTCATTGTCTCACTCACCACAGGTACCTGCAAAAGAAAAGACAAAGATAAACAGTGCATAGATACTTTCTATTCTTGCACATTGTTTAGCTTGTTTGATAAAGAGATATTGGCACTGCGAGTAAGAGCACCTTTTTGACATTTGACTGGTGCTAGAGTGAGAGCGTGTTACTCCTGTGGAGGAACAGGACATTGTGCTATTTCTTCACAACATAACTAAACTACAAGGTAATAAGTGGTATACGATTAGTAAGGTGCATGTAAAAAATGGTGTACTGAAGTATGTTTTTCGGTATCTAATAATACCTAAGACTCGAACCCCTCGATGCAATAACCCTTGTGTTCCCTTAACAGTTGTAATCAAGAGCTTCCACTTTCCACTTATTCTCCAGGTACCTTCCTTGAGACTTCATTACCACTCACCCAGGTGCACACATATGGCAGTTACCTTGCAGGTACCTATGTTCACTTCACTAAGGAAAAGGGTGAGGTGCGGAAGACAATATAATCTAAGGGCCAAACTAGAAAGAAAGTTAATTAACTACATGCATTCCTTCTTGTGTTTCACACAGGTCAACAACTTTGCAGGGGATCTATACACCTATCCAGAAGGGCCCTCTTCCATTTTATGATCAGACAGCTAGCTTGAGCAATCGAGCCAAACTGATGGGTACGGGCAGGAAGTGGGAATGGTTCCATATTGCCTCTGCAAGGCCTGCCATCACTCCAAGTAAGAAACAATGACCAGTATTGACACTTCCTCCCAGGAAGATTCATCAAGTCACACCCAGCCTTCTTTTGTGTGGGACTGTTTAGAGGGAACACCCAAAGTTAACTGTCACCTAGCCAGTGATCAGAGACAGACAGCAGATACCAACTGGCTGAGAACAGGAAAATGTTCAACTTTATAAAAGTGGCATTTTTAGAACGGCACCTACAAATTCAACTTTAACATTAAAGATGATTTTTCATTAGCATACGACAGGTACTAATCGTGATGACTCTACCTTCTTGGAATTAGGAATTCCATATTATTAAATGTAAAAAGGAATCCCCAATGTTAACATAAGAGAGTGGTAGGCCTCTTAGTGTTGAAAAACGAGTTTGGAAAGTTTTCACAAGCAGGACATGTAAAACATCATTAAAGGCACCACAATTACCCATCCCAGTAATGGTTACAAGATTAAGCTTAAAGTTTCTGCCTCATGCGACTCCATGAATGTGATTTACTTACTGAAATGTCCCTGTGGATTAGGATATGTGGGAAAGACTGAACGAAAAATTAAAACCAGGTTGAACGAACATAAATCTAACATTCGCAACAAGTTGATTAAATCTACAGTCGCCAGCCATTTTTCTGAAGCTACCCACGACGTCAGTCAATTAAGGTACACTATTTTGGAAACGGTCAAAAAAAGAAAACGAGTGGACAATACCAATCTTTTGTTGCAAAGAGAAAACTATTGGATTTATAAATTAGACATCCTGAAACCTACAGGGATGAATGATAGGGTGGAACATAGCTGTTACTTATGACATCATTGATCTTTTGAGTCTGTCTGATCATGGCACCCCTGTGTGATTTCCCACATGATCACCAAATATTTATTTTATTTTATGACTGTTCTGCAACCGATTTGATTTTTTTAAATGTGATTGATGCATTGTGATGTTTCATATATACATTGACCATGGACATAATCTAGGAATCAGTCTTTTTTCACTGTTCTTGTAAGTGTGTTGATGTACCTTTGGTGATTTGTCCTTCATCTTTGTTCACCATTTATTCACCCGTCTTTTTGCACACTTAAAAATGGCCCCCATACCCAGTACACCTCCCTTTATTGTCCATTGGGTCCCAGGGGGAACGTGGCACGAGCCAGTGTCCCGCTGGAAGGATTCGCGCGGCGGAACAATCCACCTAGCGCGATTGGCCAGTTAGGAGGAAAGGGGTAGGGCTTAGCTAGTTTATGTTAGGAGTGGGGCGGGAAGGACATCACAAGCATAGGCGGGAGGAGTGTGGCGCAGTTTTGCTTGTCCCACCCACCCAGACCTCTCTTTTTAATTTTCTTTTTCTTTTTTCTTTTTGAAAAACAAACAAAACAAAAAAAGCTGTCACGTTAAGACAGTTGTTACAGTTATCCTTTCTTGGTTTATAAGCTCCTTAGGCGCCCTGTGGGGGGATTAGGATAGTCTAGAGTGGGCTTATCCTTTCCCCCTGGGGGGTGGGGGGAGGGTAGGAGGAAAAATGGTTAAGGAAAAAATAATGTGGAGAAAAACAATGGTTGGGAATTGTACAGTATTGGGGGTATCAATTGATAAGTTGTTGGGAAAGGTTTTGGGTTTACAGTCATTATGGAAAATGTTTGGGGAAATGTAACAATGTGTTTTATTTCTATCGCAATAAATGCAAAGAAATGGATATTCTGTTTTTGACTGTCTTAAATAAAAGTGACCTTTTTTGCTATTAAAGATATAAGTTTGGATTGTTCTTATTGCGCGATCACCATTTCGGCGGAATTAGAACCTTTGAGCAACGAAGAGTATGCGTTAGTGCGCGTTAGTTTGCTTCCCAAGTAAGTTGAGCATGACCTATTGTTTCACTCTTTGCTGACTAATCGTCCCTTTTAGTTTAAACTCTTTGGAGGGCTGTTTGATTTGTTTTATGACTTTAGTTACGTAGTGCAAGTGCAAGAAAGAGATATAGAGAAAGAGGGAGAATGAGAGAAAGAGAGAGGACAAAGAGATAAAGTGAAGAAACACTGATAAAGACACAGAGACTAAAAGTCGAGACGGGTTGTCTCACCTGTTAGGTTGTGCTCATTATAAATAGGTCTTCTTTCATAGAAATTGGAAGAAATCTTACAGCACAGTTCTTAACAGTAACGTTACTCTCTGAAAGATCAAAGGCTGTCCTACTTATCTCAACAACTAAGCACTCTAATGGTTCCAAGAAATGAACGACATAAAGGTTTACTGTAGCACAGTACGAAGGAGAAACATAGAAAGCCTTAGAAAAGGATAGAAGGGGGAGGAGGGAGGAAGAAAGATCGAGAGATCTTTAAAAGGGGAGGAATTAGTTTAAAAGAAAATGAGAGAGAGAACAAGAGACGCCAGATGTGTAAGGGAGAGTCATAAGTTGTCTTACCTTGAAAGTTGCAGCTTTTTCTTTCCTAGAGTATTTCATGGGGTCGTGAGGGCCCAATATTGCAAGACATTTGACTCCAAACCACGTTGCTGCTGTTTTAAGAAAGAACAAGATGTCTCCTGCACTTTCTCAGTCTTCTCTGAGTAGAAACCTGCAAGTCTGAGAGAGCACCATAGGCAACCTTTATAGAAAGGAAAGTGCACAAAATACGTGCGATCATACAGAACATTGAAGGAGCAGATACAATCTGAGTAGGCCATTGATTCACGTGCTATGTAAATGAAACCAGAAAGGTGGAACCATGCATCATTCCACCCAAACCGGATGTCGAAAGTAAAAGTAAATATGTACAGCAGAAAAAAATGGGAAAGGAGCTGAAAGTGTCAATTCATAGTCACATTCAGACTGCATCATTTCACAATTCAAATCTGGGATTCTCTTTACTTATATGTGAGGTGGCTACATTGTGTACTGAGTTTACTACCGGATAACACTAAGGTCCTCATTAGGATGACGGGCGGACTTTGCCCGCCCGTCTTCCCATCGTAAATCGTGACCGCCCGCCATAAGGGCGGGGGTCCTGGGGGTGCTATTAGGATGTGCCCGCCACAGTGACGGGCACATCCTGTATTTTCAGCATTGTGGCGGGCGGTACTCTCTGCACCGCCCGCCACAATGCGGTGCCTGCCGCTTTGTAAATGACAATGAAGGTGGGTACCACAGGTACCCCCCCATGTGCACCCCCCACCTGTACTTCACTCTGGGGGCCCGCAGGGGGCCCCCAGAGTGAAGACCGCATGCCTTTCCGTGGCGGCATCGCCGCCGTGGAAAGGCACTGAAAACCAGACACCATAATATGGCTGGCGGTGTCTGTTAGACACCGCCACCATATTATTCCTTTTCTGCCCCAGCCGCAAGGCGACCGGGCGGAAAAGTGGCGGACGGTCTTTCCGTCCGCCGTGGTCCCCCCGCCATCCTAATATGGCGGGGGGGAAATCTGGTTATGATATCGGGCGGATTGCCTCCGCCAGGCTGGCAGTGGCTACCGCCAGCCTGGCGGAGGCAATCCGCCCGATATCATAATGGACCCCTTAGAATTGAACAAACCCTGGAAGACTCAAGAAAAATGTAGATTTATACTTGTTATAATGCTTCATGTGCATCCTAGTGCTCTGTCTGAGACTGCTCTATTCTAAATCGATTGTAAGAAACTTAGCATCTGAAAAGGTTCCTGACAAATCGGAATTGATATTTCATTAAATAAACCAACATAGTGCTAACCATGTTCTATTCTCTGTTTATAATATTCTCCCTAATTTTTTCTTCTCTCCTATGTAGTTCACTAAGATTATGCATGACCGCCTTTGCTTACATGCTATCATATCAAAATCAGCATGGTTAGTTTTTCAAGAGTTGCTAATATTATTTGAAAGTTTTGATTAGTCTTACAAAGTGCACAATATTACTAAAATATTGAAAATCCTCATGGTAGGTGTAAACAAATTGTCAAAATGTGTGCTAGGAAACTCCCAACATTCATTCCACCCCCCCAATCTTCAAACACCCCAACAGAATCCCCCCACCCCATCCACCCCCCCCCCATGCATGCCGTTGGCCCAGCAAAATACTCAGGCAGTCGCCGAAAACATTTGCATCACATACCAGAATCCCTGCCTCACAGATCCCAACCTAGAGAGGCCCGGAAACACTGGGGGAGATTCCTTGCCAGGCCCTCTCAGGATCCATCCTGCTCTACCTCCATCAAGTGCTAGCTGCTTCAATCAGCCTGTGCGCCCTCCATCTCACAAGGCACTCCCTCCCCATCTTCAATTGGGTGCTTAACCAGTTCCACGATCGCCACCCACGCTGAGCCATTTCCATTGAAATTACACCCTAAATAAATAATATCTAGTAAGCTGTTTGCCTCTTTTTGCAAGTACACCCCCTCATTGTTTGGACTGATGCTGCTGGTTTTTCAACTCTGAGAGTGCACTGAGGCTTGCTAATCAGACCCCAGTGCCAGTGCTCTAATCCTATACCGTTATGTTGAATTGAATACATCCAGTTGACAAGTAATGTCTTACTTTTAAGTCCCTAGTATATGATATCCAAGGTACCCAGGGCATGTAAGGCAGAGTGTTCACCCAGCTCTCCAGTACTTCTAGTGCCACCCTGCTTGTGACAGAGACAAAATGGACCCAGCCTTGTAGAAAGTTGCCACTCTGCACTCCAGATGGTACATTAGCCTCACAAATACACTGACACATAGACAGGGTTCTGACCACCTGGGGAGATGTGTAAACAACTCCCAAGCCTGGAAACAAAGGTAGTTGCCACAGAGCGAGGTGTCTTGTCCTCTCCCAGGATGGCCACTCAGGCTGTTAGTCCAAAAGGCAGGCTTCAAAGGTGAAGCTGCCTTTGAATGGCCACTTGTGACAACATCCCTGAGCAGGTGGCCTTTTGTTCCTGCAAACAATTAGGAGACAGAGCTAAGGGAGGGAAACCTATGTCCACACTGGTTTTCCCATGGGCGATCAGCCCACTGGTAGCCACACCTCTAGGGTGGGCTACACTGCTAACAACAACAGAGGAAGGGTTGTGCCATCTTCAAGGGGGCGCGAATCGGGCACTCTGGGATAGCCAGTTAAGACAGTAGAGAGCATTGGACCCAGTATTCCATTGGTTAGTGACTGCATGGTCCGCTCAGGCCCTTCCATGTGATGATTAGGGCACCACTGCACCCTGCCCCTCCATTCATGTTGGAGAATGTTAGACCTGGCAGCTTTGGCATGTTTTTCTTGTCTATTTGTGCTTCTAACTTCCTGTTTATGAGTGTGTGTTGCATTTAGTTTTCTGGTTTTAGTACTCTGGGCAATTTACCACTACTGTCCAGTACTAAAGTGTAAGTTGTCCCTATGTAAATTGTATCTGTAATTTGTTATCCATGATTGGCATATTTGATTTACCAGTAAGTCTCTATAAAGTGCACTGTGTGTGACCAGGGCCTGTAAATCAAATGCTTCTTGTGGGCCTGCAGCACTGATTGTGCCAGCCACATGAGGAGCCATGCAGCCAAGTCTCAGATCTGCCACAGCAGTGTCTGTCTGGGCAATTTCAACTGGTATGTTGACCTGGCAAGTGCACCCACTTTCCAGGCCAAAACCTTCTCTTTCACTACATGTAAGGCACTCCTAAGGTAAGCCCAAGGAACCTGCATGGGAAGGGTGCAGTGTATTTGAAAGGTAGGACATGTACTGGTGTGCTTTAGAAGATTCAATGCACTGCCTGCCATGTGACTGAAAGATCTCCACAGCCTGAGTACCAAGCCCTGTGTCACTGACATCCGAGGAGCACACTGACTTTAACATGGAAACTGCTGTGCGGCTGAAGAAATCGACACATCCCCTGCTTCGCGGCTGGGAAATTGATGCAGCTCCTGTTCCGCCACCGCAGCATAGACCCAGCACATCCGGATTTTTGACACATCATCCCTGTGCATCCCTGTGCACCAAGTTCTTCAACCACATGACCCAGCAGCATGGGCGTCCGCAGAAATGTTTCCAGTGAGGGGGCAAAATTGTAACTTCATCACCATCTTCCGACATGATTGAGCACAAGTAATAAATAAATACATACAAATCTAATAAGACAAAGAGCTTGAAAAAAACAATGCAACCCATAGGAGGAAGATAAAAATCCTGTGAGGCACCACAGCAGACGACCTGACAACTACAATGAAACTGAGGGAAAAACTAAAAATTCTAAGACGATACTTCAGACGAAAATTGAAATTTGTTTTTCTGTCCATGGCACAGAACCAGCATGGTCTTAAGTCGGGTATTCTGTCCGCCCTGTATTGCTGCTAAAGCCTGCAGCACAGCAAGTGTTGAAAGGCCCCTAAATCCAACGCCCTGCCTTCAGATCCAGATACATACAGGTAAGTGCAAAAATAGTCTGTCTCGAGTGACAGTCAGGACGCATGCTGATGAGAGAACCTCTCTGTGAACTGGTGGCATTGCGGCTGTTTGGAGAGAGCTCAAATAATGTACCAGGAGAGGAGCATCGCTAAACTCCATGCCGCTCTCTGTGTCCCACGTGGGTTGGTGAGACCTGGGCCCAGACTATAACAGGGTGTGAGAGGCCCTAACAAAGATCTAAACTGCCTCAGGCCCATACCATAAATGAATAAGATTCCGCTGAGTCGCAGACTTCGGCGCCGCAGTCAGCATGTGTGTGATAGGCAGCATGATTGCTGGGCAAGCCTCAGGAGAGCCTGTGAGAGACACATAGCGGTCACAGTAAAGCAGGCTGACAAATATTTTTAAAGTATTTAAAAAATGTCACACAAGTATAATTATGAGCGGCCCAGAGTGCGGTGCGCAGCCCTCTACTACTGCGAGTTCAGATAGTTAACATTAGTTAATAAACTAAGGGCCTCATTTATGAGAAAGGACGCAGTGTGCACTCCTTGTGACATACCTGATGTGTCATATTTAATGTATGACGCATCATGTCCCAAGGAGTTACAGATACGTCAGCATTTCTGACGTATCTGTAAGCGCAAAAGTGATGCATTGCTGGAGTGTGTCACAAAAGTGATGCAACACCAGCAATGCGTCCTTTCATGTGGGGCAAGCCCCATGTGAAAGGACCTGCATCAGTCTTATGCCTGCTGTGAGGCAGGTGCAAGATTTTGACGCAAAGGCTTCCTAGAAGTGACGCAGTGAAATCTCATCGATTTCACTGCGTCACTTCTATGAGGTTTTTTGAGGGGGAACACCCCCCTGCATACATTATACCTGACGCAGGTATAATGTAGCGCAGGGGTTTACAAAGTGACGCATGTGCTTAGATGCGTCACTTTGTAAATAGTGTGCAACAGGAGGCATGTTTTACGCCGCTGATGTGTCATAAAAAGTGACGCATCAGAAGCGCAAAACTGACGCAAGGCCTCATAAATTAGGCTCTAAGAGACTAGCATGTACTCTGTAGCAAACAGAAACCGTTTATGTCATTTTAAAAACACAGACATCCTTCTGCATATATGCTTTGCCGGTTCACCCTGCCTTTGGCAGAGCCTTTCTTCCTGCTGCAGAGTACATCTTCCCCTCCACGCTGATGCTGTCAAGACTCCGCCTCAGTACGTACTCTCTGAACAGATATCAACTTTTCCAGTTAGATACTGTCAGAGTTATGATGTTTCCCTTCATGAGTAAGAAACTCTTGCAAACTGTTTTTTTTCTGTTTATGACGCTGCCCGCAAACCAGCCAGTGAACTTTCTGCTGCGGGCTGCCATGTCCCTTTATGTGACAAAAGAGACAACTCAAATTTGCATGAAGGTTACAATGCATTTCAGTGCGATGCATGGTACTTGAAAGGACTGGAAACGGGGGGGGGGGGGAGCGCCCCTCCTTGCCCCCGATGTTGACGCCCATTCCCAGCAGTAAGGAACTGAGGCCGGGTGTCTTCAGACCAACACATTACCTCCCCTTGCAGTAAGGAAACTTGGCTTGTGTATTTTGTATTTTTGTGGTTTTGGTTTTGTTTATTCAAATAAATAAAGGTTATTTTTCTTAACTTTTGTGGTATCCATTTGTAGTGTTTTCACTGTGCTTGTGTGAGTGTGCACAAACACTTTACACAATGCCTCTGAGATAAGTCTGACTGCTTGTGCCAAGCAACAAAGGGGATGAGCAGGGGTTATCTTACCTGTGTGATGCCCGTACCCTGACTAGAATGAAGGTTCCTACTTGGACAGGGTGCAAACCTCTAGCAACTAGAGACCGCCATTTCTAACACTGGTGGTCAGTGGTGAGAATAGGACTTGTATTTGTACTCTGCATACAGTGACTGGTGTACACTACTTCCATATACTTTTTGAGCTTTCTTGTCCAAGCATATCTCAGTCTAGAGAGTCATCAGTTGCCCCTGCATATTTGCCATTTGAAGAGGAAAGGTTGGGTTCCTACAATATGCAGCAACTTAACCAAATGTAAAGGCCTCATTAAAAAGGAGACGCTAGGAAAGGCACTGAGGGCCTGGGTGGAGTCCAGGAATGCCAATGGACATTCTGAGGATCCTGTTGTGGAAATTGAAGCAAAAAACCTGCGTGAGGAGGTATTGATGAGTCATGATCTGTCTGCGGGAAGGTGCCCTCCAGGGCAGGTAGTGGTGTTTCATCTAACGGTCTGTCTCCAGAGGAGCGGGAGGACAGGTGTGAAGCTAGGAGGCATGAGATAGAGCTAGATAGGCTAAAAAGCAGCATGAGGAGAAGCTCCAGTTAGAGCAGGCCAGGCTCAATATAGAAGAGAAAAAGAGGATCTTGGATCAAGAGCTGAATTTGAAGGAACTGGATTTAAAAGCCAAGCAGACTGAGTCCAGAGCAAATGGTGGCAGAATTAATTCAGTTCAGTTGGAGCAAAAAGTGCACATCCCTAAGAGGCTGACACAGGATTACAGCAAGGAAATAGACATAGATCTGAGGTTTAAGGGTTATGAGGCAGCCTTACACATGCACTGGGTCCCTGAGAGAGATTGCAGGGCTGGTCTGTGGCACATTTTGCAATGAAGGGTCAGAGTACTTCGTTGGCACTAGGGTCACAGGAGGCACTTAACTACACAAAGATGAAAAAAGCCATGATCACGAGATATGACCTTACTCCTGAGAAGTACAGAGTCAAGTTTAAGGAAGTAAGAAGCTTGATTTCCAGATGGGGCTGGGGTGTGTTTTTGCAGAGCACTGAATGGTTGGGTGAAGGGCAGTGGGGTAACAGATTTTCAAGGACTTTACCATTTGATTGCATGAGAGCACTTTTCTGGTTTGTGTTTTCCAGAGCTACATCAGCACTTGATTGACATTAAACTCACTGACACCAGGAAGCTTGCTATGGAGATGGACCATTGGGTCAGCACCAGGGTCCAAAAGAGGCTGTATCGGGGAGACCCCACCAAGGCTGAGCAGGGTTCCCATCAGAAGAGGGGAGGAAAAAGGGTACACATGCAGGTGTTCTCTAAAGGGGCTCCAATCTAATTCCCAGGGTAAGGATTCCCACTCTCCAGGTGATAAGAAACCATGGATCTCTTCAGGTAAATCTGCAGACAGGGGTCCCAGGAAATATTATACTTGTGATCAGGAAGGTCATATGAGAGGGGATCCCAAGTGGGCACAGCACCTCACCAATGGGCAGTCACTGGGATGGCTAGTGTAGGGCTTGGGAAGGAGTTGGCCCCAGGAGGGTGTAGGGACCCAGCTGCAATGACTAACACAATATAACCTGGTCCTACTCTATGAACAGTTCAACTTGTATTTTTGAATGTCTTTAGCTTCCACAATTTTGTGCTCTACGTTAGCAGTTATTTATATACTGTCTATTGCTGAGAATCCCTGTTCTGTTTTCTTACTCTAATTGCAGTTCCCCTTATGTACAACCCCATGTGTAGTGTAACATAAATTCAAAGAATGTACAGAAAATAAAGAAAAAAGGTGAACAGTTATGGAGTACCTCACGGAAGTAACACCAAGGGAGTCCACTCATCAGCGTTACCATACCGTAACAAAAAACGTGCAAAAATTGTGAAAGGAAATAAAACCAGTGGTGAAAATGTAGAATACTAGTGATATGGACACTAGGATGTATCTCCCTAGTGCACACTATATCTGACCCCTAATTAATAAAGTGGAACCTAGTGCTTTGTAAACACCTCATTAAGTTTAAAAACAACTGCCACTAGCTATCCTTCTTTATTCTATACTGTGGGTCTGCTCACATTAAAAAACACTATGTTGCCTTCTATCTCTATAGAGGGCCCAGCTGCAATGACCCTAGTCTCACTATGGGACAGTGAGATGGTCCAGAGAAACCTTATGCCTAATAACGCTAAGAAATACAGATAGTGGGTGACCATTAAAAGACAGAGGGTAGAGGCTCGGAGAGACACCGGAGCCAGTGTAACTACTGTCAAGTGTCCCCTTGTGTCTGAGGAGCAAGTGGTGACACATTTACTTCACCAAGTTGTGGCAGTAGCAACAGTGAGGGCTTTTATAAAATGGCTCAGGTTCCCTTTGCTTAGGAGGGGGTCTCAGGTTCCTTAAAAAGTAGCTGTAAGCCCATTCATGCCTGTGGATTCTCTGCTGGGAAATGACTTGGAACACACCGCATGGAGGGGGAGTGGATTATAAATCCCACTTGGAGATGCTGGGATTGCCTGAGTGGGCATGTCTGACCACATGATCCATGCAGCCCAGGGTGATCTGAAGGACCTGGAGTCTGAAACATTGGCCCAGGTATCTGCCAAGAACAGGAGGGATGCGGGATACCCACTCCAGAGATACCCATGGTCCGAGAGGAGGCTGAACCTGAGGGGGATTCCCCAGAACCTACAGGGAAGACGTGGCCGAACTGGAGAACCTGCATGAGCAGACCCATAGGCAGCAGGAAGGGGTTCCACCAGAGAGGAGTTCTGTGCTGCACAGAAGTAGTGCCTTCCTCTTGAGGGTCTTAGGCAGCAGGCCCAGGACCAGGCACCTGGAAAGGAGTCCAAAGCACAATTGGGAGAATGGTCTCCTTTACAGTGAGCTTAAGGTTGCTGAGCCTTGGGTAGCCCATGTGCTGGTGGAACGCCAGTGCTTCAGAACCTACCTAATGGGTTTGGCTCATGATGTTCCTTTTGCAGGACATTTGGGGAAGTGCAAGACCTTTGACAGACTTGTCACCCACTTTTTCTGGCCCCAAATGAGGAGGCAATCAGATGCTTTTTGTAGGTCTTGTCAGACTTGCCAGGCAAGTAGAAAAAGTGTGGGGTATAAGGCGCCGCTCCAACCATTCTCTGTTATGAGCACCCCTTTTGAGTGGGTGTGCATTGACATTGTGGGGCCTCTGGATTCCAAGACAGCCATGGGCAACAGGTTCATATTGTTGTTGGTGGACCATGCCACCCGGACAGTACCCGTTGTGGCCCTAGCACTGATGGGGATCCAGGTGCAGGAGTGTGGAGTGAACTACAAATTCACCACTCCTTACCACCCCCAGAGTAATGGGTTGGTTGAGAGATTGAACCATACCCTGAAAGTCATGTTTGGGGGTCTGTCAGAACCCATGAGGTATAAGTGGGACATACTCTTGCTATGCCTTCTCTTCGCCTACAGAGAGGTAATGCAGAAAGGGGTTGGCTTTAGCCCCTTTGAGGTGTTGTATGGGCACTCTGCGAGTGGACCTCTCCGTCTGGTCAAGTAGGGCTGGGAGGAAGCTTCTAGGAAGCCAACCCAGGATTTATTCAGTTATATGCTGGCCTTCCGAAACCAGACAGACCGCTTCAGGAAACTCGCTTAGGTGAACCTAGAAGCAAGCCAGGAGGACGTGAAATGTTCATACGACCAGAATACCACTTTGGTTGAGTTTCAGCCTGGTAAGACAGTGTGGGTGATGGGACCAGTAGAGCCTGTGCTCTACAAGAAAAGTAGTCTTGTAAGTGCACTCACCTGCCAGGTTTAAACCTTTCCTTTCACTACGTGTAAGGCACCCCTAAGGTAGGCCCAAGGTACCCCAATGGCAAGGTGCAGTGTAATTGAAAGGTAGGACATGTGCTGTTGTGTTTTACATGTCCTAATAGTGAAATACTGCTAATTACATGTTTCACTATTGCAAGGACTATCTCTCCTATAGGGTATCATTGGAGCTGCCGTGTAACCTCTCACAACTGTAACTCCCAATTGGGAAGAGATAGAGATTTGGAGTTATGGGTCCCTGAATTTAAAAATACATTTTTTAGTAAAGTTGGTTTAAAGTGTGCGTTTGAAAAGGCAACTTTTTGAAAGTGGGCATTTTCTTGCTTTATCACTCTGTGCCTCTGCCTGCCTGTGGAACCCATGTCTGAGGGAGGGTGGCAGTTGGGCTGTTTGTGCATTCACTCTAGAAAATCACACAAAGGGAGCTGAGGTGTGCCCTGCATATCATGATGGGTAATCACCAGGCTGATGGGTCTTCCTGAGCTATGGTGGTGGGAGAAGTTCTTACTGACACCTGAATAGGGCTGTGCCTGCCCTCACACAAAGCTGTCTCCACTACCCTGCAGTGTGCCTGGAGCCAGGTCAGGGAAAGGCAGAATATTTTGCACTACAAACACTTTCCTTTCCTACTTTAAAGACAGAAAGGGGTATACATATTGGACCTCTAACATTCTCAAATTAGAATACTTCTGAACTAAAGGATACTCTACTAAGAAGAAGAGCTGGATACGCTGTCAGAAGGAACTATCACTCTGCTGTTTTGCTTTGCAGTGTTTGCTTGGCGCTTGCTTATGCAGTCTTGAGTAGTGTAAGGACTGGACTTTGCTTTCTACATCCTACTTTCAATGTTCTCTAAAGGTTTGTGTGTGCTTTCCTTCTGTGTGTTCTGACCTGCCAAGTGCTGTCAAATCAGTTCTGGGCCATTGGAGGTGGTTTTACTGCTAAGAACCAAGAAAATCCATGCATCGATTCTCAGCACCTGTTTTTCTGACACAGCACCACTGTGCCATTCAAAAATCAATGCATTGCTGGGGTGCAGTTGAAAAATCGATGCTATGCATGCCATGCCATGCAGTTTAAAGCCCCTGCAATCCTGTGTCATGAGCACTGTGTCACTGATATCCGTTGTGCACGCTCCGACTCCAACGTTGCCCCCTGCTGTGTGGCTTAAGAAATTGATGCATCACCTGCTTCACAGCTGGAAAATCGACACAGCGTCTGTACCGCCGCATCGGCCCAGTGCATCCGTGTTTTCGGTGCATCAACCCTTTGTGCCAAGTTCTTCATCAATGTAGCATTAAGGAACAAAAACCGCATGTCCTGAGCTCTATGCATCACCTCCCCTCACAGTAAAGAACTGACACATTACCTTCCATGTGCTGCAGAAAGAAACAGGCGCATCATCACCCCTGCCAGTAAGGAACCGATGCATCACCTTCTCTGGGAGTAAGGAACCAACGTATTGCTTTGTTTTTCCGACACCTCTCCTCCCCTGCGTCTGTTTTTGTCTTTAATTTTGTCTTATCCCAGGTAATTTGTGATAAAAGTGACACATCCATAGTTTCCTATGGAATTAACTATTCTGAACCTTTTAAAAGGGATTTCTTTGCTTGTGTATGTTGGATTTTGTCATTTTGGTCTTGCTTTATTATGATAAATATTGGTTAATTTTATAAACTTTCGTGGTGTCCATTTGTAGTGTTTTCACAGTGTTACTCTGTGTGTGTGTGTGTGTGTGTGTGTATGAATACTTTACACATTGCCTCTGAGATAATTCTGACTGCTCATGTCAAGCTACCAAGGGTTGAGCAGGGGTTATCTTAGCTTTGTGACTCCTTTCACCTGGTTAGAATAAGGGTCCCTACTTGGACAGGGAGCAAAGCTCTGCCAACTAGAGACCCCCATTTCTGAGAAGAATAGAGGACCAAAGAAGGACTGCCCTCCTGCCCTTGCACCACACAAAGACAGGCTGCACCATTAAGAGGACTTCACCTGCTCCACCTTTGGTCTGTGCCTGTGGCTCTTCACCCAGGGAATGTTGAAATGTTGATTTCCCAGCTTCACCAAGACCAGTGACAACGAAAATTAATCTTCTGATCTCCTGGAACCAGCTTCAGACAAAAAGAGATGAAAGAGCCGAAAAAGACAAGTTGTTAGCCGCCACAGATGTTTTGCAACTACCAGTCACCAGGCACAACAAAGGACAAATCTGAAATAGCCAAAACCTGCACCAAGTCTCACAGATCTGGGAAAGCAGTCCAAATTTGGCATCTTTGGTGTGTTTTCCCCATTTTTTTTTCCTTCTGACCTTCTGTGTTTGACTGTGAATTGCATTTTGTTTTGCTGGTTTTAGGACTCTGGGCTGTCCAAGGGACACCAGCCCCCAAAAAACGTTTGCGTCCAACTGCGGTGCAGCGTGATCAGTAGTGCAACACCAGCTGTCTGACTACAGCAATGTAGAGGACTTTGAGGGACCCCGATTTCCATGGTCAATGTTGCTCCACATCACTCATGGTCCATGGAAACTCTACCGAGAGACCTCCATCGACAGCCCCACAACAAGAGCATAATTTTGAGCATCTTTGCCTGCATCTCTCAGCATCAGGACCACTTCATTGCCTTCTATGGAGGTTGTCCTGTAACGTTTGAAACCTGCTTCAAAAATAAACTGGTGGCCAGGTAACTGTCCAAAGTATCCTTTCTGACTCCCTAGACGCTATCCCTGATGGATTTGGTCACCCAAGATGGGCATGAGTACTCGTACTAACTCTTTCAAACTTTTCAAAAGTGTTCAAACTTTACATTTGCCAGTGCTTGTTGGTGGTTGCCTTTAAAAGTGATCAAAAGTTCTAAAATCTGTTATCTCCTGAACCCTCTGGTGGATTTTAATGACCAAGGTCTCTAAAAATTCATACAAATACGCTCTCTGGGGCCGATTCACAGAACTAATCTGAGACAAAATCCTAAATGTACTACTTTTGGTATTCACAGAAGGCATTTAGTAGTAGTAAAGTTAGGATTTTGTCTTAAGTTTGACTTAAGACAGATTTAAGACAGACGTAAGACAAACTTAGGACAGACTTAAGACAGACTTAAAACAAAATCCTAACTTTACTACTACTAAATGCCTTCTGTGAATACCAAAAGTAGTAAGTTTAGGATTTTGTCAGAGATTACTTCTGTGAATCGGGCCCTATGTTTATAAATTATTGTTGTGACTTTTTATTTGTGTGTGGTTTTCTTATTCCATTGTTTTGTGTTGTTAAATGCTTCACACCAAGTTCCTTTGCCAAGTCTGCACTGCTCACAGCCACAGCTACCCATGGTTGAGATACGGTTAAGTAAATGATACTGACTGAACCCAAAACGGTATCTGCAAGTGTACTTCATGATCAGGCTCTACAGCTCGATCACTGACTGAGAATGAACTAGGGTCTCCCTGGATAAACATTTCAACCAAACCATTGATCAACTAATAAAACCTATTACTAAATAACCTACAGACAATTCAATTTGGGTTGAATACTATGTATCTAATTAATAACATATACTAAATAGTGCTCCATGCTAGTTCAATGTTTTCCACTGAGCATTTGAAAATAGATATTTTTGTATAAAGTATGGCCCCTACGTTGATGAACTTTCAGTTTCATTCTGCCTTGGTTCTGTTCTCCTTTACAATTTCAGCGAAAATAGCATGTTGGTTGAAATGGAGCAAGGTTACAATAGGTACAAACAACATTCAATGATTATGTCCCACTTTCCACATTCATATACATTATGCTCGCTCTTGTACGATGGGCCAGATGTACTAACATTAGGAATACTTTGCTATTATCTCTGAATCCCAATTAGGAAATTTGTATTCCTAATGTTCAAAACTTTGTATTTCTTAATAGCGATTCCTAGTAGGTCACAAAGCAACCTACCTCATGAATATTAATAAACTAGGTTGGAATTTGTGACCCATTAGGGATAGGCGCGATCACAGGGATGGTGGCCTGCTTGGGTCAGCGGACCACCATGTCTGTGATTGCTTTTTAATAAAGCAATCTTTTTAAATGCAGCCCATTTTCCTGAAAGAAAAATGAGATGTGTTTCAAAAATCAAAATGAAACGTTTAAGTATAATTTTTTTAGAACTGCTCTGAAAATATATTTTTTCATTCTCAAAGGGGAAGAGTTCCTGAGGGACACCTTCCCATTTGCAAAAGGGTTACCACTACTTTTGTACTGGTGGTAAAGTATTGCTGTAATGCGACCAGAATTAAGTCGCAAAACAGTAATACATTCCATACCAATTCAACATTTGGAAGTGGCGCCCTCTACAAACCCCCTCCAAATACTGAATTGCAAACACAAACTGTGATTAGGTAGCTTGTTACTGAATCTCAATTTGAGCTTTGTACATTTAAAAAAGTATTTTTGCTGCCAGAAACGTCCCGCTTCTGCAAAAAAAGTAACAATGCTTTGTTCATCTGGCCCAATATTCCTGAGACTGTGAGCATTGGAAGGGGAGCGGCCCTCAATCGATGTGTGCATGTATACATTCTTTTAAGAGCACTTTTCTTGTAAGCTCATAAGGGGTCTAACATTCTAAGGAAGGTTTGATGTGCCCGGCAGAACATTAAAATTGTACATGATTGTCATGTAAAGCGATGGCTGAGCTACATGTGACCTTAATGTCTTAACTTCGATGTCTCAATGCCATGGAAATGTGTAAAATAATGAACTCATAGTTTTCTTAATTTAATAACATCATGTTGAGACTTTTGGGTAAGCATGTGATCTGTACAAAAGATTTAGTATTTAATTTAATTCTGACACTTATTGTATTAAACAGGACCCGAACGTTGCCAAGCACTCAGCTGCCGAGAGTTTGAAAAGCATCTTGTTTTACTTTGGCTTAAGAACAATGCGCGTATTATATTGATTTAAAATCCATTTCAATGTTTCGTTTTTTTTTGCCAGCTAACAGCAATGCAAAGATAGCCCTGCTCAGTGTCACATATTTTTAACACAATTGTTTGGAAAGACTGCCTTTTTCAGAGCCTACTGCCCTCTTGCTATTATTTTATTCCTTAGCACGTTCTCTTTGCAACGTTTCTAGAGCTTATATCCCTTATGATATCGTGTTCTTAGACTTTTTGGCTTGCCGAGCCCTCATGGTTCTGCCCTTATCATTGAACGTTGTTTCCAGATCACCACATGTCTGGGGATGTTTGTTTAAAACATTCAGCCATTTCTGTGGCCAGGCATTGTTTGTTCACAATGAACGAGAAGTGAAGCTTCAGGGAAGTGATGGATGAGGCTTACATGTGATTAATGCTTTAAATTAGTTTGATAGCTGAGGGCTGCTGACTGCAAGGCTGTCATATATAATGAATACAGACGCAAAAGTATATAGGACAGTTCCATATTCATAAGACTTGCGCCATGTTCTCAATGTGGCTCCCGTCTGTAGCCACTCGCTGCCAGTTATTGTACAAGCAAATGAGATCTTAGTACATAAAACATTTAAAAACCTAAAATAGTTCATTGATCAGTAAAAATATGTGTCATTATTTAAAAAATAATGGGCCTGATTCACAAACTCAAATCTACTGTCATTTGTATTTGCACACATGGGTTTCTGCCTACCACAGGTTATCCATCTCCAACTATTTGAAATTCCCAACTCTATTTGGAGATTTAAGAATAATATGCTTTTCTGCCGGGGTCCCAGGATCACGAGGCCTGGATGTGCTGGCATTAGTAGGGGAACATTCCCCAGGTTCAGTTAACATGGGACAAAAACTCCAATGACAGCTTCCGCTCAGTGAGTGGGATCTCATTTGCAATTATCCCCATAGCTCTTTCAAGCATAGTGTCTATTGTCACTGTTGTGTGTGAAATGGCCGTTGGCCCAGAAGCTACCCCAATAGCTTTTTTTTCCCCATTAGGAGTAACTTTATTGTTTGATTAATAAAAATCATTACAATGGTGAACATGCGAGCATTATAAAACATATGTCATTAATAGTTGTTAAAATATTTACATTTGTACCATCACAATGGGAATGAAAGATAACATTCATCAGAAAACGATTTAAAATCCTAAAAACCTATTTATAAAAGTAGTTGTAAACCTTAGTTATCCGTTCTAGTTTTTCCATCTACTCGAACCACAGGCAGACATTTGCTATTAAGAAGCAACAATTAATAACTTTTGATAATATAGTTCAGTGTTTGTGGTGAGGATCATGGGGTTACAATCCATTTATGTAATGAGCTCCCTGCATACGGTGTTCCAAAGGATTCCAGGGATGCACAGGAAAAACAAGTCAACCCATGCGCCGGGGCCTTTGTCAGCCATTCTTGTGTAGTACAGAGGGCTATGCAAATCGGAAAAGAGTACAACATGGGCGCAGGGCTTCGTCTGTCTTTTGATGGTTAACCGTTAGTGGCTTACAGGGTCTCACTATTTGTAAATTTTCTTGCTGTTCCTGTAACAAACTTAGTGAACCTGATGCTAAGCTGTGGATTATCTGGGTTCATTGATGCTAGAATAGCCTGATGGCGTGTACGAACACCAAGTTTGTTCCATTCGCTCTTTATCAATTTCCTTCGGCCGTCATGAGCTGCAGGACAAAGACATACCACGTGCTCGATTGTTTCTGTACTGCTCCCGCAGTCTCTGCACGTTACAGTTGGATTTGCACACCGCCATCTTGGCAGGTGATACAGAAATGGCCATTCACCCATTCTGAGGGCCAACAATCTTTTTTTCCACAGCACTGAGTAGGTACATGACAGATGTGGTCCCATAATCCCTGGCTTGAATCCCCAATAGCTTAAGGTTTGCCCATATCCAATAAATGCAACGCTCACCTTCTGTACACACTCTATGGGTTGCTACTCACTAAGACGCTAGACAGAAACCAGGCCAAAGAGAGTGGGCCAGGCTCAGCCCAGCCTCATCCTGCTGCAGATGGGTGCAGAAGGGCCCGCTCTTGGCCAGGTCTTTGCCCAGGTGCACGCCCAGGTGCATCCCACGCGTTGCAGGACTTCCAAAGAGCTTATAGCCCTGTCTTCTCGCAAAGCAGTCTGGGGGACATAGTCCCACCCCAGACAGGAGTTTGCAGAGTCGGTAGTGCGGACAGAGATCTGCCAAAAGCAACCAGAAATAAGCATAGTATTAAGGGCATACATCCACACCTCCTGACATGAGGGGTTAGGGAAACATACAACTCAAAAAATACTGTTAGTAACCTTATGGCTATATTTTAGGCATACTCTGGACCAAAACTGCAATAGTCACTCAAGCTCAACCATCCAGATATTCAAATAATTTTGATCCCTAATTTCTCAAAAACTACTTAATGGATTTACACCAAATCACAAAAAATATGCTTTCGGAACCAAGATCTAACTTTCTGCCAAATTTTGTGTTCCAAGAAAGTCTATGGAAAATGCATAGGTATTTGGTGTTTTAGGACCCACCCATTTTCGCGGCCCCTGCTTGACAGATTTCCTCGAAACTTTCCATGAAGAAACTAGGCAAAAATAAGCACTTTTAAAAAAAAGTTTTGTGAAGATTCATCAATGGCACCAAGGTTATTACCAAACTAAAAAAGGCATATTCTGCCGACACATAGACCTCACTGGTATATCCATTTGTATTTCTATATCTGTATCTGTATCTCTATATTTATACATACACACACACACACATATATATAGATTATACATATAGATAAAACTTCAAGCTAAATAGATATGGAATTAAGAATAAAAAAAAATACTAGATTTCTCATGTATACTTACCTTCACGATGTTGGGGTTGTCGATATTCTGGATACAATATTTTGGCAGGATGATATTTTAAATGTTATATTGTGACAAAATACAAACCACTATCAAAATAAAATGCCTTCACCTAAATAAGGCATTAGCAGCCACAGCAGCATGTACCTACTAGCACAAATGAAGCATTAATAGCTATAAATCTCCCAAACACACCATGAATTACCATTCAAAGAGCAGCTTTAAATATGTTTTGGAGTAAAAAAATTATTTCAGAAGTATGTTCACATGCACAAAGTACATATTTTTCAATTAAATATGTCCTTTTCTATTTTGAGTATAACACTCCAAGTATATTTTTGTTTTCCGCACGCACACTGTAAGACTTATCAAATGAGTTGTGCATGGCTTCCACTGTAAGGATCCATAGATGTGTAGTGCTGTATCTATCAATGCGGCTAGCTCGATCCGCTGAGTTGCATAAAATGCTGGACTGTACTTCAGAGAGCTACCTCCTGGGTGTGGGTAAGTTACTAGTTAACCGTTGGTCACCTCTGCTCTGGAGAGTGGAGAAGGTGACCATGTGGAAAGAGGTAATTGACAGTGTGAATGCACTGGGATTGGATGTACACACTGTGGGGCATCTATAAAAAGAATAAAAATTAAAGGAAGTGGGTGAAGGATAGGTGCGACCTAGGGGCAATAACAAATAATGATCAGGGCCCTCGCATCCCCTTGAGACTGCCACCTCCCCAGGGCCAATACTTTAAAGTGCAGGGCCACGCAGCAACCCCCACAGCCCCAGGGGCTTTTTTTCTTTACAATGCGTGTGGGGACCCCAGCCCCCCATGCAGTCCCGGGAACTGCCACCTCCTTGGAATTAATAGTGTGAAATGCATGGGGCCCCCTGTGATGCCCTGCTGCCCCGGGGTCCTCCAACGCCCCGGGGCTAATTTTAATTACAATGCATTGGTGGTTCCAGCCCCTCTATGCAGCCCCGGGGACTGCCACCTCCCCGGGGCTAACAGTGTGAAATGTGGGGGAGCCATGCGGCCCCCACGAGCCCAGGTACCACCACCTCCCAGGGGCTAGTATCAAAAAATGCAGGGGGCTTTGGACCCACGCTGCCCCGGGGAACACCATCTCCCTGGGGCTATTTAAAAAATGTGAGGGGTCTGCATGGCCCCCCTCCAGGAGCTGTAAATGGCCCTGGGGACCACCACCCCGCAGGCCTGGCTACATCAATGTCCTGGGGTGCCCAACCCGGGAAATTGCAGTTTGCTATGGGATGGCAGGAGTACTGCCATTTGAGATGTAATCACTGATGTCACTGACATGTCATGAGTGATTTAATATGTGAGATCATAAGCAGTTCATTGCGGGGGTGTAAGTTATAGTTAGCTCAGGTAAGTATAACTGCTGAATTTCAGTGTTTGCTTTTTTTTTTTCGGTAATCCTCATATACCATTATTGGAAGTCTTGATGGGAAACTGGCAACCTCAACGCGTTTTGGTCTTCCTGATCCTGCTCTGGTATTTTAGTCGGCCAATAGCGAGGTGGTATACCTGGTCCCTCAAGTAGCCATTGCTTTCTCAGCCATACTCCATTTCACACTCTAGTTGGCGCCCCATGCTACTTTGAAGTCAAGAGAAACCCGCAAGGCCCCAGATAAATCATTGGAAAACCAATCATCCATCTTGCCATGCCACAAGGGCCGCCCAAACTTTAACCAAACTTGTAGGATCGCATGCCATGTCAGATTTGCTGGTAAAAATAATTTGTGGTAAACAATTTGGAAAAATGGGGGGTGTTGGGTCCTTCCATGCTCTACAAATTTCGCGCCTTGCAAGGAGCATAACATAGAAGACAAATTTAGTGAGGGGATCGTTTACATTATAACCCTTAAATAACTCTGATAGTATAGTATTTGTAGTTATCTCCAGGGGCGTTGAAACGACCCCTTCTAAAATGTCACTAATCTTTCTCCAGTAGTCTTTTATCTCGGGGCATTCGGCGAACATGTGGACATCGTTCGCATCGGGGTGGCTGCATCTTGGACAGTGGTATTCTGAATTGGTAAATTTCCCTAATTTCTTTGGAGTTATGTAAACTCTGTACATAGTATACATGTGGTTTCTTTTTAGCGTCGCAGGTTTGACTACGGATTGTAGGAGGGTAAAGGAGTCAAACCACAAGTCCCTGATATTTCCACTATCAGAGGTTAAAACATTATTCCAGAGTTTTCGTGTTTCGGATTCCGTCAGGTCCTCCCCCTCAAGAAAAGCTGAATACCAATATGCGATTTGACTTTTCCACCTTCCGATCCTGGTCACTGCATCAAATTTGATGTTCGGATTTATATTGTCTCGGAAACTAGTTGACCACCATCCAGATAGCTGGTAATATTTAAACCTGGTGAGTGTTCCCCCAGTCAAGTTAGAGAGCGCTTCCCAACTCAAAAGCTGTAGGTCCCCCCAGCATTCCAACCCTGCTAACTTCAATGGTCGGGACAAAAGATCATCAAGACAAGCTGGAGTCCCTGGAGAATCCCATATCGGGGCCTGCACTGCATAATATGGAACATTAAGCTTTTTCCTAACAAATACCCAATTTCTTAGGGCTGTCCCCAAAAGCTTAAGCCTTACTCTTTAAAAAAACATTTGGGTCCCCAAACTTAAAGAGAAAAAAATCTTGTCCCTGTGGGATGTCCTGTAACAATGCTGAAAATAATACCCCCAAAGATGATTGATCAATTTTACCAGCTAATAACCTAAAATGTTTAAAGTGGAGAGCATGGCAGTAGATGAATAGGTCTGAAAAAGCTAGCCCTCCCGTTCTTAGACTTCTCCTGAGTTTTTTCCAGGCAATTCGTGAAGCTTTTGAGTTCCAGATAAAGGACCCCAATTTCCCTTGTAGCTTTTTAATTGACAGAGAAGGAAAAGATAAAGGTATAGAATTAAATAGAAACGTGATCTTTGGAAGGATGATCATCTTAGTTAGATTCACTCTCCTGAAAATATTTAAAGGGAGGGATGACCACCGATGAAGTAGGGCCCTGACATCTTTGATGACTCTGTCCAGGTTAACTTTTGACATATCTTCGATCTTTTTAGCTAAATAAACTCCCAGATACCTCATTCTTGTTTTAGTGCCAGCCGTCCCTATCTCCTGGTTCCATTCCATAATCTCTGTCTTGTCTTTGTTGATTGTATACCCGGAAATCTCTCCAAAGCTTTCTGCTAAGTATATTAGTCTAGGAAGAGCTTCCTCGGGATTCGAGGTGTACATCAACAATTCATCCGCGTATAACGCAAATTTTAATTCTAAATCAGCAATCTTGAATGGTTTAATTAAAGGATCTGATCTAAGCAAGCATCCAAAAGGTTCGATATATAAATTAAACAAAAGGGGAGATAGGGGGCAGCCCTGCCTAGTTCCACGGGCGATGGATATCTGATCTGTGAGGAACCCGTTTATTAAAATTTTAACACACGGTGCACAGTATAAGGATTTAATAGCTGTTATAAAATTATTGGGGAGGCCAAAACTGGCCAAGGCCGTCCATAGATATGCCCACTCCACCTGGTCGAATGCCTTAGCGGCATCGACCGCGACAAGAGTCAAGGGCAACTATTTCTCTATAGCAACGTCTATTGCAGCAGTGACTTGGAAAGTTAATTCGTTAAGTTGCCTGTCCGGGATGAAGCCCCTCTGATCACAATGAACAATAGATTTGACTACCTTGGCTAGTCTTGCCGCCAATGTTCCGGCAAAGATTTTGTAGTCCACATTTAATAAAGAAATCGGTCTATAGGACTAGATCTTTACAGGATCTTTATTCGGCTTCAATAGTAAGGTAACTGTGGCTTCAGCCCATGAATGTGGTGCCTGCTCCCCTCGTATTAAAATTCCGTTGAACAATAACGTTAGATTTGAAACTATTTGATCCAAGACTATCCTATATAGTTCCACTGGGAGCCCATCGGGGCCTGCTGCTTTGCCTTTAACCATCTTAGAAATTTGAGCCCTTACTTCTCCTTCCCTTATCTCAGAACTGAGGAAAGATCTATCCTCCTCTGACAGCTCAGGGAGCTGTATCTTACCTAACCAGTTTTCCACCTGCTGTCTGCTCTGGGCCAAGTTAGTTCTATATAAATTTTCCATATACATGTTGGCCTCATCCCTTATGAGCTCATCATCATATGTAATTTCCCCTGTGCTGGCCCGGGATAAGCTATCAATCTGATTCCTAGATGTATCTGCTCGAGCCTTCCACGCCAATAGACGGCCACATCTCTCCCCATATGAGAAGTGCTGGAGCTTGCTAGCCTCCCATCTATCTTTCAGAACTTTATCGAGATCTGCTTGAAACTCTGCTCGTAGGGTGTCTAATTCTTTTTGTAGATTAACTCTAGTCTGTAACTGGTCTATTGATGCTCTCTGAAACTCCTGTTCTTTTAATTTAATCATCAATAGACGTTCTTCCATCTTCTCCTTTGTGTGTTTGTTCCTCCTTATCGTCAGAGTACTCAACAGGCCTCTGATAAAGGCCTTGAATGCTTCCCATACTATCTGTTTACTTGTAGACCCATTGTTGAGCCTAAAAAACTCCTCCGACTGTGTTACTAAATCCAGCTTAACCCCTTCTTGTAATAACAATGTTCTGTCCAAAGTCCACCTCCTCTGCTGTATCTTCTGTTTAAGCTGGATTACCATCTCAACAACTGAATGATCGGACAGAATAGCCGGGATATAAGATATGGAGTCTACTACAGAGAAGAGTGCCTTGTCTAATAGGAAAAAGTCTATTCTAGAATGATGACCATGTCTTCTACTATAGAAAGAATAGTCCTTTTTTCCCTATATTTTTGGATCTCCAAATATCTATAAGGTTATAATCCCTCATAATATTCTTGAGCTCTAGTCTGGATTTTTGAAGTGGAGTAAATCTTACCCTGGAAGTGCGGTCTAATTTTTCGTCAAAGATCAGATTGAAATCACCCCCTAATATTATTGGCCCGATAGTCTCCACAAGGCTAGCTTTAAGTTTTGTAAGGGACCCCGGAACGTCTTGGTTCGGCCCGTAATATACAGCACATACAAAGGGAGTCTGCCCAGTCATTAGGGAAGCCACCAACCACCTCCCAGAACAATCTGTCTCAGATTTCACTAACCTTATCCCGGCATTGGCTCTAATTAATATAGCTACACCTCTTGTACTGCCTCTTTGCTCTGAGCAGATAGTATCTTGTATCCATTTACATTTTTTAAAAATGGACTTACATTCTTCCTTCTCTAGGTGTGTCTCCTCAAGCAGGCAAACCTGTGCTCCTGAGTTATATAAATAATCGTTCACCCTATGTACCTTCCTCCTATCCCTTAAACCATTCACGTTCCAGCTAATAATTTTTATTTTGTGTGTCATATTGACCATATAAACCGTCCTTCAACCAAAAAACTCACTTTCCAGCTTCCAACTGAGATATGATATATCTCTTTATGTACATGAGTATTATTTTTTCCCTTTTTTTCCCCTGCCACCCAACTTACTGCCCACCTCCCATGAGAGCTCTCTGACGTCTGACGTCTAATCGGATTCCCTTTAAATAAACAGCAAGTAGGCACCGAAAAGTGATCTCTAAAATTATGCTTATACCCTTTTTTTTGTATACTCTGTGTGTATATATATATATTTTTTTTTTCCGATTTCTTATACGTATGTATTATTTGTTTTCATTTTCCCTTTATTCCCCTCCTTTTATCTAACTCAAGTTCCCCCCCTCTCTAGAGGACTGACGCGGGCTATTACTTGGGGGCATTATATTTTTTTCCTAGGATTAATGTATCAAAAAACTCGCTTATATACATGCCTCATGTATCATAGCAGCATGTTATCAAAGTGGGAAGTATGAAAAAACAAATCGAGCTCTAACGGGAGCTCTCTCGCATTAAGGTTAGGAAAGTATCCACTTCTTCAGGTGATGAGAAATTATGCGTTTTATTTCTCCAGACCACCCTTAGGGAGGCTGGAAATTTCATCTGCACCTGTGCGCCCATACTCCTCAGGTCTGGCATCCTATTCCCCAACTCCCACTGTCGCTGTGCAATTACCTTCCCTACATCTGAACGGATAAGATAGTTAACAGAATCTATTCGAAGTGTTGTGTCAGACAAAGCCCTGCTCAAAATCAACTCTTTTACGGAATATGTATGAAAGTTTACCAGAACCTTCCTAGGAGTTTTCCTCTCAGCATGGCGCCTAAAGGGGTCTCAATGGGCCCTTTGAATCTCTGCCTCTAGATCTATATCAGGGCTGTCTTTAAGGACTCCCTCTCAAAGAAGCTTACATATGAGTCCCTTAACGTCCCCATTCTCAGCCCCCTCCGGGATTTTTAAAAATGTCAAGTTGTTTCTCCTGGAGTGGATTTCAAGTCTCTCAACATCCATCTGGAGAGCCCTGTTCTGAGTTCTGAGAGTCTCAATGTCTCTTTCGTGCCTTTTAGAGGCCCCTGTAAGCAAGGTGAGTTCTTCCTCCAAAATGCCAGTCCTTTTACAGACGTCATCGAGCTTGGCCTCCAAATTAGAGCATTGCTCTTGGATACTTCTTTGATTCGCCTCTGAGATATCAAATTTGCACAGTAGATCTCCTCTCAAATTAAGGAGGAGGGACTCTACTTGTGAAAGACCACCATCTGGAGTAGCCATCGCTGACTTACCTCCTTTATCACTCCCAACCAGCTGGATCCCGTCGTCCACCACCTGGGTATCAACAACTACCATAGCCCCTATAGTGGGCGCTGGAGATGGCATGGCTTGGGTTTTTTGAGTCTCTTGCGAGGAATTTTGGGTGAATAGCCCTTCTTCAGATAGCGTCTGATCCTCTATACCTGCCACCGCCGTATATCTGTTTTCCAGACTCACCGATGGAGACACAGTGGATTGTACTACTAGCTGAGTGTCCGGGGTGGTGACCGTGGGGTCCAGATTGAGAGTAGGGGATAGAGTGGGTAAAGTGGAAGATTTTCCCCCCTTGGGACCTACCACCTGCTCCATGATTTTAAAATATGATTTTAGAGATGCTGTGAGGTCATAAGCAGTTCATTGCGGGGGTGTAAGTTATAGTTAGCTCAGGTAAGTATAACTGCTGAATTTCAGTGGTTTTGTACGAGTGAAATCTGAATCTAACTATAACATCCCTGTAACCTTTGTTTTTTTTCATTGAATGTCTAAGGTTTTTAAAATTCTGTTTCCTAACTATAATGTCCCTGTAACCTTTGTTTATACCAGTGAATTTCTAAGGTTTTTCAAATTCTATTTCCTAACAATAACGTCCCAATATCCTCTGGTTTTTTAAGAGAATTTCTATGGTTTTTAACTAGTAATCGCGTTTTAGAGTGTTTGAGAAAGGGGGCGGGCCTCCAGCCGGCTCTCAGGAATCCTGCTCTGTCAGACTTACTGGAGGTAACAGGAGGACTTCTTGGGTCCCAAGGACCCTCAGCATCCAAGAAGACTTCATCCCCTGACAAGTACTGTGCCAGGAGGTGTGGTTGCAGAGTGGTGAAGAAATGGTGCGTGGTCTTTGAAGACTTCTCAGCAATCCCACAGTTTGGGACTTACTGGAGATAACAGGAGGGGTTCCTTGCCCCCAAGGTCACCCAGCAGCCAACGAGGCTTTATCCCCCAATCAGTAGTGTGCCTGGAGGAGCTTTTGCAGAGTGGTGAAGAAAGGGGGGGACTGTTGACCACTCAGCAATCCCTCTGTGCGGGACTTACTGGAGGAAGCAGGAGGGGTAGTTGGCAACCAAGAACCTTCAGTAGTCCAGGGGATTGCAGGAGGCACGTTTTCAGAGTGTTGGAGAAATGGGGTAGGCCTCTGTTGACCTCTCAACAATCCCACTGTGTGGGACCTACTGGGGTAGTTGGCCTCCAAGGACCCTCCCAATATATGGGGATTTCATCTCACAATTAATAGTGCTGCAGGAAGAGCATTTGCAGAGTGGTGGTGATGGTAAAGATGTGTAGAATGATTCCGTCCTACAACATTAGCCATTTAAAGAATACACCATTCGAATAGCAAAGTATCCCATATCCAATTTAATATCGCTGAATAGTTCCTTGGTGTGTTTCCACTTGCTTAAATGTGGTTTGTCAGGGCATCTTTTTTTCGTCTTTGAGTCGCTGGTAGAATTTGTTCAGGGCGGACTTGAAAGCGACTTGGTCTGTGGTGTTTCTGCTGGTGCGCCATCTTCTCTCCAGTAGTTTGCAGCTGGGTTTCATTGCACTGAGTTCTGGCATGTACCAGATGGCATGTTTGGTGGCTTTGTTTGATAGGGGTGACTTGGTTGGCAGTGTTGGTGATCCAGGTGGTGAAGTTCTGGACTGCTTGTTCCAGATTGGTTGCTGGGTCAGGCTGGGGTGTGTTGAGGGCGTCCATCCATTTGGTGTGTGTTACTATTTACCAGTTCTGGAAGGGGGCGTTTTTAAGGGTTGGCGGTGATGCATTGTGATCCTGTGATGGTGAAGTTTATGATGGAGTGGTCGGTCCAGGTGAGTTCTGTGGCATGGTTATATTTTACTTTTTCGTTGGCTGTGAAATTCAGGCCCTGCTCTGTGTGTGGGGTTGGTAACCAGCTGGGTCAGGCTGAGGTTGCTCATGCGTTCCAGGAGGTTGGTAGAGTTAGTGTCCGTGGGGTCGTCCAGGTGGAAGTTGAGGGCTCTGAGGAAGATGTAGTGCTTGGACATGATGGCTAGTGAGATGATGAAGTCAGTGATGGCATCGCAGTAACTGGTGCGTGGTGCCTGCGGGTCTGTAGGTGATGGTGCCTCTGATGGTCATTCTTTCATCGGTGTGAATTTGGAAATTGAGGTGTTCCATGGTTGGTGTGATGTCATCCTTGGTGGTGGTTCATTGGATTGTTTCTTTGTGGGTGATGGTTATGCCTCTACCCTGTTTGTTGGTGTGGTTTAGGTGTGCCATCTAGTAGCCATTAGACATTGTGGTGGCAATGTCAGGGGCGAGGGTAGTGATGGGATCCCAGATGTCAGTGGCGTGTTTGCAGAGAAACTGGGTGTTGAGCAGGAGTCATGGGAGAGGTTCTGGGCATTTGCGGTGGTGAAGTGGGTATCTGTGAAGGCAGGAAATCCTGAGTTGCAGGTGAAGAGAAAGCGTCAGCAGGTAAACAGCCCTGCTGTTGAATGAGGAGAAGTGAAGCTGCAGTTTTTGCTGAGTCCAGAGTCCAGGGTTCGGAGTTCAGTGGCGGAGTACCTGTGGGTGACAGATGTCCAGGGTTCCTGAGCTGGGAGTGGTCTAGACACAGAGGGGCGCAGAAGGGATGGTCTTTGGTGTGCCTTCGACACCTATCACCTGACCATATAACCTACATCAGCATTTTGATTCCACAAACCATACATATTGGTTCACATGGTATTTATTTGCAATGCTTTACATTGCCATACAACATTCATGTAAAGTCAGACCTATTGGTGTTGGCAATGTCTGTTTTTACTGTTGAATTCCGTGATATTACCACAAGCATTGCCTGCAGCATTCACAACGGAGCGCAGTTTCCCATACCTTGCATAATACTCTTACAGTGTGTTTACTTTTAAAGGTGCTTTTATTGCTCTCCTTCTAGAGGATTTCATTTTGGATGAATGGTGAAAAGCTGGTCACAGAATTATTTTACATTTATTTAGTCTATTGAGTCACACTCACATGGATCATGAAATAGGGTTCAGGTAAGCAGTGTATCAGACCATCTCTGACCAGGGGCAAGTCTGTGCTATGTGCCACCACTACATACTACAATGTCCAGCGATCCGCCCTTGGGCTGTGCAATGTGGTGAAATCAGGCATTTTTATTGATTTTAAATGGCTTAGGGGCACATGCATCAAAGCCTTTTGTGATCGCAAACGGTGCGATTCGCAAAAATCGGCCGTTTGCGATCGCAAAATTTGCTTTTGCGATGCATTAAAGGTCAAGGCCCTCGCAATTTGAGAATTCGCAATTATGTTATGTTATGTTATTTCCACTTGTAATGCGTACGGATACTCATGAGTGTCCCGGCGCTGAGCTTAAAGGGAACAAGAAGAAATTAACAAACAAAGAGATGTGTCTTTAGTCTCTTTTTAAAAATAGCAGGGTTCTGAGTCGACCGTAGGAAGAGGGGGAGGGCATTTCAGGCTAGGCTGGCCTTCAGGGCAAGGGAGCTGCCTCCCATCCTCTGAAGTCTGAAGCGAGGCACCCGGGCAAAGCACTGAGTGGCGGAGCGAAGGGCACGAGCCTTAAGGTAAAAGGAGAAACTCTTCTGTAGATAGAGGGGGCCAAGGCCATGAAGGGCAAGATGGGCCAGAACTAAAGATTCAAATCTGACTCTATTTGCAACAGGAAGCCAATGAAGAGAACGAAGTCGAAAGGTCACACTAGTCCCGGCAGAGAGGCCCAATAACAATCTGGCGGCCGTATTCTGGACTACCTGACGTTTTTTAAGCAGGTAGCCAGGAGACCCGACAAAGAGAGCATTGGCATAATCCAAACAGGAAAGGATCAGGGCGCAGGTGACAGTTTCTCTAGTCGCTTGGGGAAGAAGCGGGAAGAAGGTGCGCAGAGTCTTGAGAAGGCCAAAGCAACAGCCTGCCAGTTTCTTAATGTGGGAGGAAAAGGAGAGACTCTCATCAAACCAGACTCCCAGGTTTTTAGCAGGCTGTCCTGTCGCCGAGGGGAGCGGGGAATCAGGGGGCCACAGCTGTTCACGGAAGTCAGTGGGAAAGCTGCCATACAGTAAGATTTCAGATTTTTGCTCAATACATTAGAGCTGAGCATCAGCTAGCCATTTAAAGATGGAAACTAGGCACTGTTGGGCTGCAACAACTGAGCTGGAGGTCTTGTCCCAGGTGAACAGCAGCTGCGTGTCGTCAGCATAGGCCATCTCCTTAGCCCCAAGCTCCTCTGCCAGATGTAAAAGCGGCATAACATAAATGTTAAAGAGGAGCGGGCTAAGGGAAGAGCCCTGAGGCACTCCCGTGGTGACCAGCTGAGGCGAAGAGGAGAAACGAGGGAGCCAAATCTGCTTGACTTGCTCTTCCAAGAAGGACCTGAACCAGTCCCAAACTGCTCCACATACCCCAATCTCAGCCAGACGCGTAAATAGAAGGGCATGAGGGACCGTATCGAATGCAGCCGAGAGGTCAAGCAAAATTAATGCTGCCCTCCCGCCTTAATTGCGAGTTCTCAAATTGCGATTGCTTTTAGGGAATCGCATTTAGCGATTCCTTAAATGTAATGCATGAAAGTTAAAAAATCTGCGATTTCGCAAATAGGGGGAGCAAATTACCATGAAGTTCAACTTCATGGTAATTTGCAAAAACTTTGAAAAATGCACTTTTGTGCATTTTTCAAAGTTTCAAGTTGTGCACACACATGCCCTAAGGGCATGTGTGTGCGCAATATATGTGCACAGATCAATTTCAGAGGTGCAACAGGGTGTCCTTTGGACACCCCTGCACCCTTGAAATTGCATTCTCAATTTGCGATTCGCTAGTTGCGAATCGCAAATTGAGAATGTCTTTCCCATTCATGAATGGGGAGGTATTCCTTAATTGCGACTCGCAATTTGCGAGTTGCAATTAAGGAATATTTAGAAATCGCAATTTTTTTTGCGATTTCTTCATGCATAGCCTTTTCCTATTCCTTATTAGTGAATCCTTATTTTTCGCTAATAAGGAATCGCAAATGGCATTGTTGATGCATGTGGGCCCTAGTAACTGTCAGTATCCTGGGACCCACTAAAGCATCCTGACTCCTACCCCTGTTAGGCCTCTAATGGCTGTGTTGCTGTGTGGATGCTGGCACCATGGCCCATATGTGTAACTTGTGCGATTTCCTATTAGGAAATCTCAAATTAACGATTTCCTAATTAGCAATTTCCTAATAGCGTTTGAGAAAATCACAAATTACATACATTCCATGTTGCGAATCCCAAAAAGCGATTTCTAAGGATTTGCTATTGGCAATTGCAAAATGGAAATTCCACACATATGGGCCTTGGTGCCTGCAACCTATCTCCGGGGAATATGACTGGGTGTAGTTGACAGTTGGGATTTGTATATTACCCTTAGACAGCCACACACAATGGGCAGATTTGGTGTGACTGGATGGGCCATCACTGGTAGTATGGGTGGGAGGAGCTGAGCCCAGCCTCACTTACTATTGAATAGACTGTGTCCTGTCTCCACACAAAGGGCTGAATACCCCCTGTAGTTAGTCTGGGACCAGGGTAAGGAAGGCAGGGTGTCTGCACACCTCAAAGGCCCTGCCTCTAGAAGCTTCTTCCCATTCAAGATACAACTCTGTCTAAATACTAGACCTTAGAAACTATTGCTTCAGTGCACTTCTGGACCTGTGGATACTCTGCTAGAAAGAAGGACTGCAGTGCTGCTGGACAATTGATCTAAAGGAACTGCTGCCCTGCTGTGATGATCTGCTGATTACTGCCCTCTTGCCTGGGCAAGACGAACTGGACCTGCAACTTCATCTTGAACCCAGGACCCCTAGGGCTAGTCTTATGGACATCTGATCTGAGCCTCAGGGACACAAACGGCTCCCCAACCAGGTTCTGGACATAGCTGCAGCAAGTGCCTGACACCCAAGTGGTGCATCTCAGGTCTTGGACCCTTGGCATGGCTCATGGACTCTTAAATCAATCTCTTGTGCTCTGCACAACTGAGAAGGTCCAGTTTGCACCAAGGCAGCGCCACTAGCACCAAAATTCAGTGTGAACCAACGAAACCAGCCTCTTTATACAGCAGCATTGCCACCTCATGGAGGACCATAAACACAACGCTCCAGTCCGCCGGATGTTCTCGCTGCCCAGCCTGCTCTTCACGCGATGCCTACAACAGCTTGCGAAACTCTCTTTGGGCCCTCTCCAACAAGAATGGGACTCGGCACAAAACCTTGAGAAGGTAAGCCTTCAGCGAGAATAATCTGGGACTGTATCAGAACCGTGTTCCATCACAGTCTGTTTAAAAATGTTGTTTTTTACCCAGTCCAGCGTTACCAAATACCCACGGTTGGATCAATGTGCTTTTAGGTGTTATTTCCACTTTATTCTTTATAAATTCAAAGCTCTGGTTCTACTGATTGGATTTTTGCCTTTTAAATTCAGAACTACTTTTGAACCTAGTGTGGGATCTTTTGTGTGGTGTCTTCACTGTTTTCCTGTTTGAAGTGTTGCATAAATGCTTCACACATAAGTTAAGCCTGACTGTTTTGTGCCAAGCTACCAGGGGGTTGAGCATAGGTTAATCTGGGGCTTCGTTGTGCCTTGCTCTCACAAGGATTCTGGTTGCTGCTTGACCAGAGCTCACACCATAGACAACCAGTGACTCAATTTCTCACAGTGTTAAAGGGGACGGAAGGAGTTCTTAGGGGTAAAGAAAGAGTAGCGTAAGAGGTAGAAAAGAGTTTTTGGGTTTCATGTAAGGTAATGTTAACGGACAGTAAAGATTTCTTAAGGTACATTGAAGGTTAGTGTTAAGAGGTAGCAAGGGTTTTCGGAAGGGTAGGGTTAGGGGTAGTAAGGATGTTTTTTTTTCAATAATCTGTAGCATTAAGGGGTAGTCAGAAACATTAGGGTTCTGGGATAGGTAATGGAATGGAATGTAAGGGTCCTTATGGCTCTGGGAGAGGTAGCATTAAGGTATATGAGGTTGTAAAGTTCAGAGAAGGGTAGTGTTAAGGAGTAATAAGGGGGATTTTGAGTTCAGGGATGGGTAGTGTTAAGGGAAAGTATGTTTTGGGTTCAGGAAAGTATAGCATGAAGGGTTAATATGGGGATTTTGGTGTGTAGGAAAGACTAGAGTTAATATGTAGTAAGGGTTTTCTTAGTATTCAGGAATGTATAAGATTAAGGGATAGCAAGGAGTTTGTAGGGTTTAGGAATGTGTTGCACTGTGGCAAAGTAGTTTTTTTAAGGTTCATGGAAGGGCAGCGTTACCGGCTAGTAAGCCAATTTTAGGGTTCATTGAAGGTAGCTGCTAATGGCTTGTAAGACATTTTAGGGTTCTGGGAAAGGTAACGTTAAGAAGTAGTAAGGGTTTTGCAAGTTTAGAGATGGGTACCATCAGATGGTAGAAAGTGGTTTGCAGGGTTCAAGGAAGGCTTGCGTTAAAGGGTGAGGTAGGAATTCTGAGGGTTCGGGGATGTATAGCGTAAAAGGGTAATAAGGGTTTGTACGATTCATGGAAGGTTATTGTTAAGGGTTTTTAGGATTGAGGGATGAATAGCAGTAAAAGAAAAGAAGGAGTTTTCAGGGTTCATGGAAGGGTTAAGTGGTTGTCAGGGTTTCTTAAGGTGAAGCGAAGGGTAGTATTAAGGGGTAGCAAGGGGGTTTTAGGGTTCAGGGAAGGATTACATAAAGGGATAGTAAAAGGTTTTCAGGGTTCAAGTGTCATTAGGATTTTTAGGTTTAACTGAAGGGTAGAGCTAAGGTGCATTAAGAGGTTTTTAAGGTTCAGGTATGGGCAGCGTTAAAGGGCAGCAAAGAGTTTGTAGGTTTCAGGGAAGGGAAGCATTAATGGGCATTCAGGAGATTTTAAGATTCGGGAAACAGCTATTTAAAATGACTAAATATTATGGAATAAACTTAATTTAGTATAAAAATAAATATAATATTGGTAATGTACTTTTTACAAATTTAAATAATTATTAAAATGAATAATGAAATTCATTTTTGAGAGCTGAGGAGCTTACAAAAAAAGAATGCCTCTCTCGCCTTTAAATCTTACATTTTCTAGTTAGATGTATAAAAAAGCATTCTCTCAAGGAGTGCCATGTTAAGGAATTTCTGAAGTAGATGATGGAAAAGGAGTGGGAGGTGACTGGGACTGCAATACAGGAACACATTCCTCCTGACTACAAACATCCCATCTGTGCTTCTACCAGAGAACAGTAAACACCATAATTATCTAAAGAAATATATGCATTGTAGTAGTATGAGTTTGACTTAATTATCAATCATTTCTGTAACACAATAGCTTGTCTTGATAAATAAGTCTGGCTCAATAAAACGTAATAAAAAATTATTCCAACTCTTGGAGGGTAAGCACTATTTCCATAAAAGCACACAATGTATGCCCAATCAAAACATGTACTTCTGTTCACCAACGTGTGAATGGATCCAAAGCCCTTTGTAGTAACCACGTCACACACATTATAACAACCCCTGCAATTCACATCCATCCATCCTGTCCTGAGAGCACGTCATATCTCTTTGTCTGTATCAACATTCAAAACTCCTCCTTATAAGTACTAAGAACACATCCCACACATACATTCTACATTATAATAAACATTCAGCAATATGCTACACACCCCTCTTCCCTTTTCTTAAACAAACAAAAATACAAAAAAATTATATATGGCTACTCATAGTAACACTATTCCAAATCCATAGTTTACAGATTACTATCTACAATCCTGCATTTTAAACTTTTGTTTGTTTGTATTCATGTTCCAAAAGTACTGATTTTGACACCTTCTTTATATACACAAGTACTGCCTTATTTTCCTAATTCAGCACCTTTTGAGTTGGAAGAAGATAATACGTTATCAGAAATTGATAAGTCATTGGAACTCTAACTATAGGTACAAATTAATACACGTGTAGATTTCAACAACCAAAAAGTACTAGAAGATTCCACCTCTCAGTTAACAGTTTAATCAACACAATTATTTTGTTGCTAGTCATAGCAATTTGACGCATATGACAAATGCTACCACATCCAATTTCACAGTGTTATTCATCGCCTTGATAACTTTATTGGATGAACTAAACCTTTTGCAACTTTCTGGCATATTTGTCTCAGACCCATTGACTAACTTTAAGATTCACTTCATGCACACCATGATTGATGTCAAAGTAGTTTTTGTACTAATATTGAGAGGATGAAATGTGAGCCGTTATCTCTTTTAGTCCCAATTTACTACACTTCTTCTTTTCATCCTTCCCAGATTTACATTAGAATATGGAACTCGCCCTCTCTTTAAGACAAGAGGGCTCTCACCTACAGAAGTGCGTGGTGTTACTCTCTAAACCCACTTCATCCACCTTACTTCTTCATTACAATTTGTGTTACCACAAATTACAAGTTGCACAATAGCCTTGATAAATCTTTTAGATCTCTCAAAACACAATTTACACTGAAATGATATAGTGCAGTAAATATCTGTTCAATACCAGAAAATGTCATGAAGTTTCTAATCTTCTCAGATTTAAACTGAACACCATTGTCCTTTAAGATATATGCAAGAAAACCCTCTCTAAACAATACTTCATCCAAGAACGTAATCACAGTTTTTGTGTCAATTTTACCCACTAGATGTAATTCAATCCATCTTGAAAATATGCCAAGTATGTATTTGCAGCTGTCATCATGCTGCATAATGGGTCCCATAATTTTTATTGCCACTTCATCCTATGGTAAATCAGGATACCCTAACTGATGCATTGGGGGATCAACATCTTTTGAGACTTCTCAGCTTTCTCACAATCTATAATCTATGCAAGACCATGCAAACCTTTCATTCTCTAAATCAACTTTAGGCCCCCAACTTTAGGCCAATTTACATTTCATTTGGTGTGTGTGATACCAGAGTGTCCTTCATGGCAAGGAGTTATGATTTTCTATCTAGTATGAATGGGAGGAAATGCTTTATCATCTCTCAAAATTAATATACATACAATACTCATATAATTATTCTCTCACTTCCAAGAAAGTATGCAAATCAGCTAAATGATCACCTTTGACTTGGCTGGTCCAACCTTTAATAGACTTTTCTCTCAACTTCTTCAAAGGTTTATCCTTAACTTTGGGGTTTTGATCATTCTTCATTGTTGCAATTGTCACTGTTTTCCCTAACTTGAAATATTCCAGCAATGAAACACTCATTCCATGGGCGCTGATCAATCACACTAAGGGGTAAATACATTCTGCTCAAGAAATCAGTCATTAAATTCTTTCCCCATGGAACATACTGGACATTGTACAATAAATCATTTAAATGCAAAGACAGTCTAGCAATTCTAGGGTAAGCTCTTAATAGCCCATCCTTTGATTAATATTTTTGCTAAAGGTTTGTGATCAGATCACAGAATAAGCTCCCTATGCCACAAATATTTCCTAAAATGTTCTAAAGCCCACACATAGGTAAAGTTTCCCCTTTAATTACTGAAATACTTTTCCTCTGTATGCGATAATGATTGGGAAGCAAATGCAAGAGCTACAACCTTTCTGAGCTAATTTATTTGCATAAGTACACTACCTAAACCTTTACCACTAGCATCAGTGGTTACAATTGTAATGTCAGAAGGATTAAAACCTTACAAAGAGGGAGCTTTACTATTCACAGACTTAATATAGTCAAATGATTTCTGACATTCAGAAGACGACTCAAATTTAGACTTAGGGCCAGGTTCATATATATAGACGGCCGCCCACTGTTCCTCCACGGGGATGAGTAAATTACTCTGTCCCTGTGATGGAGGGAATGTCTTTCAAATTTATAAATGACTGTCAAGCAGGCGATCGTTTATAATACATTGGCAAGAACCACTGTCAAGGCAGTTCCTGTTAATGCATCTCACTCTTTGGTGCAGGGCTAAGTAAGCATCATATAATCTTGCACCAAACTTTCTGAAATGGGATTTTCTATTTGAAAATAAAAATAAATATGCTTTCCTTGCCTTGGGAGCCATCTCCCATGGCAGGAGGAACATTACTTGCTTTTTACTACATTTCACTGCCAGGGTTTGCCTGGCGGCGACGAAAGTAAAACTATGGCTACTTGTCCACCCATCCTGATTTGGTCAGTGGATATGTAGCCATTTCTCCGATGGGCTTTTCACTCTGTTGGGCGGTGGGAGAGGATTGGCTCTGATGGTGACTACTCCATTACTGCCATAGCCAAACTTATGGTCCACTCACTATTAAATCCTCTCAATAAAAGATACTTTGGGCACTTTGCGTGTTTTAGGTACAGCATTAACTTTCATTCTTATCTTATGTGTGAAACCTTTCAGTTTGTCCACTAAAAACAGGAGGGAAATCTTTCAAAATGCACCCTTAGTTATCTTCCCTATCACACAAAACCAAGACTGGTTCTGGACTGTTAAAATGAAGAACTATATCCAAAGTTCATTGAGCCTTCCACTTCAAAACAGATGGCCCATTTTTAGCAACATATAGCTTATACATATCATGTTGAATCTTAAACTTGAATACTAGTTGCCTAAAACACTTTTATGCCCAGTATAACTTTCAAGACTAATATCAAGGAAGTCCAAATAATTGCCCATAACAGGCACACATTTTTTTCCCAAGCAAACTTAATAATAATAGTTTGGGGATCTTGGGTCTGTGGCTACTTGTAAAGTAACAACAACAAATGACACCCAACACTGTGTTTTTTTCTTTTGTCTATTCATGACATTGATATTAAACGCTACAATTTATTTTAGTTAAACCTTACTTTTCCATTCACTGTTGTGCCGTCTAAAGAAGAATCAGTATTGGTTTATGTAATACATACAATACATACTTTTTCCCTCAGATTTCCATTTACACACTCTGGCAAAATGACAAACAATACCACACTCTAAACATTTGGCAGATTTTGTTGGACCTTTGCCATATCTAGAGGAGTCTGAATTGCTTCCCCAACAATAATACACAAACCTTAAAGAATTCCCTTGATTGAACATATTTCCTTTATGAGTTTCCTTCCTTTGGCTTCTACATTCACTACTCCAAAGTCTTTGGTGTCACGACTTCTACCATCAAAACTCTTATCAATAGAATTATGATAATTCTTACGATGGTGTGGTAATGTAGCCTTTGTTAAGCATTCTGAGAGATGTGCTTTCTTGACTAATGCATTTGTATCTTTCAAATTGGAATCCCCTTACACCCTTAACCTCTCTTGAATACCTTTAATTTTCTCATAAATAACCACAAATTAGTTTCTCATATAAATGACCAAATCTACATGTGGCGGCTAGTTTTTTTAATGAAGACACATAATCCCTAATTGATTGAGACTTCTCCTGTTTCATTTTTTCTTTAACCACATCGCTGCTTGGTAGTTTCCCCTCCTGTGCTGGACAGCAACGAAAACGGGTGTGGTCATGACGAGCTCAGCTCATCATGAGCACCTGAGAGGTATATGCCATGACGAGCTGAGCTGATCATGAGCATGGAAGTGGTTAAATGCATGTCTTATTACTGCAATACAAACTGTTGGAGTCAATTGCTCGTCTAAATCTAAAATCGCCTTTTTGAAAACATCACTATCATTAGTTCTTTCCACTGTTTGTTATTGGTTGTAAATGCGAAGAACCCCACGGGACCCCAGCAATGCATTAAAATTCCTTTTTTTACTTTCTGTTAAGATTTACGTTTACTGGAGCAGTATCAGTCATAATACATCAAATGCAGAATAGTCTTTATTTCCAATAATGTTGCCAAATAATGCTTATCACAAAATTGAAAAACGGTGTGCCTTTTTGACCTCTAATTCACAATATAATACGCACACAATCTGTACACAGTTAAATCCATGTGAGCTAGTCCCTTACTGAAATATGCTGATGTCACATGAACTGCTAAAACATTTGAGCAGGAACAAGAGTTTGACTCAATGTAAGTAATGCTTGCAAGATGGCAGCACGAAAAGGTCATACTTCATGAATTTGTGTGGTGCCAATTTTGGTCATAGTAAACACAACAGGAGGGTGATCAATGACTTGCAGATGCATTTCATGAAACAAATCAGTAACATTTGAGTAATGCTGAAATTTTAACGTGTTTGCGAGACCAATGGATCCAGAGTAAAGATGATCACAAATGCAGAAATCAAAACAGGTGAATATAACAAGGTACAAACACCTGTAATGTTCTTTAAATGTGCAAAAGGTAAACTGGATAATCTTAAACGATTTTCAGGTAGTTCATAAAAGACATCCTTGGAAAGGCAATCCTTTTTTTAAAAAAACTTTATTTAACATTTTCACATATCTTGAACACTTCCATGAATCGTGTATTTATCAAGTCACATAGCAAACTGTAAGATACAGACTAGTCTGAAATGCAGTTTTGTACAAGCAGTCATGATAGGACAACAAAGAAAAACACAATAAAAATTCTCACAACATGTCTCCGACTTATCCTCAGGTGGAGCTGCGGGTCAATGTATGCAACAGTTCCAACTAATATGCCAATCGTGTATCATCAGGCACAGTCCGCATCCCAACAAGTATATCTTTTATTTCAACAAAGGGGGAAGACAAAGATATCAATGGTGCTTACCTAATACCTGTAGGGACCTCGCCATGCTCCAGTTGTGTAGTGGGACCTGCTTGCTGCGCGGCCCGATAAAGTCTAAACGGTGCCCATATGTCTTTAGGTCTAGACGAGGGAGAGGTAGTTGTTGCATACCATTCACTGTGCATGGAGCAGGAGGCTAAACTATTCAGCCAGTCATTCAATGATGGCGTGGCTTTCCCACCCCAATAAATGACAACTTCTCTTTTCACCAATAAAAGGCTAATGGCGACAAATCTGCTGACCTTGGGAGGAAACTGCACTACGTATCCCAGCAGAGCTATTTCAGGTAGAGGGACTATCGGGATCTAAACCATAGTGCTTATTATGTTGTGGACTTGTATGTTTGGACAGGTCCATGCCAGATGGGCGAAATCTGCTTCAGGGGAGTTGCATTTGGGACAGTGATGGGACCTAGACGGATCTATTCTGTGTACTGTTACTGGGGTAATGTACATTCTACGTAAAGATTTAAAATGTATTAGTTTGTGACGACTGTTAATCGATACGTTCTTGGTGGCTGCGAAGCAATAGGACCATTGATCATCTGTGATTTGGTTACCTAGGTCTGTTTCCCATGCCGTATGAAATCTATCATCTTTCATTGGGATGATAGCTGTGCAGGTTATATAAAGTTTGAAGATTAAGTGCATCCCTTTCTCGCTTTCTATTACCATAGTTAGTGGAGTGAATGACGGCGGTTCAAGCGGAAAGTCGGGAGCTGTGGCACTCATCGCAGAGCACAATCTTAGAACAACAAATTTATCCATGAACGTAGGTTCGGGGAATCTGGACTCATCAGTAGGGTCAAATGTATGACCTTCAGGGAATAAGTCACCTAGTTTGGCGATATTGAACTTAGCGCATGTACGTTGTACAAGAATTTCACTTGTGATAGGAAGAAACTTTGTATTCGGGAGTGGAAGTGCGGAGGAATAAAGAATAGTGGTGCAGGTGGTACGTCACAGCTTTTCCCATGCCCAGCATGTCATTGATACTGTTTGGATGTCCTTAGGGTCTCTGGGAAAACCTGTAGGTAGGATAGCTGCCAGTGTGTTAGGGAGGACCAGGTCCGCTTCCGGGCGCAGATAGGGAGTTCTAGCCTCTGGGTGGTACCACGACTGGGCAAAGCTGCACTGAGCCACCAAATAATATAACTGTGGGTCTGGGACTCCAAATCCCCCTCTATCACAGGGTAACGTCATGATTTGCCAATTAACCCGGACTCCCTTGTGGCCCCAAACTAAACCGATCAGTTGGGAGCGTATAGTCAGAAAAAAACTATTTGGCAGCGGAATCAGAATGTTGTGAAATAAATATAAAAACTTGGGAAGCACGGCCATTTTAATAAGAGCTACACTGCCTGCTAAAGACAATGGAAGTTTGAGCCATTTGTCCTCCTGTGTTTCTAGGGCGGAAGCAGCTTGCCCATAGTTCAGCCTAATGATGTGTTCAGTGTCCAAATGGATATGTATGCCCAAATATTTAACAGATTCCGTACACCATTCCAGTAGAAATTCTAAGTCCCATCTAACTATGCCTGCCGTAAGGGGGGAAATGACGGATTTGCGCCAATTGATACACAGTCCGTAATATATACCGAAACGCATGATTTCTCTAAGGAGCGGGTCTAGGTTAGTTTGTGGTTCGCGGACATATAGCATTGTGTTATCCGCATATAATGAAACTAACAACGGTCCTGTTTTGAACTGTAGTCCCCTGTGCACTTGTTTTTCTTGAAAATGGCGTATCAATGGGTCCATTGCTAGGATAAATAACAGGGGAGACAACAGGCAACCCTGTCTTGTACCCCGTGAAAGAGTGAATGGAGTAGACAGTGTGCCGTTCAATCGTAGTCTGGCCGTCGGTTGGCTGTATAGTAGCGCCATTGTGGCCACGAAGCCAGCCGGCATCCCCATACGCTGCATAATTGATATTATAAAAGGCCATTCTAAAGAGTCAAAAGCCTTTTCGGTGTCTAATAGGACTGCTGCAGCTGGGATCTCAGGGATTATTCTGTGGAGTGTATTGAACAAGGTACATAAGTTGAAGGCGGTTGAACGATGGGTGATAAAGCCAGATTGTGCCGGTTACATTATGAATTCCATCAGTAGGGAAAGTCTGGTGGAGAGAACTTTAGCCAGTATTTTGTAATCTAGATTTAGAAGGTAGAGGGGGCGATAAGAGCCGCAGAGGAGAGGATCTTTCCCAGGTTTAGGGAGAAGGATAATAACCGCCTCACGCAACGTAGGGGGCAAGATCTGTCTTTCCAACGCCTCAGCGTAGACCTCAAGAAGCTGTGGTATCAATAATTCCCTGAAGGTTTTGTAGAAGGCTCCAGTGAAGCCATCTAAGCCCCGGGCCGAAGAAACTTTGAGGGAGGAAATGGCTTCATCAGTATCCACCTCGGATATAGGCTCTGCCAGGAAGTCCTGCATATATCTCTCGTGGTAGACAAGGGCCACCTCAGAGAGATAAGTTTCCTGTCCCGTCCGGTCCTGTCCCACTCTAGTGGTGTATAGCTTCTTAAAATACAACAAGAATTCCCCCTGAATGTTGAGCTGGTCAGTAATATATTGCCCTGTGTCTGTTTGTAACTGAGCTATATATGCATTTTGGTAAGGAGGTCTGACCATCTGGGCCAGGACCCTACCCGGGCGCTCACCTTCGCCGTTCCACAGGGCAGTTTGATATTTCCCCTTAAATAGTATTTCTTTGTTGGCAGCGTCTCTATAGTCAGCCAGAAGTGACAATCGCTGTTGATCGACCTCAGGTCTTTTGGTCAGTACTTGTCTGGAATCTAGTGCCACTAGGTCTGTTTCTATCTTGGCCAGAGTCTTATGCAGATCTCTCAACACCTCAGCATGTTTGGATATACATACACCTCTTAAATAGGCTTTAAAGCCTTCCCACAGCATCACTGCTGAATCTACCGAGCCTGTATTGAGTTTGAAAAACTCCTATATCGCTTCTCCAATGTCATTTTGGAATACCTCATCCTCCAAAGTTCGATTTGGGAACCGCCACTGTTTCTCGAGCCCGTCAGGGTGTGGGATTTTCAGTGTTAATAATAACAGAGAGTGATCCGAGTACATGCGTGGGAGTGTTTGGATGGCGCAGCAACAACTATATATACCGGGGGAGGCCAACCAATAGTCTATGCGTGTCCACGTGCTGTGAGAACCTGTGTAGTGTGTGTATTCTGTGTGCTGAGGGTTGCGTGCGCGACCCACATCCACTAAAGCGAACTGTTCCTTCAAGGAGTTCAAAGCCCTGCGTGCCCTAGGCTTGGGATCTGGGGTGTGAGAGGTGCTATCCGAGAGTGGATCAGGAGTGACATTAAAATCCCCCCGATCAAAAGAAATGTCGGCCCAAGTTGCGTGAGGAGGGAGAGTATGGAATAATAAAAATCAGGCGATTAAATATTGGGACCATAGATGCATGCTGACCAGCGCTACCTCATGTCCCATCAGAGTGCCCTGCACTACCACGTACCTGCCCTCATTGTCCCTGACCTCAGAGTGATAGGAAAAAGGGACCCTTTTGTGTATAAGAATTGTGGTGCCTCTTGCATAATTACTGTAGTTAGCAAAATATCTGTTTATGCCCTAGCTCGAGGCAAAATGATTGTGGTCAGTTTTAGCCATGTGAGTCTCCTGCAAAAAGGCTATGTCAATACCGTGCCGGAGAAGGTACTGGAGTATTTGATATTTCTTGCGTGTGTCATTTAGGCCACGAATGTTCCACGTCACCACAGCCAGCTCCGAGGGGGCAGAGTTATGTCCTATCTGAGCCATGTATATACTTTCCTAATCAAACTACCTTGCAACAAATGAAGATGCCTAGTATTCTTGACTGCATTAGTCTGTGTAACTTGCACAATGACAACAAACAAAAACCAAACCCTTCCCACCACCCCCCACCCAGCCTCCCCACCCGTTCCGAGAGGCAATCCCCACATTGTCGAATAGGACCAATGTTCCGGACGGAACAAAACTACCAGAAACAAATCTTGTAAAATGTACAATAACATATCAGAAAAAAAGTAGACTGTGTACACCGGGGGAGGGGGGGGGCAACGTTCCGTAAGTCATTAGGCAATTCATTATAATGTAGCATGGATTACGTCCCATAAACAATAAATGCCAGCAGGCAACAGAAGTTATAGGAGAAATCAACCATGTCCTGATCCTGAGAAAAGGTCGATACTAGCATCAGATCCGCTTTGTGGTGGTAGGGGTCTATGTTCGACAGTAGAGCGAGCATTATTGTTTTTGTATTTATGGCAAAATTCCGTGGGACTATCAAAAATGTGGGTTCTACTGTTGGATTCAACTTTCAGCCTTGCTGGGTACAACATACCATATTTCAACCCAAGATTTCTCAGAGTGGCCTTCACTCCATTGAAATTCTATCTGGCCTCCTGTACCATGATAGTGAAATCTGGTAACAGCGAAAGTTTGGAGCCCTGCCATATTGTTTCACCATGTTCTTGTGCATGCGAAGTGCAGTATCACGGTCCCTGAAGTTCATAATCCGGGCAATAAATGGACGGGGAGGACAACCTGGGTTTGGCCTAGGTCCCAGAGAACGGTGCGCGCGTTCCACCACAAAGCCTGCTGTGAATGCATCTCTGCCAAAGAGATCGATTAGTATTGCTTCCACAAAGGTGTTCATCCTCCTAGTAGCAGCGGTCTCCGGGACACCAAGAATGCACACGTTGTTTCGGCAACTGTGCGATTCTAAGTCCTCATTCTTGATAGCAACCTCCTTGAGGATTCACTCGATGCAGTCAAGCCTTTTTAATGTCTATGGTGTGCCATCTTCGAGATCTGAGGTGCGGGACTCCACAACATCCAGCCTTCGATCATGAGCCTGAATCTTAACCCCCATATCTGCCATCTGTTTATCTAAGGAGTCAAAACGAACATCCAGCGCCTTGAAGCCAGCACGCATTTCCTGTCCTGCAGGAGAGAGCCAATCTGAGTGGTGGATTCATCAGGAGCAGACGTTTTTTCCCCTCCCTCCGCCTTGTCGCCAGGTTGGGCTTGTGTTGCATCGGACAATTTCTCAAATGGAAGTAGGCGCTGTGTCGGATCTTTACGGCCCATGCCGTAATCTAACAGTCCCCACAAGGCTTGGGCCGCAGGTGTAGGGAGCAAGCAGGGAGTATCATGCACTTCAACAGCTGGAAACGATGACAGCCTTTCCTTCACTTTGCAGTGCAGCAATCTATATGGCTAGTTGACAGAATGCCAGAACTGGCAGGTAGTATGGGCCAGACTGCAGGCAGTCAACCACCCACATGTGCCGTCTTGTCTAGTTTCTAGCATTTTCCCAGTGGCTGGGGGCTGCAGAATGACTTGAAGGTAGCCAGTGCCCACAACAAACAGGAGTGCAGCTGGTAGCGAGAGAAGGGTCAAATGTAAGCTGCCATCCACAATGTTCACCACGAGGGGAGCAGCCCCGGGACAGGCACACCCGACTGGGGGGGTGGAAGGGAGAGCACGGCAGAGGGGCAGGGCCAGGCACTGACAGAATGCAAAAAAGGGTCGCCCCCGCGGGCACCCGCTACTGGGGACACTCAGGAGGATCTGCCCACAGGCCCTTGCCCCGCGAGTAACTGCGTGTGTCTGTTACCTCCTCACGGAGGCTGTCCTTGGGCACGTCCATGGAGGCCTACGGACCTCCCACTTGTATCTGGCCGGGATTTCTGGCAAACCACCAATTTGCGCTGCTGCCTGCCCCCGCCCACTCACCGCACAAAGTCAAGCTGTGTCTCCGCCTAGCGTGCCCAGCCCGCGCAACACCTCCGATCGTCGTCTGGGCTTCAGGGGGCCACCATGATGGATTCACGGGCGGAGGCGGACTAGCGCTGGGTTTCCTTCAGTGCAGCATTGTTGCGGACAGTTTGAGGCTCCAATGTATCAGAAGGGCATTCCTTCTCTCCAGGGCATGAGGGCTATGTCGTGGGATCTCGCTGGATGATGGGATGTAGATGGTTTGCCCAAACGGCTTGAGGAGCTTCAAAGCCACGCGGCTCTCTCGTTCCGCAGCTTGTCCACGCCCCTTGAAAGGCAATCCTTGAGATGAAACGTGGGTTCTAGAGGTAGCTTGTTATCAAATTCTGTAGTAACCACTTCACACAGAAGTAGTTTGAAGTTAAATCATCTTTTTTGTAGAACAAGCCTCCCAAGTTCCCATCCATCCTGTCCTCAAGGCACTTCATATCTCTCACTTTGTCCCAATATTCTAAACTCCTCTAAATAAATACTAAGTACATAGAACACATCCTACACATACATTCTATATACTTGTAAACATTCCACACTATACTACACCCCTTTCTGTAGTACTCTGGAAGTTCTTTTTTAAGGTGGCAACATAAGGTCTAACGACTGCTGTGCTGTCAAGCCAAACCTAAAAAGTGCTCAAAAGAAAGTAGAGTTAATGAAATGTTATCATCATCATCAGTCAACTTTATTCAGTACATAAACCATAAAAGTAGGAAAAATTACCAAGTTAATGCCAAAAAATAATATATATATAAAACACCGAATACAAACCATGTTAAAATACAAAAATCGACAGTATATAACAAAAATATATTTCCTGTACAGGCTAAAACCATTTCTTATATAGTCTAGCTCATTATGCATAGAACATGATTTAGCTTTTATACATCTCCAGACATCCTAATCTTCCCCAGTCCATCTTTAATTTAATCTACATATAGTTCTAGGGTGCATCTCCAATGACTGGCTCAGAGTATATTGACAGCTTGGCCCTGATACTCCAGCTCCAAAGAAGATATTTTGCTACTGCACAAATAATTGATTCTTTTGTCTCTGCTCTCAAAAGCATTAGCACCACTAAACATTGCCTTGCCCCCAATTGCTTGCAGATCGTCAACATCCAGGACATCCTAGGCTTTGCGTACGCAGGGCAAAAAAAAAAAGGGCTGTGAATTCTAATCTGGGTGCTGGAATGATTGGACAAGGCAAGCTCTTATCTAGTTTAGGTTTCCATTTTGCACAAAAAGACTGCAAGGAGGAAGTGTGCCATGTCTAAATTGGATATACAATTGTATGCAAGGGGCCCGAGATATAATTTAAAAAGGTTTTACACATACTATGAGATTTTAGATCTAAAAAAACAACAGTTATAGCTCCTTGTCTGCTATTCCGTATCTCAGTTGCCAATTTATGAGCACAGAAAGCTTCTTTAAGTGCGATCTTAGAAGGGATCAGGGGATAATCATGGCCAGTCCAAAATTCCTCAAAGCCAATTTAAGAACGTTTTTCTCTAGTCGACCAGATCCAGTGGATCCTATGGTTCTTGTCTAGTTCGGCAATCTCTTAGAAAGCATTGTAGTATTCCACTGGAGCAGGTGATGACTTGAGCCTTTTCCAAAATTCGACTGGTCTTAACTGTGCTTTGTGAATGATCTGTTTTATACCCAGATGCCAGTGCAGGGGCAACAAAGGTGTTCTCTTCGGAAGCTCGATCAAAGATCTTAGAAAGTTATTCTCAATTTTTACCAGGCTGGATAATCCTGAAAAACCCCACAGCTCTGCTCCATAGAGGGCGCTGCCTTCCGCCTTCACATTATAGACTTTCAAACCGGGGAGGATCAGCCTGGTTTTGGACACCCAGTACAATCTCTGTATCCCAGATATATTATGGCATAAGTTTATACTGCTTTTTTTCACCTGGGGGGACCAAAGCATGTTGTGGGTAAAGTGTATGTCTAAATAATCAGATCCTGGGACTCTTTCGAGATCTATACCCTCTAGCATGATGGTGCCACTGAATGTCTTATGTGGATTAATGGTCAGTAAGGTTGATGAAAAGTCATGAAAGAGGGCCAGTTGTGTCTCCATTTGGCCACTGTTTGTGAACATTCAGATAGTTTCTTAGACTTGGTGAGCAGACTTTTTCATTTCAGGTGCTTCTGAAATAGGAATGCCATCTTTCCAAGAATAAAACAAAGCAATCTGCTGTGACAATTTTATTTTATGCTTACATTTATTTTGGATTATTATCAACACTTACAAACAATATTTTATATTACAGTCCAATAAAAAATACTGGAACACATCAAAACACATGATAATTTATTCATAAAAACCCTCTGTATTCTTTTCACAGATCTGTTAAAATGTTGATTGTACCTTAGTTATAAGTGTTTATATTTCTGAATTCATAAAGTCTGGAATGATTGATAAAGCCTTATCATCAGAAATATGCATGGGCACTGTCAGCATTCTATGAATGATAGTGGTACTCAAGGCATGTTTTCTGACAAACTACTTAACATAAATATGTATGTAACATATTCTTCGGTCCTGGTTTGCTAGACCCTACCAACTCCATATGATTTCAAAAACCGGGAGTTGTCCCAAAAAATGCATTGAAAACACTGACTTACTGTCATGTAATGATTAGAATAGGGTAACAATTCCACATGCATTCAATCCATCTATTTTCACCAATCAGTGGCATGGTCTTCAAGGAGAAAGCTCACCAATTCTTATAGCCGCATGAGTAGGAGTAGGAGCAATTGTCGGCCTTGAGTCGCCAAATCATTAAAAGCTATAAATACATGGGCAGAGGTTATTTAGAGAAAGTACATTTTACCTCTAAATAAAATAGCTTTTTAGGCATATCTGTTGTGGTTCAGGAAAGACAGTTTTTTTCTAAAATATTTTCTGGGCTCATTCAATTCAACAGGTTTGCATTCAGAACCATTTGTAATGTTTACTAGTTGGAAGTACCACTAAGCCTTCCTCTTGTTTTCTTGCAATATCCCTGTCACAGTCTGTCTGTGATTCACATTCCTCAAGTTTCAGCTACAATTATGTTTCTCAATTTTACACTAAAAGATACATTTCCAGCTTTTATGTATTAGGCATGAATATTTATTACAAGTGATGTATAGAAGTAATAAAAAGTATTTTCGTTATATTTTAATATAATGCATATTTACATTAATTTTAAAATGTGAAAAGGTTATTAAAATATTTCATAATGAAATTACAATATGCACTGTTTAATTATTATTTATAATTGTAACTATTTTAAATAATTTCATTTAAATTAAGATTATTTCCTATGGGGTTAACATTTAGGTCCCTGCCGCCATTATTTTTTATCAGAGGGTGCTGCAGTACCAGAGATTGATCGTGAGAGAAGCTAGACTTACTACTGTTCTCTTAAGTAGTAATTTGCATTTGTAAATTAGGCTCCACTCCGTTTTCAGGGTGTGAAGACATGTAATTCTTCACTTTTGAGTAACTTTATACTTGGATTTTGTTAATAGCCAAAAGTAGTAAAGTTATTCAAAATTGTGAGAGTAAAGTTTCATGTGTATACTCCACACATGTATCTTACCTTTATGAATAGCCGCAACAGTTTTATCTGTTGACGTGCTGTAAAATGTTATTGTATTACTTTCAGGTTTATAATGCTTATTTTAAATTAATTTACATTTATATTATATGGTAAAATATGGCCCCAAAGTCACTTTCCGACAGCCTCTCCGTGTTCGACTGGCCGACATGGCAAGGCTGTTGGAAATCGACTTCATAATCCTGAGGGCCGAATTGCTGTCCATAGAGGTGGAGGATGCGGTTCTGACCAACATGAATATTCCTCAAGTCGCTCAGAACCGTTTCGGAATGACCGTGTGGTTTACATTCCGACTGCGAACATCATAATCGGGTGATCGGAATGTAAACCGACCAAGTCGGTCAGAATGACTCCGAAGCGGTTGAAGAGATTTCGACTGTAACGGGCAGAGGCTTTCCTCTTGACATCGTAATTGGCCCCTCGGTGTGCATATCCACTCTGAAACGGTGAATAGCTAAAAAGTGGAAATCAATACCCAGATGGAGCAAATATACACTTGTGTAAATATACCTGTGTGTGTGTATAAAGTTTGTGAAATGGGGCTGTCCTTTTTGCAGCTTTCTGCATATGTACTACTAAAACAATTTTGACAGGGAAGAAGACTATGTAGTCATGCCTTCTTCATGAGACAATATAGCCAGTACATCAGGCCTGAGCACAGCTGCTGAGGCCAAGAATGTTCAGAAAGGTTTCTAACATAAAAACAGTCTTTTAGGGCACATTAATAAATATTAGGGGAAAACAACTGCAAAGACAAAGGAGAGTGTACACACACAAACAATGCTAGATACCATACATATCAATAGACCCGATCCAGATAGAAGACTTCGATTTGGAAAATAGCTTTATTTGTCGGTCTAACGCCTGAATTTGCCTCTACTTCAATAAAAGGCAATGGGGGAAATACATTCTATTTTTTAAAAATCTCTCACTTTCCAATTCTAAAATGTTGGCATGTATGAGAAACAGACGCATAGACTTTCACACACACACACACACACACTCACATCATATTTATGCAATAATGTATTACTAAAAATATCCAAAGAGTTCAAAATGTCATGCTAAACTAAACTTCACTATAGGCTTTTTTTGGGCGGCGAATAAATGACCCTATCTCAGATGGCAGAACATTCCTTTATTGTCTTACTCTATGCCCAGCACAATATAAACCCCCTCTCCATTGCTCACCCATTCCAAACCTGCTGTTACGCTGACTTTTGCATTTTACTGTGTTGTGTTATAGCGGAATTAATAGTATAGTTTAAATTATTGCGCGTGCTTACCTTGCTGTATTATTATGTGTAGTAGAATTGGAATGCATAAAACCTGTAGATGCTAACGCTGAACCAAATTTGCTTGCGTTTTCATCAGGAGGAAGATCAGTGCAACTAAAATGTGGTCAAAGTTATGAGCGTTCACATTCAATTGCAGAGTGTCCTTCCAAGCAATTCCCTTATTCACACCTGTTCTATTCCATTTCGGAACACAGAGAAACAACAACAATGGAATATTTCCCATGTTTATGATTCCAGTTTTTAAATGTAGAACTCCATCCACCTGCATTCTGTAATTCAGGATCTGCATGTACCACTCACAAATTAAATGTTGGCACATTGAATGTGAACTTAGGCGCACTAAATCCACATTGAATTGGGCCTAGAGCGTGTAGCCTGAAATGTTGGGTTTGTTTTTGTATAGGGCCTGCGTCTGCAATTAGCTGCATGATTTATGCTGTAGAACTTTCACAAAGTCATGAATTTCGTTGATATACCTATTATTTAGATGTGCTGCATTGCCCTTCGTGTCAGATAGTTATTGTATTGTTTTACCCTCTCTAAATTCTGTACCTGCGTCCTAAAAGATGTTTGAGACATATCTTTTGTATTTTCCAAGGTTACCGTTAATGGTAAGATGCCCTCTGCTTTTCTAACTCTTTAGACACAGAATAATTCATTTCTTGATTTTCATAAGGTGACTCCTGCTGGCAACGGAAACGTTCACCTGAGCAGATATTTTAATCATCTATTCAATTGTTTGTGATTGTTATCTATACGTTCAGCTATGTTCAGTACATACCTGATCTCTCTCTCTCTCTCTGTCTCTCTCTTGCCCACACTTTCTACCACTCTCTGTTTTTTCTCACACAAGCACGCTCTACGGGTTTGGTTGCAGGTTTCCAAGGAACACATAATGTGAAATTATTATAATATTGGCCCATTGACTCTGACAAATTCGGCCATAAATGTGTATGATCGAATTTACCTTACTTACTTCTTTCACACAGGGATTCCTGGCTGTCCTAAGCCATTTTCATATGTGGGGACCGGGTCGGCTTTAACGCTGGTGGCACACCCTAATGACCACCTCCGCCACAGATTCCCTCACCACCACCCTTTAATAATGCCCCTCAAGTTTACCTCACCACTCTCTCACAGATACATTTAATTAGTTTTATAGCGCTGCTCATTCCATTGTAAGGTGTCGGGGCACTTTACATTACACATGCATTACACAGAGACAATCAATCATACATGTGCAAACCAGTGTATAGACATTTGGAAAATTAAGGAATGAGGGACAGAATCAGAATGCTCTAATCTATGCATTGCAGTTTGAATGCAGCTCTTTAATGACAGTTAATAGCTTACTGTTCTAAATTAGGATTTTAACTTATAACTGCAAGTAACAAAAGGATCTCGCTGACAAAAGCAGTACCCACTGACTCATTTACACTATATGCACTTTGTGATCTGTATGGTACATATTTTTTTCCAGCGGGCATATTAACCCTCTGCACTCCTTTATGATGAGTCAAAACTTCCACTAGAAAAAACATGGACATGTACTTTTAGGTTTCACATGTCCTCTTAGTGAAAAACTCTCAAACAAATTTTTCACTATTGCAAGTCCTACCTCTCCTACAGGATAACATTGGGATACCTTATTACATTTAATAAGTGACAGCTTTTGATTGGGAGCAAGTAGGAAAGTCATGTTTGGTGCCTGAGGGATTGTAATGTAAAACCTTCTTTAATAATAAAGTAAAATGCAAAGTCAATATACTGAAAATGCTAATTTATTTTAAAGTTGCCATTTTCGTGTCCAAACCATTTGATGCCAGCAGTGTGTTCCTGGGTCACATGACGAGTTGTATATTGCAGGTGACCTTTATGCAATCCTTCCAGAAAATATCACAATAGAGGGGCTGGGTGTTTCCAGGAAGGGCCATTTTTAGACTTGGCATCTTTTGGCGTGTTTCCCCTGTCTTTTTGCTTTCTGACCTCCCAGTTTTGACTCTGTTTTTGCTGGTTTTGTGTCTCTGCGCACTTTCTCACTGCTGTTCAGTGTTAAAGTGCAAGGTCTCATGTTGTAAATTGTTATTATGGATTGGTGTTTTCATGAATGGCATATTTGATTTACTGGTGAGTCCCCAGTAAAGTGCGCCGTGAGTGCCAGGGCTGGTAAATCAAATGCTACTAGTGGGTTTGCAGCACTGGTTGTTCCACCCACAGAAATAGCCCTGAAAAGGTACCTCAGACCTGCCACAGCAGAGTCTGTGCGCAGTTTGTACCTGCCATGCCGACCTTCAAGGGCTGCATTTAGAGTAATGGGAGGAGATTACCTTGCACCTCAATGGGCCTGGTCTGCCTTGCACAATGCCGTCTCCACCCCCTGCCAGGAAGCCACACCAATAAGGACAGAACTGGTTTGGGCTGGGTACAAACACTCTCTGCCTTCAGAGAACAAAGGATTTGGTGGTATAAATATTGGGGCCCAGACCCCAGAATTTTAGAAATCTTTTGGACCAAGAAGACTGCCAAGAAGAAACGCTGGAGAGGCTGTGAGGAGGAACTACCACTTTTCTGTGTGATTTGCTGTGTTGGCCTGCAGTGGCTGCTTCTGTCTTGGGCAGTGAAAGGACTGGACTGAACTTTCTGCAATCTCTTTTTGTGAGTTTCTCCAGAATCTTGAGGGAGAGCTTTCCCCCATTCAAGAAGTCTGAGGAACAGCAAAGACTTCAAGTTATTCCTCTCTCAGCACTGAGAACTGTGTGTTTCGTGCTGCAATAGAAGAAAAAGCAACCCGGCAACGTCTCTGATGCCGTTGCTGACTCCATGTCCTGAAGGCATCGCAGAGGGCACTGCCAAAATGCTGCATCGCAACCCTGGTCTCACCGACAACACCAGCTGACAAGCAACTGCTCGCACCGTGACCTGTGTATACCGCACTCTGCACCGCCTCGCTTCACACCGTCGCCCTGGTGTCCCAGACAACACCGCTCCATGCTGATATGGCCAACGCTGCTTGCACCGTGGTTCAGAGACACCGCTTGTAAGTTACAACGCACCGTCTTCATCCCGCACCGCAGCCTTGGCCTACTGATGCCGGCGCCATCTACTCCAGTTCGTCAGCCGACGGCAGTGCTTCAGCAATGACGACGCCGCTGCTTGCACCGTGAACTGCCAGCACCGCGACGAGCACTGCATCACTTCGCACCACAACCCTGGTCTCACGGATGCCGCTGAATGACCGTCACTGAGCCGCTGCCTGCACCACGACCAGAGGGCACCACATTCTGCACCGCTGCACTTCGCATCGCAGCACCCGATGCCTGCCGATGCCAGCGCTAATGACTTCAACTGTGAGGAGTTTGATCTGCAACGCGTGTGACTTCAAGGGTCGGACGACTACTGCACCGACCTCTGGAACAGACGCCTGCGGAGGCCGTGCTTTCGGAGCTCAACAAGAGGTCGCCGACGTCCTACATTTCTACAGGGACTGTTTTGCGGGTCTTCCCGACACCGTAGCTGGCCCGTGACACCACGGTCAGCCAGAAATATTTGGATTTTGTTGTTCACCATGCTGTGATTGCCACAGATGGCTCTATCGACTTTAAGGAACTTTATTTCACGTTTAGTTTGGTAACTGAAGATTTCTAATTACTGTATTGTGGTTTTTTTTATCATTTTTGGTCTTGTCTTAAGTATATAAAAATATTGGATATATTTCTAAACTGGTGGGGTGTCCTTTTGTAGTGCTTACACTGTATTACTGTTGGTTATTTTCAAATACTTTACACACTGCCTCTAAGATAAGCCTGACTGCTCGTGCCAAGCTACCAAGGGGAGGAGCAAGGATTATTTTAGGAGTTTAACTCCCTTATCCTGACTAGAAGGAATGGTCCCTACTTGGACAAGGCGGAAATCATTGTCAACTAGAGACACCCATTTCTAACAGCCATCCTGACTTAACGGGGGAGCAAAGCTGTCACCTTTCATGCTTGCACTTCAAAGGCACTGGCCCAGCACTTTCACAAATGACTACACACTAGTCTATTGTACCTCAAGGCATACATAGATCAGGGCAGTGTTGCAGGAAATACCAGACACCTCTGTAGGGGGAAACTCCAGAAGGTTCCCAAACTTCAAAGTAGGCTCCAGGTATAACAGGGCATCTTCGGACCAACTCTTCAGTACACTCCTGGACCTGTGGATACTAAAGAAGGACACTCTGCTGACCAGGTGCTTGAGGTCTGCCTTGCTGAGAAAGAAGTCTGGACCTGCTCCCTTCATCTCAGGCAGAGTAACTGAAATGGTCAATTGACTGACCTCTTGTTCCGAGGTACAGGGACATAGCAAGCTCCAGAGGCATCCCTGCATCTGTCCAGCTCATCTGCTGCATGAACCTGCAACTCGATCTACAACTGGAACTACTTGAGGCCTGCTGGCCTCTGCGGAAGTGAGTTTGTGATCCCCAAGAGGTGGTCCCCAAGTCCTGGAACCTTGGCTGGTATCAGAGTGCATTCCTCTGACTGAAAAAGAAAAAATCCTGACATTTTGGGCTCTTTGTGACCACAAAAGAGCCAGTTTGTTCCAAGATCTTCCTGCCAGTGCCAACCACCAACGCAAAGCTACAGTAAACCTGATTCTTCATGCTGCCGTAACTGCCAGCGACGACCGGCAATGCAAGATCTGCACTTTGCTCTACAGTATTGACAGCCTGTGGTGACTGCCAGCGTGAATCTCCAGTAAGGATTGTACATTACTCCTGTACTTGTGAATAGCACCTATTCTCACATGATCAGATATCCACAAGCGTTTTTTTTTGCTTTTAAGTACTATGCTTACCTGAAATCTTTGAAATTGCATATCTCCAGTTCTACTGATTGATTTTTGTTGTTTTGGTGTCAACTCATTTACAAAATTATACTCTATTCTTCTAAATTGGAGTGAGATTTTACTTGTTTTGTTCTTTCACTTTAGTATTCTTTGTGTGCTGCAAAAATACTTTACGCATTGCTTCTAAGTTGCTTTTGTCCCAAACTGCTGGAGGGGTAGGCACAGTTTAATGTAATGACTTTTTGGGGTTCCCCTGACAAATATTGTGGCTGTTGCTTGAGTAGGGTTTCACCTTCCCAACCAACAACCCATTTTCTCACAATGTGTGACTGAATGTGAAGGGGCGTGTGTGGATGTGTGTGGCTGAGTGGAGGTGTGTGTGTCTGTGTGTGAGGGAATTTGTGTGGAGGTGTCTGTAGGTGTGTGTGTGACTAAGTCTGTATGTGTAGAATGTGTGTGTGTGTGTGAGAGAGAGAGAATGTGTTTTGAGGTGCGTGCCTGACAAAGTATGTGGGTGGTGGGATTTGTGTTTATGTGTGTGAAAGGTGTGGAGGTGTGTGTGAGACTGAATGTGTGGGAGGGGTGGGTATGTGTACGGCTGAGTGTGTGGTGTGGCTATAGTTGTGTATGTGTGTGTGTGAGGTAATGTGTGTGGAGGGTGTGTCTGAGAATGAATGTTTCTGAATGTGACTGAGTGTGTGGGGTTCTTTGTGTGACTGAGTATGTGGGGGTCTGAGTGTAGGTGTGTGTGGGACAAAGAGTGTGGAGGTGTGTGGAGGTCTGTGTCTGGGTATAGTTTGTCTGTAGAATTTTTAAAAGAAAATTGTGTCTGTTATGTTCACAAATTTGTGTTTTGAGTTTTGTGGGTGGCAGGATTCCAGTTTACAGTTTATAAAGGAGAGAATTACCCTTGCAGACGTCCTATACTTAGCAGTGAACTAATTGAATTTTCACTGGGCAACATGCACATGTTTGTATACAGAAGTGCCCATGGTAACAGCCTACGCTAAAGTTGCAACATACGTATTATTTGGTCACCCGGCTGGAAATGGCATGCAGCTTCTGCCTCCATACCTGGTCTTTGTTGTCCAGTTTTTCCCTTGCCCTTCATGGGAGGGGGCCATTACACATGGAATATAATTAGAGAGTGATCGTTACAGAAGTTGTAAAGCGGAAACTGGCAGGTGTGAGCAACTGGAGTGATGTGGTAAGGATGGAAAAACAGAAGGGAATAAAGGATTACACCTAAATTACAGAGCAAAGTTGAAAAAGTTAAGTGGGCGAGAGAAAGCATTAAACAAGCGTGGAGAGGATAACGCTAAAACTTAATAAATACAAATTATTACAATTTAGGTGCAGAGCGTAAGTAGACATTCAATTGCTAACAGTGGGAAGAAAGGAAGAGGCTGTCGTTGGTTGAAGGGGAAGAAGCAGAAGTATAATTATTAACACAGAGGTAATGGAAAAGGACAAAAATGGAAATGGAAATAATACTAGAAAAGGTGACGTCTAGGTAAAATGCATTGAGCCCAAAACTGATCCTTTGGAGCCCAATACTGAAGAGGTAAAGACAAGCAGGGAGACATAATTCAGGACTCAGTTTACTGATTGGAAGGATAATAAAGAAACCATGAAAGAGGAATAATAGACCAAGGAAAGAGAGTTTGTCTAGGAGACAAGAGCGGTTAACTGTGTAAGAAGCTGCAAGTACATCAAAAAGAATACAGAAAGAGGAGAGCTTAAAGTCTGATGAATTATTAAAGTGATTGGTGACAGAAAGGACTGCAGTCTAGGTAGAATGAACAGACCAGGAATCTGAGTGAAGAGAAAAAAGGTAAGAATGAACATATGGGACTGATGAAAGTTTGGAATGGACAACATGATCAATGACTTTAGAAAGAAATGGTTGGAAAGAAATAGGGCATACATTAGCAAGGTTTAATGAGTCAAAAGAAGGTATTTTTCCATGAGAAGCATGGCAATAGTCCTTAAGGAAACTAGAAAAGATACGGAGTAGAGGAAAAAAGTTAAACAAACAAGTCCTTTCACAGATAACAAAATGTTGAGGTTTAAAAGATGCAGGTAAATGGTCTGATGGATAGAAGTTATTTTTGGTCTTTTAAAGAAGAGCTCGGATTCAGAAATGGAGACTAATGACCTGAAAAGACAGTAAAGACTAAAGTTGGGAAGCTGGGAAGGTGTTAGTTTACTATTTACATAATGTGTCTCACACTGTGGTTCTTGTCCTACAAAGTCTGTTTTCGAATGAATCATCAATAGATGAAAACGAATCTGCTTCACAATGGTCTAAACTTAGCTCTTGTACTGAAGTAATGGATTGAAAGTGCAACACTTTTGACTTTTACTCCACTACAGAAACAGCTAAAATCAATTGAACACAAAGATACAGTAGTAAAAATACTTGGCAGCCATAAGCCTGCTATCCTTTTAGTAACTTTTCTGATACCTTTTACCTGAAGTTCTGAAGGATGTTAAGACCACTTTTATCATGAATCATTTTACAGAAATCAAGATAAGACATGCATTTGTCCTTCTCTTCTTTGGGTGGTCCATATTCACAATAACATTAACAATATGATTCATGTCAGCCTATCCACCAGTCACAGTCCCCAGAAGAGGTCACACGTAGTACATGAAAGTACTTACAGCCATACCTGAAAAGCTGATGGAGCTTGTAGTTCACCAAAATGGCTAAGCATAGAGATATTAGGAAGTGGTGCTTCACAGGTGCACCACAGATCTCAGCTTATGCTGCACGTTGGAGGGTGTCATTATATATATATGTGTATATATTTATATTAGTTTCCAATTAATCCTGATTTGAAAGGGTATCAAAATTCTGCTCAAATGCGAAATTTTGAGATTTGTAGTAAAACATACAGCTTTTGAGTTTTACCCAGACATATATACCTTTTAAAAAACAGTCAAAAAGTAGGCAGAAAAAGTATCGGGAATTAAGGAAAAACCAGGAGAAAAGCTGCACTGTCACTGATGCTTCCATTTCTTCTCATTTCAAGGGAGGAAGCTTCTAATGATTTGGAAATACCACACCTGGTAATTACCTCAGCAATTCCTGGTGCTTTATCACTGTATCAGGTTTCACGTGGATCTTGTAATGAGAGTTATATGTCTCTTGCCAGACTATTACCAAGTTATTTTTCCAGATGCGTTATGCCATGTTCATTCCCTGTAATATTGATTCATAAGATAGGTGGAAACAGTAGAACCTCATCCACCCACCAATGCAGTCATTGATTCCAAAATGTAGTATTAGGCTACAGATGTGTGTCTGGCAGGTGGCAGTGTGGATGATGGTCTAGGTCTGGTGTATTTTCAACTACATCGGACACTTATTTAGCATTTGTGTTTTGTGTATGTCATCAAGTCCTATCTGGTCCATGTATTATCTTTTCATTGGGACCAATGAGAGTTATATGTCTCTTGCCAGACTATTACCGAGTTATTTTTCCAGATGCGTTATGCCAAGTTCATTCCCTGTAATATTGATCATTAGGTAGGTGGAAACAGTAGAACCTCATCCACCCACAAATGCAGTCATTGCTTCCATGATGTAGTATTAGGCTACAGATGTGTGTCTGGCAGATGGCAGTGTGGATGATGGTCTAGCTCTGGTGTATTTTCAACTACATCGGACACGTATTTAGCATTTGTTTTTCGTGTATGTCATCAAATCCTATCTGGTTCATATATTATCTTTTCATTGGGACCAATGGGAACTTCTGATGAAAGGGAGGATTTTTTACACCCTCTGTCACTCCAACCTAAATGCCAGGAAATGGTAATTTGTCACCTAGGCACTGGCCAAAATATTATCTTCCTGAACTAGACCTATTGGGGCCAATTAGCTAAAAAAAATTACTATTTTGAGGACAAGCTAATTTAATTTGGTTAAAAATGTTGGAATGCCTACAAACGTATGTATGTTACAAATGCACTTACGAATCTATGTCAGGAGATGCATGCACCCAAATAAAGCAATGGGTATATGGTGGGCCACCTACGAAGTGGAAAAGCGCTTATTCACAGATGGGCGAGGTGCAGTTGAGCATCTGCTTTTCCTGTTTACATTTGTGCGAACTCTAGATCAGTTGTGACTTGTGAGAACAATGTGTAGGACAGCCAGAAGAAATATTTGTGTAATTTTCCTTTTGCATTAGCCAGTAACAATTTCAGATCTTTTCTGAGCTGGTGGTATGAATTGTCATCCTAAGAGTCCAAGGGCCAGATGTACACCCATTCCATTTTGTGAGAGGCAAATTGTGTTTTTTTCCGGCTCGCAATTTGTGACTCGCAAATTAAAATGTACAGCAGTGTCTGAAATACTGTTTGTGATTCCCAAATGGGTCTCAAGGGATCTGCCTCACTAATATTCGTTAGGCATATTGCAATTGTGACCCATTGGAACTGGCTTGCACTCACAGTTATGGTGGCCTGCTGGAGTCAGCAGACCATCATGTCTCAGACTGCTTTTTCAATAAAGCAAATATTTTTTTGAAGTGCAGCCCATTTTACTTAAAGGAAGACAGGATGTGTTTCAAAAAGAAAAATGAAACGTTTCTGTTGGATTTTTTTTTCACAGCAGGCAGTTGTCTGTGGGACCATTGCCTGCTCTTAAAAAATACTTGTACCCACATTCGTAAAGGGGTATGGGTCCCTTGGTAACCCCTTCTCATTTGTGACTGGTCTACCATCAACTTTCCATTGGTGGTAAAATGCAAATGTTTTACAACCACATTTCGATCGCAAAACATTTGTACATGGCACTGCAAGTCGCTATTAGGAAGGGATGCCCTTGGCAAGCCCCTTTCTGATAAAGAGTTGCAAACCTGTTTTGCAAGTCAATAATAGGTTACCGACTTGCAAAATAGGGTTTGTAAATGCCACAGACCTATTTAGCGGACAAAAATGGCCTGCAACTGGCCCCAAATTAATGGTTTGCATTTGTCAAGCACCTGCTTCTCACTTAAAATAGGTGTGTTCCATTGCTTCATTTTTTACTTTTTAAGTATATATTTATCGCACTTTGCGTCAGATTATTTAAAATATCGGCACTCCCCAATGAAGATTGTTTATCGTTAGTAAAATAATTACATTTGAAGCTTGATGGTGCATCTCCTCTTCACTTGGTGTCCAAAAGAGATAGAATATAGAATTGGCAGATATTGTGGACAAGTAATTTGACTGTGGTACTCACATGACAGAGTTCAGTGTGGACTATACAGTGCTGAAACAATTGTGTAAAACAGGTGTCCTTATGGGAGAGGTGAGTATATGCAGCACCGTAGATTTTGAATTTGGACCTGGCTCAAACAGGAAACGAGATGTGTCTTAGGAAAGGGGGTTTGGATCTGTTATTATTATGCAACAGTCAGTCAGCCAGCAGTACATTTGAGGATGAAGAAGTGATCAAGCTTTTACTCCAAAAACTGAGGAAGGAAGATTATCTTGCCAAGGTGGAGAGTTACCTATGTTCCATCGATGACTGAAGTCTAAGATGACTGAAAGGGAGGCGGGGGTATAAGTTTGATTAATTTGGGAAGAAACATTTCTCCTCAGATAGTCACACTCAAGCTTCATTAATTAATGAGAAAGGATCCTTGCAGAGATATGAAGGCATGGATGTGACTTAGGACATTACAGATTTATTGTAATCAAATGAGCAATTGAATTTGTTCAAGCTAAGTAGCTAGATTTACTTTATTGCTGGCTTTTTTGGGGGTATGTTCTCTTCCCCATCACAAATTGCACCCCTTAAAACTTGAGGCTTGGGCAGGGTTAAATCAGGTAATCATCATAGGCAATCTCCATTACAGTTCATCTTTCCTGGGTGGTGAGTTGCAGAGCCAGCCACCACTGTCTAACCCTGCAGTTGCTGTCTTTGTGCAGGGCCAATCATTTGAGAGGGGCACAAACTGTCACAATTTGGAAACGAGGATCTAACAAATAATAACATACGGCATGCACAGCCTATTTATTTCCAAGATATTCTTTTTCCAATGTTGCATTACACAATTTATGGCTGTAAATCTTCTGGTGAAAGAATACATTGTGATGCACCCAATTTGAAAAATCATGGGATAACACTGAATCTATGACTCCTCAGAGGCATCTGTTTGTAATATAAATGTGTAGCAAATAGGTTTTCCGGTTCAGGTAGTGAAACCCTACTCAAGCAGCAGCCGCAATCACTGTCAGGGTAAAGTCACAAGAAAACCCCAAATAAACCTTTGCTCATCCTACTGGTAGCTTGGCACAGAGCAGTCAGGCTTAACTTAGAGACAATGTGTAAAGTATTTATGCAGCACTTCAAACAGTAATTAAGTAAAAACACAACACAAGAAAAATCCCATGTTTATGTTTATGTGATTTATGTTTAGAAATGTATAGAGCGTGTGAATGCCCGAAGGCTTCCCAGCACTAAAGAGTATTGTTTACAAACTCTATCCATAAGGCAGCTACAAGGGGAACAGCAAAGGTTTGAGATGTTTCCAGAAAACGGTTTCGTTGGGTAGGATTCTTATTTTATATGGGAGGGCATTCCATATCTTTGGTACCATGTGGGCAAATGATCTGCCTCCCCACCTTGCTCTTTTGGGTCTTGTTGTCCTAAGAAGCTGTTGCTGGGCTGATCTTAGATCCATGGTTGGGATATACCTGGACATCATTTGTCTCAGTTTTATTGGGCCTTTTTTTGTTAACAGCCCTATATACCAGGCATAGGGACTTAAACTTTATTCTAGTTTCAATAGGGAGCCAATGTAGCTGTTTTAGTGCTTCTTTAGTCAAAGTGTGTTTGGGGATTTTTAGAAGGAATCTTGCTGCCGCATTTTGTTCGTGACTGTAGTCTCTTTGTCATATATTTCGGCACGCCCACGTAAAGTGAGTTGCCATAATCCAAGCGCGAGATTATAAGAGACTGGATGACTGTTTTTTCAGATGTTCCGGGATCACCTCAATAATCTCCCTTAGTATTTTAAGCAGAGAAAAACATATTCCTGACAGTTTCCTGGAGTTTTTTATAACTGGTTTGGGGGTAGGTGGGTTTCCCATGCAATGGGGCCACTGAGTCAGGGGTGCCTGGATCATAGGTTTTCCTAGAAGCATAGTCTCTGTTTTTTCACCATTTAATTTCAGATGACTATTGGCCATCCAATTTACCACTCTCTCCAGATAGTGACTCAGCTGCTGGTTTGCATTATCTGTTAGGGAGACTATCAGCTGTGTGTCATCAGCATATGACCCCACTGAGACACCATCTTCCTGTGCTATATTAGCCAGCTGTCGTACATAAATATTAAATACACAATAATTTAGAATAATAGAGTTCATTTTACTAAATAAATCAAGACCAAAACAACAAAAATTCAATCAGTAGAGTCAGAGACATGCAATTGTAAAGATTACAGGGAAAATAGCACCAAAAAGAACAATGTGTCAACTATCAGTAGTTCGGCTACAAGGTCCCAGGTAGACCCACTGAAAAAGATATCTTAAATCCTGGTTGCAAAGCGATGTGGTGCCCCGTGTGGAGGATGCGTCGCACAGCAGATGCGATGTGAGGTCTGGATGAGGAGAAGCAGTGGTTCAAGTTAGCTGCAAAGTGCGAGGAGATGACCTTGTGTGGTGCTGTGTTCATACTGCTGTGGTTCTGATGAGTTTCCCTGGGTAAGGTGATGTCCTTGTGTGGAGATGCATCATGCAGCGGTTGTTCCCATGGGCTGCGATGGGCAAACTAACACAGATCGAAACGCCGTCGACCTAACAGCGTATTAATATGCGTACTCCTCATTTGTGGCTCAACAACCAATTGAAAAATCTTGTGTATTGTGATATCACGCTGTCACCTACTTTGGAGCCACTCACTGTAAATAATTTGCACTTCGTCACAGTGCGCCGTCCTTGCTGTTCACTTGTTTCACTTGCGCCGCTACTCTCACCACATTCACTTTCATGCACCAAGTGTTCTATGGTTGTCTTCAACTTATTTATGCAGTGCTGCCTCTAACTGTATTTTCTACGACCATAACTTATGTGACAATATAAAGATGACTAACTATCTTTTTTCAAATTAATGTGGTTTCTCCTTCTTTCTTTGTGAGTAATGCTGTATGCATGCACAATTAACTGCCTATACATCCTTACCGATCAGGACATTGTTTCTTCATGCACCTTACTTACCCAGTCCTGAACTGGTCTATGGGTTACACTCCTGTAATATTTACAACAATCCTATGGGTTAGGCAGGCCTCATAGTAGTGAAACATTAATTTAAGAGTTTTTCACTACCACAACATGTTTAATTTCAAAGTCATGTTCAACTTTTTTAATACTCTGCCCTCTGGGCTGTTCAGGGCCTACCCTAGGGGTGAAATGTGTACGTAAAAGGAAGGTTTGGGATTGGTAAAAGGTTTATTTTTACAGATTTAAATGACAGTTTGAAACCACACACACAGACTTCAGTGACAGAAGCATGACATGTTTAAAGGGCCACTTAAGTGGATGGCAGAAACAGTGCTGCAGGCCCACTAGTGGCATTTAATTTACAGACCTTGGGCACATGTAGTACAACTTTACTAGTGACCAACAAGTGAATTAAATAATTGGATGTAAGACAATTCTACCAAGTTTAAAAGAGAGAGCACAAGCATTCAAAAGGTCTTTATTTCGATATATATCATAAGAGAGCACAAGCACTTTAGCACAGGATAGCAGTGGTAAAATGTGCAGTGTCCTAAAGGCCAACAAAAACAGGTTCAGAAAACAGGAGGGTGAAGGCAAAATGTTCAAGGATTACCCTGCAGAAAGGGCCAAGTCAAACAAAATGGGAAGGTTAAGTCTGGCGATTGCAGTAATGGATCATTTTGTAAAGCCTTTTTAGAAGATAAAAAGCGTGTTCATGGGTATCTTTCCAAGACAAACCATTGACTGTTCTTTTGTATAAAGGATGTCAAAGGTTAAGCTATTGAAGAAAAGTTAGGAATAACGCAGAGGTAATGTCTTGACCCCTTTTCAGTGTGGGGTCAGAGAATTTGTTGGAGTACGGATATTTTTTCTGCTTGTGGCTTTACAGTACCCCTGCCTTAATCCATATCCTAGGTATTTCATAGGTCTAAGACACTAAGATACACTTGGTTGCATTTGCTATTAGTCCCACCCTATATAGCTTCTAAAACTGTCTGTAGGTGTACATGACGGTGTATCCAGCATGGACTGAATACTTTTATATTGTCAAAATATGCAGAGGAATATTTTTGATGCTCAGCTGAATCTTATTATATTATACATTTAAACATGTCAGAAGCTACATGTAATCCGTAAAGTAGCACTCTGAACTGGAACATAGCTCGTGGTATTGAAAAGGTCATATTGTATCGATCTGATAGTCTCAACGGAATTTGCCAATATCCTTTATTTAGGTTGAGAATACTGATATATACAGCATTCCTCAATCTCTTAATCAGCTCATCAACCCTGGGCATAGGATATGCATCAAACTTGGAACCCTGTGTTAAGTATTTACAGCCCTTTAAAAAAAATACTTCCGTTCTGGTTTCAATATTAGGACAATTGGAGCTGCCGATGGTTGAAAGTAAGCTAAATAATATCTCTTATAACATTGTACCAATTTCTTGCTTTACTGTTTTTGCTTTATGCAGCCTGTACAGATGTATGCACACCGTAACTCCCTCCTGTGATTTGACTTGGTATGTATTCAATTAGTTCATTTCTTCCTTGTTTTATGGAAAACATAACACCTATCTTTTCCATAAGACTAACAAGAGAGGTACTTTGTTCAAAAGTTAATGTACTTCATCCATGTACCAGTAGATTGTAGGGGGTGCTACTCATTTTTAGAGCTCAGTGGATGTTGATGCAGATGTAGCATGGGTTTTCGAAATTTTAGCATGTTAAAAGAAGATTTGAGCAGCGCACTTAATCTCTAGATCTGACAATGTACACAAATCTTTTCCCACACTGTCTATCACTTTGATGGTCCACACCATTGGGCTAACATTTTATTTTCAGAGGTTGGTAGTAAAACGAGCTAGTAAAGCTAAGACCATATCTGCAACTTGTATGGTTCAAAGCTTTATTTCTTTGGTTATAATATTTCTCCTATATGTAGTGTGTTTTTGTAGGTGTCACTCAAAATTTTCTAATCTTGAAGTCCTATTTTCATTGTTTTGCCAGTTGCCAAAGTACATAGCCAGTAATAATTAAGGTTTTTGGCTAATTTCAAAGGACTAAAGCTAGTGGAGGTTCTTCAAATAGCAAAAAGGATTAACGTTAGTACCGTGGCCCAGTTTGTTCCATCTGGGCTTACTATATTCTTCAACATACATTTGAGGATTTAATTGACTCATGATAATTTGATAATTTGATGATTTAATTAACTCTTTTCACGAACCCGTCTGTTTAAGGGTGGTATACTAAGGCATTTAGTTGTGTTAGTAGCAATAGCTTACATATTTGGGACAGCAGTTGGGTCATAAAGGTATGTTCCTAGTCAGTACGTATTTTCTTTGTAAACTCAGAGAGTAAAAGAAAGGTATGAAGATTTAACAGACATGAGACAATGTTATTTCTCTTAATTGAAAAGCCTCACGGTATCAGCTGGCACAATCCACTATAGCCGGAATATGGCGATTGTCTCGTTCAGATGGTCCTGTGAAAATATTCAGATCCATTCCAAGTCTTTGAATTGTTGTTTGAATAATGGGTAAAGGCTGAGGAGGTGCCTTGGTTAAATGTCCGTTGTTTTTAGATGGCATTCAGAACATTTCTTTCAAAACTAAGGGCTTGATTACGATGCCGGTCCAACTCTCGTCCGACCGGCACTGCAGCGGAAGCAGGACCGCCCAACTAGAAGTCAGTGGTCCCACTGCCCTAATTACCACTGTGAAGGTGGTCACAATTTATATATTTTCTATTGCTGCATGTGCTACTTACCAAAAGAAAAGAAACACTTTAAAGACATCCCTGCACCACGTGGCAGGCACCATGCGATACCTGAAACCTGGTGAAGGGATGGTTATGGGGTCACCTCGTGCCCCCTAGGCCCCTGAGCGGAGGGTCAAGGGAGAAGGGGGACCTGCTAGGGGCACCAAAGTCACTTTCTGCCTTCCTTTTCATGGCGGGTGAACCATCATGAAGGGGCAAGCAGAAAGGGATGAGCCGTAGATGTCAGACCCACCGGCATTGTAATGAGCCCCTGAGTAACTATGGAATAAACTCTGTGATTGAAATGCAAGCTGTTGTTTTTTTTCTGCTCCTTAGTGTGCCTCCATCAAATAGCTATGTGCTAACTATAAAACTGTGTCTCCAACAGGTTGTGGTGTGAGTATTGTTTTTTATTTCTATTTGGTTGTTTGGTAGGATACAATATAGACACAGGAGAGGATTTCCCTGTTGGTCTTGCTGGTAATTTATGTTGCTATAAGGTTCTAGGCCAAATGTACAACCCTTTTTAGCAGTCGCAAACCGGAAATTGGGCCATTTGCGACCGCTAAAATTGTTTTGGTATGTACAAACTCTAGTTTGCAAGTCGGTAACCTATTATCGACTCGCAAAATAGGGTTTGCGAGTCGTTATTAGGAAGGGGTATGGCAAGGGGGTTCCTTCCTAATAGAAAGTTGCACGTTTATGTACGATTGCAAATGCGGTCGCAAAACAATCACAGTTACCACCTACTTTAAGTGGGTGGTAAGCCAGTCGCAAACAAGAAGCGGTTCCCAGGGTCCTTTGTGAATGTATGTGGAAAATATTTTTTAAGAGCAGGCAGTGGTCCCAAGGACCACTGCCTGCCATTAAAAAAGGAAAAGAAAGCTTTTCATTGTTTTCTTTTAAATGCATCCGCTTTTCCTTTAAGGAAAACGGGCTACATTTGACATTTTTTTGGGCTTCATTTATAAAGTAAACACAGACATGGTGGCCTGCTATCCCCAGCAGGCCACCATCCCTGTGATATGTAAGATTTCTAACGGATCACAAATTGCGACCTTCCTCATTAACATTAATGAGGTAGATCTTAAGCGACCCCATTAGGACACTGTTGTGCATTCCATTTTTTGAGTTGCAAATTGTGAGTCACAAAACGTCAGAATTTGCACCTCGCTAAATGGAATAGTCTTACATCTGGCCCTCTGTTTCTAGATTCTACCTGATTTTAGTTAATGTCACTGTGTTGACATTACCTTCTTTCCCTTCAATCTTTCACTTCAACATTGACTTCTGGCCTTTTGGATTTTCTTTGGGGTTTCTGTAGGTGAATTTGAACCAATGGGCCTTCCACACCATCTTTGGCATAGGTCAGAGAAAATGATTTTAGAAAACAAGTCAGTTTACCGTTTCTACAGCTTCTGGTATGTAAAACAATAACTCTACTTTCAAAGGGCTGGTTTTTCCACAAATTCCCAGGGTAATATTCTTGATAGAATAGGTACTAGTGCCCCCATCGACACAAGCAGTGGTAACCTGCCTTGCCTTGGGTATCTGTGACCACCAATCAGATAGCACCGGTGTTTGAAGACACCCGCAGTCATCTAAGGCTCTGATTTCCTTCCTGTTAATACTTTCTTCCGTCTGAAAAAGTTGTGCAGTAGGATGACTATCACCATAGTAAATCATAACTAAACTCATATCAATAGATTCCACCTTAGTTTTATGAGGTCATAACTTTGCAATATTACCCGAACTCCACGTACTCATTGCATGGGGTCCTAATGGGGAGGACTAGATCATGGGATGGGATTTACCTGTGAGAGTTCACTGTTTTTGAATTTGGATTTAGATTTTCTGGTCCTCTCTTCTGGAGACCTAATGTACTATTAAGGGGGTATCCTGATTGTGAAGATCCTGAAGTTACAAAAGCTTTGATTGAAAATGCTCTTTAATCAATAGTTCCTGAACATTTCTAATCAAGGTTATGTCTAACCAATCTTTGCATAGTTATGGGAAGGATTTCCACGTATTACTCTAAAATGATTTTGTCTCTTATTTCTTCTCCGAAGGATGTTGTCGTATGTAGTCATTCCTCCGTAAGGTTTTCTTTTTGGAAATATAATTGTCAGGGGGGTCTGTGATTTTGTAAGTTTTAGACTTCATAGCTGGATTCTGTTGGTTTCGTCATCAAACCCTATCCACTACAGTATAACAGTCTTAATCTCTTGGTAAGATGTGGTGTCATCAGGATTTGATGCACTGATTGAATTATTCACATCAGAAATGCTGAAGTATAGTGAGGACCTCTTTGAGCATGAGGCATTCCTCACAATTTGTTAAAGTATGATGAATAGGTATTTGGGATCCTCCCCATAGAACTATTTTTGTAGTACCATAGATTACATGATTGGGGATATCCATGAAGCAGCAGTACTATCAATGACTAGTATAAAGGTTTCCTGGTATTTTCACGGGCAACTAGCTGTCTTGGCCCTTGGAGTTGTCAGGCTTATTGGAACTCCTCTCTTTCAATCTGAACCTGCTGCTGTTGTACTTGCATGGCTTGGGCCAGTTGTTGTTCCCCTAAGTTAATTTTTGTAATAATTCTTTTGTAGTATTCCAAACAAGCCACATCCGACACTACTTTGTGATCTCTAACAAATAATGAGTATTAATGAGGTTATTTCTGTTGTGTGTTTTGTTCTATATAAGACTAATACAGATGATAATTTAGATTCTTTAGGTATCTTAATGTAAATCACTGTTTAGTTGAATTATTTCTCTTAGACTTCTTTTGTCTTGCTCAATCAACACAGTATGTAGAGTCCAAGGGAGATCCATGGCTATTGTCCTAACCCTGCATGGAAAAGAGAGAGAGTTTCTGTGAAGGTAAGTCTTCCCATTCCAATGGTTCTCTATACGCAATTTTATAAATCCTTCTTCATCTCTCTTTGTCCTAAACTGTGAGTTTACCCCATTTGCACTTAGGAATCCACTTGTCTGTAGGGAGAGGAGAAGGAGCATCTCTCAGAGTATAGCTTTTCATTCCAGTGGTTCTCCATTGTTTGTTCTCTTTCCCTACAATACATACTCCCTGAAAGATCAAGCCTCACCGTAGGAAATGGCCATCTTTTGCTTGGTATAACCCCGGATATTGGCCTTGATTATTTTTGTTTTCTGTAGGACTCTAAATGCTAACCAGTGGTACAGTGCCTGTGCACTCCATTTCAACATAATGAATTTGGAGTACCTCTAATTTGTATATTTAACTTACCCATACGTCACTAGTATATGGAACAAAAGTGTTCCCATGGTCAAAAAGTGAAATGTCTACAGTGACATTGTGAAAATGACTGCAGGCCTCCGTAGTCTGGCTGTGAAGATTTAAATTGCAAATTCAGCCTGTCAAAATAACCCCTTATTCACACCTAACTCTTCCTTTTAAACATTAATAAGTCACCCCTAAGTAGGGCTTACTGCCCATAAGGCAGGGTGCATCGTATTTCAAAGAATGACATCTAAATGTTTAATATTAAAAATGCCCTTGCAGTGGAAAGGCCCCAAACACTATTTGCACTCTAGCGGGGTTGATTGTTCCATAGGAAAGGTTAGGGTACACCTACAAATTTCATTCTTGACATTTTGAAATATATATTACAGGCTCAATTTACTGATGGATGAATTTGAATTTGAAATAAATATTTTGGAAAAGGTTCTTTTAGAAAGTTACGTTTTACCTGCCTCCCAGCAATTTCTACTTACAAATTTAAAATACATATCTCTGGTTTCCCGAAGTGGATTGTTGTAATTTTTGTGTCATTTTGCTTATTAAACTTTACTCTATTTTTCGAATTAATTTTGGAATTATTATTATTTTGCATTTAAGCTTTATTGTTGTTTAATATTTCATATATTGTTTGTACATTGCCTCCAAGTTAAGCCTTTCTGCTCTATGCCATAGCTACCAGGGGGTTGATCACAGGTCTATTTAGTGACTTTAGTGGTTCACCTTGACAAGGATTATGATTATTACATGTGGTGGGTACCTAACCCCCTCAACTAATACACCAATTTCTTACACGTTTAGACTGTGTTCTGGATTGATGAGGGAGTGGAGCTTTAACTGGCGGTCTTGCCTTATACACTTCACATTGGTGGTCCTTTGAAATTGTGGGCCTAGTAGCCTAGCCTCCATTAATTGTCTTCCCACCACTGGTGTTTGTTGGATCAAGGCAGCGTTGGCTTTTTCCTAATTCTAACTCCTGACTTTGCTTGGCTCACTGCCCAATCAAACAGTGCTATCACACGTGATGCAAGAACTATCCTGACTCTACTCTTATTAATTATGTTGTAAAATGTATCTTTCATTATTTTCTATAAATAAATTAGTAGTAGTGTATGCTTTTTCACATTGTTGGGTTTGTTTGGTATTTATTGTTTTTAAATATCTAAAAGAATTAACATATATTGTTTAACTGTAATTGAATAATTTGATATGTTTGCTTGTTATTTATTTGTTTACATGTTTAATAGATTTTAAATTGTTTAATAATTAATTGTACTCTCGAGTTATAGGATTTATTGTGAGCTTGGTTTCGTAGTTTGTATTAATGAATTAATATACATTCATAAATTCTTTGAATAATTATTGATTTGTTTTGTAAGTTTATTAAATTTTTAAATTATCTCATATATTTTAATTCTGTACTGTGGGGATTATTTAGGGATTCAAATGGTAGCATTTTGTTAAAATGTATGCGAATTGATGATAATTGATTAATATATGACATACTCATTTTTATTGTTTAAATGTTAACTCTGATTAAATGTTTAAATATACATTTTTCTAAACATTATTTGATCCATTTTTATGGATATTGAAGAGTATTGGGGATTTTCTTAGCAGTGTTATTTTTAGAAAGCATTTTAATTATTGTTACTTAAAACATTTTTACATTAGATGTTGTGTAATCTATTATGTTATACATTTCTGATATGAGTTATCAAGGGGTCATGAGTGGGTATAGTTTTTATGTAATAAAAAAGCCAAGTTACACTTCAATAAAAAAAAATAGAAAGTCTCATAACAGATTTTATTCATTTTCATTTATGTCTGTGTAATATGTTGGTGTACATTTGCAAGATAGTGTTTATTTGAATTATATAATTCTTAAAATAGAAAATGTATTTCATGCAATTGAGTAAATCTACATGTTCAAGATTACTTTTACAATTTTGAGTAACTTTACTACTTTTGGCGATTCACCATTTAGGAGTATAAAGTTAACTGAAAGAGTAGCCTTACATGACCTTGCCTCCTGAAGCTGGTTGTGGAGTCAGTAAAAACATGATATATGAGCATACACTTACTACAAATAGTAGCATTTTGACTACATTTTACGTTCCACGCACTTGGCAGAGATCTCTGCAATGAGGGCAAGGATCTCTCTATGCTAAAGTACAGGACAAAAAAATGTTTTAAATATATATATATATATATATATATATATATATATATATATATATATATATATATATATATATATATATATATATATATATATATATATATATATATTCTTTATATTAATGTTACTGTAAATAATGTATATATTTATTTTTAAAGTAGTGCAAATTTAAAAATTATACTGCACTATTGACTTAATTTTAAATTAAATATTGGATTCATTTGAGCATGTTAAATCATTTTATAAAGATTTATTAGGAAAAAACACATTAATTAAAATGTTTATATTAATTTATACAATATTAAAAGTTACTAAGTGTTTTGTATAGAATTCATTTTAATTAACACAAATTGTTATAAATATAATTTACATTTATTGAAATATTTTTAATAAGATAATATTTTTAATTTAAATGAATTTATATTATTTGTGTTCAAAATTAAAATACAAATAAATATATTTTTGGGAGTAAATGTATTTACTTTAACATTATTTCATGTGGGGTTTCATTTTAATTCATTTTGACATTATTTTCTATGGGAAAGTGCTGGAGTACCAGTGGTTGGTGATGTGTAGTGCTGAACTTATTCCAGACCGGCGTACTCCAGGCCTGAGGGGCCGATTCACAGAACTAATCTGAGATAAAATCCTAAACTGACTACTTTTGGTATTCACAGTAGGCATTTAGTAGTAGTAAAATTAGGACTCCTAACTTTACTACTACTAAACTGAGATAAAATCCTAAACGTACTACTTTTGGTATTCACAGAAGGCATTTAGTAGTAGTAAAGTTAGGACTCCTAACTTTACTACTACTACATGCCTTTTGTGAATAACGAAAGTCGTAAAGTTAGTATTTTGTCTCAGTTTAGTAGTAGTAAAGTTAGGAGTCCTAACTTTCCCACTACTAAATGCCTTTTGTGAATACCAGAAGTAGTACGTTTAGGACTTTATCTCAGATTAGTTCTGTGAATCGGCCCCTGAGTGCTTTCTGCCTGTAGTAATTTTAGAAAACAACAGCGGCTCCAGTGGATAGATATAAAAACACTTATAATAATTATTTATGCACAATGTCAATGTGGGTGGTGTGTTAGATGTCAAAGAAAGAAGCTGACTAAACATTGGGTCAAATTTGTCAAAACATTTCCATAGTTTATATCAACATAGACCAGTAATTATTTACACATAATATATGAAATATTTACATACAAAATAGACCAAGTGACGGTGTGTCCCAAGTGAATATTTGAAAGAACCTACAAAACTATCGTGAAAAATAAATAACAAAATAGTGAAAGGAAGGTATCTATTTTTCATTTGGTTTTCATAAGAAAGAGACGACCAAGTCAAATATATCCGATAAATGTACAACAGTTGGAAGTTTAAGCAACTGTTGTTCACGGTCTGCCTCTTTTCGACTGCCGACGACGTTTCGACCCATGGTGGAATTTGGGTCTCCTCAGGACGTGTCAGTGTGGAGACACCTAAGAGGTATAATGTTAGGGCAATGTCAGCAAATGGGCCATCATTACAGATTGTCCTCTAATATATAACATAGGAATTTTGCTCAAGCTGGAGCTTAGCATACCTGAAGGGGGCTTGCGCTGCTTTTAAACAAAACGTGGTGACACCGTGTAGTAGAGGTGAACAAAGAAGACTCACAGGGATCCCAGCCGGGAGCTATGGAATCATGATAAACAGAAATAAAGCTATATTAACCTTTGATATGGAGAATAACATCAATTAGTGATAAGATTGGCTCAGTTAACCACTTACCCCTTAGAAGGGTGTAGTAAGCAGGCAAACAAGTATATAAAGGCCGGTTCAATGGATCTGTAGTAAGCTCAAACGAGGAGGAGTAGAGGAGGCAAGGCATTGTGAAATGGATTCAAATTTACGGGAGAATGAAAGCAGGGAATTACATGTGTAATGATACATACTAGACGTGAAGGAGGTGCAGGTAATTCTTACCGAGATGCTCACGATGGCGCTCCTAGTACAGGTAAGTGTATTTCCAAGGGGTAAATTCAATCTTCCGTTAATGGCGATAGTTTCTAAGGATGCAGCCGCTGAAAGGAAGAATCTAGCGTTAGTCTCTTCAATATCGGCCGTAGCGATATGCGTACAGTACGGGCACAAGCTCCGTTGTGTCATAAAGCCCTTACCTTGCAATAGCGCTGTCTTATGGATATGCCTCCGAGATGTGTATACTCCTGCAGGTACAATGACAATGGGGCCGGTGGCCTCGATTCATTTTATACGGGCCAAACCATTAATTCTCAATTGATGGTCACGCGGGAAGCGAGGGGAGGGCTGGGGAATAGATAGCAGAGCAGCGATGCGCTCCGTGAATGCACGATCACCATGGACGTGCCTGCATGGAAATAGCGGACAGACTAAATGTAACGCTTGAATGTTGGCTTGAAGAGCATGAATAAGTGGTGAGTCAGAGCTAAAGTATCATTGGAGAGATAGTCAAGTATGTATGATAATTGTAAATTATCCCAACCAGAGAGTCTCTATCAAGAAATCAGTAGTGTGCGTCACGTGCATAGATACGCTCTGTGAAAATGTCACTGAGGCTGCATAGAGATAGCGGTGAAAAGCATGGAATTCTTATAGGTCAAGGATATGAAGCCTTGGTAATGATAGTTGAATTTGTACAATACCCCTATATACATGGTCTCCTAACTTGTATGGAGAACTCAGACGCGTGACTCACTCGAACACAGTGTAGCGTAACAGTGATAATGGACATGGCGAGGAGGTGCCCATTAGATGTCTCTCTTTAGGATTAGTGTGTTTTTCTCGTTTGTTAGTTGTTCACATATACATATATACCCAAGTGATATTTCAATGAACCAAGACATATAGAAAGCCGGCCCAAATTATGATGTGGCATATACATATATACCTACGGTCATATGGTAATATTTCAATGACCATATCCTGCAGAATGCAGGTCTTAATTGCACTGTGGCATATTGAACATTGCTAAACACGTTGTTAATATTTTAATCTATAGTTCACATTTTTAACACACAAGAATACATCACTACATGGCATAATAAGACTGTGCAATGCGTGTATATACTTATACATATAACTGGGTTCTTGCCAAGCAAAAACGATGGTTTAATCAAGACTGAAGTTATCCTACTTGTGTAATTCATTGTACTACACATTATCTAGTAGTACAATTACAATTGGCATTCTTTGTTTGACAGTTCTACCATACAAGTTCTGGAATTCTTTGCAAATTGCAATACAAAGAATGTAGTGTACTGCATTACTTGCCCATGTGGGCTTCCATACGTAGCATAGACCCAACAGCCTATTAAAGCACAGATTGGACAACACCGCAGCAGAATTAGGAATTCGGTTCTCAATGCCCCGCTGGTCAACCATTACTTAGAGAAATCACACACAGCAGAAAAGCTCAAGTGGCAGGTCATTGACAAAGTCCAGAACCCGCCAAGGGGTGGAGACTATCACAAATCCTTCAAAGACTTGAGTGTCGCTGGATTGAACGTATTAACTCAATCACAGAGGGACTCAATTCTGCAGAGGAATGGCGTGGATTTGTAACCTCGTTGCCATCATAAACCACCTGATCGCTATGTAACGATCATATATGAGCACACACAAGTAGAGACCACCTGTCGAAGCACCCCCATCTGTACTACATGACTGTATCGTACATTGGGTTAAACTATACCACATCACTTTATCTTACCTGTGGCTGCGGTTTTCTTTGTCGTCATGCTCTGCTGCCCGGCTCTCCTGCTGACCAGTGCCCCGTGTGGGTGAAGACTTTCTGCCAGCCCCAAGCTCCCGCTCCCACAACCTGCACCCAGCGCGGACCGATGGCTGCCAAGCTACACCATCCATGAGGCTGCGCTGTCCCGGGGGGGGAGGAGGAGGGGAGGAGCAGGCCCATAAATATTGGGGCGGGCTTCCGCGGCGCGGGACGCCGTTACCTGTGGCCGCGGTTTTCTTTGTCGTTGTACTCTGCTGCCCGGCTCTCTTGCTGACCAGTGCCCCGTGTGGGTGAAGACCTTCTGCCAGCCCTCAGCTCCCGCTCCTGCAATCAGCACCCAGCGCGGACCGCCGGCTGCCAAACTGCACAATCCAGGAGGCAGCGCGTTCCCGCGAGGGGAGGAGGAGGGGAGGAGCAGGCCCATAAATATTGCGGCGGGCTCCCGCGTTGCGGGACGCACCCGGGCAAAGCCCAGGCCAAGGGCGGGTCCGTCCTTGCCCGTCTGTGACCGACTGAGGCCGGGCTGGGCCTACTCTCTTTGCCCCTGCACTTGGAGGGAAGCCTGATCCTACTAGTAAGGATATAACAAGCACCTTCGATTCACTTTTGTTATTGAGACTCACATCCACCACATTGCTGGTTTGAGAATGTTATTGCCCGTGTAGTTAATAAAATTATTTACTAGGTGTCAGTGACAAATGTAATTTTTAGTCTCTGTTTAATACGGTGGTCCCAATTCTAGAACTAATATGTCTAAGTTCAATCGTAGGGGAGTGGGTGGTCCTGGAGTTGTGGGTACATTAGATGCCTTTCTCTCACGGGCTGAGTCGGTTCTCATGCATGAGATTAAGATTACTGAAAAAAGCCTCTCCCTGGATCCCCAACCCCATCGAGTCTCAACAGGAGCTTATACATCTAGCCTTCCCCCCACTGAGACCCCAAGTGCTGATCATACACATTTGGTGACTGCCCAGATTCACACCTCTGAAGTAATGACTCCTTAATCTAATGGTAGTATAGCATCTCTTGATGCTTCCCCCGCTCCTAAGATACGTACACGAGACCAGAGATTGGAGCAGACAATGGTGGGGGAGGTTTCAAACAATAATAAAAAACAAAAGGCGCGCGAACAGCCGCAAATGTCAACACGTGCTAGTAAGGTGGCTAAAACAAGGAGTAAATGCAGAGATAATGTGGGGGCCCAGGTAGTTGCTTCCCCATTAGCCAATAATAGGCGAATTAGTGACAAGGAAGAGGATAGACCCTACATTAAAGATCTGTGTAGCGATCTTGAGGAGGTACTCCTTTCTAAAGTGGTGAGAAAATGGTGACCTTGCCAGACCCCCTTCTATCCAAATTGTCAGAAATTGATACAAGGTTGTCCAAGCTGGAGCAACACTTATTATCACCAGCGTCAAACGTGGATAAGGCCGCAAATGGCCAGTCAACTGTATCTAGTTTAGTTACAGTGCATAGTAATAGTCAACTCAAGGAGATAGACTGCAGGGAGGGTAGGAGGGGTTTAGCTCTTAATGCCATCACGAGGAGTCAACACACTATACCTAATGGTCCTGCATGTATCAGGGAACAGCAAAGGAGTCGGAATCCAGATACTTCAAGGGGGAGCAACACAATTCCTAGTAGTTATCTTAATCTTCCCCCGGAAGCTACAGCTTATACTATTGTCCTCTCTAATGTACCAGTACTTGCGACTATTCATGTTGAACATTGGGAATCGCTAAAGAATAAAGCATTGCAAATGTTAAATATCAGAACTGGGTTGGGCAATTGCCTATTTCGAGAATTTAAAATGGTTCGCAGAGTCCCATGGGTAGGGCATAATCAGAAACAGTGTAGAGGGGATTGTGTGGTGCTTAGCTTTGGGTCTCCACCTCTTGTACAAACAATCTTGGAAAGGGCAGGGACGAGGGACTTGAATGAACCTAATATTCACATTTTACTCTTGAGGTTTTTTTATCGGACTTCTTCACCGCCCACTGTAGATAGGGGTAGTGCAAGAAATAGTAGTCAGGTTCGAGTTCCCTATGATTATGTAGTTCATAATGATTATGCAGACACTAAATAGATTTGAACCCCTCTCCACATTGGAGGATATTGATTGACTGCAACTAGTAGAAGAGCGTAGTGTGATTTTTTAGTTACCATCTACTCCGAGAGGGGGGGGGCTGAGGTTTCAGTGTGTAAGCAGTTAGGCAACATATCCCAAGAAGGGCGTAGGGAAATGGGGGATAGGTCGAGAAGGGATAAGGGTAGGGTTTCCGATAGGGGTCCTCAGGATAACCTGATGCAGGAAGCTGCTGATGTGGCTGGGGTGGAGAATGAACTCTGCGACCAACTAGGCCCTGGTAATAATAATCCCGGCGAGGCGATAGGCCCAAAGTTAGTTTCCTGGAACATTGCTGGGCTCTTGCAAAAAATTAATTCTGCAGACTGGTCTAATTTTGTTGAGCAGGTAGACCTATTGTGTTTTCAAGAAACATGGGCTACCGATGCAGTATTTCGTCATGGTTAGTTCAACTTTGCGAAAGTTGCGGAAAAGGGTGAACATGGCAGGCCCAAGGGTGGATTGACCACTTGGGTCAGACAGACTGAGCAGTATTCTGCGCAGGAGGTCCATATGGACTCTAATGACATTTTAATAGTACGTTTATCAGGAGATACAGTCCCTGATATATTACTTATAAATGTCTACGCTCGAGGGTTGCAAGGGGGGAAAGCATCTCCTATTGTCACAATGTTAGATTTGTTTTTATTAGATCACAGAGCTGGTAACAAAGTCATAATAGCTGGTGATTTTAACTGCACTTTTGAACCTCTGGACATCCATGATGTTAATCTTGCCACTGAGGAGGATGCCGAGTGGTCCATCCCCCAGTTAGACATTCCCGCGATTAAAAAATGGTCAAGTGCCTTGCCTTGCTAGGCAGGCTGTTTGGAAATTTTTGAAATTCGCTAGGTTGAGTCCTCCCAGGTCTTTCGTTAATCTTAGCTTCTGTAGGTTGATTCTGGGTTTTTTGCTTCTCCATATGAAGTTGTTTATGAGTTTGTCCAGTTTTTTGTGGAATGTGTCTGTCATCAGGAGCGGTAGCATGCTGAGCGTATAGTTGATGGCTGGCGTTACCATCATCTTTATTGTTTCGATCCTGCCCCACCAGCTTATGTTTTTGGGTGACCACAGGTCTAGTCTTTCTCTTATCTTCTTCAGGGTTGACTCCTCGTTGTGTTCTAATGTGGATGTTAGGTCTCTCCCGAAAAGCGGGCCCAGGTATTTGAGTGGTTTCGTCTGCCATGTCAGTCCTGAGTCACCAAGCACCTCTCTGGTGGTGTGGATGTTCATTGGCTTACATTCTGATTTGTCTTTCTTGAGCTTGTATCCCGAGGCTTCAGCGTATTCTCCTATTGTGTCCATGAGTGCTATTATTGACGTTGGTTAGTGGTTGTGATGAGGATGTCGTCCGCGTATGCAGCCAGTTTGACGGTATTTCCCTTGATTTTGACGCCTGCTATTTCTTTATTGTGTCTTATTCTGGCTAGTAGAGGTTCTAGTGCTAGAAGGAAGAGGCCCGGTGAGAGGGGGCAGCCTTGCCTGGTGCCTCTACCCAGTGTGAGTGTTTCCGATGTGCTTCCATTTACTACCACTTTTGCTTTTGGTTCGTTGTACAGGGCCATCACCATCGATCTGTATTTGGTCCCTAGCCTGAACCTGCTCATACAGTTGTTTAGGAATGGCCGGGAGACTCTGTCAAACGCTTTTTCCGCGTCTAGTGCTATCATCACCGCCTGTTTGTTGCTGTGTGTAGTGTGGTTGATGAGATGGCATAGCAGTCTTGTGTTGTCTTGCGATAACGAGGCACAATGTGGCGCTCAGCATCGACAAACAAGATAACCCCACAACCAGCCCAGACAAAATTCTGGCTACTCCACAGAGCCTACTGGACACCGTCAAGACTCCACAAAATAGGCATCACAGAATCAGGCGACTGCTGGAACTGCCGGAAAGAGGAAGGAACTCTAGAACACCTGATCTTCGGCTGCACTAAAGTCAGGAAGTTCTGGATGAAAGTGAACAGCTTCCTGAACGATGTATTCGACAAAGACTTAACAATCAGCTTTGTAAGCCTGGCCACAGAACACATGACAGCAGACCTAAACAGCAAAGAAGATAGAGACCTACTAGACTTACTGATCACAGCAGCCCTAAAAATAATCCTGACTAACTGGAAAAACACAGCCAAAGCCAATTTTAAAACATGGATGAACTGGGTCACCTTTCTCAGAGGAGCAGACAACATAACGGGGAATTTCTCAAAGGAACACAACCCAAAAGAAGAGATGTGGAAGCTCCTAGATGCACAGCTGACGAAACCCCAGCCAAAGACATACAACTAGCCCCCCCTCTCTTTCTTCCTTTTTCTCTTTCTTTTTCTTTTTCTCTTTCCCCTCTCTTTCTCGGAGAAACACGAAGGCGAAGCTTACCACATTTTGTACTGTATATCAGAAAGCCAGATGTATATTCTACGTTTTATATTTTAATAAAAAGTTTTTAAATCAAAAAAAAAAAATGGTCAAGTGCAGGTCTACAATTAAACGTATTCCGTTTGGAGCATGGGGTAAGGGCTGCTAATGGAAGAACTAAGTCAGATAAATTAGGCTCTCTGAGTGTCAAGGTTACACTGACTAACGACACTAGACGTGTCAAGTGGGCAAATCTTTTTTAGAACGAAGAGCATTTGGTTGAAGTGAAAAGCCTGCTAGTTAATGCCATTGGCAAGTTACAGATTTGTGCTACACAGGGGGAGGTGAATGTTAAATTTGAACAGATCCATGAGGAATTGTTTTTAAAGCTTAAAAGTTATTTTATAAAGAGAATCAAGAATCCTAGCCGTCATACTAACCAAAAAGCAGCAGCCTGGTATGGCACTTCCTGCCGTTTGGCATATAGAAATCTTGCGGCAGCAATTCGATCCAAGGATAGGCCTGCAATCTCCATGGCCAGGTCCAATTATAAGAGTGCTCAGAACCATGCTTAAAGGGTCTGGGATGAACAGCATTGGGGGGATTTGTTGGAAGCTTCCCTAGGGAGGAATATGTGTGTGTTTTGGCAACTGGTGAGATGGGGTAGCGGTGCTCCTAATAATGTCCCCCATAATTACGTGGAGCCCGAAAGGTGGGTTTCCCACTTTACAGCACAGTTTTCAAGTGCAGAGGTTGATTCTGAAATACAAAGTATTCCACCTCCGGATACTAAATTACATTTTACTAAGCGTGAGGTGGAAATTGCACTACAGTCTGTTCCAAGAGGAAGGGCTCCGGGGCTCGATTGTATTCCTGCTGACCTTTTCATCCATGATATACCAAACTGGGCAGAATACATACAGTTTTTAGCAAATGCAGTGGCTAGTGGTGCACCAACGCAAAGTACGTGGGCAGGAGCGGAAATATTACCTATATATAAAAAAGGAGATTGTACAATCCCTGGGAACTATAGGCCTATTAGCCTGTTAGATTGTATACAAAAGGTCCTGCCAAGAATGATCTTAAATAGACTCCAGTCCTGGTTGGAAGAATCTAACATCTTGTCTAATCTACAGGCTAGTTTTCCGTCTTGTACAAGCACCATAGAGCAGGTGTTTAGATTTATACTTGTATATTGGCGTATTGTGTTATTAGGGGGAGGCACCCTATATGCTGCCTTCGTCGACTTAAAGTTGGCTTTCGACCTTGTTCCATGAACCAAGATGTGGCAGTGTTTTTTGCAGCTAGGCATGCCACCCGAGATCCTGGTCCTCTTGGTCAGGTTACACACTGCAAGCTATGCACAGGTGAGATGGGGTGTACAGGGAAGTCTTACCCATAAGTTTCCGATTGAAAAGGGGGTGAGTAAGGGGTGCGTGTTAGCCCCGACATTGTTCTTGCTATATACAGATGGGGTGGTGAGCTATTTTAAGGATTTTGCTACTGACGCACCCTCTCTAGCAGGCACTAGGATCCCCCTACTCATGTTCGCCGACGACACCCTCAGCCTCTCAAAAACTAGAATGGGCCTGCAAAGAGCCCTTACTAGATTTGAGGTGTTTTGTGAGGACCATGAACTGATTTTCAATGTGGACAAAACGAAGTACATAGTCCTGCACAAACATAAGCGGACTGTTGGCAGAGTCGAAATGAAGGACGGTCTAATGGAACAAACCAATACTTTTTCTTACCTGGGGGTCCATATTGATCGCAAAGTGAGCTGGAAACCGCAAGTAGATCTCCTTACAGTTAAGCATGCCCATTTGTCAGGTGTATTGATTAAAGAGCATAGATCATCATACACGAAACCGTTAGCCCCTGTTCTCCAAATATATAATACCAAAATTGGTGCCTCACTTCTCTATGGGGCTGAGCTGTGGGGCTATACTAACCTGGCTAATCTGGTTATAGCGCAAAATAAGTTTATGCGGTCCATAACTGGGCTCCCTCAGTCCACTCCATTGCGAACATTGTTTTTGGATTTGGGCTGCCACTCCATTAGGGATGTGGCAAAGTTCAGGCCAATTGCTTATTGGAGGAGGATCTGGGTGACTCCCTAGTTAAAACACTATGCGGTGGCACTAAATGATGTCAAGAGCTCGAATGTCTCTAATAAAATCTCATGGCTAAGGTGTGTGAGGAATACACTCAGTGAGATAGGTATGAGTAGGTTATGGACAGACCCAGGGGCTGTTGTTTTTCCGTCTAAGACAGAGTTTAAGGCAGGGTATTGGAACATGATTGTAACCAGGCGCTATGTGTCTTCTATTGGGCCTTCTCTGTCTATAGCATTTCTTGACATAAAACATGAAGCCAAGTATGAGGGCTATTGGGATTTAATTACCGCCCCCAATGAAAGAAAATTATACCACGGGTTTAGGGTGGGCTCTCTATTAACTAAGGCATTCACAAGGAAATGGGATAGTTCGAATACCAGTGCCTGTATCCATTGTTTAAATGTGGTAGAGACAGTGATTCACATTTTAATCTTGTCCAGCCTATCATAAACCTAGGCGAAGATGGTTGAAACCTGTTTTTCAGAATATGGGAACCAGGTCAAGCGAAGAGGCTGTTAGGATTTTAACTACATCATTGGATGAGCCGATAGTGATCGCTGTCGCTAAGTTCTTGGGATGGGTGTGGGTTATTCGTTTAAAACTTAATATCCTGTGATAAGCTATGTCTCATAACTGTTTAAAACCTAATATCCTGTGATGAGTTATGGCTTGTAACTGCTCACAGCACTATGCACTTTATAATATTTGCCCTGTGCTGTCGCATGTAGTATTGGTGGTATTTCTGGATTGCTGCTTGTTGGAACGAAATGTGGCAAATGGTTTACATATTAGGGTTCTTCTCTGTTTTACCACGGTTTTAATGTGTCATGTGTATATTTATATATATTTTTGCTCAATTGTCTAATATGTGAATTGATGATTAATTATCAACTTTTATGCATTGTTTTATATAGTGTTTTTTAATCCACCACTCTTATGTCATGTATCAACTTTTGTGATTTTTAATCGAAATAACGTTTTTTGAACTGAACTGAACTGTATTAGACTAAAAATGTATAGGACCACATAGCTGTAACATGCAGTTTCTTAAATATGTATGGTAGAACTGTCAAGCAAAGAATGCCAATTGTAATTGTACTACTAGATACTGTGTAGTACACTGAATTACACACGTAGGAGAGCTTCAGTCTCGATTAAACCATTGTTTTTGCTTGGTAAGAACACAGTTATATGTATAAGTATATACGCGCATTGCACAGTCTTATTATGCCATGTAGTGATGTATTCTTGTGTGTTAAAAATGTGAAATATGGATTAGAATATTAACAACGTGTTTAGCAATGTTCAATATGCCACAGTACAATTAAGACCTGCATTCTGCAGGATATGTTGATTGAAATATTACCATAGGACCGTAGGTATACATGTATGTGCAACATCGTAGATTGGGCTGGCTTTCTACATGTCTTGGTTCATTGAAATATCACTTGGGTATATATGTATATGTGAACAACTAACAAATGAGAAATACACACTAATCCTTAAGAGAGACATCTAATGGGCACCTCCTCGCCATATCCATTATCACTGTTCCGCTACACTGTGTTCGAGTGAGTCACGCGTCTGAGTTCTCCATACAAGTTAGGAGACCATGTATATAGGGGTATTGTACAAATTCGACTATCATTACCAAGGCTTCATATCCTTGACCTATAATTATTCCATGCTTTTCACCAAATTAAGAAGCGCATCTTTCTGTCTGTCCACTAGCTCTATGCAGCCTCGGTGACATTTTCACAGAGTGTATCTATGCACGTGACACACGCTACTGATTTCTTGATAGAGACTCTCTAGTTGGGATAATATACAATTATCATACATACTTGACTATCGCTCCAACGATACTTTAGCTCTGACCCACCACTTATTCATGCTCTTCAAGCCAACATTCAAGCGCAACATTTCGTCTGTCAGCTATTTCCATGCAGGCACGTCCATCGTGATTGCGCATTCACGGAGCACATCGCTGCTCTGCTATCTATTCCCCAGCCCTCCCCTCGCCTCCAGCATGGCCATCAATGGAGAATTAATCGTTTGGCCCGTATAAAATGAATCGCGGCCACCGGCCCCATTTCATTGTACCTGCAGGAGTATACACATCTCGGAGGCATATCCATAAGACAGCGCTATTGCAAAGGTAAGGGCTTTATGACACAACGGAGCTTGTGCCCGTACTGTATGCATATCGCTACGGCCGATATTGAAGAGACTAACGTTAGACTCTTCCTTTCAGCGCCTGCATCCTTAGAAACTATCGCCATTAAGGGAAGATTGAATTTACCACTTGGAAATACACTTACCTGTACTAGGAGCGCCATTGTGTGCATCTCGGTAAGAATTACCTGCGCCTCCTTCAAGTCTAGTATGTATCATTACACAAGCAATTCCCTGCTTTCATTCTCTCGTAAATTTAAATCCATTTCACAGTGCCTTGCCTCCTCTATTACTCCTCATTTGAGCTTATTACAGATCCATTGGACCGACCTTTATATACTTGTTTGCATACTTACTACACCCTTCTAAGGGGTAAGTGGTTAACTGAGCCAGTTTTCGCACTAATTGGTGTTATTTTTCATATCAAAGGTTAATATAGCTTTCTTTCTGTTTATCATGATTCCACAGCTCCCGGCTGGGATCCCTGTGAGTCTTCTTTGTTCACCTCTACTACACGCTGTCACCACCTTTTTTTAAAAAAGCAGCGCAAGCCCCCTTCAGGTATGCTAAGCTCCAGCTTGAGCATAATTCCTACCTTATATATTAGAGGACAATCTGTAATGATGGCCCATTTTCTGACATTGCCCTAACATTATACCTCTTAGGTGTCTCCACACTGACACGTCCTGAGGAGACCCAAATTCCACCATGGGTCGAAACGTCGTCGGCAGTCGAAAAGAGGCAGACCGTGAACAACAGTTGCTTAAACTTCCAACTGTTGTACATTTATCGGATATATTTGACTTGGTCGTCTCTTTCTTATGAAAACCAAATGAAAAATAGATACCTTCCTTTCACTATTTTGTTATTTATTTTTCACGATAGTTGTGTAGGTTCTTTCAAATATTCACTTGGGACACACCGTCACTTGGTCTATTTTGTATGTAAATATTTCATATATTATGTGTAAAAAATTACTGGTCTATGTTGATATAAACTATGGAAATGTTTTGACAAATTTGACCCAATGTGTAGTCAGCTTCTTTCTTTGACATCTAACACACCACCCACATTGCCATTGTGCATAAATACTTATTATAAGTGTTTTTATATCTATCCACTGCAGCCGCTGTTGTTTTCCTAAAGCTTAATACCCAGGCTCCTAGTGAGTAGGGTTCCCTTGTTCCCCTTTCAAGTATGTAGTAATTTTAGAAGTGCAGTTTGTGAAAAGCAATGGTGATACTTTTTTGAGGGTGGGTGCATGTCTACTTTAATCCCTCCTTAGTCCTCCCTTAACCCCTCTTCCATCCTCCCGATGCCTTCCCTTTAGTGGTAAGTATTTTGCCACTTCCCCGTCCATCCCACATTTACTACTATATTACTAAAAGTGAATGCGTATGTGTGTGTAGTTTCCTGCAGTCAGGGAGGAAACTTGGAGAATAGCATTTTGTAATACATTTAGTAGTATTACCATAATATACTAAACATACTACACACTGCCGTTTGTGAATAGTCCACTGAGTATTTATATTCAATATTTTTGTGGTCAACGTTTTTACCACTGCATCTTTTTTCCACTATATTTTTGTGGACAATATTTCGTCATTCAACCTCTTGAAATGAGCCGATCACCAATGCTAATTGAATCTGCTTTATTGCAATCTACATGCAGGTCTTACTCATCAGTTTCCACTCTCCTGTATAACTGCCCCAAATAGAATCCCACAAAGAATAATTTGCAAACATTCTGAAAATGTTTCCGATGTGCTTCCATTTACTACCACTTTTGCTTTTGGTTCGTTGTACAGGGCCATCACCATCGATCTGTATTTGGTCCGTAGCCTGAACCTGCTCATACAGTTGTTTAGGAATGGCCGGGAGACTCTGTCAAACGCTTTTTCCGCGTCTAGTGCTATCATCACCGCCTGTTTGTTGCTGTGTGTAGTGTGGTTGATGAGATGGCATAGCAGTCTTGTGTTGTCTTGCGATAACGAGGCACAATGTGGCGCTCGGCATCGACAAACAAGATAACCCCACAACCAGCCCAGACAAAATTCTGGCTACTCCACAGAGCCTACTGGACACCGTCAAGACTCCACAAAATAGGCATCACAGAATCAGGCGACTGCTGGAACTGCCGGAAAGAGGAAGGAACTCTAGAACAACTGATCTTCGGCTGCACTAAAGTCAGGAAGTTCTGGATGAAAGTGAACAGCTTCCTGAACGATGTATTCGACAAAGACTTAACAATCAGCTTTGTAAGCCTGGCCACAGAACACATGACAGCAGACCTAAACAGCAAAGGAGATAGAGACCTACTAGACTTACTGATCACAGCAGCCCTAAAAATAATCCTGACTAACTGGAAAAACACAGCCAAAGCCAATTTTAAAACATGGATGAACTGGGTCACCTTTCTCAGAGGAGCAGACAACATAACGGGGAATTTCTCAAAGGAACACAACCCAAAAGAAGAGATGTGGAAGCTCCTAGATGCACAGCTGACGAAACCCCAGCCAAAGACATACAACTAGCCCCCCCCCTCTCTTTCTTCCTTTTTCTCTTTCTTTTTCTCTTTCCCCTCTCTTTCTCGGAGAAACACGAAGGCGAAGCTTACCACATTTTGTACTGTATATCAGAAAGCCAGATGTATATTCTACGTTTTATATTTTAATTAAAAGTTTTTAAATAAAAAAAAAAATGGTCAAGTGCAGGTCTACAATTAAAAGTATTCTGTTTGGAGCATGGGGTAAGGGCTGCTAATGGAAGAACTAAGTCAGATAAATTAGGCTCTCTGAGTGTCAAGGTTACACTGACTAACGACACTAGACGTGTCAAGTGGGCAAATCTTTTTTAGAACGAAGAGCATTTGGTTGAAGTGAAAAGCCTGCTAGTTAATGCCATTGGCAAGTTACAGATTTGTGCTACACAGGGGGAGGTGAATGTTAAATTTGAACAGATCCATGAGGAATTGTTTTTAAAGCTTAAAAGTTATTTTATAAAGAGAATCAAGAATCCTAGCCGTCATACTAACCAAAAAGCAGCAGCCTGGTATGGCACTTCCTGCCGTTTGGCATATAGAAATCTTGCGGCAGCAATTCGATCCAAGGATAGGCCTGCAATCTCCATGGCCAGGTCCAATTATAAGAGTGCTCAGAACCATGCTAAAAGGGTCTGGGATGAACAGCATTGGGGGGATTTGTTGGAAGCTTGCCTAGGGAGGAATATGTGTGTGTTTTGGCAACTGGTGAGATGGGGTAGCGGTGCTCCTAATAATGTCCCCCATAATTACGTGGAGCCCGAAAGGTGGGTTTCCCACTTTACAGCACAGTTTTCATGTGAAGAGGTTGATTCTGAAATACAAAGTATTCCACCTCCGGATACTAAATTACATTTTACTAAGCGTGAGGTGGAAATTGCACTACTGTCTGTTCCAAGAGGAAGGGCTCCGGGGCTCGATTGTATTCCTGCTGACCTTTTCATCCATGATATACCAAACTGGGCAGAATACATACAGTTTTTAGCAAATGCAGTGGCTAGTGGTGCACCAACGCAAAGTACGTGGGCAGGAGCGGAAATATTACCTATATATAAAAAAGGAGATTGTACAATCCCTGGGAAATATAGGCCTATTAGCCTGTTAGATTGTATAAAAAAGGTCCTGCCAAGAATGATCTTAAATAGACTCCAGTCCTGGTTGGAAGAATCTAACATCTTGTCTAATCTACAGGCTAGTTTTCCGTCTTGTACAAGCACCATAGAGCAGGTGTTTAGATTTATACTTGTATATTGGCGTATTGTGTTATTAGGGGGAGGCACCCTATATGCTGCCTTCGTCGACTTAAAGTTGGCTTTCGACCTTGTTCCTTGAACCAAGATGTGGCAGTGTTTTTTGCAGCTAGGCATGCCACCCGAGATCCTGGTCCTCTTGGTCAGGTTACACACTGCAAGCTATGCACAGGTGAGATGGGGTGTACAGGGAAGTCTTACCCATAAATTTCCGATTGAAAAGGGGGTGAGTAAGGGGTGCGTGTTAGCCCCGACATTGTTCTTGCTATATATAAATGGGGTGGTGAGCTATTTTAAGGATTTTGCTACTGACGCACCCTCTCTAGCAGGCACTAGGATCCCCCTACTCATGTTCGCCGACGACACCCTCAGCCTCTCAAAAACTAGAATGGGCCTGCAAAGAGCCCTTACTAGATTTGAGGTGTTTTGTGAGGACCATGAACTGATTTTCAATGTGGACAAAACGAAGTACATAGTCCTGCACAAACATAAGCGGACTGTTGGCAGAGTCGAAATGAAGGACGGTCTAATGGAACAAACCAATACTTTTTCTTACCTGGGGGTCCATATTGATCGCAAAGTGAGCTGGAAACCGCAAGTAGATCTCCTTACAGTTAAGCATGCCCAATTGTAAGGTGTATTGATTAAAGAGCATAGATCATCATACACGAAACCGTTAGCCCCTGTTCTCCAAATATATAATACCAAAATTGGTGCCTCACTTCTCTATGGGGCTGAGCTGTGGGCCTATGCTAACCTGGCTAATCTGGTTATAGCGCAAAATAAGTTTATGCGGTCCATAACTGGGCTCCCTCAGTCCACTCCATTGCGACCATTGTTTTTGGATTTGGGCTGCCACTCCATTAGGGATGTGGCAAAGTTCAGGCCAATTGCTTATTGGAGGAGGATCTGGGTGACTCCCTAGTTAAAACACTATGCGGTGGCACTAAATGATGTCAAGAGGTCGAATGTCTCTAATAAAATCTCATGGCTAAGGTGTGTGAGGAATACACTCAGTGAGATAGGTATGAGTAGGTTATGGACAGACCCAGGGGCTGTTGTTTTTCCGTCTAAGACAGAGTTTAAGGCAGGGTATTGGAACATGATTGTAACCAGGCGCTATGTGTCTTCTATTGGGCCTTCTCTGTCTATAGCATTTCTTGACATAAAACATGAAGCCAAGTATGAGGGCTATTGGGATTTAATTACCGCCCCCAATGAAAGAAAATTATACCACGGGTTTAGGGTGGGCTCTCTATTAACTAAGGCATTCACAAGGAAATGGGATGGTTCGAATACCAGTGCCTGTATCCATTGTTTAAATGTGGTAGAGACAGTGATTCACATTTTAATCTTGTCCAGCCTATCATAAACCTAGGCGAAGATGGTTGAAACCTGTTTTTCAGAATATGGGAACCAGGTCAAGCGAAGAGGCTGTTAGGATTTTAACTACATCATTGGATGAGCCGATAGTGATCGCTGTTGCTAAGTTCTTGGGATGGGTGTGGGTTATTAGTTTAAAACTTAATATCCTGTGATAAGCTATGTCTCATAACTGTTTAAAACCTAATATCCTGTGATGAGTTATGGCTTGTAACTGCTCACAGCACTATGCACTTTATAATATTTGCCCTGTGCTGTTGCATGTAGTATTGGTGGTATTTCTGGATTGCTGCTTGTTGGAACGAAATGTGGCAAATGGTTTACATATTAGGGTTCTTCTCTGTTTTACCACGGTTTTAATGTGTCATGTGTATATTTATATATATTTTTGCTCAATTGTCTAATATGTGAATTGATGATTAATTATCAACTTTTATGCATTGTTTTATATAGTGTTTTTTAATCCACCACTCTTATGTCATGTATCAACTTTTGTGATTTTTAATCGAAATAACGTTTTTTGAACTGAACTGAACTGTATTAGACTAAAAATGTATAGGACCACATAGCTGTAACATGCAGTTTCTTAAATATGTATGGTAGAACTGTCAAGCAAAGAATGCCAATTGTAATTGTACTACTAGATACTGTGTAGTACACTGAATTACACACGTAGGAGAGCTTCAGTCTCGATTAAACCATTGTTTTTGCTTGGTAAGAACACAGTTATATGTATAAGTATATACGCGCATTGCACAGTCTTATTGTGCCATGTAGTGATGTATTCTTGTGTGTTAAAAATGTGAAATATGGATTAGAATATTAACAACGTGTTTAGCAATGTTCAATATGCCACAGTACAATTAAGACCTGCCTTCTGCAGGATATGTTGATTGAAATATTACCATAGGACCGTAGGTATACATGTATGTGCAACATCGTAGATTGGGCTGGCTTTTTCCATGTCTTGGTTCATTGAAATATCACTTGGGTATATATGTATATGTGAACAACTAACAAATGAGAAATACACACTAATCCTTAAGAGAGACATCTAATGGGCACCTCCTCGCCATATCCATTATCACTGTTCCGCTACACTGTGTTCGAGTGAGTCACGCGTCTGAGTTCTCCATACAAGTTAGGAGACCATGTATATAGGGGTATTGTACAAATTCGACTATCATTACCAAGGCTTCATATCCTTGACCTATAATTATTCCATGCTTTTCACCAAATTAAGAAGCGCATCTTTCTGTCTGTCCACTAGCTCTATGCAGCCTCGGTGACATTTTCACAGAGTGTATCTATGCACGTGACACACGCTACTGATTTCTTGATAGAGACTCTCTAGTTGGGATAATATACAATTATCATACATACTTGACTATCGCTCCAACGATACTTTAGCTCTGACCCACCACTTATTCATGCTCTTCAAGCCAACATTCAAGCGCAACATTTCGTCTGTCAGCTATTTCCATGCAGGCACGTCCATCGTGATTGCGCATTCACGGAGCACATCGCTGCTCTGCTATCTATTCCCCAGCCCTCCCCTCGCCTCCAGCATGGCCATCAATGGAGAATTAATCGTTTGGCCCGTATAAAATGAATCGCGGCCACCGGCCCCATTTCATTGTACCTGCAGGAGTATACACATCTCGGAGGCATATCCATAAGACAGCGCTATTGCAAGGTAAGGGCTTTATGACACAACGGAGCTTGTGCCCGTACTGTATGCATATCGCTACGGCCGATATTGAAGAGACTAACGTTAGACTCTTCCTTTCAGCGCCTGCATCCTTAGAAACTATCACCATTAAGGGAAGATTGAATTTACCACTTGGAAATACACTTACCTGTACTAAGAGCGCCATTGTGTGCATCTCGGTAAGAATTACCTGCGCCTCCTTCAAGTCTAGTATGTATCATTACACAAGCAATTCCCTGCTTTCATTCTCTCGTAAATTTAAATCCATTTCACAGTGCCTTGCCTCCTCTATTACTCCTCATTTGAGCTTACTACAGATCCATTGGACCGACCTTTATATACTTGTTTGCATACTTACTACACCCTTCTAAGGGGTAAGTGGTTAACTGAGCCAATTTTCGCACTAATTGGTGTTATTTTCCATATCAAAGGTTAATATAGCTTTCTTTCTGTTTATCATGATTCCACAGCTCCCGGCTGGGATCCCTGTGAGTCTTCTTTGTTCACCTCTACTACACGGTGTCACCACCTTTTTTTTAAAAAGCAGCGCAAGCCCCCTTCAGGAATGCTAAGCTCCAGCTTGAGCATAATTCCTACCTTATATATTAGAGGACAATCTGTAATGATGGCCCATTTGCTTACATTGCCCTAACATTATACCTCTTAGGTGTCTCCACACTGACACGTCCTGAGGAGACCCAAATTCCACCATGGGTCAAAACGTCGTCGGCAGTCGAAAAGAGGCAGACCGTGAACAACAGTTGCTTAAACTTCCAACTGTTGTACATTTATCGGATATATTTGACTTGGTCGTCTCTTTCTTATGAAAACCAAATGAAAAATAGATACCTTCCTTTCACTATTTTGTTATTTATTTTTCACGATAGTTGTGTAGGTTCTTTCAAATATTCACTTGGGACACACCGTCACTTGGTCTATTTTGTATGTAAATATTTCATATATTATGTGTAAAAAATTACTGGTCTATGTTGATATAAACTATGGAAATGTTTTGACAAATTTGACCCAATGTGTAGTCAGCTTCTTTCTTTGACATCTAACACACCACCCACATTGCCATTGTGCATAAATACTTATTATAAGTGTTTTTATATCTATCCACTGCAGCCGCTGTTGTTTTCCTAAAGCTTTATACCCAGGCTCCTAGTGAGTAGGGTCCCTTGTTTCCCTTTCAAGTATGTAGTAATTTTAGAAGTGCAGTTTGTGAAAAGCAATGGTGATACTTTTTTGAGGGTGGGTGCATGTCTACTTTAATCCCTCCTTAGTCCTCCCTTAACCCCTCTTCCATCCTCCCGATGCCTTCCCTTTAGTGGTAAGTATTTTGCCACTTCCCCGTCCATCCCACATTTACTACTATATTACTAAAAGTGAATGCGTATGTGTGTGTAGTTTCCTGCAGTCAGGGAGGAAACTTGGAGAATAGCATTTTGTAATACATTTAGTAGTATTACCATAATATACTAAACATACTACACACTGCCGTTTGTGAATAGTCCACTGAGTATTTATATTCAATATTTTTGTGGTCAACGTTTTTACCACTGCATCTTTTTTCCACTATATTTTTGTGGACAATATTTCGTCATTCAACCTCTTGAAATGAGCCGATCACCAATGCTAATTGAATCTGCTTTATTGCAATCGACATGCAGGTCTTACTCATCAGTTTCCACTATCCTGTATAACTGCCCCAAATAGAATCCCACAAAGAATAATTTGCAAACATTCTGAAAATGTCATACCTAACATTCTCATCAAGGATTCAGATATAGGACAATGCTCAAACAAGACATAAGAGAAACCTGTCTACGAACGTAACTCATGGAATAGGAATGTCCTGACTTCCAAACATCGAGCTACAAGCATAGAGTACCTCCAGATACTACATGTGAAAAGTATTTATTTACAATAATATTGTAGCAGGTCTTCCTTGGGATTAAATCCTTAATGAGCAGAGCTGAGAAAATAAGTAACCAGGGCTCAGGATGACTTCTTATTTGTAATCACATATCCTTATCAGCTGCGGTCGGTAGTGGGAGTACCTGCCGGGTGGTGATGTGGGGAGGGGGAGGGGCAGGGTGGGGGTAGTAGGCTATGGATTACAGAGGTTTACAGGTAAGTAAACATATAAATAAATAAAACGAATTTTGTTGCGTGCACTGCAGCCCCAAATGCGATGCAATGGCTGCAACGAAATTCGTTTTATTTATTTATATGTTTACTTACCTGTAAACATCCGTAATCCATGTTTTTCGCAGTTTGGTACAGGGCTCCGCAAATATGGACGGAGCCTTACACCTAACTGGTTTCTTTTTTATTTTCGAAAAGAGAATCATGAAGTGGGATATTCTTCATTACAATAAAAACTATAATGCCCCCCTTGCATGGTGAGGGGGCATTTTTTATTTTTTACTGTTCATTACCACCAGGGTTTGCCTGGCTGTGACGGATAGTAAAAAACAGCTATATGTCCACCCATCCTAATTGGGCAGAAGGACAAATAGCCAATTCTCTGACGGCCCTTACACTGTCGGGCCGTCAGAGAAGTTTGGCTACGATAGTGATGGAATAGTCACCACCATAGCCAAACCTATGGTCCGCCTACATATAAGTTGGGCAGGCATACCACTGTGTTGGCAAGGAGGGTGCTCTGTCGCCGTTGTGATGGAGTTCCCTCACCGCTAACATAGAAATCGGTCACCTAGATAGATAATAAAGAGGCCCATGTTTGCAAATTGGGGTAGTTCTAAAAGTGTAAAGACATGCTGTATAAGTATTCTGCATGGTATGGAAGTCTGCATGGATTTGAGATTGGTCCAGGCAATGTTTCTTTTAATATCATGTAAAACAACAGTATGAGCCAGCCCAGCAGAGCATAAAAAAGGTCCACAAACAGCCATCAAAAAACACACAGTGACCTGTCAGAGGGGCACTGCCTGGTTGCCCTATAGGCCAGTCTGACCCTATATATGGCATTGCAAAACATAAACTTATTGTACAGTTGGTGTTCAGTCATCCTGTCACGTACAATAATTCTTCGAAAGAGCGTAAATTGCTAATCTTCAGCCATGAGAGCACGTGAGATTCCCTCTTCTGTTTACCAAAATAGCACCATGAAACAGGATATAAAAGCACATTAGGAATCATGATAGGTATAACACTTAGAAGGGGGCTAGCTCACTCACTAGGAGCTATGCCACCACTATCCTACATAGCGATGGATATGGATAAGCGGACAAAGTGTGCTCGGTAAAACTTGGACTATGAATGAATGGAAATTCCGAAGGTTTGAACGAGCCAGGTTCCCTGTGCTGTGGAGGAAGTGAGCCGCGCCTTGGACAACTGCCAAGCTCAATTTAATTAATAAGCCTTAGCCTGGTAATTTTCCCTGGAGCTGTACGTTCTCTGTTGCTGCTGATACTCCTGGAATCCATCACGTTCACTTTAAGAGTTGCTTTTTCTGGAGACGTATATGTACGGCTATAATGTTTATTTGACAAAGTAACACTATATGCCACTCAGTAATGGCGATGGGGACATGTACGCAATGTTATTAATCGCCATAATGAGTAACGATCGACAAGAACCAGGATAGCTACATCTTTAATAACAATAAGTACAGCACAGTGAACCCCAAACACCGTATAAGCACACGCACCAGACATTTTAGTTGCGTAGTAAAATATCGTGAAATATTTAGCAGCAACTTTTTTTATCAAAGCCTGGATTCAATCGTCTAGTTTCATATTATTTCATAATAACACACATATATATGCCTGCGCTCTATTGTTTTGTTCTCCTCGTGTGTAACTGAATCACTTCTTTAGAGGGGGACACATGGATTTACTGTATTAAAAAATAATGAGTTGCCACTGAGTTTGTTAGATGTCTCTGTCTGAAGCCATCTTTCATGAGGCCTCCAGGATTTTTTGGTAAAAATGTGCACACAATTTCCGTTTTCTCATGGGTTAGGGAGCGGGGGTAGTGAACATTATGAGAAGGTTCCTCACTTTAAATTAAAACGTTTGGGACTGTACCTTGAGGTACACACATCCACGGCCGGAATAGACGGGTGGGGTAATTTATTTGTGTGTGCTCATTCGAGCATTGGGTTATTTTGTACTATTTAATTGTTTCTGGTGAGGTACATACTTTTCAGACGCATTTGCACATCTAATTGCATATCAAATTATTATTTTTGGCCAGGAGCACAAAATATTTATTTTGTTATTTTCGTGGTACCTACGACTTCTTTTACGAAGCTAACACTAAAAGCGTTTAGAAATGTGATTTTCCTGTTGCTAAATGTATGGCAATATTTCCTGGTCCGAAGAAGTATGAAAATGTGTAAGAATTCCATGTTAGTCAGCCATATTTTGGCCTAAATCCATCTTTGTCGACCATGTTCACAAAAACGCTGCTCAAAGTTGCTGCGACCATGAAGGCACCAAATTATTATTCGCTTTTTACGCAACATTTCCTAAGCACAATTTGGTGCACACAATTACATTTGGTGAACCAGTCTACACCAGACCCAAATGTTCATTTGTAAAGTGAAGTGTATAACATTCATATTATACATAGTAGCTGAGTGTAGATAAACGATTTACTTTCGCCAACACAGGCCATTTTTAATCTAGGGACTATCCGCCCCCTCTTTTTTCCCCAGATTAGCTCTGACCTTGCTAACCTTGCACTGGGTCACATTTATGCTCCAATGAATTAATGTGGGCTCTTATTTTAACGAACAGAAGGCCTTTATTTCATTATCTGGTATAAATGTGTTCTCCCTCCAACTTTTTTTCATGTGATAAGCATAAACGCTACGCTGCGAGCTTTTCAACGAAACTTCAAATCGGCTCATCGCTTGCACTTGAGAGCTTGCATTTCCCTCTCTGTGGAAAAAGGTCTGGGCAGTTTAAAGCTCATTAAACATGACATCAACAGCTTAGAAACAGACATACACCATTCATCTTCAGAGGCAGTCCAGCATGACCAGTTGGGGTTCCAGCTTCCAATGCTGTTCCTTACCAATGGCTGTCAACTTACTCCTCTTGGTCCTTAAGTATGCAAGGCATTTAGCTTTCATAGGCCATCCTTTCTTAACATTGCTAATGAAAAGATTGCAGGAAGTTAAAGTTTTCAGTCAATTCTATGGGTGTAGTACTTATATTCTCCCTTCCCTCCCACTGTCTTCCTTTCTAAGTTCTTGAACTGGAAGGTTGAGATCAAGCCTTCTGTAACAGAAACTGTTGCTGTCATGGTATCAGTTTAGTAGACATTGGGAAATGTGTTGCTCAAGTGCCCACAGGCCACTCACTTTGGATACCACTGACTGTAAGAAGGTGCTGGAAAAAGTATGCACAACAGCCCAGTCCACAAAGGTAAATAGGTGTTATGAAGTGTTTCCTGGCTTACCTCTGGTGGTGGTCATTCTTTATTTTGCAGGCGTTACATAGGGAGATTTTGCATCGGCGTCATTACACCGGGAGTACCCCTACGTCACAGGTTATTATATCAGGAGTACTTTACTTCGCAGGTAAGGTTGCAAGTATCCATCTATCTATCTATCTATCTATCTATCTATCTATCTATCTATCTATCTATCTATCTATCTATCTATCTATCTATCTATCTATCTATCTATCTATCTATCTATCTATCTTTGTTTCACTGGCAGCATGAGCATTATTGTAGTTATGGTTAGGTCAGAGCTTCAATAGACAAAGGAAGTTTTTGTTTTCTTAATAACTTTTCTGCCGTTCAAGGATGCTGCATGAAACTTTCCAAGAAAGGTTCATCCACTTTCAGTCATTCATGCCAAGTTTTGTGCAGATCCATCAAGCAGCTACCAAGAATAAGGGGGAGTCCAAAAAGTGCCATTAACCATTTTAATTGCCATAGGAGGTTTTGCTTTTCCAATACAAAAAACAGCTGCATGGAACTCCACCAAATTGGACACAAAGATAGAATGCTTCTCAAGGATTGTGCATTTTTTATTTGGTGTAAACCAATTAGTGGCAGCTTTTCCGCTAAGTCGGAGGAGTGTCGCGCCACTGCTTTTCAGTAGTGGAAAAAAGGAAAAATAAAATGCTAATAGCACATTGTTATTATCATTTTATTTCTACTTAGTGAAGCAGTTTTATGGGGCGGGCTTGGCTGTCTCACAGCCTAAAGGGAGAGGAGTGGTTCATGCACTTAAGTGCGCTTAACAGTTTGGCCCATCGTCTTGGGCCGGCCAAACAGTCAGGCGCAATTAGCTTGTTCACCACTGGGCTGTAATGCACAGCCTGGGTGGAGAACATGCATAGGATCCCATGCCTATCTGAGGGCAGAACCATGGTGCTCAGACCCTTCACAACACTGTACTCATGATGGTGACAGCAGCATCATGATTGGCTGCAGGGGAGCCTGTGTAATTCCTGCTTCTGGAGGAGAGACGACACCGGAGAGACGGCAAGACAGGGGCCCTACAGAGGAGGTAAGTGTGATCTTCCTTTTTTTTCACCTCCCCCAAACCCACCCTGCCTGCCCTTCAACCGCTGCTGAAACCTAATCAATACTTTTTGAGAAATTAGCTCCTAAAGAGTGGCTCAGGTTGGGTTGGGCATGAATATCAGAAACGTTTTGTAATATCTGGACCAATGAGGACCAACAGATAACCTCAATTAAAGAATTAAAAAATAGTTCAACCCTATTGGTAGAGGGAGCTTATTCTCCCACCCGTCACTGTGCAGAATTCGAAGATGCAAACTAATCTTATTAGGTTGCAACATGAGAGAAAATGGCTGGCAACACAAGAGCACAAACAGAGAAAATGTTATGACTACATTGAGCAGTGAGCCCTGTTAAATTTATTAAAATTAATTTAAGGGAACAAAATGAATATGCCCTACCCCAAGACCCATATGGGAGTCTCCAAAGCACTTCCTCTTTCCGAGGTTGAAATTACAAAAAACAAATTAGTTTGTCTCGTGGAATTTGTCAATCCAGCACCTAGATTTGTGGATTTCAGCATGGCCCTTCCATGCGTAGTTGGGGATCCTGCCCTGGTTCAAGGATCTAGGGAGGATTTGCAAATCCCAACATAAATACATAGTTAAAAACAGTTGCTTAAAGTAGGCCAGACTCGGAGGCCAACCTGACAGCTCAGGCTTTCTGTAGTATGGAATGGCCATCCATGGAGGGAGGGGTGCACTCTTGAAGTCCCTATACAGCAGGGACTGCACTCCTGTGGAGGGATGGGAGAAGGAAGCCAGGTGCTGCACCCAATTCTTTTGAGCACAGTCCAAGACCTGTGCAGTGGTAGTTGGCTGCCTAGGGAGGGTTGGGTGCAGGGCCATGCATGCAGGGTGGAATAACCTGGGACTGGGATACTGAAAAAGTAGACATGGTATCATGTTGCAGGTTAAAGGGTTAAGGACATAGGGCATGTGAGGGAGGTCTGGAGCCCTTGGAACAGTGTAAGAATGACCTCATGAAAGTGACCTTCAGGGAAAAGGGGATACCAAGAGAGGGGATGGTGTGTAGGGTGGGCAGTGGTGCAAGTGGAGAAGTGTGGCTCAGTGGTTAGAGGCGGCAGACCCGGAAGCTGAGATCGGCCGTGGACCAGGGTTCGATTCCCCACCTCGGTGGGTCTCGGGCTCAAAAATTCCACGGACTCGACAATTCTCGCTCCGGTGCCTACTTGACTCACGGGGTCACACTCTGCGACTCTGGGCAATAGTTTGCTTAATCTCCACTACGGCCCCTCGCGGCGGGATGCCTGGCTTTCACCTTGTGGATACCCTGCCGGGGTATCTCACAGGGGAATACCAGGACGGGTTCCCTAAGCAAGCGCCTTGATACCTTCGGGTGATACGTGCGCTATATAAGTCGCAATACAAGTGACATGCTACTTGTAAGAAATTAGGTTATTGGTCGAGGGGGTGGAAGCTAATCTTGGGCAACAACCACAATACTTGTCAGGCCAACTACAAAAGTCACTAAATTAACCTGTATTTAACCCTCTGGTTGCTCAGCACTAAAGCAATCAGACTTAACTAAGAGGAAATGTGCAAAGTATGTATGCAGTACACAAACCAAATTAAAGTAAAATCAAAACAGAAAAAAATCACAGACCAATTTAGAACAATAGAGTATATTTAAATAAATAAAATGACACCAACAATATTTAAATCCAATCAGTAGAACCGGAGTTTATCAACCATGGGTATCTGGTTGCACAAGACAAGGGCAAAGCCAAAAGTTAAGGACACCCACAAAGGAGCATGGGTGGGATACAAAGAGTGGGTTGGACCCAGTCTCGACTTACCTTCAGACTCATTCGAAATATCAAGAAAAAGTTCTGGCTGTAGCCAAGAGGAGGTCGTCATCAACGTGGAGCCCCTGGAGGACACCTCTGTGAAGCCATCGATGATGGTGGGAAAAGTTCAGGGCGGGAAAAGCTGGCTTTTCAGGCCAAGTAGGTTTGTCATTGATGGAGTGCTGATTGTCATATGAAGATATCTACCCAGTGAGGAGATCTACCTTAGAAGTTTTTAGGGATCTTGGATTCACTCAGTGGGATGAAGTTGCAGGCTGTAGCCGAAGAGGGGTCCATGAGGCCCAATACTAAAACCAGGAGGTCCTGCTGAAGAGGATTTGCTCCTGCAGAGAAGCACATAGCGGGAGGTGAGGCAAAGTCAATCCTACTGCGATGCACCTTTGATAGATCAGCTTGCAGGTATATCTTGGTTTCGGAGCAGTTTTTGGTGAAACATTTTTTAAGTCCCACATTTTAGCTTCTTATAGGAAGAGGCCACTCCAGTACAACACCCAGGGTCCAGGACCTGGGGGCACCGTTTGGGGGGGTTAGGAATCACTCAAACAGAGGCCAGCAGCAGGGTTCAAGGCCCCTTGAGCTTGTTATGCTCCTGTAGCTCAGACAAGAGGCCAGCCAACTAACCCTTGGAGTCACTCTGGTGGTGCTACGTTCAAGGAACAGGTTCCATCCTCCTTCTGCAGACAGTAGGGCGGCAATGCAGTTCTTCTGGTGGCAAGGCAGTCTTTTTCTGAATCTTACACTGTTCAAGGAGAGTACTGGAGCGTGGTTCTGGGGGTCCAGTACTTATATCACAGAAGCAGACTGGATCAGCTTTGTCAGCATGGATCAACTGAACCACACAGACAACCTCAACAAATACAGCACCAACTTTTACAATTGGATCAAGAACTGTAAGGATTACCTTGCACCCATAAAGAAGAACCAACAAGCAAGCCACCTGATACACTGAGGACCTCTGAGGCTCCAAACAGCATTGCAAACAACTAGAAAGGAAATGGAGAGCCAGCCGCAAAACCATCGACAGAGCAGTCTACAATGCTGCACTCAGGCACTACCATCAGCAACTGAGAGACACCATGAAAAGAGTACAAGCTAAATGTATAAAAAGCAGTGCCAAGAGCTGCAAGTAGATCTTCTCGATCATCAAGAACTTCACCAAACCCTTGGCCTCTGTCAACTGCGTCACCCCCTCCCGAGAACTCTGTAATGACATTTCAAATGTCTTCTAAAACACAATCTCAAACTTCTACAGCAACTTCGCACACCAACCAAGTCGTAGCAATTTCATCACCTGTCTGCCCATCCCTAACCAAGAGGATCACATAACCAAATGGGAAACTCTCAACAGTAAACATACAGCCAGGATCATGAAGCGCATCCACTCAGGAGCCCCTACAAATCCCTGTCCCCAGCACATCTACAACCTGGCAGCAGCACCAATCGGTCCCATCCTCATCCATATAATCGACACCTCATCACATTCACCAAATACCCTGAAAATTGGAAGAACAGCACGATCAACGCCCTCCTGAAGAAACCATCTGCTGCTCCAAACCAACTGAGTAAGTTTTGTCGGATCTCCCTGCTCCTCTACCCAGGCAAATCGATTGAAAAGGCAGTCAACAAGCAACTCACAACCCACCTCAAACGACACCATCTCCTCAACAACACTCAATAAGGTTTCAGGAAAAACCACAAAACTGGAACTATTCTCATCACAACCACCGACTACATCTGGACCATCCTTGACTGGGGAGAGACAGCAGCCCTTATCCTGCTCTACCTCTCTGCAACATTTGTCTCTGTCTCCCACAGAATACTTATCAGAAGACTCCACAAGATAAGCATCCAGGGTCACTCACTCAAATGGATCCGCTCCTTCTACACAGGAAGAGCCCAAAAAGTCAAACTAAAACACCCTGCACCGGAGCCCAGGAACCTGATCTGCCGAGTCCCTCAGGAATCATCCCTCATCCCTACCCTTTTCAACATCTACATGATACTGTTCACCAAAAATATGCGATTCCAAGGTATGAACATCATCTTCTATACTGACGACACCCAATTCATCCTCTACCTGACGGACAACACTAACCTTTACTCAACGCCACACAGTTCCACACCACACAATTCAACTCCACACATTTACATTCCACACCACATAATTTGACAAGAAACCACATAACTCAACCCTACAGCATAATTTCACAACACACCACATACATCCAAAGAACGCCACGAAATTCCACATCATGCAACAAAATTCAACAGCACACCAGATAAATAAACTCCACTACATACCACTCCAAAATACAAAATGCTAATAGACATAATTACATTCCAAATTCAATACCACATAATTAGTATCCATATAGTTACACTGCACACCATTGCACATAATTCCACAAATCCACTCTAAACCACACTATTTTTCTATCTATTCTGTGCAGAACTCTCCCCTATCTATCCAGCATGCCAAGTAATTACACTAAAAAAATCCACTCCACACAATTCTAAAAATAGCAATTCCAATCCAACGCACATCAATCCACTGCAAATCACAAACATCTATTTCACTCCAATCCACACCAAACCAAAACATATGGGTCATTTGCGACACCAATAGCTTTAACTCTCGCAAATGGAAGATCTATTGGCATTGCCAATGCTTGCTACACCTGTTAACACTGTCAGGGGATAGTTTGCACCTAATTAGTACCAGTTTAACACCCAAATATAGCAATAAGCAAGAGAAATGTGACCAGTCAACATTTGTAAAGGGCCTTCCACTGCTCAACAACACGTGTCGCTGCGTTTTTAGTAACTTTTAAACAGTTTGAGCTAGAAACTATTTTTGTGGGTTGAAATCTGCAGATTATTCAGCAGATCATGGATTACATGGCAAATATAGCCGATCCTTAACTATGCAAAAACACAGCAGCTGCACAATCACTTAATTTCAATGTCAATCCCTGTGTTATACAAGTTATGGTCTATGACCCTGATCTATTCTATTTTATATGTATTCTCATTTTTCTTATAGAGTGAGCCTTCTTTTCTATTGATATATGATGTTGCTGTATTGAAGCATAGTGCTGCCTTTAACTTTAAGGTACTACATCATAGCACATAGTATGATGCTATTGTTCTTTCTGTATCGCCAATATCACAAGGATATGTTCTGGTGATCTTTCCAAACAGCTAACTCCTACCTGTGTCTCCGTGCTCTTGACCCAGTCTTCTGTCCGTGGACTTTGGAGGCGCTTTGGGGCTCTGATAGGGCGCTGCTTCCCTGGTCTCCCCCACGGCCGCTGCCTTCTGCAACCTGTGCGCTGCCGCCGAGGGGGGAGACCACATCTACCAGGGTTCATTGCAACTGACGCCGTCCACGCACTCATCTCGCGCCAGGTGGCGCACAAAAGGACGCTGGAATTGCGGCAGAGCGGGTGATCTTTCCAAACAGCTAACTCCTACCTGTGACTCCCTGCTCTTGACCCAGTCTTATGTCCGTGGACTTTGGAGGCGCTTTGGGGCTCTGATAGGACGCTGCTTTCCCTGGTCTCCCCTGCCTCCGCTGCCTTCTGCAACCTGTGCGCAGCCGCAGAGGGGGGAGACCACATCTACCAGGGCTCCATGCGGCTGACACCGCCCAAGCACTCATCTCGCGCCAAGTGGCGCACAAAAGGACGCCGGAATTCCCGCGTCGCGGGACGCGCGCAGGCCTCGCCAGGCTAAGCCCGGGCAAAGGGCGGGCCGTCTGTGGCCGTCAGGGGCCAGAAGAGGCCGGGCTGGGCCCACTCTCTTTGTAGGTCATTAATTCACTGAGACTCATTTTCTTTTCTTCTTAATCTGTATTGGACTTTGACTTTTTCCTCTTAGTTGTTTTGTTATATTGGTTTTGTATTTTATTCGCATCCAAATGGTAGTGTTTACAAGGGGAATTAGTAGTATTTTAAGATTATAGTTTATTTAGAGGGTGATTGGGGATACTGTCTTGTTGATCCTATACCCTGATTGTTTCTTAAACAAAGTCTAGTGATTTTGCGCATTCATAGTGAAAGTTTTCTTGCCCTTTTTATAATATAGTGGTTTGCTGCATTCAGGGAGTACGATATGGGGAGGTGGAAGATCCCACAGAAGGCAGACAGTCTTAAATGTGTAACAAGGGCAAATGTTTCTACGATGGATGCTATTTTGTTGAGAGCGGCATCCGCGCTTGATAAAGAAATAGAACTGGTAAACAGACGGTTATCTAGATCACCCGCTATGGGCGTCTCTCCTCTACCTGGCGATAAAATTTTTATAAATGAGGCTGCTATAGAGGAACTTGATGGGTCTCAGTTATCATGTGCCGGGTCGGAGCTTGGGAACTCTCATGATATATCTCTCCTGGAAGTAAATCCCCCTGTGCTTTCCCCGTTTGTAACCATTGTATCTAAGGCAAGCAACGTGTTACTGACGGTGGAACCTGTTACACGGTGACCTCCTGCTATATCATTAGAAACAACAGGCATTAAGGATGGATCTGAGGAGCGCAGAGGTCCAAGTATTTCAACAAGTAACACAACAGGGGGGGTTAAAAGGAAATCAAAGCCCATTGGGGGCCCGCAAAAAAAATCCTAATCAAATATACCTTCCAAACCTGATTCGAAGAACCCTCAATCATCTCTCTTATTGGGGAACTCTGCACAGCAGCAGCTTCAGAATGCTTTAATAAAAAGCCCTGGCCAGTTTAATGGACAACAAGCTGGCCCCATTATGGGAAAAGTTGAAAGTTATGGAGAAACTTTTACTAGAACAGAGTAAACCGCCCATTATGTCCACAAGGGACCCAGTAAACTCCAGTCTCCCACATATGAAGGGACTAGTGAACCAATATTGCCCTGTAAATAGAGACCAACCCGTCAGTATAGTCAGTAAGGATACGAACTCCAATGGCCCACTAAGAGTAGTTTCAAACAAGCATGAGCTAAATTATGTCACAGAGGTTCAAGCTCCAAGTCCGCTACAGCTAGATTTAACTCAGTCAAAGCGAGCAAAAACAAACACAGCAATTATGAAGTCATTCATTTACCACCACAATCAACCCCCTTGGTGATAGTCATGTGTAATGTGCCACCCCTATCTGTAGGATCTAGAGAGAACTTCATACAGTTAAAAAACAAGGTAACTCACTGGTTATCCAACAATACCTCCATGGGACCTATTATAGAACTAAATATAATCATGGCCCGTCGTGTTGACTGGATAGGGAAGTCCAGGAAACAGGGAGTGGGCGATTGTGTCTTGTAAATTTTAACAGCCCCTCTCTTGTGGATTGAATCATTAGGGACACCTACTCGGAAGTACCTCTTGGCGACCCAGGAATTCGGGTGCTACCCCTCGGTTATTTTTATAAAGATTCTCCAGATAGAGCCATAGCTAGCTGGGGGTGGGCCCATAGATCACATAGATTATCACCCAACGGGAGAGGGGAAACTCAACATCCAACAAGGGGCCAATTGTGCCCGTATACCACAGGGCCGGAACTCTCAAATAGATTCACAGCCTTATCCAGATTGGACGACTGTGATTGACTTCCTGCCAACAGGGAAGATGAGGGAAATGGTTTGCAGCACAGGGTTTCTCCTATATCCCTCGAACAAACTACCATGCTGACAGGTAGGGCCCAGTCCGGGCCAACTGGAGATTATATTGAGACTACATTGTTGGCCTCTGTTAATATGTTACCCCCACATAATGGCATTCACAACATTCTATCGTGGAATGTTGCTGGTTTATCCAGTAAAGTTAAGGACCCCCTGTTCCTACAATTTATTAGACAATTTACCGTGATCTGTCTTCAAGAAACTTGGTTGGTGGCCAGTGATTTATATTTGGAGGGCTATAAGGTTTTCTATGTTCCTGCATCCCCTTCTTTGAGTGGTAGGTCCAAGGGCGGATTGGCTTTTTTCATCTCTCTCTAGCAGTGCCCAGCAGGATTCAGCTTATATTATCGTCCAGGCAAAATACTCAAGTAATTGTTTTGGAGAAGGGAACCGAAAGTCTTGGCATTGTGCATTTTTATAACTCCCCAGATACGACCCTATATAGAAGTTTGATTGCCCTGCTGGATTCTACTTTGAGGGAAGTTAGAGGCTTGCCACTACAGAAATTAATGGTTATGGGAGATTTTAATTTTCACCCCTGTGGCAACCCTTTAACAACTGTTACATCAGAACTGGGTTGTGCAAGAATAAGGGGCTTTCAGTTTGAACATACACTCCGGGGGGCCGAACTAAATAACCTTCTAGATGACTTTGATTTAGTTCCATCTATTTCCCTTGTGTCCCCTTTGAGCACGCAAACTATCCCCTCTTTTAAAGGCGGAAGAAGCGGCTCTTTTTTGGATTATATCTTGATCTCCTCTGGTATTCTTGACCGATTTCAGGGGTATGAAATATTGGAGAGCGCATTTAGCGACCACAATCCAGTATGTGTATCAATTGGTGGTAGGCCGTTGGCCACACAATCAAGGGTGTCCGTGCCAGCTCAAGTGAGTCTGATGGATGGGCGCCGTCGCCTGAGATGGAGTCAGGTTGCTCCTGATTTATTCCAAAGTAAGGTGCAGGAGACATGCGCTATAGAATTGATTTCTTGTGTGACACCAGGTATTGAATCGAATGTCATTCTTAATTTGTTTGCCTCCATTATCTCTAAGATTGGAGACATTTTGAGTGCCCCGGTTTCTAACCCTAAACTTACAGACCCAAGATGGTTTGATTCAAACTGTTCTAGGGCAGAGAGGAAATTAAAGGAAGCATTAAAAATGGTCCTGCGAAATAAAGATCTAATTGGTGTTTGCCGCCATGAGTATAAAAAAGTCCTGGCCGCCCGTAAAAGTGTAATTAAAGATGGGGGGTGGAGGGACCTGTTGGAGGCAAGTACCTTGGGGAACAGCTCTAAATTTTGGGGTATAATTAATCAACCATTGTTTGAGAATTCGCGGGGTGGTGAAGTAACAACCAATATAACGGAAGATCAATGGGTCTCCCATTTTAAGGATATTTTTAGTGTCTCACATGACATGGACCTGTCACAACCCACCACTTTTGATAATGTGCCATTAATATATGAGCTAGCTGAAGTTGAAAAGGGTATTGCAGGTCTTGCATGTAACAAAGCGCCTGGGCCGGATGGCATACCCCCGGACCTGTATAAATCTAATCCCAGTATGTGGGCCCCGGTTCTGCAAGCAGTAATTAACCCTGCAGCTAGGACCGGGTGCCCAGAATCCTGGGGAGTATCCACGATCGTCCCAGGTTTTAAGAAGTGAGATAGTAATAGCACCACAAGCTATAAACTGATCTCTCTTCTGGATTCAGTGGTGAAAGTGGTAGGTGGGGTAATATTGGAAAGACTCTCAGGTTGGGCCAAAAAAAATAAGATCATGGCAGATATACAGTATGGCTTCCGTCCTGGTCACTCCACTTTAGCCCAGTGTCTAAACCTCTATTTAATTATAGGAAAGTACACGATGGCGCGCAGGGTACGATCTACATGGCCTTCATGGACCTCTCCTCAGCTTTTGATTGTGTTAATCGGGGGAAGCTGTGGAGGGCCATGAGGGCCATGAGGGCCATGGGGGTAGAGGAAAACCTGGTTAATTTCCTGGAAGACCTACACTGTAACACCATGGTGAATATTAGATATGCCCAGGATCTCCAGGTATCCAGTAAATTTAACATCAAGAGAGGGGTGCACCAGGGATGTATCCTGGCCCCCATTCTCTTTAATTTGTATATTAATGACCTGGAGAAATATCTTATTAACACCAGGACTGATTTTCCCTGTGTAGGGAAACGGGGTCTGCCCGTCTTGCTTTACGCTGATGACGCTGTTCTTATTGCGAGAACAGCTAGGGGTTTACAGATCCTACTAGAGGCTTTCCAGCGTTTTATGGCAGAGCGGGACCTGAATATTAATAATGCAAAATCTTTTATTATGCAGGTCGGTATCCGTCCCAAGACCCAGTATCCCTTTAGAGTGGGTAATGAAAAGGTCCCAATAACCCGGTCTTTTTGTTATCTGGGGGTGTTGTTTGACAACACCCTTAATTGGGGCCCACTCCTCCAGAGAAAAAGGGGGGAGGTTACCAGGGAAAACAATGCTATATTTAATTTTGACTCTAAAATGGGTAAGCGGCCAGTGGCGGCACTGCTGAAATTGTATCAGGCCAAAAGTGTAGTGATAGCCGGCTACTGCAGTGAAATTTGGGGTTATGTTGCCTTGGGTGCACTCCAAACAGTGGAGAATGCTTTCCTAAAATGTTTATTAGGGGTGCCTAACAGTACATCAAATGCGGTGGTACATGAGGAATTGGGAGTCCAAGTTTTAAGGGATGTATTGGCCCTATGTCCCCTACTTCTTTGGCTAAACTGTTGGTTAAACAAGGAGTTGGTTCTCACCCACCAGATTCTCTCGGAAATAATGAATTTAGATCATAGATTATGCATCCCATGGGTAAGGTATATAAAAAATTGTTGTGAGGAGCTGGGGCGGCCGGAGCTCTTTTACAAATCTGACCGGATTATTAAACAGGATGTTGCCTTCACAAAGAATTCCTTTTTTCTACTAAGGTCTATGTGTAGAGAAGATCAAGAATTAGGCAAACAGAGTGTCCGTAGTCATTTATTGTTGAAAACTGTTATGGGCATCGAGCCATATCTTACGTACCCCATTTCCACCCATGAACGTTTTTAACTGACAAGATTCCGGTTAGACTATCTACATTTGTTATTAGCAGGACCAAAAGGTAGTCATAGAGGCCAAGTGTTAGCACCCTGCGGCTGCGACTATAAGTCTCCGCAGGACCTGCTTCACTTAGTGTTTTTTTGCCATTTTTATGTGGGGCCTCGCCGGCACTTTTTATTTCCTCTTTTAAAAAAACGGACATTTTCCCAAGTCCGCCTCGCTCTCCTTTATTTACAACTGCTACACCCAGAATGTATTTTATTTGTGATAGGATTCCTAAAAGCTGTCGTTAGGATCAGAAATAGTTTGCCCGATTAAACTGATTATGCATAACGCATCTCCTTTAAAAAAAAATTTTAAAAATGTATGTGTTGTGTGTACTCTGGTGAACTTTGTACATTGTAATAATTTGTCTAACTTGTGCTGAGTCTTGTTTGAAATAATGTTGGGAGGATCTACTTGTTTGGTATACTCCTGTTGAATTGTTTTCATGTGTTTTAATTATGTATCTTTTATGGTTTTAAATTTTAAAACCGAATAAAGTATTTTGAAATGAAATGAAAAAGGATATGTTCTCCCTGTCTTCATGCAAAAAGACTACATATGGGACACCATAAAAAGGGGGTGGAGCTTAACTTAGAAGTGAAAGTTACTTCTAAACATAGCCAACCCCTGGTAGTGCTACACCCTCCTATTTTTTCTTTGAGTTTAATACACTTTTTGAAGTTTACTATCCTAAGATCTTTAGCCGTACTGTGGAGTCTCAGGGAGAATTGAAAAACATTCTTAAACATGGAAAAATAATATCATATTTTTATGATAAATAATAATGTAAATTAGTTTTATATATTTATTTTGCAATATAAAATTAAATCAAAATGCTACAGCGCTAACTTAGTTTTGAAAGACATTTTTAATAAATGGAAATAAATAAAATACATTTGTTCTGAAATTTTACTTAAAAAATAAATCGCCACCGAAGGTGAAAAAAAAAAGTTTTTTATTGTGCTTTAATAATTATAAAAAGTGATGTACAGAACTATCAAAAGTAATGTCATCATATTTTAATAAGATGTATTGCTACATTATTTTTAAATGCAAAAAAGTTATTAGGATGCTTTATAATTAAATGAAAAAGTACTATTGTTGAAAAATATTTTTAAAATTAAATTCTATTTATATTTGTACCCATTTTACATAACCTCATTTAATTTCATTTAGCATTATTTCCCACTGGGTTTAACTTTAGGCCCCTAACCCCATTATTCTCTATGGGCTGTAGTTGCAATACCAGTGGTTGGCCCTGTGGGGTGCTAGATATACTCCAGCTCTGATCTAGAGTACATTGCTACTGTTTTTGGGTCCCTTTTTGGCTGTAGCCACTATAGAAGTGAACTTTCTTAATAGCTATGGGACCTTGTGGGGGTGAATTGTGGTCCCTCCCAAAAACTCTCACTGACCCTTCCCTGGTCCTCTCTAAACCCTCTTTACTTAACCTTTACCCTTTATTTGTAAGCATGCCACATTTTCCAACCACCCTACTTTGTTCCTCGCACATTTACTACTAAAATGTATACCTATTTGTGCATAGATTTTTGCACACAGGTGGAGGCATAAATTCCATTCCTAGGTTTGTGAGTAGCATTTTGCACTACCATTTGTAGTACTGCAACACGTACCTCAAAATGCAGCTTGAGAATAGGCTTCTTAGACTGTTGCCTCTTGGTTAGTTATGGAATTTTTTAACGTGATAATTAATCTCCATTTTTTGAAATGTTAGAGACTTGAGTGAATTCTACCAGCTATGCTGCAGAACCCACGACTTACCAAGGAAACTGTTCCATATCAAACATAATCAACCTAGCTCCTTCAGTAGAAGGTCTGCATCAGACACAATCTCTCAACCTCTGTACAGAACATCCTGAAATACTGTCAGCAGAATTTGGTATAATGCCTTTGAATTGCACTGGTCCGAACTGGAGTGCTATAGCCATGCAGTATAGGTCCATAGTTCCCCTATATTCATAACACATAGGTACATATTAATTGGTTTGTTCTATTCCTATGGGTTTGAGGGTGTGTGGTAGTCTACGTTTCGACCCCTGTTGGAAAGAGGGTGGGTTGTTCCTCAATGTGGGGTCTTCATCAGGACAGGGTTGTATAGAGAGCACCTGGAAATAACAGAAATGATTCAGTGCATAACGTACAATGTGGTGAAAGTATCAAGTGGGTAACCATGTAGGAGCCTACTTGGGGTCGGGTGGAACAATCAATGAACGATCCTAGTGGGTATTCAATGGCTCCTTGGCATCTGCGGTGAGATATAAAGTCTCAGTGTTACAATGAGGTGGAGACAAACAGGGAACCTCATGTACTAAGTATGCGGTACAAAGACTCACTTTACTGGAAAATAGTGATCTGGGGTAATGAATCTCCCGATATACGTTGTCAACAGGACAGGGTCTGTTGAAGAAGGACAGGGGGTGTGGATCAGGGACAAAGTAGGTCGAATTATGAACAAATTGGCATGATGCTCATTGGGTTATTGAATCAGGGCTTAGCATAAAGGGGAAATAACAAAACTAAAACTAAATGCAAGCACGAATAGACATCCTTGTAGTAATTTGTACAGATTAAAGTTACGCCACATTAAGCATTAGTAAAATGCCTCCATGAATCGTGCTCGTGAGTGTTTGAAAAGATTAAAGAGTGAGCATAATCTTAAGAAAGATGACTCCATGAATAAAGACCGGTATATAGCACACACAGCTGAAGCGTCAGGATGGCGTAACAACCGCTCAAGGTTCAGGTTATAAGTGTGTCATTAAAGCAGCACTAAATTCTGCCTATCATGGTGTTGTATAGCGTTTCAGGACCCTAGTGTAATTTTCCCGATTCATGCTCTTATATAGGTATGAAGTACCGTATCCTTATGTAGGCATAGAAACTATAACCATATTAAGACATAGCTCACATAGTCCTAATATGGCTTGGCTACTTCCACTAGTTCCGAAAATCTACAACGATTTCCTGGAAAAAAAAACCTTCAGCAGTCAGGGACTTCCCCCTGCATGAATATTGATTTATCCAAGAACTCATGGAGTTTTTCAAAGAACTAAGTCTTTGATGACGTTTTTATGTCCAATCCTCAAGGTATAAATATGCCAACACTTGCCTAGACAAACACACGGTGGTATGGAGCAGTTCGACTATCTACCTACATGACACAACTCGCCGAAGCAAGTTCCGAAGGAGCCGACCCTCCAGCAGACGCACTGAGAGAGACGCTGTCTTTTCTCTTGCCGAGAAATCCAGCTCCAGTGTTTCCAACCTACCCTTGCAGGTTGTTGGGAAATTGAGTCCTGAGAAAGAGATACCAGACCTCCTTCATTCTAAACCAAGGTACGGAGCTGATTAAGACCCTTGGAGAATTCTTGTATTAGATTCTTGGCAAAAGAATACTGAAACTAAGCTACACCTCACTTACTTCTTCCCTCGTACTAGACCTAGGTTAGGTGCACCGGGGCAGGCAGTTGAGTACTTTTAGTCTTTATTTATTAATGTATGTATTCTATGTATTTTATGGCTTAGAAACCATATCATGCTTTTACAGTATTATTTTATAATACCCATCGTACTGTACGCATTGTACTTTGCAACCAGTATTACTATTGTAGCAGTTCATTTCCTCTGCATGAGAAAGAAGACTGTTCAATAAATAACCTTTAATTGAAAATGCCTGTCTCTCTATTTCTCTGCACCTCTGGTGAAACGAAGCATGCACGATTGACTGAGTAAAATAACTATCTATTGTTTCCGCGACTCTAGAGATACATTTCTTATTCTTGGGAAACAAAGTTGTCATGTTTATACGGTTGTCAGAAACCAATCCCTTCTTGTATGTTCGAGAAAGTTTCTAGTGACCTCTGAGCTAGCTGGCACTCACAATTAAGTCTAGTATATTTGATAGTCATGATATTTGATAGAGACCTAGTAGTCATCAGTCCTACTTCAAATCTATAGGATATATTATTCCAATGCGCACAGCCTATTGGGAATATAGGAACTACACTACATGGCGCCAACGTTTGGTAAGGCGATAATTTAACACTAGATACTAGAGTAACTCAGTCGTGCTTTTCACACAGACCCCTTTTTCCCGTAAAAAATACTCCAAAAGACGTCTGGAGTGGGTTAAAGGATATAATATCCGCCATAACTGAGTAGGACGAAAATCATATGTATTAGTTTTTGGTTTGTTCAATGTTGAAGGATACAGTGTTCCAGAATGTTGTGCACCTAATCTTTGTTTCCTTGAGACTTGCTGCAAACTTTCGGTCAACAAAATGTCAGAGAGTGACGACAAAAGGTAGAGAGCTGCACTAGCTGCTCAGGCAGTTTTAGACAACACAAGTCTCCAACAAAATGACCCGGATGCTATACTCATCCCGGTAATTACTATAAAACTTATAGAAAATGGACTATCATCGAGAGGCGGTAAAATAATATTTGTTATAGAGGCACATGAATATCGGCAGACAGAGGTATTCTATTCATGGATTCTGTTTCCTGCTGCAAATGCAGTAACACAAGAGTTCCACTACTATAAAGTAGAGGAAGCTCCAGCGGAATACGTTCCTTTCGAAGACGTTGAAATTCCACTAACTTACCAAGAGCATCAGCTCTGGTTTAATGGCGCCCTACAACATCAAAATTACATCACCAGGCTCGGTCCACTAGGTAGACCAGGAACTTCATGGCCGGTACTAGCCAGCTATACACCATATCCTGACATTGAAAGAATGACAGGTCCAGAGCTCAGCTAAAACAGCTAATTAAAATACATAGACAGTTGGTTCAATATGTAATGCAGACCTTAACTGTCCAACCTGCTGTAAGAATTCCACAGCACACCCCTCATCGGGGGAACACAAACAAAATTACACCACAGACTATACAGTCAGTCATTGGTAAATTGCCCGCAAAATGGGAACAAATTCCGTTCTGGATGGCTCAAAAAATTACCCAAATAGAGGCAGTACACCTCATGAGAAACACAGGATTCTAACAATCTGTTTACCAATGGGGATTGCACCACACGTAGAGGACTGCGACACTTGGGGTACAGTCTTTGCTTCAATCTACATGAAAACACATGGTGTCCTGTCTAAGACAGATTCAATATAAATACGGTCCAGGACCGGCCTTAAATCTTGGTATGAAATTACTGAAATATTTCAAACAGGTCACGGCTATACTATTAGCCAACATTAAAAGTGAAGCAGCATCTGTGGCAAACAGCCAAAAACTAAAAGAAACTGATATAACAGAACAACCATTTGAACTTGCCAGAATTATTGAAAAAACCATATGAAGAACCAGGTAGAGATAGTTTGGGTGAGAAACCAGTAAAACCCCAACTAACTGAAAATCCTGAAAAAGTTTTTATTAAAAATAATCTCACTACTACTAAAAAGAAGTGGGAAAACACCAAACAGACACTTCCTAGAGAGAAGCGTTCTCAGTCCAGAGGTAGGTCTCCTCAACAGCAACTCTCTTAAAAGACGTATAACCTCAGAAAAAGGGATCATTTGAGAAAACCTGATAGATATCAAGATACTGATTCACGTTCCTCTCGTACCTTTCAGACTTCCTCGCAGAAATCTGAAAGAAGAGGACGATCAGAACAAAAAGAAGAACGCGTGAAGTCCAAAGACGAACAACACGCTCCAAAAAATAAGAAAACTCAATTCACCCAAAAAAAGTTAGCAAGTCTAAAGATCAGACATGCCGAGGATCTTGAGGACACAACTCAAGAACGGGGAGTGGGCCCAGACAATGCTAGACAGCGCAGCAGAGGTCACCATAGCTCGCAAGATCCTGAAGGATCATCTGGAGACAGTGGACTTGAATGAATGCATTCAGGTTGAAACTGCCGATACCAGGGTTAGTGTACCCCATAATTTATATGAAGTAACACTCCGAATGGGGGGGGACTTACCTAGGAAAATAAAAGCACTCTTTTGGAAGAAGCTATCTAAGGGTTATGACATTCTTCTAGCTGAACAAGACTGGCCACCCGAATTTGTCAGGGAGTGCCCACATGGCCCACTCGTTGTTCATCATGCACAAGACGCTCTACACTCGGCGATTTTCCTTGTTTATACTTTTGATGTCAGGGCCCCTAAAACGATGTCTATTTCCTCCACAGATCCCCTGACGAAGGGACGGTGGTCCCGAAATGCATAGGGATTAATTGCATATTGAAACCTACTTGTTGTATTCACTGAAGTATCCACGTTTTGTCTATATGACTTTTAATATATGACTACCTGGATTAAAACTTGAACAGTAAACTTTGGACACACATCTGAGTATTTTTTGAAACCCTTAAGGCTGAGACCTTCCAGGAGCTCCTCAGGATTCTGCGTGGGATCTCCCACGCCTCCATGTTATGGAAGAGATAATTATGCCAGCCTTCTCTAATCACATCCCAATTCTTAAAAAATACACCTATGCCAGAAAGTGGGCTGTAGCCCAGGCTCCAGCATTATACAAAAATCACGTAGGATTGGATGAGGACTCTCCTCATCATAAAATCCAGTTAAAAAATAAACCTACTGCACAGAGGCAGTATCCAGTAAAGCAAGAAGCTAAAAAACAGGTCAGGGAGATCTTAGATCAGAGAGCTCTCGTGCAGGGTAAACACATAATGATCGTTACACCTGTACCTGCCTTAGAGGCAGTGACAAAGGGAAGCATTCCAAATGCTAAAGCTTTACATCCAAGATGGATACAATGGGTTAATTCTCTTGCTGCAACAGACGTTGAATACGTGTTTGACCCCTACTTGAAAACACAAGAATTTCTACAATATGAACAAGAAAGTCCTCTGCCTATTGAGATTCTGCCTATAGAACATTACGGATGTATAATCTATACAGACGGATCAGCACAGCCTGCAATTGGGGGTAAACAAGCCTATAGTGCTGCGTGCGCGATTGTTAAAGGTCACTGGCGCGAAGGTAAAGTTCGACCTATGGTCACTAAAACTCAATCACTCGGAGACTGTACAGCTCAGCGAGCTGAATTACAGGCTTTCAAGAGGGCGCTTGACAATACCGATCACGAATTCCCCACACTCATAGTGTGCGATTCGTATTACTGTGTCCAGTCTTACAATGAATACTTGCAGAACTGGGTTCAAAACGGTTTCAGAGATGCCAAAGGTGGCACAATTAAGCATAAATTGCTTTGGGAGCAGGTAGTTCTTTTGCAAAAAGAACTACAAAAGACTCACAATATTCATACACTGAGTCATCAAAGTGATGGCATTCACATTGCAGGAAATTAATTGGCTGATGAAGCCGCGAAGGCAGCTGTACAAACGGCTTCCGTAGCTGCAATCACTCGTTCAAAAACAAGAATAGACAGCGAAATAATGCAAGCTGTCACTGCTTCAGTAAAAGACAGTGGTAAAACACTCCCGAAAGGCTTTCCTGTAAAGTACTCATATATAACTGATGCAAATAATGTTCCTTTTGCTCGAATTCCTGGAGTGGGGGATAGGGCAATCCCAAACATTGAACATAGGTTAGGACTAATTTTAGCAGCACATGAAGGACTCGCCTCTGCACACAAAGGAGTTTCCGTCACATTATTAAAACAGAGATATTGGTGGCCGCGCATGAGGAAACAAGCTAGAAACTAACAGCCTGTTTCATCAAGCTAAATTGCACTTGCAAAGGGCAAGATTCTCAGAATCTTGCCTTTTGCGAGTGCAATTTTTGCATTTGGGATTCATCATGCCAAATGCAAAATTCGCTATTAAAGAATTCGCACATTTGCGAAGAATTGCATTTAAGGAATCTCTATTTGAGATTCCTTAAATGCAATTCATGAATCATTTTAAAATTGCGAAATTGCAATTTTGGGCCGCTATTTACCGAGAGGTCAGACCTCGTGGTAAATAGCAAAAACTTAGAAAAATGCATTTAAATGCATTTTTCTAAGTTGCATGTTACACACACACATGTCCTTTGGACATGTGTGTGCGCAACACCAATGTAGATTACATTTCAGGGGTGCTACAGGGTGTCCTTTGGACACCCCTGCACCCTTGAAATCGCATCCTTATTTGCGATTAGCTAATTGCTAATCGCAAATAAGGAGTAACTCCCCATGCATTCCTATGGGCCTGTAGGAACATGTAGGAATCGCAATATTTTTTGCAATTCCTACATGAATCCCGTTTTGCAAGTCCTTAATAGCGATTCCTTATGAATCGCTATTAGGGGCTCGCAAAACGGGAGAATTATGAATCTGGCTGTATGTTCTAAAGTGTGAAATATGTCACAAAAAAAAGTTTCTACAGTGAATCGACCTGCGCAGACGCCCCTTCTAATTTCAGATAAACCATTAGCATGTGTTTAACTGGACCACTGTGTTCCCTTGCAAAGAGATGGCAGCCTATAAGTATATCATGGTCGCAGTGGATTCCTGCACAAGATTCATTTGGATGTGGCCCCAGCGCTCGGCTGACGCCCGAACTGTTATAAAAGATTTGCGAGTCTTTATCGGCACATACGCAATCGGCAAGCTGCATTCTGACCAGGGTCCTGCGTTTAGCTCTCGAGGTTACAAGGAGGCCATGGCTAGCTTGGGCGTTGCATTGCGGTACCCAAGTCCATTCCATCCTGAGGGAAATGCGGTAGTGGAAAGAAAAAAACGTGACATAGAGCAATCTATAACGGCCAGGGTATTAGGTTCGACTGATGGGTGGGTCAAACATCTAATAAGTGTCCAACGTAGTCTTAATAATCTGCCAAGAAATTCTCTGGGGGGAATCACTCCATATGAATTACTATTTGGTACTAGAATGATCATCCAGGATCTTGATTGTCAAACTTCAGTGGTGGAACAGAAACCCTTTGATATCAAAGACCGTTTGGCTGTTTTACAGGACTTAAATGAAACAAGAAGAAGTCTGGGTAACACAACACAAAAGCCAATGACCACTGAAGAAAAACCACCTGTCCCAGCAAGACCTGTCTGGATTCCAAAGATTGGGGATCTAGTCAGGGAAAAGATCGTGGTGAAGAAGGAATTTGGGCCTTCTTACAGAAAAACAGTACCTGTCTTAGCAATCCTTGGAACAAGATCAGTGTTACTACTGCCCCTTGCTAGAAAAAGGGAGAACAGAATCGTGTCCATCGAACTGGTCAAACCACATCATGTGGGCGATAATAAGTAGTAGGCCCAGTGGACTCCCAAGATGTAGCAGACAACCAAATCTTGCTACAATCCTAGAGGTTCAAACTGAAAGACTTATCACGTTTGATAAACCTGCAGTAAGAAAAGAAGGACTATGCAACAAAGCCATGGAACTTGTACCTCTTGAAACCCAATTAACAGTTTGTCAAGAAACACCTGTCTAAAATGATATAGCCTCTGACTATACTAATATGACAAAGGAAGAAACAGCTCCAGCGATTCTGAAAAATCTGGATGCAATCCCAACAATTGATAGAACTGCCTCTGGCTATTTCATCAACTTTGATACATTTTCTAAGGATCCAAGTGAACTTGAAAGGATGCCAGCTAATACAACTTTCAAAGCAAAAATGACAGAACTCTTTCATCAACTTGAAAAAACATATCTGGTTTCACCTTGGGTTGAATTTTGGATTGTGTTAGGTGTACTTTTTCTCCTGCTTTGGCTCATTCTTGTTTTAAGTTTGGGAAAAATGATAGATGGAAAATACAGTACCATGGACACAGCAAGTAAGAACATCAACATGCTCTTGAAACTTCACAAATCATCTCATCGTGAACGAAGAGACCTGTCATCAGTAAACATCACAGCCGTTCCTATACCTGTTGGTATAGCATGGGACACAACTGATTATGACATTTATGGCCCGGTGAAACTGTTGAAGATTCCATACCAGTTTAAGGTTTCTTTGAGTGACTTTGTCTTACCCAGCATATTTTCTGATGATTGCGACTTTGAAACTGTAAAAATAATATGATGACAGATTTAGAAATGTCAGCTAAATTCGCAAAACATGAATACTTAGAAGGTTCATCAGATTATGAACAAATTTATTGTTTTAATCATTATGGTCACCATTATTTGCACAAATCTGTAAACCCTAGAAATGTTTTTACTTACAATCAATGGAAACATTGTCCAACGCCGCCGATGGGCAGCTCTAAAACATTTTTTGAGAAGTTTCCATATTTCTCAGGTTTTAATGTCACAAATCCAGCAACGTTTTATTTAAAAAATGTGAATAAGACAGGAATGAAAAACATGTTGACCAATACTAAACAATTTTTTTCTGCGACCTTTTATGCTCAGCTGTCTACATTAGGTTTTAACTTTTGGAAAGACAACATTGAGACAAAAACTGTCTGGGGCACAAAAGACTGGCAGGTGCAAGGTTTAGAAGCCTTATTAAGAGCCTGCATTATTCCAGAACAAATAATATTTTTAAATGACACTGTTCAACAAACATCATGTCTTGGCTTAGCTAAGATAAAATATTTAAACAAACCGTCCATACCTAAAGCCACACCTGACAGTAATGGCACTGCAGATGAGGAGATAGACGTAAAACAGATTTTACAAATGAACAGAACTAATCCTGACTGGAAAAAATGGTTAATCTGGCCCACAGTCACGAATAACTGTCAAGATAGACTCCTGAACAAAACACAAGGGTTCAAAGTGAACAGGCCAGACCCAAGATATTCCCAGAGACAATATCCAGGGATAGTAACAACTTACAGTGTAGGAAAACTATGCCTTGAGTGACTACAGAAATCCACACTAATTAAACAATACTTAACTTTACTTAAAGAAGGCGTTGATTTACAAGACTTCTTACTTGGACCTCGTAAACCACGTCAAAAACCGTTTCATATACGCCGGTATATACTCTGCTTACAATGAAGCATGGAAAGTCACACAAATGGAAACTGCAGAAAAAATACGAGAAATTGATCGTATTAATTTAGAGAAAGCTCTCTCTGTAATGAACAATGGGTTAGCGACTCTGTCCTCCAGAATTTATTCTTTGGACAGCATTGTATCATCTGCCATTGACATAATAGAACAGGATTTGCTAATGTTACAACATGGCCAGTCTCAATTACGTTCTATAATGCTGCTAGGCTGGACGTTACAAAATCTCCGTTCAGGCTACGTGCATGGCGTCTAATCAATACCACGTCATTGTTTACTGTCTTTAACCTTACAGATAAACAAATCTCTTTGGCACAAAAAGGAGCAGACTATACGGTGCTGAGCATAGAAAAACTGAAAAGATTACCATTAACTGTTCCTGAGAAACCAGTCGTGGAATGGAAAATACATGGCACCATCACGATACCAGTGATGATTTTCCAGTTTCAGTATTGCTTAAAAAACATACCAGCGGGCCTGCATGAAAGGTTGGGTAAAGAATACATTAAGTCAACCTGGAATTTACCATACACACACAAATGTTGGGGTGGGGTAAAGGAGGTATTTCTTAGTGGAAAAAATTGTAAGAACTCACTAAGCGGTACACTTTTATGTGAAGGTATTAATTTACAAGGAACCTGCGAAGGTTCTTTGAAATAACCTTTCTTGCCACCTGCATGGTTCACCAGCAGCAGTGATAGATCCCGTTTTTAGGCAGCTATTCAATGGTAGTTACATAATGTTGAATGAGCACAGCTGTTGTGGCATGTTGCCAGGAAAAGCCTATCTAGTTAGTGTGTCAGCCAGGGTCACTTGTTGTATGCAAGTATTGTTTCCAGAAAGCAAGACAGACAGGGAGTCGGCATTATGGCCTTCACTGAATATCTCTTCTATACGAATTGATACTTTAAGCAGAATGAAAGCCATTCTTTTGCAAAAAACTGTGCCACTGACCTCATCTAGAGAAAGGTATGATCTGCAAGTTGCAAGGACTTCTGCAGAGGTGCATGCATTATTATCAACAAACTGCCCAGTACATTTCGCCAAAATGTTGGGTCGAATCTTAAACATTGCTGATACCAGCGGTATTGCACATGTATTTAAGATGATTTTTTCGGGACTGTTAGCACCATTTGAAGCAGTCCTTGGAATTTTTCCTAACTTTGTCCACTCTGTGTTTGGTGGTTTGCCTCTCATTTTGGGACTCGTAGCAGGAATTCTATTTTTTTTTCTTCTGCTCTGATATGGCAAGTCCAGTCACCAACGATACCCAGACTACCATGGAACATGCTCTCCTAGCCATGCGGTATCGTGACAGAATTACACAGATTCTTGGCTTGGCTCGTTTAAGAGATCTGAATACCACTTGGTTTCTTTCATTCAGACAAATCTGGCAAGATTGCATTTTACCTGTTCTACGATGCCTGCTTTGTGGAGAAGAATGCGTGTTAGACGTCTGTCTTACACTTCCATCAGCACTGCCAACGGATGTTGACACTTTGCTGAGTCCGGTAACGGCTCATGCTTCGTGTTGCCTCCAACGGCTGCTAATCCTGATGACGGCATTCATTGAGATCTCACTGGCGAATCCAGCTACTGGTGAGGTACATGGTGAGGTACGTGGAACAACAGGTACACAGGAACCATCTACAGCGAACATTGCTAATGCGGATGACGCTGACGGCGATGATTCTCATCTGTGCGCAATAGATCTACTTAATGAAGTAGTTCCACTTTCACCTACTGTGGTAGACGATTTCTTTGCCAGCCTAGACGATTTGATGTTTTCTCCCGACACCGAGTATAACTTTTGAACACTTGCACACAGCGTTCCATGAACTCTGAAATTCGGCCTTCACTTTTTCAAAACAAACCTTCTAACTTGGGAACTCTATTGTTCTACGATTTAATTTGAACTCTTTCCGAAATAGAACTTTTTTCCCTTTGATTCATTTGAATAGCGTTTTTTGAATGATAGCCATTGCTTGTAAATTGCGTGCAATACAAATACTCATGTATGTGTATGACCATTTTTTAATGCATTTCATGTATTTTTTGGTGGGATTATGAACACATGCTTTAGTTATGTTTTAGATGCTTACAGATTTAGTAATATTAGACATAATACGTGGGGTGGGTGTTGTATAGCGTTTTAGGATCATAGTGTAATTTTCCTGATTCATGCCCTTATATAGGTATGAAGTACTGTATCCTTATATAGGCATAGAAACTATAACCATATGAAGACATAGCTCACGTAGTCCTAATACGGCTGGGCTACTTCCACTAGTTCTGAAAATCTACAACGATTTCCTGGAAAACCCGCCTCCAGCAGTCAGGGACTTCCCCCTGCATGAGTATTGATTTATCCAAGAACTCATGGAGTTTTCATAGAACTAAGTCTTTGATGACATTATTATGTCTAATCTTACGTCAAACTCGGCACCTTCAAGGTATAAATATGCCAACACTTGCCTAGACAAACACACAGTGGTTTGGAGCAGTTCGACTATCTACCTACACGACACAGCTCGCCGCAGAAAGTGCCGAAGGAAGCCGACCCTCCAGCAGACGCACTGAGAGAGACGCTGTCTTTTCTCTTGTCGAGAAATCCAGCTCCAGTGTTTCCAACCTACCCTTGCGGGTTGTTCGGAAATCGAGTCCTGAGAAAGAGATACAAGACCTCCTTTCTTCTAAACCAAGGTACGGAGCTGATTAAGACCCTTAGAGAATTCTTGGATAAGATTCTTGAAAAAAGAATACTGAAACTAAGCTACACCTCACTTACTTCTTCCCTCGTACTAGACCTAGGTTAGGTACACCGGGGTAGGTGTATTTTAGAAGCACCAGTTGAGTTCTTTTAGTCTTTATTTATTCATGTATGTATTCTATGTATTTTATGGCTGAAACCATATCATGCTTTTACAGTATTATTTTATAATAATCATTGTACTGTGCGCATTGTACTTTGCAACCAGTATTACTATTGTAGCAGTTCATTTCCTCTGCATGAGAAAGAAGACTGTTCAATAAATAACCTTTTATTGAAAACGCCGTCTCTCTATTTCTCTGCACCTCTGGTGAAACGAAGCATGCACGATTGACTGAGTAAAATAACTATCTATTGTTTCCGCGACTCTAGAGATACATTTCTTATTCTTGGGAAGCAAAGTTGCCATGTTTATGCGGTTGTCAGAAACTAATCCCTTCTCGTTTATTCGAGAAAGTTTCTAATGACCTCTGAGCTAGCTGGCACTCACAATTAAGTCCAGTATTTTTGAAAGAGACCTAGTAGACCTCAGTCCTACGTCAAATCTATAGGATTTATTATTCCAATGCGCAGAACCAATTGGGAATATACGAACTGCACTACAGTGGGAAGGACCTAGTGTTTAAATGTGTCCATCCTATTGTCAAATACATTGAAAACCTGACACTTTGCAAAAAAATCCAAATGCGGACAATTATAAATCTATCAGTGGCATGGTAGTAGATTTCTGCTCTAATTAAACAATGGAAGTATCGCGTCTTCCCCATGTATGTGGGAGCGCGTTGAAATCCGGAAAAATGAATGGTCGCCTCAGCGCTTGACAAGAAGCATCACCCGGGCCCAACATTGTTCAAAATATCTCCCTTACATGAAAATCAAAAACTGTGTGCTGCCTGGATCGCCTGGAGATGAAGAGCGGGCTCTTACCTCGCTCGCTTCTTTACTGGGACTGGCAAGCAGTCCGCTCGTAGAGCTCACATAGAAAAGAGCTTGAAGGAAGGGGCGTGTCCACATCACGCGGAGCTGCCGCTAGGTGCTGGTTGGAGGCTCGTCTCTCCTCTAGCCAATAGGCACCACTGACGAACTATGTTAGGCTTGGAGCTTGTTACCCTGGTAACACGGGTTAGCTCGATAAGAGAGGAGTATTTAAATTCTGAAAAGGCGGCGGTAAAAGACGCGTCACTCTAGCAGGTCTGGTCTCTACAGATTGTTGCAGACATGCGCTAAGCTAGAGACATCGTATACTTCCATAAGTATATTAAAACAAAACAAGTATAGTTGTTGTACAAGTCAAATTATCGATATGTTTAAACACATTTAAACCTGGACTCAAATTTTTTGTGAAATACGATGTTTCATAAATCTATGCTCATATGATACTACGGTACACGAAAGCCCAAGTACGAGTAACATAATACATAGAAAAATTATCAGATCTAGGCATGGTTATAAATACATCGCTGTAATCGGAGGTATCATGTGTTAATATAGTTCATGTCAGAGAAAACTTATAGGTATTGCAGTACAGAGTTCATAGGATTGCACATACAGTGCTACAGCAAACTGGACACATATTGACGTACGGCACAGGTTGGCCACAGACCGATGAGTCTGGGTCATGGTAAAACGAACGCTTAGGACTCAGTTATGCGTGCACCATTGTAACAAGAATAGTCATGTGTCATGATGTGGCATTTCCAAGCCAGGCACTGGCCTTACAATTATGATAATATTGAATCACATATGATCATCTTCCCAATCTAGGTAAGACCTGGAATAGAGTGATATATTTGATTTGTGTTCCTTTTATCATAACTACTCTAGGTGTGGTGCAGGGACCTGGGTAATCAATTATTCTGATTGTAGACCTGCCATTTGGGCATATGTGACGTCCAATTGGTTTAGACCATTAGTCACTGTGTCTAGTAGATGCATCCACTTGCATTCCATGATGTTAAAAATTGGGCTAAGGTCACCTCCTCTTTGGCCTAGGGATACTTTCTCCAACACAAGCCATTTCAGTGCTTCCGGGGTGTGCTTTTGGGCACAGAAATGTTCAACCAAAGGGGCTCCCACTGTTTGACATCTGATACGACTACAGTGCTGTAGGATCCGGTTTTTCACCCTTTGTTTAGTCTGTCTCACATACATTAAATCACATGGGCATAGAACACCTTATATCACATTGCTGGTATTGCAGTTAGTGAGTGATTTGAGGTTGATGGTGTGGTTTCTGTAGGTCAGGGTCTTAGTTTCTAGGCACATTGAGCATGCTTTGCATTTCGTACATTTGTAATGGCCTACTACCTTCGGTAGGTTCCACATTGTCTGAATCGTTGGGGCAGGAGGTGTTTCCAGTAATGAATGGACTACATGGTCCCTAATGTTCTTGGCCTTTTTAAAGGCGTGCATAGGAGGTTCAGGCATTTCTATGGTATCTGAGACCAAGCCCCAGTGTCTATTGATTGTCCTTTTGATTTCATTGCTCCTTGTGCAGTGTGTGGTTACGCATTCCATCCTGTCTTGTCCTGTGGTGCGTTCTTTGGGTGTTAGTAAGTTTTCTCTATTGTTGTACCAGGCCCTCTTTCTGGCTCTTTTGACCAGTCTTTTGGGGTATCCTCTCTCTTGGAGGCGGTAGATCAGCTTGTCTGAGTCTTTAAAGAAGTCTTCTTTCAATGAGCAGTTTCTCCTGATCCGGAGGAACTGCCCAAAAGGTAGGTTATCACGGAGTACTCTCGTGTGGTGGCTTGTGTATCTAAGCAATGTGTTTCTCTCCACTGGTGTCCTATATAAGGTGGTATACAGGTGATCATCCTTGACTTTTATGCTGATGTCCAAGAAATCCATGGTGTCACTGTCATATTGCATGGTGAACTCGATGTCTTCAGATTGTGAGTTTAGCCAAGTGAAGAAGGATGTCAGGTCTTGTTCCTCTCTTGTCCATAAAAGTAACACGTCATCGATATACCTTCGCCATTTGGTGATGTTGTTCCTGTATGGGTTGGTGGGTGATAATATATAGTTCTGTTCAAAATTATCCATGAAAAGGATAGCCAAGTCTGGGGCGAAGGCAGCCCCCATCACCACACCTTTGGTCTGAATGAAGAATTCCTTTTGGAATACAAAAATGTTTTTGGTCATTGCCACCTCCAAAAGTTCTATTATAAATTTGGTAGGTACGGTGGTGGGTTGTGGTCTTCTTTCCAAGGCTCTTGTCATTGGCAGGTGATTGTGGGATGCTCGTATAGAGTGAAACGATGTCCATCATAACCAGTATTTGCTTGCTCTTGTCAAATACCATCTTATCTACCAGGTTAATCACTTGCATAGTATCTCTTAGATATGTTGGAGTTGTTTCTGCGAGTGGTTTGTATATAAATGCAACTGTGCCTATGTCACTATACCTTTACCCTGTCCCTCACTCATCCATTCACCCCCATTACCCAGAAACCTTCCTCTTCTCTATCACACTGTGAGCACTGTAAATATTACATGCACTAGGAGTATATCTAAGTTGATACATGGAGTAATATTAATGCTTTGAATCATAAGAGTATCTAATGAATGTTTCACTTATAAAATTAAAAATCTTCTTTTCTGTTGAATAGAATCAGAACTGCTTTGTGGTGAATTGTTTGTCTTCACTGCTTAGCCTGGGCACGATTCGACCCTGGCATAATATTTGTAATTCCTGGAATATTATGGATAACCATGGCATGACAATTCCTGCCCACGGTATATAGCTGGCCCTGGCATTTTTGTAGCAATGCTTGGTATGCAGTTGGCATCCATGCTATGATATTTTCACCCCTTGCATAATATTTGTCCTTACATAACGGTGAGAATTCCTTACATACTCTGCACCTCTATGGAATGATAATGCCCACTCAAGTTCTAATACTGGCCCTATGGTAATGTAAGTAATTTCTGGTATATTACGGGTATCCTTTCCATACATGAGAAGGTGATGGGTAGGCAAGTTAGACAGAAACTATATATGTGTGATAACAGTGCACATAAATATTGGTGTCTGTGATATATTGATTTTTGAGCACCAAACATATTTGTTAAACTAAAGATCTTGTTTTTCAGGATGAAAACTGTTTTTATTTTCATTTCTTATAAATGATATGCATTTTTTTGGTGGGATTACATTTTCACAATGAAAAGTTAAACTTGTATTTGATTGCAAAATGTGTGTTTTCATAAGCTGATGTTCAGCGAATTACCACCTATATATTTAAAAGTGAGATATGAGTGATAGTCACTGCTGCTGTCTAAGATCATAGGGGTATATTCACAAGAACGTGTGATAACTACCGCAAGAGTAGCGTAACGCAACTTTCAACATCGCAGCCCATTGCGGGAAAATAACCCTGTGTCAATGTGTAATTAACAAGGCGAAAGCATGCGATAGTCACCAGATAACGCATCAAATGTCAGCGTGAAAATCAACACCGTGCCGCAAAAATGCGAACGCAAAAAAAATTCGATGAGGCCAATCGCGGTACAAAAATCAGAGAAAACCAGCCACAGGCTTGTAAATCCCACGCGTGTGGCGGTAAAATACACTAGAAAAAAAAGAGAAAAAAACCAATTCAAACTGCGCTGCAACATTGATGCACCCGGTACGAGTGCAGAGGACAAGCCGAACCCCACAGCCCCACGGAGGTACTGCCAGGAACCCCGTGTTCGGGGTAGGGCAAGGAGAAGAGGAATAGGAGGTTCAGTCCGCAGGAGGACCGGATCATCGTCACGGAGGTGATAGAGCACCATCAACAACTGTTCGGCACCTCCACTGCGGCACTGGCAACCCAAACGGAAATATGGCAGGCCATTGTCACCAACATCAATGCAGTCGGAGTGTTGAGGAGGTCACTGGAGGAGGTCAAGAGGCGCTGGCATGAAGTGCACAGCCAAACCAAGGAGAAGCTCTCTGCCAACAGGAAGACTGGAGGTGGGACTCCTGCGACACAGGAGGTGATTGATGAGCTGGAGGAAATGGTGGCCACAGTCAGCAGTGTGGAGATGGTGGCAGGAATTGAGGGCCTGGACACAGCACGATACGACCTGACCCAACAGCAACAGGGTGAGTAATGACCAGGGATGGGGGGGACAGGGGGAGATGGGCACAATGGCACAAATGCACAAATGCACAATTATGTGTAGCACACTGCACACCCACAATGATCGTGGAACATGTCAATGAGAGCCTTGGCACATTGCAGCACACATAGAAACGCCAAGTAGGCCCCCGTCCACAATGTGCACAAAGGCCCCCCTCCAGATCACCAATATCACAACCGACCCATGCTCATGTGCTGAATCCAGCAAAGCAGCGGCTCTGTGACCCACACTGACTATGCAAGTAGCACTGCATGCCCGATATCATGGCAGCAGTCCAAAAACATGAGATGGCCCAGGAATCGACATGGAGGTAGCCCAGTGCAGATCACATCCGTAAAGGAGCAGGTCACACTCTGACATGTCCACGTGCACACACAACCCATGCTGCACAATACACGCAGCAGACAAACAATGCACCAGGTCACAAAATCGGTCAGTGAGCACATATGACCCAAATCAAAAACAAATCTGGCCCCAAAAGGTACACAATTCAAAGGCCCACCGCCGCGAAGGGAGATGGCTACACGAAATCAGAGCTGCAGGGGCAACTCCCCCACAATGCAGCACACACACATAGCAATCACAGAACATCAGCAATGATGGCCAACACCACAGGCCCCGGCTCACAAGAGGTCCCGCACATGCATAATAACTGTCCACTCATCTGGCATTGCCTGACACTGTGTGATGATAATGCACGGGTACTACCACACAACCGTCATGTAGTCGAAAAACACCCTGACTGCCATCAAATAGCCAGCTCTATCAAAACAGTGACAATGTACATTGGCATGCAGTCTGATTGTAAATATCTGCAAATCTTCAACATCCATGTGTAACTCTGTTAACCTGCATCTATCCTTTCACATTTCAGGGGGACAAATAACACCTCCTGCAGGGCACACCACATTTCACATCATTGATGATGAAGAGGATAACCTGCACATATGTCAAGACACCCTTCAATGGATAATGGACAGCCACAGGAGCAGAGCAGGGCAGGCCAGCTGCCCCAAGGTGAGCCCACCACCTGCACAGACCACACAGCAGGAAACACACACCACCGCAGTGGTCTCCCAGCACCCCCGACCAATACATGGAGTTACAACAACGTGTGTGGGGTTGCCAGGGGGAGATGACTCAACAGCTGCTGTGGGTTTCGAACTTGTGGCAGCCAAACTCGATGCCATACGTGGGTGTCTGAGTCCCATCAGGGACCACGTACAGTCCCTATCGAACACCCCCGGTACGCACCATGCCCTGCCACAGACCTTGGCTGACCTCGCTGGGGCCATGAATCTAATACAAGAACTGTCTGGTCAGACAGGCACCAGCAATTATAGCACAGAGTTGGCACAGATGCGGAGGTTAATGGAGACCATGGAGCAGATGCAGGCTGGAAGTAGGTCTGCCATGGCTGGACACCAGCGAGTAGAATCTTGAAACTTCAGTGCCCTGCAGTACTTCATCTTGCAATTGCTGCCACTGAGCTGGTCCCAGATGACTGCAGCGGGAACATCGACACACACAGCTCCGACCTCTGGTGTGTCCGTGGCACACAGTGACGCTACCCCATCACCTTTGCAGTATGATGTGTCAGTGGCACACTGTGGTGCAGCCATCACCCCGCCACACACACCGGACACAGAGCCTGTATCAGGGGAGTAAGAAGGGGATGGGAATTACTGTGTGAGGAAGGAGGCAGTAGCATCCATCACCCCCATATGCCCTGTCCCTGCCTGGTTATGACCTAAGCATCATGCCCTGGGAAATACCTCCTACTGACCCCCGGAACACTCTGCGACATTCACCCGGACCCCGAAACGGACTCCCATTTCATTAATGCTGGCCAATTACACAGCAATCCTGCTGCGGACTGCACCCTCCCACATCCTAATCACTTCTCAATCTCCCAAGGAATGTGGTTTGCCCACCACTGGGCTTCCATGTGATGTGGGCTTGGATGGCCATGTACAGTTCCAGCACCATCAATCACCTGAATGTGAATAAAACATTCTAAATCACACAGTTGTGTCATTACTATGTTCACTCACGTATGGAAGTATGCACATGAAGGTAGACCATGGTAACTGACATCTATGCACATGTGTATCCTTGAGACACATGGCAAATTGGATGACTGTGAAGGTGAGTACTAGCTGTGTCCCCACGGCACATAAACAACAATCTCATGACCCCCCCCCAAATGTAGGCACATGTCCATATGTTGAATAGGGCTGTGTGTAGGAGTGACCAAATCGGTAGCAGGTCAGGAGTGGTGTCCTACATCACATGTGACAACAGAACTTCATGACGCATACCTACTTACAAACATCCGTGTGGACACATTCTGTTATGATATATGACATTGCTCCACATGGTCAGAGGTTGGACACCATACTCACCTTGCTGAAGTCACGTAAGTGCACATGTCGGCCAGCACGTATCCCAAAACAATGTCTGGTTCACAGAGGTTGAGCTTGCAAAAGGGACACACCCCCATTGCACATGTGTTAGTCAGTTCCTTCCTGTGTAGGAACGTTGCCCATTGCGGCACACAAGTGGACAATCAAATCAACACACCGAACAGTTAGACACCAGTGGGGTGGCATACACTTTATTGGCATGTGCGTGTCAATACGGATGAGGCAACAGCCACATCAGGCAGGGTCATGCCTAAGACACTTCCACGCAGCATGGGTACATGTTGAGGTTCCTGAAATGGTGGTGCAAAAATGTGCAACAATCATCACGGATGGCAACATTGTCATGTGTGTGCTGTCCCCCAGCAGTGTGTCTGAATTGGCAATGATGCCAAACAAGGCTGCATTGCTCTGACCATGGACCTGCATCACCTTGCATGGGTGTGTGTACACGTGTGTTGTTCCACGCACATGCGTCCACAGTGCAGACAATGGCAGACGTGTCCTCTGTTGTGGTGGTATATGTGAGCAATCCCCATGATGCAACACATTGTTGGGACCTGTGCTGTGGGTAACAATCAGATGTGGCTGCAGGAACGTAGTTATTCGTCCATGAATGCCCGCGCAGCTTCAGGTGCAATGTGTTCCAATAGTACGTTGTTGTCGTGTTCAAGGAACTCCAGGGTGAGCCAATCCATTAACTGGACCGTGCAGGTGTGCTCAGTCCACGCCGTTTCACCAATCCGCAACACAGCCCAATAGGGGAGCGCCTCGATGTGGTCACTGCACACGAGGACTTGTACAATCTCCCATGCACAACTGCCAATACACACGTAGTATGTCAAGGCATCCCATGCACGGCTGTCTCGTTTAGACTCCTGTTCGTGATCCAACAGGGGGCACAGACACAAGTCATAGTCCAATTCATCCACAATTGTGTTGGATAGGCATACATCCATGGGACACTTTAATGTGCATGCTTGGCAGTGGAACCAGGGCTGTATGCAGGTGACGTAGGCAATGCGGAAGCTGAGCCGGTAACTGATTCGCAGCACTTCCAGTGGCACTACACCCAGTAAAAGAAGCATACGTGCACTGTACTGTTCCACGTGATGGGGGCTGTGCATCTGCCCCGTATGGCCTGCCATTGCCTTGGTGTGTCTCGTGGACCCGGCACTCTTCTGCACTGTGGCAGTTGTGTGGAGGATATGCCACAGCTCTGAGCAATGATTTGAATGTGTGCGCAACGTTGGGCAGAATAGGTTGCTGTTTCCCTGAGTGTCAAGGACACCCCATGCAGGGGTACCTCAGGCAGGGGCTTCTGTGTGTGTTTTACACTATGTTCCCACTCGAAATGTATGATCTTCCCACCTGAATCTGCTAGCTACCCCAATCTTTAAACGTAAGAAACATGGAGGCTCTCGTTTTGCAGTTCTAGCCCCTCAGTTCTGGAACTCGCTTCCGATGGCGCTAAAATCGGTCTCCTCCTATGCACTGTTCAGAAAGCAGCTGACGACATGGCTATTCCATCAGGCATATAATAACTAGGTCTCCTTTCTGTACTGTTGCTTTACGCCTCCCTCAGCGCCAAGAACCCGTTGGTGAACGAGCGCTTAATAAGTTCTTTTTAACATAACATAACATAACATAACAGGGTGTGGATAAGTCGGATAGTTCATTTGCGCAATGTGTGGTGTGGGAGTCGTCCACTTCAGCCATGGCATCTCTCTCAGAGTGTTCCAGGCGCGTTCTGGACCAAGGTCAGAGGTGCAAGTGTACTCCCACCTTCTGCATTGGAACAATGGAGCTTTCATCCCTGATGTTTGTCTGACTACTACTTTCGTTTTCGGAATGTGATGTGGCTTTGGCGCTGAGATTGGAACATAGTGGTACAAAAGGGGATGGTGATGGACGGAGCATCTGAACCAATCAAACACTCACACCCAGTCAACAGATCTGGGTTTAATCCATCACCGTTCTTTAGCCCACTCTGTCACCCCAGTTCAGACATGGCCATATGCAAATCAGTCTGACCCTGTGCCTCATGGGAAGTGTCCAGCCCGAACTGCCAAGCCATGCCTTCCCTGGACCGGAAACAAGCTTCCGAGGACCAGTTTCTGGCATTTCAGCCATCTTCAGCCCGGCTTGCTTGAATCCAGTGGCAAAGTGAGCAAGGGACTCACGTCTAAGCATACCCTGCCAACTTATGGCGAACAAAGTGGTACAAAAGGGGGTGGTGATGGACGGAGCATCTGAACCAATCAAACACTCACACCCAGTCAACAGATCTAGGTTTAATCCAGCACCGTTCTTTAGCCCACTCTGCCACCCCAGTTCACACATGGCCATATGCAAATCAGTCTGACCCTGTGCCTCATGGTAACAGTCCAGCCCTAACTGCTAAGCCATGCCTTCCCTTGACCGGAAACAAGCTTCCGAGAACCGGTTTCTGGCATGTCAGCCGTCTTCAGCCCGGCTTGCTTGAATCCAGTGGCAAAGTGAGCATGGGACTCACGTCTGAGCATACCCTGTCAACTTATGGCGAACAAAGTGGTACAAAAGGGGGTGGTGATGGACGGAGCATCTGAACCAATCAAACACTCACACCCAGTCAACAGATCTGGGTTTAATCCATCACGTTCTTTAGCCCACTCTGCCACCCCAGTTCAGACATGGCCATATGCAAATCAGTCTGACCCTGTGCCTGTTGACTGGGTGTGAGTGTTTGATTGGTTCACCACCTCCTTTTGTACCGAGATTGGGACATGGCCTTGGGCTCATGGTGGACGTATGGTGATACACACACACATGTTGGCATGTGTTGGCAGGTGCCCTGCAAGGCCTTGCGCTGCTTGTGAAATCTCATTCCATCTCTCTCCCTCGCCCTCTTCCTCTCTTTCCTTTGTTGGGCACATGGCACACCTTCTTCTCTTGGATTTAGTCTTCCAGGCTGTGTCCTACGGATTGTCCAGTAAGGACCCTCTAGGACTCATCTGAATGGTTGTTTTGGCTTTTGTTTGTATGGTGTTTTATGTTGGTGATTGCAGTGCTGTATAACTGACTCTCCATTTTCGGGCCATGCATGTATGTTGATTTTCCTGCTTGTGCGACATCAGGCAAAATATGTGGTTTGGGATTCGTGGTGTTGGTGTGCAGTTTCTTGGTCCGGGGTTGGGGGTAGGCAAAGGGGGGGGGTTGCGAGCCTGGGTGTGGTGTCAATGGGTGTTGTGGCCCTATTGGGTGTTCGTGCTGCATTTTCAGTTGCTCCGGGGCATCTGTTGTTCTTTGTGTGGCTCTGGGCTGTTCTCCCTTTTGTGGTTAAGGATGTGGTCCGACTTTACACCAGGTCAGAGCAGGTGTAAACTTCCTGCTGCTAATGCGCCTTATTGCCTGTTTTGTTCTCTTTTTGCGGTTCTGTCTAGTCGTTGTGAATGTTGTGGTGTGGTTCTGTTGCAGCTTTTGGCACGGGAATGCCTACTCTGCATCTCATTAGCGATAGTTGCGGGGGTCCTCGTGGTGATGTTTTTTGCAGCTGCGATCGCGGGTAAACTTGTGCTGTGGGCTGTTAACATCAGCTTGTGAATGGGGGGGGTACATTTATCATGACTTTGGCCAAACTAAAGTGCAGTTAATTCGGCGATGGCTCCTTGTGAATATGCCACCTAGTCTTAAAAACCAGTATAAAAAAATCTGTTGTTCGAACATAGGTTGTAAACTATCGTTAGTTAAAGATGCGGGTAGAAGAATCCCTGGTACATAACTGGGGTAATTCTACAAATGTCGCCATTACTGATGCATTGCTTGAGTTTATTTCAATTGTTTCAAAAGTTACATCTCTAAACCTTGGTATGTGATGTGTTGCTGCATGGTCTAGTTGGTCTCTCTTCAAGACTCACCTTCTGACATGTCCTCTTGTCTCGTATATTTCTACATTTCCATACCCCGATACCGACAGATATTTCACCTGGGTTAATGAGCAACCATTGCGACACAAAACAACCCCAATTCATGACAGTAAATCCAACAATAGCAAAATTCAAAATAAAAATGTCATAAAGCCATGTAAAAATCAGAGCAAAATCCACGCAAATCTATTTATATAGAATATGCCTATGTCAACATAAAATGACAATTACAGTATCTTAATATTGGAGGCAGGCAGCTTATGCCTAGCGGAATGCTTGAAATAGAACTCCCAGGTATACTTTCTCCAGTTTGTGATTTTGGAAAGATCTTATATTTTTAGCTTTCCGAGTTTTGACAGGTCTTTATATCAAAGCAACTACTGAGATCGAACTCCACCCCTGGTTACTTTCATCCAGCCTAAAACAGATCACTGAATAGCTCTTACTTTTTACCAAAAATGAGATATTCCCTTGAAGATAAAGCTGTGTTATATGCTCAACTTTTTCGATTTCAATGGACGTGTATGAGATGTAGGGATTGAAAAGGGGTTTGATTCCAAATTAAAGTCATAGATTTAGAAAAATATTCCCTACAATAAAATATTTTAGTTAATTTCTGACTTCTATGCAAGACTTTTACTAACTAATTTCACACTGTATTAATTAAGTCTGAAAAAGATATGTGTGGAGCGCATTGTAGGTGACTGTCCACTCACATGATGGAACACGAAGGTGGCTTAAGTATATGTTTTGTTATTCTATGCCATGTCATACCATGTCTTGTCAGCTGTGTCATGTCATTATATGACAGGAAATGCATTTTCATGCCTTGCCAGGCCAGAGCATGCCAAGTCAGGGTATGTCAGGTTATCAAATGTGATAGTAGACTGAGCTTACAAACCATGACTTCTTGGAACTAAAAATCTCATCAAATTACCTTATAGCTACTATGATATTTATTTGACGGAGTTTTATATAGCGCGAACTTGACCCGAATGGGGTATCAGAGCCTTTACATAGCACCAGTTGCGTTGCATGAGGACACATTCTTTTATTTTTTTGTTAGGAACTTGGAGATTAAGTGATTTGCCCAGAATCACAGGATGTTCAGTGTCGTTGCCAAGACTCGAATCCAGTTCCCCAGATTCGAGGACGACAACCCTAGCCGTTAGGGGTACTCCTCTCCCAATGCCATATAGCCAATTCCATTTTATTTGCCTGAGGGAATGGTTACAGAATGTTAGTCACTTTCGCATGAGACTTTACTCTAGAAATGTGTTCCTCCTAACATGTCTGTGCTGCGTACTTGGTCACTGTTTTGCCAAAGTTAGCCAACCCTTTCAAATCTCATTAGTACACATTACAATGGAACATAAACCTATGAAGGAAAATGATGGATATTCCATTTTTTTTTTTTTTTCCTTTTTATCGTGTTTGTTCCTTTATGGAGTGAGCAACCAAATAGCTAATACATGTTTCACCCTGTTTCAGATCCGAGGCCTGGGGCTTTCTCAAGGCTAAGGTTCACAAGGGCAAATCCTGCCTCAGGAAAACAAAATTTGTATCAGGAATCTGTTAATGAAAGGCGTTGGTTCCTGCCAAAAACATCCTCAATAGGGAGTGGCTGGATAAATCAGGCATCTTCTCTGTCTCTGTGGTCTTACTTGAAAATGTCTGTGGTCCTCATTCTTCATTGTATTTGCCAATGCTAGGCGCTGAACAAGCTGTACAACTTCTGATGTATTAACCATCACTTTCATGCTTGACAGCAATAAGTGAGAATTCTGAAGTAGCTCCCTCAGCTTTGGAAAGTTTACATTTATATATCTTTTTTAAGGTTTTTTATGTGCTCTGTCTCACTGGACTTGTCTGCACTTGCAATTTTTTTGAAGTATCAGTTCAACCACATGATCTCTGGGGTGCCTGTATATGAAGAACCTATGAATTTGTTCTATGTGCATGAGTTCTTTTGCAAGTGCACTTCTGCTCACTGGCTGCACTTATTTATTTATTTATAAAGTTTTATATAGCGCAAACTTGACCCAAGAGGGTATCAGAGCGCTTTACATTTAGGATAGTTGCGTTACAAGTTACATCAGATAAAAGAGCATAGTAAGGTACAGTGCACATAAACAATGTTTTAATAATTCGTCGGAGGGAGGGGAGGAAGGAGTAATAGCGGGGAGACGAGGAGGAACTATGCCCAATGTCCGGCTGGGTAGGCGACGGTCAAGGGGGAAACCAGAGCCAATCTCCTCATTAGCTGTCAAGCAGCTCCAACGGTCATCAGCCATGTTGCTCAGTTCTTGGCGTTCAGGGAAAAACAGGTTTTTTTTTGTTTTTTATTTGCGACAGTTATATAGCGCTATCTAGGCCCGGAGGTATCAGAGCACTTAACCAGGGGAACGTTGCATTAGAAGGTACATCAAAATAATTATAAAGCACTGGCTAGACCCGTAGGTATCAGAGCGCTATAACAGAGGGACATTGGGTTACAAATTGCATCAGTTGCAATAGTGTAATAATGTAAAGTAAACAAACAACGAGGTTGAGAGAATTTATAGGCAAGGAGGGGAGGAAGGAGCCATAGCAGGGAGATGAGGAAGAACTGTGTCCAATTTCCGGCTTGGTCGGTGACGGTCGAGGGGGAAACCAGGGCCAAGCTCTTTATTAGTTGTCTAGCAACTCCACCGGACATCAGCCATATTGCTCAGGTCTCAACAATTTGGAAAAGCAGTTTATAATAGATGTATAGGCTACGAGGATAGAAGTAACAGAAGAAAGGTGGGGGAGGGCATAGAAACAAGCCAGAGAGGGAGATTGAGACACAGCGGGGAGACCAGGTGAACTATGCCCAATGTCTGGCTGGGTAGGTGATGGTCAAGGGGGTGAACCAGGGCCAATCTCCTCTACAGCTATTTAACAGCTCCACCAGGCATCAGCCATGTTGCTCAGGTCTCAGCAGTCGGAAGACAGGAACAATCAATTTTGAGTAGGTATATTAGCTACAATTTCAACCTCTTATTGCTGGAGTCAGTTTCATACAGATGATTGATTTCTACTTTTTTTTATAAACGTATTCCAGCGTCAAATAGATGTAAAACTTTATTTTTCTTTAACAGCAAGGGGATCTAAAATCATTTTGGGGTTATTAAAATAAATTGATGGGTAAAACCTCAGTCGGGATTCTTTTTTTTTTTAACATGAATTGGATGTGTACTTGTTTGGCAACTGAATACCCAACAGCTTGTTATCAATTTTTCCGCAGTGATTTATTTTCCAATCTGTGATTTATTGGTATTGTTTTTAATCGGTGCCATAAAAATTGCGCGCACCCAAGTTCCACTTAGCTGTTAAAAAGTTACATTTATAACTGAAAACGACTAATACTGACTGCTAGAAGGAGACCAGGCAGATATTTTAGTTGCAGATGGAACTTGCTATTGTTGAAAGTCAGAGTCCAGCAGTAGGTAAGATTGTCGAGAGTGTCATGGGTATTCACAGGGGAGTGTCAGGTGCTGTGTGGGCTGGCCATTGCAAAAGTGTTGATAGCCCACATAGGTATGTATTGGATGTATGACGTTACAACGCAGGCTATTACAACGCCTGCCTTTACAACGTGTTTTTTACATCGCAATCCATTACAACGCATAGTGCTTTTGGGTGTTGGATAGTGAATAGTTTAATTTACTATTCCAACTCCAGTCCCCGTGGACACTAGGGAAGGTGTTGGATAGTAAATTAAACTTATTCCCTATCCTAGAGCGCCCCCCAGCGCAATGCGTTGTAATGGTTTGCGTTGTAATGACCGCGTTGTAATGGTAGTGCGTTGTAAAAGTTTCGCTGTAAAGGTTGTTTACCGTATGTATTTCCTTCAGTGAACAAATAGTCACAGTGGACTTTTACTCCGAATTTGCACACTAAAGTTTATTGCTAATGTTTTTTTTTTAAAGATGAGGAAGTTATATTGAAAAAGTGTCAAAAACGACCTAACATTCTCATATTTATAAGGGAGTGTAGGGTTGGGAAGTTCCCCACATGAAACAATATTTTTTAAGTACTGAAAAAAAAGAAGTTAAGGTTCTTTTTCACTGTAACTCTAATTGTAAACTGATTTAGTGCAAAGTGCAGAAGATACTGTGAGGTGTGTAGGGGAAATCTGAGATTATTATGAATCCAGACAAACAGTAACGTTACAAAGCCCACAAATAGGACGCAAGATCGCGGATTTGCAATTTTCTGTTTGAATTGGGTGCACAAAATGTTGAAGAGAGACCTTCTACGAAGTTAGCAAGTACAAATGGTATGCTAGTGCTGTTCTTTGTGTTTCCTAACATTGGCCAAGATTGTAACGTCTTTGAATGAAACATTGTTTCTAGTATGTATATGGGGTCAGTTATATGAAAAGTAATATTATTACTATATTGTGCTTTGTAGGATAGGGTATTCTTCCTTGTATTACACTATGAGGAAAATACAGAGGAAATGTAGAAAGGATTCAGCAGAGTAAAGTGTCGATTATTCCTACTCTGCGTATACTTTCTATATATATAGAAATAAACAATCAATCACCGAAATATTACTACAAGCAGACAGCCTGTCATTTTATTTTGAGGCCATCATAAAACTGCAAATGCAAGCTCTGTTTTCCTTCAAGTCCTCATAGGTAAGTAAAAAGCACGCTGTACACATGTAAGAAAGTTATACATTCACGTTGTTTGTTTTGGCATGGCCACGCGTGACATCATGCACACTGCATTTAATTACCCTACCCGGTGTCTGCAAGATTATTTGTGGCGAGCCTTGTGAAAAGGGACCAATTCGATCTAGCATGCGCTATGTCATGTCTGATAATTTGCCAGCATACCATTTTCCTGAGCGCCAGAGTAATTACTGGGAGCTGCTGGAAGGCATTTAAAAATAATCATATCTGTCATTTTGTATGTGCGATGAACACGGCCATGCAGGTTTTGAGGCGCTAATTGTTTCACGATGTGTAGGTGCATTTATAGCGCTGCGTGGACTAACATTACACCATGGCACAGAGCCACGCTATATGGTATCAATACATTATCCAATCAAAGTCTGACTGATGCTTGTGTACATAATGTATGATGCGTCCTCAAACTGCTCCAGGTACAGTGGTTTATTCATGCCGGCTTTGAGTGCACAAACTGTGCGTGCTCTGGTGATCGCTGCTGCACCCATGCCAACTGTCAACAATAACTCAGATGGACTATTCATAAGGGGTTAATACGGGCCCGTGGCAGCTGAGCAGTGTTCCAGAACAAACAGCCGAACGACTTTAGACACAGTTCACAATTCACTATCAATTTATGTGACCCCATTGAGTCAGACAACGCCACGTTCGCCGACAAACGAAAAGAAGGAAGGGGCAAATAAAAGCAGCTTTAAAGATATTTTCAAACACTGAGCAGAGCACGTATTCTTTGAAAAGAACTGGGCGCTTTTGACTTCCAACTTTTAGGTGATGTGTCTCTGCATCATCAAACATTTGTTATGGTCTGGACTGTTGTTCTGGCGTGCATGTTTGGGTAATTATTTTTGTGGCAGAGATAAAACATACCACTGACCTGATTTTATTTGTAAATATCTGGCATTTTTGGGACAAAGTATAATCTTTTCAAGATTTAACCGAAGAACGTTTATATTTTACACAAATCTCAAAAATTAAATCTTTCACATTTCTTCTTCCGTTCTGGCTTTGACCCTGACAGAACTATGGCGACTCTACATTGAGAGACTGGAGTATGGAGTATGACTGTAGTAGGAAGGACAGGCGGAAACACTAATACCAACGTAAAGGCAGTAAAATTGTTAAGGTTTAAAAATGCATGCATTATCCTACAACAGAGAATAAAGTGGTAAATTTGCATCCTTGCGGCATCCAATTTCTTGTGAAAGTTTGAATTAGAAGCAGGGTTCCCCAATTGGGGTTTGTCCCCTTTAGCAGTGCCAATGTCCCTCAGGCGAGGAGTAAACTGTCTTCATTATTGTAAATCAAGGAATCACCGATCAAAGTTCACTTAAAGTTGTTTATTTTTAAATGGTGGTATTCGATAGTCTTCATCCCATCTAATTGATAATCATACATCTTCATATCATATTTATCAACAATAGAAGTATTTGTTTCTCATCCCATCCGAATGCATATCAGGCTGGTGTAGCCTAGGGCCTCAACAGTATTTTGAAGTCAATGTATTCATCTCTGACCTAAACAGCAGTTCAGCATCAAACAGAATGACAATGAATGAATGAAACTCTTTGTTTATTTAGACCATAGTCTTTAAGCACAACGGGAAACCACAATAGATAAATTACAATGCAGACAAGATTTCTGACATTGCCTGAGGGAACGGGGCGTTGCCCATTGAACTGGGCCAACACTTTCTTGAATAGGGTGAGGTGCACTTTTCTAATATTAAGACCTCCGTTTTGTTATAATTACATTTGAGAATTGCGGTTCATCCTCCTAGCACTAACTGTCAATCAATTAAGGAAGATATAAAACAGTCTAAATGATATTGTAGGTCTCACAAGCAGTTAAGTGTCATCGACATACAAAAAGAAAGTTAATCTAAAGGAGTTAACTAATTTAGACCAGCGGTTTGGCATAGGCACATGCAAGGTTAATGGAAAACCACATTCTTCATTATTCTACATACCAATGATTTGAAATTGGAAGTATAATAATGGATACTGCCTGGATCACCCTAAAAGGAATAAGACAGTCATTCCAGGGCTTTACTGCCATTCCAACAAGCCGATAGGAAAGGATGTGAGAGGCAATATCTAAGAACATAATGAGTTCTAAGAGGATAATGGTCTTGATTCCTGTCTCCTTCAAATTACTGTTGTATAAGAAGACAAACATTTGGCAAAGCTCACAGAAGCCTAACACATATAGGTAGAAAGCATCAAAGTGCAGAATGCTATTTAAGGGGCCCAGAGCTTCGCCCTCTAGTCAATTGGAACAAGTAATGATACATTATTTTGGTGCTACATTTTTCCCCAATGCAATTAAATGTAGGAAAGAACATGTGGTTCGCCTGAAACTACAGATAGACTCTAATGAATTGGCACTGGGCTCTTCGCATGGGTATGAATGCAAGAAGACTATGAAGGCGATACCTTAAGCAAGAGTAAAAAGACAAACTTTAATGAATCTGCAGTTCTGGCTTTGTTTTACTAACTTCAGAGCAAGGCTATACTTAATAAAACAGTTAGGCTAAATGTGCATTGTACAACACTGGATAACAAAATAGCCGTGCATTTGTAAAACATGTAAAGGTGCAATAATGATAAGGCTCTACTGTGCTTAAAGCAGGTACAAAACACATTTGCAATTGCTAATGTAAACATAAAGTTACTTCCTCACTGCTCATGTCAGCTAACACTCCTATCAGTACTTATTCTGCTCTGTGATTCCAATGGAAGCTGGATGAGTGATGTAACTGATAAAATTAAATATAGTCAATTAGCTCTGTATTATCTGCTACTTTCTTGACCTTAGCTGCCAGCTTTATCAATGAAAATGGGCAACAGTTTACAATAATGTCAGGTTTGATATTCTGTTCCTTTGGGAGGGTCCGATCAATAGACTGTTTCCATGATTCCAGGACCTTTGCTAGTCCTATCGACTGACTGCATATCGTTCCCCTTCAATTATGTCTTGGTTTAATGCTTTGTCCATATTTAATGCTGTTCTTGAGAGCTACTATGGTGCAATATGATGTATGGTCCCAGGTCAAAATGATTGTTTGATCTTGCCTACATCATTGGTGCTTTTTATGCAATAGGCAAAGTGAAGATTTACAAAGTTCTGATGCTATCTGTTACATGTATTATTTTGAAAAGGTGGTGTTTTAACTGTGCACAATGGTCGACCTAGGATCTTTATGCACATGATGAGAAGCCTGAGGGAAGAACAGGAGTGTCCTAAGTCCAATTGTGAAAACTTGTAAGGGTGCTTCTTTGAGATAGATTTCCTAAAGATGTTGTATATCGACACCCATCTTCATCTGATTGGTACCTAGAAAAGTGTCCAAGTCGACGGTTCATAATGAAGACGATATGCACATTCATTTGACCATTGCAAGCAAGTAAAGTGACATGGCGGCCTCCTGGAAATGTCCATCTTCTGTTACATGGTGCCAGAGGTAGAACATCCTCAGAATTAGCATGTTCATCTGTATTTTCTTGCTCCATTAAAAAAAGATGTGAGGATAAATTGTGAGACATTGTGCTCATGCTCAATCGGTGCGTGGTATGCACAGAGGTCAACAGCTTGTAGAATGTGTGCAAATTTAATTTGCGGGTTTGGCCGTACAATTGCTGTGGGCCCTGTAGTGATGAAGGTATTCACAGAAATTTGGGTTGATCACACTAATTTCCACTCCCATTCTGTTAACACCACTCCTCAATTTTGAATGTACAACTAAAGGCGTTCAAGATCATTTAAGAGGGTAATATCTCTCATGCACCTGACTTTAATTCTGACATGAAATTTGTCCATTATGGTAGCAGATCACTGCCATCTTTATGCACTGCTGGTGAAGTGCTAGACATTAAAACACACACAAGGTGCCAGAAGACTGCTATGGTAGACAAAATGTGAGAGAGGATCAAAAGTGTGCTGTGGTGGAAATGAAAACGTATATGGAGTTGGACAAAAGCAGGAAACCAACAAAAATAGAGAGAAGACTAAGGTTGCAAAGAGAGGGACGGATACAGGTCCAGTCAAAAGAGATAAAACATGGACTGGATGAGAAGGGTAGAATCAGAGATAGTAGAGAAATGCAAACAAGTATAATGAAGCCCCCTTCCCCCATGCACAGTCAACAAAAAATATAACCTACACAAATTGAAATTGCTCAAAGTTGGTTACAAGCGTGGGTGTGTAATAGCTGTATACCCTTTTTTGTGTTGCAATTCTTTATTGAAAAACCAAAGGAGAACAATACAGAGGGGTAGTGGACGGGGAGGGAACAGGGCATTAAAATACAATGACAACAAAGTCACTACACATCAGCTATGAATATCTCTAGATCCAGATGGCGCAAATGAAACCATAATTCAGGGCACATATCACATAGTGAGGCCATATCTTCCCAAGAGGAAAGGGGGAGCCTGTGCCTAGGAAGAGGATAGTTGCCTTCATGGTTGCCCACAGAACCCTGTGGGAGGAAACCGAGCCCCTATTGTCATCCAGATATGTGGAGACATGGAAGCAAAGTTTTGATTTACCCGGCGGGGGGTGGGGGGGGTGCTGTAGTGAGATATATTCAGGTGCCATGGCTTATGGCCCAGGTAGGCAAAGCCGAGGTCCAAGGAAAGCAAGACCAGTGCATGGTCAGAGAGTGAAGCCTCCATGATCCGGGATTCCGAGTAATAGCCACCATGTGGTGGGAAACTTGGAAGTAGTCCAGTCAGGATTAGGTACCATGTGCAGGTGATAAGAAGTGCTCATGTGAGGGGTGCCCGTAGTCCATCAGGCCGTGATCTGAAAGCACATTCCCCAGGAGGGCCCTGTCTGCATTGTTGCCAGAATCCAGAGGGCCAATTCGGTCAAACACTGCATCCTACGCTAAATTCCAGTCATCCCCGGTTAAGGATTGGGAGTCCCCAATTTCTGTGAGGAGGCGGTTGAGCTGGAGAAAAAAGAGGCATTTAGTGCCTGTAGGAGCCTACATTGTGCCAACACAGAGAGTCTGCTCCCCAAACTTCAAATTGAAAAAACATAGTGGCCTTACGGGTTGGACCAGGACTTAAGGACAGTGATAGGCAAGGACCTGCGGCGGAGGATTGCAACTCCACATTTTCTAGAGGGGTCAGAGCCCTTCTTCATCAAAGCTGGGCAACTGCAATCGGCCACTTTTCCCACCCAGTCCCGAAGCAGCTTCTCGGATTCTAGACTAGAGAGTTGGGTCTCCTGTAAAAGGGCCACGTCCACCCATTGTAACTTTACTGCAGGTAGGACAGCACCATCTTGCACTTTATATAGTGTGTCAGCCTGCTGATATTCCACAAGACGGTGCACAGGGAGAGGGATGATGCCGGCCATCAGGGCAGCGTGCGGTCCTGACAATATCAAAGGTCAGTGGTGACCCTAAGGGGTAGGGCGGGAAGTGGCAAAGGGTAACCTGGACGTGGAAAGGAGGGGAAGGGTGTAAGAGGAGAGGTGCTAGGGGGAGTGAGGAGCAAGAGAGGGAGAAGATGAAAATAAAAAGAGGGGCCGGGAGAGAGAGGAGGCAGTGGTATGGGGGCCCCTCAGACGCTGCATAGGATATTGTGCCAGATTCAGAGGGTGGGTAGAAACGGTGAGGAAAAGAGAAAGAAACAAACCAATGCTGAGCCAAGGCAGGCCTCGGGGAAGGCCACAGACTATAGACCATGGGTCTAGGCTTGCGGCACAAGCACGCCGGGGGAACCCATAGAGAGGGGCAGGGCAGAAGCCATGTGGTAGAAAACCAGAGGGGGACAAACCACAGAGGAAGGCTAGGTGGCATCTGATCCAGACATACCCCCAAAGGCTGTCCCTGTAGCTAAGTATGGGCGTGGAGGGGCTGCCAAAGATAGTTAATTAGTATGCATCAGGCAGACATGTCCTGGAAGCAGTGGGGTAGAGGGCCTTGAGGGGCGGTCAAAGAGAGGAAGGGTGAGGGAGTGGGATTGGGATTGGGACTCAGTGAGAGTCTGGGAGTCACAGGGAGGGTTGAACCTGCGGTGTCAGCCCACCAACCCGGGACTCACGCCTGCCAGGGGGGTAGTAACCACAATTAAGCAGTTCTAACTGTATCCAACTTCAAAATACATCACGGCATAGAGCGGTACAAGACATGCGGATACACAGCAAAAATAAGCAGTGCAACAGGGAGCAGAGCAAGTACAGTCTCTCAGAAACATTATGTAAATTACTGGGTAAAGCAAATGGCATTGAGGAGAAATAAAAGCATGCAACGAGATACTCATCCATCCATTGCTGGGAAGTCAAGGACCCTGGCTGTCAGTATCCAGGGCAGGGATGTATTGAAATATGCAGCAAGAAGAATGTCTCAGCCATCTGGGTGGGAGGGCTTCAGCGGAGATTGGGATTTGTCACGGCCCTGGTCCTGAATGAGGGCAGCCACTGCCTTAAGGGCCAGATCCCTGATGTCCTGGGATCGGGCCTGCCTCTCTAGATCTCTGCCCCTGTCTCAGTTCTTGCCAATTTGGCAGTGACTACCGGAGGCGGCAGGAGGAGGAGGAATGGCGGGGGACAGGCTGTGAGTCCAAAGGGGCAAACTACATAGCATGGACAGTGATTCCTTCCAGAAAAAGGAGTAGCGTCCCCTGCGACATCCGGGCAGCCCAGCTGGGCCAACCATTGACCCCTCCCTGCATCTCACAGGAGTGCAGCGGGGCAGTCAATATGCAGGATGTGTGCCTCCAGCTCAGCCTGGTGCAGTGGGCATTGTCGTACTGTGCGTAGTTTGACCCCAGACTCTGAAATAGGATTGTTTCAGCTTGGACAGCAGACTGATGGTCAGTGGCTACCCCTGACTGTGGCAACAGCATAAGCGATGTGGTGAAGTCTGGAGTAGTATACCATACAATGGGGGGGAACCAGTGCTCGCGGGGAGAGGGCCCGAGTCTGTGCCACAACTCAGTAAGAGATGCCAGCTGCTTGGCCCTAGCATGTCCAATTGAGTAGCCGAAAGTCAGTCTTAAAACCCATGGTCCAAGGTGACAGTCTAAGTGACCCCAGGAGTGGCGAGAGGAATGGCCAAAGCAGTCAGCAAACCAACTCAAGGCTGGCCATCTCCTGAGGAGGCCCCCAGCTGTCCTACATGCCTTTGCCATTTGGGGGGGTCAGCCCGTGGGGAGCCACCATTCGCTTGCAGATAGTAGAGTTCAGGACAGGGCCTGGTGTCCCAAGGAATAGAATCAGGCTCTGGCTGGTTGCAGTCCTAGGTCTGAGGTAGGATGAAGGTGAGAGGCCTCACCTAACTAGGCAAGGCAATGCCCAGCAGTGTGGTCAAAGGGGCAGTCCTGGGCCCACAGGTAGTAGCTCACTCACCCCAATGGCCCGTGGACTAGTATACAGGGCCAAGGTCATGGGGAAGGTTGTCATCCTGTCCCCAGCCGGCACTGCTTGGCGTGTCTGGAAGAGGGAGGTAAGTTGTGGCATAGATGGCACCAGAAGTAGATGTGGCCCAGGTGGGGCACCAGAGCCCATGGCTGCCACATGGCTGGATGACTGCAAGGTGGGCACCGGGTGTCAATAGTCATTTGTCTCATGGTGAAGTGCAGTGGCTCTGGAGCACAGAGACTGGGGAGCTGCTGTGAGGCCCAGCCCCTGTCAGGGGAGATCAATCAGTATGAGTCCAAATGTTGGCGGGGACGTGAGGCATGTACTTGTATTTTGAAGGCACGTTTCCCGTGTGCAGCCCGGGAAGCGGGAGCCCAATGGCAGGCCACTCACTGGGATGTGGAAGGAATGCAGAGTAGTGCCAGATGTCCCTAACAGGACGCAGTGGGTCCCTGCAGCCCATGCCAAAATGGTGGTCAGTGTTTCTCAGGTAAATCAGGCCAATCCTAGCAGGCCCACATGCAAGTGGCTGGAGTGGGGCGGCATTAGCAGGTAGTACGGACAGGTGGTCCCATAGTTATTGCATAGAGGACCAAGCCTGGCAGAGGTGTCACTGACAGGGGCGCCCAGAGGCTCGACATGGAGACTGGAGCACCTTGACAGGCAGGGAGGGTCCATGAGTATAGAGAAGGGAAGCGCTGCAGTCCCGCACTTGAGGGCAGGGCTCCGCACCTGCATACAGGCCTGCCTGCACACCTCCCGACAGAGCGCTTGGTCATCCGGCAGTTCAGGATTGACAGCAGCAATAAGCCCCCCCAGCTGGGGCTAAAGGGCAGTGAGGCAGTGCCTGTCCAGTTTATGGATCTCCCACGGCCCTTCACGGCCCTTCAGTGACCTGCCGCTACCATTCACGGCCCGCCGGTGCATGTAGTTCAGAAACCAAGTTGCCATCATCGTCCGTGGTCAAACCACGCCCGCCTAGCTTAAGTGATGAAGCGATGCACTGCGATTTGGGCATATCAGAGTAAAGATCACACCTAAACTTTAATATTAATGTGCAAGTGTAGTCAAAGTATGAACTTATTTAATACATTTGCAAGTACACAACCAATTGGCGATAATTTAGGAGAGCAATATTTTTCAGGCACCTCAATTTAATTCTGGGATCAAAATATGTCTGTGATCAGGTAAATTTGCTCCCTTTTATCTAGCAAAGGTCATGTTGATGGCTTCTTTGTGCACTGCCGAGGACGTCACAGGCATGAACACACACTCAGGGGGTGGATGAGCATTAACACAAGCAAAATACCAAAGCTGTGTAAAATGAGATAAAGTGTGTTGAAGTCAGAAATGAACACAAGCACAGGCAAAACCAATATGTCTTGCTATTTTTAAAGAGTCCATTTCAATGCCGTTATAAAGATGCAGTCAGTACTTTCCCGATGCTGTCCCATTGTCCTTATGTACAACAAAAGCTACACAAAAACATGGCCTGCATGACTGACCAAGAGGGAAGAATGAAATGATGTGTTGTAGAGTGGAAGGTAATCAAAAACACAGCCTGGCACAAGCTGATAACACTACTCTGTCTCCCTCTGTAACTTAGAGACATTTTGTTTTATCAGAGAAGACTGATGCTGGCACCCCTCTGTTGGTGAAGAGACACTGAACCTGTTGGTGGGCTGCTGCCTGAGCCCTGGGGAAAAGAAAAGGCTTCTGTGAGCAATGAGAGAGAGTCCAGTCCCAGTCATTTAGTAGTCTAGATCCCACCAGCCCCTGCTCTTCTCTTAGATCACATCACAGAATCTGAGGAGGGGACCGGGCTATTGAGTTGTGAGTGTGAAGAGAGATCGTGAAAGAGCAATTGGGAGAGAGAAAGAGAGCGCGAGAGAAAGAGAGAGAGCATGTAAGAGAGAGAGAGAGACAATGCAGATAGGAAGACTATGCTCAATGCCAATGGAAGACTACTGCTCAATGCCAATGCCACATCACCCTCTATAACAATGGAATCATCCTGATCCAAGCCTCCAATGTCAATCTAATTAAGATAGCCATTATCTTCCCTGTACTCAAAAACACGGTTTTGGCAAAACGCAATGACGCCCTCTGTCACCCGTCCATCACTCAGGTCACCACTAGCCCTTCCCCCATCACTAGGAGTAGGCCCTCACTCTCTTTAAATCACTCATCAGCTCTAGATGTTCACAGAACAAAGTTGCCGGTTGTTTACATGTCCCTACCCTCTAGACTCCCAACGCAGATTGTGAGACATACCAGGTTAACCAGTCGCTCAGCCAGCCTATCTGACTTTACCTGTGCTTCGCTCGGAGAGAACCCCATGTGACCAACTATCATTGCCTTCAAAAACTGAACCCTCTTCCCTCATCCTTCTCCCCATGCCTCCCACTACATTGGTGCACTTCATCAACCATGATCGTTTGAACCCAGTCTTTCCTGTCCGGACCGTATCTGACCCTGAGCTCAATGGGCATATCGCCTCTCTAATGCCCCTACCTTGTTATCTAAAGGTCAAGGATCTCAGCTAGTCCCATTTGATCAACTCCCTCCCCAGGAGCCACTCCCCATCACCTTGGACCTCAAGGGCCTACACCAAGGCCCTTTTTCTCCGCTCCCTGTCCCAACACACCCCTTGCCCCTTTCTGACTGGTACAAAAGCACAGAGAGGCAACAAAGCAATTATTTTGTGCATCAATGCACACATCAATCAAATCCAGAATCTTCCTCGATTTCACAGTAATGAATCTTTATTTGTTTTCGTCACACAGACTGTATCAAGTGATGTTTTAAGACAGCCAACGCGTTTCGCCCCACAGGGGGCTTCCTCAGGGCACATTCCACAGCACTAAGCATGTGGAATAATTCAATTGTCGTCCAGGTTACAGCGATGTGTCAAAACTTAAAAGATGTGAAGCATCAATCCATACCAAGGTAATATCTGCATTAGTTCACTTCCGACAATTATTCTATAGTTTGGATTTGCATACGATGTGTTTCTTGAATTATAATGATAGTGGTTCAAACTGGAAATGATGTTTCCAAGAATCCAGCAGTCAAGTTGAGTCAATGCTATGGTTGACTCCCAAGAGGCACAAAGGTCTGGCCTCGCTAAGCCTGTGTCCGTCCACGTCGTCCGTCAGCTCAAAAGACGCCACCCTTTCTGACTGGGTTACGCGCCTGGGCGATATTTCTCTCCAGCTGCACCTCCTCGCTACTAAACTACGTGACCTGAAAGCTCTCTCACATGATCTTTTCCCCGTAATCAGATCCCTCCTCACCTCTATAAACCTGCCTAGAACCACCCCTAGTGGAAGTGATCGCTTGGGCCAGTCCTTAGCCCCCGTCTCACAAACCATTCCCTTAGCTAATGCTCCATCCCGCCCCAGAAGATGTGAGAATTACTTGGTACCCACTGAACTCAATGACCTGCACAACTCTTACTCTACCAGGTCCCATTCCAACTTGATCCTGCTGAACAAAATACATCCATCCATTCCAACCCATACAGAGAATCTCCTTACAATCCTAGAGTCATCAATAAAGACAACCTCAAGAGAGTGAATGTCAACCAGTCTTCATCACACATTCATCCTCCATGACTTAAATGTGTACTACTTAATTGCAGGTCAGCCAATAAACACGCCTCAGACATCTTTGACCTCCTCCAACACAAAGATTTAGACATTATCATCCTCACTGAAACATGGCTAAATCATGCCTCCACCCCTTTCCTAGACCTACTGGTACCTCCTACTCATGACATAATTAGGCTAGACAGAGCCCGGAAGCTGGGGGGTGGCCTAGCGTGTATTCATAGGAACACACTCTCGATCTCTCACTTAGAGTCCTCTTCGCCCTCCTCCTATGAGTACCTTTGTCTCAGCGTCTCTAGTAATAACCTGCCGGTTTGCAAACTTCACAATTTTCATCATCCCCTGGGAGACTGTCTCCCCTTCATTGAGCAATTAATGGAAGTCATCTCTGGCAATATGGACTTAGCTGTGTCCTAAATTTTCCTTGGTGATTTCAACCTTCACTGGTCTAACTCCAATGATTAAGCGGTAACTTGCCTTAAAACATTTTTTAATGATCAAGAACTAACTCAGCACTGTGACCAACCAACTCACAACAAAGGTGAAATCTTAGACCTCATTATCTCAAAAGGGCAGACTATCAAATTGGACATCATTACCCCTTGTGACTGGTCCGATCACCACTGCATCTGGTTTTATATAAACAGGGAGGTGGCCTTGAGGAAGGCCTTACCAACGAAATCAAAGGTCTAGAAAAGGGACCTCAGATCAATAAACTCAGTTGATCTAGCAGACCACTATAAATAAACCCTCTCCTCCCAAGCAGACTTGATCGATGTTCAGTTACTCACTGACTCCTACAACTTGGCCATCTCCAACATCCTGGACAACATTGCACAGCCCTAACAAGAAAAAATGCCTCAACAAAAATATCAAAGCCTTGGTTCACTGACAATTCAAATTCGGAACGCCGTAACCTTAGGGCAGCTGAATGTTCCTGGAGATCAAATCCCTCCTTGGAACAATTAAAACTCTTTAGAGAGGTTAGAAGTTTTTATAGCAAACAAATCAATAGCGCCAAGGCAGACTGCTTCAGACATCAACTGGATCAAGCTGCAAACAGGCCCAAGAAACTATTTGAGTTGGTGAAACAGCAATCTACTGTAGGCCCAAAGGTCTCTGACTCTGGAGGCTGCCCACCTTCTTGCGATGATCTTGCTGCTTTCTTCAGTCAGAAATCAAGGCTCATCTCCATTGATCTCGCCACCAAGAAGGCGCTCCTACCATCTCCTGGGTCCGTACCCCTGGGTCCGTACCATCCATTGACCTCTAAGAAAAGAGCAAATCTATCAGCCTGAATACCAAGAATAATGCGAGATGAGACACCTTTACCCCTTTCAGTGAAAAAGACATCAACAAGATTCTTCAGAACATCAATCTATCTAACCACTTTAGTTACCTGCTGCCTCTGGCCATCTTCAAAAAAATCGAGAAATCAAGAATGTACTCATCCCCACCTGGATAAGGATTGTAAATGCTTCTCTTTCACAAGGCACAATCCCAGACCGCCTAAAAGCAGCTCAGGTGTCTCCTATTCTAAAACAAAACTAAGGCAGATAACTCTGACTTCAATAATTACCACCCTATCTTTAACATCCCCACATTAGCCAAACTACTTGAACAATGCGTACAATCCCAACTCTGTGCTCACATAGAGAATTCCCAACTCCTAGACCAGCATCAATTCGGCTTCTGGAAGGGGCACAGTACTGAATTGGCTCTCACACGCGTGATGGATGACATCTTAAAAATGCTTGATCAAAATTACTCAAGCCTCCTAATCCTCCTGGACCTTTCTTCTGCTTTCGACACGGTGAACCACGACAACCTCCTATTCATTCTGAAGAACAGGATGGTTTTCTCAGGTCGGGTGTTACGATGGCTCTTGTCCTTCCTTCACCATAGATCACAAAGAATCAAGCAACCACTCCCTCTCCCAGCCCTCTCCTGTACTCATGGGTGTCCCCCAAGGGTCTGCCCTATCTCCTATCCTCTTCAACCTTTTCTTGGAGCCATTAGCTAATTCTCTAAACTCTGCGTACATTATCTTCCATAATTATGCGGATGACACACAACTTTATTTGAAAATCTCAACCCCGGATAACATCATCTCACTCAACTCTACCCTAAACGCTATGCAAAACTGGCTAACTGAGAATTATCTACTGCTCAACACTTCCAAAACTGAATTCCTTTTCATCTCTTCTCCGAACCACACCCCTAACCTAGTCCCTTGACTGAATCACCTTACTGTCTTCAATTGCACCCCTCTCATTATAGACTCAACCAAGAGATTGATATACAGAGTCCCACAGAGATCGTCCTTCAACCCCAGCCTTTTCAACATATACATGACACTGCTCATCAGCATCATTCGATCACAGGACATCACCATCATCTCCTACGCCGATGACTATGATCCAGCGTTTCAGGAACTAACAAATTTATCATCTGGACCCAAACTCAATACCCTACAGTTCCTTCCACACTGGGTGAGTTTAAACCAAACTTACCAATTGGTTCACCATTTTCTATCCTTTCCTTTGGCGATGAAATCTTTATAAGTTAATCAGGGTTTGGCAAAATAATACAGAATCTTGAAAATATCACCATAAAATAATCATCTCATGTAACTAATAAATTACTCTAATAAAGATAAACTCATTTGTGAGTTAAAATGCTTTATATAAACAATGTGATTGCCCATCAAGTACAATACAGCTCAAATAATAAGTCAGCACACAAGAGGAAACATTAGCAATATAATATTAATTGTACATCTCAATTCTCAAAGGAATGAGTGAGTGGATAGGCGTAGAGACAAACAAATAAAGAATAAGTCATTTGCAAATAAGTTATGCAAATTTAGAATATCATATTGACCAAGGTTCAAGAAATCTGGAAAGCTACCCTATGGCCATGAGAGTAAGCAAGGCCCCTCATGAAAAGTTACGGAGCAAAGTTAAAAAGTCAGGATCAGCAGAACAGCAGCCAGCCCATAGAATATAGGAAACAGCGTCACAGCTCTCTCCTCTTACAAAGTAAGAAAAATGTGCTTCCACCCACTCCTTTCTATAACTAATTATACCCTAAACTCACAAAAGTCCAAACCCTCTTCTATCCAGCCCACTTAGAAAAAACATTTTATTGACTAAAACAAGAGGTGTCCGTTCTACATTTCTAATATCCCCTGTTGACTCTAAAATGTCTCTCAGGCCTTTCTGCAGAACAGCAAACTATACTTCTAGGGAAGACAAATACATGCATTAATTATCACTTTATAAAATTCAAGCGCACTTTGAACGCTTTCATTTACTTCCCCTTTTCTTTACGCATTGCACATTTATTTTCTATTTATTAGTAAAAATAAACTCTCAACTTTTGTCTTATTTTCTACATTAGTCACATTCATCTGAGGCCTACTCTGATATCCCAGTACGCGCTTGCCCAGTTTTCATTTTTCCCCTATAGCCATATTTTATTCGTTTCACATGTTTCTTGATTAGTATTTTAACATGAATAGGGGTTCAATTCGAGCGAAAACCCTGCTCCAACAACAGCCAATTCTCCTCTCCCTGACAGATTAAGACAACTCCCACCAGGACTAACTTCACCAACTGCATGACTATGGTAGCAGAATGAATGCAAGCCAACTGCCTGTTATTATTAATATTATTATTGAATTTTATACCGCGCACGGTTACCCAGGGGCATCCCAGCGCTTATAGAACCAAGGGCAGGCAACTAATGGAAGAAGAGAAGCTGTGTTTGTTCTGGAAAGAGATGCGTTTTCAGATGCTTTCGGAATCTGAGAAGATTAGGTTCGGAGCGTAGTGCGAGCGGGAGGGAGTTCCAGGCGCGCGCTGTGAGGACAGAGAAACTCCTGAGTTGAGCCTGTAGCTCAACTCCGACAAGACAGAAGTACTGGTCTTTGGCAACAAGACCTCCCCATGAGATTCCACCTTGTGGCTGTCAGAGCTAGGGCCAACACTCACACCTACATACCTTACAAGAAATCTAGGGATCATCTTAGATGACAAGCTCAACATGATGGCTCAATTCACCTCAGTGTGCACAACCTGCTCCAACCTCTACGCTTGCTACAAGAGATCTTGAAATTGTTGCATCAGAGCACCAGTCACTCAAGCACTTATCAGCAGCAGGCCAGATTACGGCGACACTCTTTACGCCAGAATCTCAAAATAACTCCAACACAGACTCCAGAGAATCCAGAACACCGCTGCAAGACTTGTGCTCAAACTCCCACGCCACACCCACTCCACACTGTATCTCAAGTAAGCTTCACTGGCTCCCCATTCACAATCGTAGCCAATTCAAACTTCTCATGCACTCATACAAAGCCCTACACACCACAGGAGCAGAATTCCTGAACATCTCCACACACTTTCACCAACCCACTGTGATGTATTCCTATAGGTTCTGAATCGATCCCCCTATTCCTGACCCTATTCTGGTTAAACAAACCAACAAGTTAACTAGCAGTCAGCCCATGAGGCAGAAAACCACCATGATGCAGATACCGTTATCTGACGCAGTCACACTACGGCACAGGAACGTGTTATCTGATTAGGTCATAACGCTTGCGATCTAATTAGACAAGCGATATTCCTCCAGCCCCTGATAAGGCATACGGAGTTCTCATAACAAATCAAACCTATGACAACCTGGGCAAAACCCTGTGGCCATTGTTTTGATTTCACCGAGAACTTCAGTAAAAGAATGTGCTAACGAGCAAGTCGTATGACATCCTTATTGACGTATCTATGTCCATCCTTACGTCAATCTCGGCACCTTAAAGGTATAAATATTACCGATATTGCCCTATGCAAACACACGCGTAATGACGAGACGGAGCAGCCATACTTCCCGAAGCGAAGAGCAGAGCAGACCTCGCTGGCGTAGCCCCGTCTTCCTGACGCGCTGAGACGCGCTGCTTTCTCCTGCCGAGAATTCCAGCCCCGGCGTTTCTGGGCAGCCCTCGCAGGCAGCCTGGAATATCGAGACCAGAGAGAGAGATACCATCCCTCATTCATCCTAACTTCCAGGTACAGAACTGAATAACCCCTCACAGAGAATTCTTTAGTTATTCACTTGGCAAAAACAAACTTAACTTAAACTGTAACTTTCTATTCCCGCCCACGTATTAGGCTTAGGTCAGGTACACGGGGTAGGCGTATTTAGAAACACCAGTTGAGTACGTTTAGTCAAATGTATATGTGTATGTAATATATTTTATTCATTTTAAAACATCATATGGCTTAGAAACCATATCAATGTTTTTACAGTATTATTTTATACTATTGCTTTTAATGTATGCACTTTACTTAACTATAAGTATTGCAATAATATCGATCCATTTCTCTTGTATGAGAAAAGAGACTGATCAATAAATACCACCTTTTTATTGAACACGCCCGTCTCTTCCTTTTCTCTACATTCTGATGAGACTAAGAATGCACGTACTGACTGAGTAAAATAAATTGCCTTTTGTTCACACGACTCTCGAGATATACTCTTGATTAGCGGAGAGCAAAGTTGTCATGTTCTATGGTTGTCAGAAACTAAATCCCTTCTTGTCTAATCAGGGAAGTTAAGTCCTCCTTGAACATTCGAGAAAGTTTCTAGTGAACTCTGAGCTAAGCTGGCAAACCCAAAACTTTAAGTCTAGTATCGACAGTAGTAGACCTAGTTAACGTCTGGTCTAGGCCTTTACTATTGTAGGTATTATTCCAATGCGCAGAGCCTATTGGGATGATAGGAACTACACTACATGGTGCCCAACGCGTTTGGAAAGGGCGATAAAACTAACGTAAGACATTTAGAGTAACTCAGTCGTGCTTTCTCACTCAGACCCCTTTTTCCATAATACTCCAAAGACGTCTGGAGTGGGTGAAAGGTATATCCGCCAGACCTCGCAGGAGGGAACTCCTATGTATGGTTCTTGGTATAGTCAACGTTGAAGGATACACAGTTCCAAAATATTGTGCATCTAATCTTTGTTTCTACAAGAAACCTGATCTGCAAACAAACAAAATAACCTTTTGGACTGTAAAATGTCAGACAATGAGGATGAAAGAGAGGCAATTAGATTAGCAACTGAACTCGCAGCAGCTGATGCTACCATGCAGGCAGCAGACGAGGATATAATACTCATCCCGGTCATCAAAAGGAGATCTATAACCTTAAAACTTATAGAAAATGGACTGACACCTAGAGGTGGCACAGTCATATTCGTAATTGAGGCACACGAATATCGGCAGACAGAGGTATACTATTCATGGATACATTTTCCAGCAGCAAATGCTGTAACAAAGTACTTCCTCTATTACAAAATAGAGGAACCTCCTGAAACGTACACTCCTTTCGAGGAGGTGGAAGTACCACTCAAATTTCAAGAGCACCTGCTCTTATTTCATGGCGCCCTAAAACATAACAATCACATCACCAGGCTCGGTCCTTTAGGTAGACCAGGAGCAACGTGGCCGGTCCTAGCCGGATACACACCACATCCAGACATCGAAGGGATGTCTGCAGCAGAGCTGTTAACACAGCTAAAACAATTAATAAAAATACATCGACAATTAGTCCAATATGTGATGCGGACTTCAACAATTCAGCCAGCGATTAAACTTCCACAGCTGACCCCTCACCAGGGGAACACGAATAAAATTACACCACAGAACATCCAGTCCTGTCTAGGGAAGGTACCGGCTAAACGGGAACAAATACCATTCTGGTTGGCACAGAAAATCACCCAAATAGAGGCGGTGTTTCCTGACACCACCCCATTAGAAAAACACAGGATTCTGACTATCTGTCTCCCAATGGGAATCGCACCACACATAGAGGACTGTGACACTTGGGGTACAGTCTTTGCTTCCATCTACACAAAAACGCACGGTGTTCCATCCATTTCGGTAATACCAGATGTGCTAAAACAAATTCAAGATGAATATGGTCCAGAACCCGCTTTAACTCTTGGTATGAAATTACTGAAAGACTTCAAGCAGGTCTCGGCTATACTATTAGCCAACATAAAAGGAGAAGCAGCAAACGTGGCGATCCGCCAGAGGTTAAAAGAGACAGATATAGCAGACCAACCAGCTGAAATAGCCAGTATCATAGAAAAATCCTATGAGGAACTAGGCAGAGATAGTTTAGGTGGGATACCAGTAAAACCACAACTGATTGAAAGTCCTGAAAAAATATTTTATAATAATAAATCTACATCACCAAAAAAGAACTGGGATGGAAACAAACAATCCAATCCTAAAGAAAAGAAATTCCAGTCCAGAGGAAGGTCTCCTAGGCGAAGAGAAAAATCTCCGAACCAGAGACACAGGTCACCACAAAGTGACCCCTCTGGGAATAGATATAACCTTAGAAATAGGGATAATATAAAAAAGCCTGATAGATATCAAGACATTGATACGCGTCCCTCTCAATCTTTTCAGACTTCCTCGCAGAAATCGGAAAGAAGAGGACGATCAGAACAAAGAGAAGAGCACGCCAAGTCCAAAGACAAGGAACCTGCTCAGCTAAAAAAGAAATTACAATTTCCAAAAAAGAAGGTAGCCAGTATCAAGGTAGTTAACAATGCCGAGAATACTGAGGACACAACTGAAAAACGGGGAATGGGCTCAGACAATGCTAGACAGCGCAGCAGAAGTGAGCATAGCTCGCAAAGTCCTTATGAATCATCTGGAGACAGTGGACACGAATGAATATCTTCAAGTGGAAACTGCGGACACCAGAGTTAGCAAACCTCATAAAATATACGAAATAACATTGCGTATAGAGGGGGATAAGACTAGAAAAATTAGGGGACTATTTTGGGATAATCTCTCCAAGGGCTATGATATCCTTCTAGCTGAAAAAGACTGGCCACCAGAGTTTGTCAGGGAGTGCCCTCATGGCGAAGAAGTAATTATGCCTGCCTTCTCAAATCATATCCCAATTCATAAAAAATACACACTTGCCAGAAAGTGGGCAGTGGCTCTAGCTCCTGCTTTATATAAAAATCACGTGGGATGGGATGAGGACTCTCCTCCTCACAAAATCCAGTTAAAATCACAACCTACTGCACAAAGACAGTACCCAATTAAGCAAGAAGCTAAAAAACAGGTAAATGAAATACTAGATCATCTAGAATACCAGGGGGTGATTGAAACTTGCACCTCACAAATGAACAACCCTTTGTTTCCGGTCTCCAAACCAGACAATTCATATCGTCTAGTTTTGGATTACCGACACCTTAACACATGTTGCAAAACTTTTGCAGTGCAAAACTCACACAGTGCTGCACTAATGAATAACATAGTGCGCAAAAAATACAAAACAACCTTGGACATCTCTAATGGATTCTTTTGTCAAAACATAGCACCAGAGAGCAGATATTTAACTGCGTTCTCAATAAATGGCACTCAAAAACAATTCTGTCGGTTAGCCCAGGGGTACAAGAACAGCCCGGGGGTATTCTCAGCGAGAGTAACAGAATTACTACAATTATATGATGATGAAGCATTATCTTATGTCGATGACATTTACTTAACAGATGATGACTTGGAGACTCACTTGAAGAGAGTGAACACCATAATACTTGGGTTCGCAGCAGAGGGTTACAAATTCAACTTTAAAAAATCCAGAATTGCCCATCTGACAGTCCTATTCTTAGGATATGAGCTATCAAGTGAAGGCAAAAGCCTGGCTGACAATTTTCTAGAAAAATGTGCCGTACTCCAAGCACCTAGAACACTAAAAAACCTACAGTCAATTCTAGGCTTCCTAAATTTCGGAAGAACATACATTGCAAATTACGCAGAAAGGGTGAAACCCCTTTATGATCTAATAAAACCAGATTTTAAAAGAACCGATTGGACTCAAATACACACAGAAATTCTGAGATCCTTACAAACAGACATGCTAATTAAAACAAAATTAGAAACACGTGATAACACACGCAATCTTGTGATTCGAGTCATCCCAGGGAGATGCGGATTCACATACCTGACCTCTAATGAGGGAGAAAAGGTACCAATTGCATTCAAATCACACTTGTACACTAAGGCTGAAATGAAATTTAGCCCAACGGAAAAGATTCTTACGGCAACACAGACAGCTATAGCAAAAGAACGAGCCCTGGCACAAGGTAAGCGAATAATAATCGTGACACCGATACCAGCATTAGAGGCTGTAACAAAAGCAAGCATTCCGAATGCTAAAGCACTCCATCCGAGATGGATACAATGGGCTAATTCTCTTGCTGCAACAGACGTGGCGTACGAATTTGATCCTTACTTAAAAACACAAGAATGCCTCCAATATGAATTTGAATGTCCTCCGCCTACCGAAATTCTGCCTCTAGACAACTACGGCTGTATAATATATACAGACGGATCAGCACAACCCGCAGTAGGGGGTAAACAAGCTTATAGTGCTGCGTGCGCGATTGTCAAAGGTCGCTGGCACGAAGGAAAATTTAAACCAACCGTCACTAAAACACAATCTTTAGGAGATTGTACAGCTCAGCGAGCTGAACTACTAGCATTCAAGATGGCGCTTGAAAATACCGATCGAGAATTCCCCACACTTATAGTGTGCGATTCATATTATTGCGTTCAGTCTTATAATGAATACTTGCAGATCTGGCTTCAAAATGGTTTTAAAGATGCAAAAGGTGGCACAATCAAGCATAAAATGCTCTGGGAACAAGTAGTTCTTTTACAAAAAGAACTACCAAAGACTCACGTGATACACACACTGAGTCATCAACGTGATGGCGTTCACGTTGCAGGGAATTCATTGGCTGATGAGGCCGCGAAGGCAGCTGTGCAAACGGCTTCCGTAGCTGCCATCACTCGGTCAAAAACAAAAATAGACAGCGAAATATTGCAAGCTGTCAGCGCTTCAGAAAAGGATTCGATAGAAACACTCCCGAAAGGCTTTCCAGTAAAATACTCTTACATAACTGATGCAAACAATGTTCCTTTTGCTCGAATCCCTGGAGTGGGGGATAGGGCAATTCCAAACATGGAACATAGGTTAGGACTAATAATAGCGGCACACGAAGGGCTTGCTTCTATCCATGCTGGCGTCTCAGCCACAGTATCATTATTAAAACAAAGATACTGGTGGCCACAAATGAGAAGACAAACAAGGAACTATGTTCTAGAATGTGAAATATGCCAAAAAATGAAAGTATCAACGGTGAGACGTCCAGCACAGACGCCCCTTCTAATCTCGGATAAACCATTAGCCTGTGTTTATCTAGACCACTGTGGTCCCTTACAAAGGGATGGTAACTATAAATATATCTTGGTCGCAGTGGATTCATGCACGAGATTCATATGGATGTGGCCCCAGCGAACGGCTGACGCCAGAACTGTTATAAAAGATTTGCGAGTCTTTATCGGCACATACGCAATTGGCATGCTGCATTCGGACCACGGTCCTGCTTTTAGCTCTAGAGCTTATAAGGAGGCCATGGTCAGCATGGGCGTGGCATTGCGGTACTCTTGTCCATTTCACCCTGAGGGGAACGGAATTGTTGAAAGAAAAAACCGTGACATAAAGCAATCTATAACGGCAAAGGTATTAGGTTCGGGAGCTGGGTGGGTCAAACATCTAATAAGTGTCCAACGTAGTCTAAATAACTTGCCAAGAAATTCTCTGAAGGGATTCAGTGCGTACAAATTATTATTTGGAACTAGGATGATGATCTCTGACATTGATAGTCAGACTTCAGTGGTGAAAGAAAAAAGCTTTGATATCAAAGACCGTTTGGCTATTTTGCAGGACTTAAACAAAACAAGAAAAGACCTGAGCAACATAAAGTTGAAACAACAGCCAACAACCACTGAAGAACCACCACCTGTCCCAGCAAGACCTGTCTGGATTCCAAAAGTCGGGGATCTAGTCAGGGAAAAGATCGCGGTAAAGAAGGAATTTGGGCCTTCTTACAGAAAAGCAGTTCCTGTCTTGTCTGTCAACGGGACAAGATCAGTTGTACTACCGCCATTTGCTGGAAAAAAGGAGAACCGAGTTGTATCAATCGACCTGGTAAAACCACAACATGTGGCCGATAACAAACAGTAGGCCAAGTGGACTCCCAATAAGTAGCAGAACACCTAGGTTTGCTACCAGTACAGAGGTCCTAACGAAGAGGCTCATCACATTCGAAACGCCTACAGAAGAACAACAAGGACTATGCAACAATGCAATAGAACTCAGACCTCTGAAAACCCAAATAAAAACATTTAGCAGTGACACACCAATCTATAATGAAGTACCAAGTGAAAATGCAAGAAACATAAATCCTGAACCAATTGGAACAATTGACAGAACTGCATCCGGCTACTTCATAAACTTCGATGATTCCTCTGAAGGCTTCAGTGAATCAAAAACACAGCCATCATCAAAAACCTTTAAAGATAAAGCTAAAGAACTTTTGAAACAACTGAAAGAAACATATCTGATTTCTCCATGGATTGAATTTTGGGTGGGTTTTGGTGCATTTATCCTCATACTTTGGCTCATCATGGTACTAACTTTGGGACGCTTCATTGAGGGAAAATATGCTAAAATGGACACAGCAAGTCAGAAAATCAACTTGATCCTCAAACCACACACATCTTCACACGTCGAGAAAAGAGAACTTTCTTCAGCCAACTTCACAGCCAATCCGATACCTGGTGGGGTAGCCTGGGACAACACTGACTATGACATTTATGGTCCGGTCGAAATCCTGAAATATCCACACCAAATCAAGATCTCATTGAGTGACTTTGCAAAACCAAGCTCATTTGCTGATGATTGGGACTTCGAAAGCATTAATAATATGATGTCTGACTTAGTAATGTCTGCTAAATTTACCAAACATGATTATTTGCAGGGTTCTACAAATTATGATAGTATGTACTGTTATAACCATTATGGTAACCATTTTCTACATAAATCTGCACAGCCTAGAAATGTTTTAAATTATAATCAATGGGAACATTGTGCAACCCCTCCAAAATGAAGCTCAAGGACCCTCTATGACAAATATTCATACTTTTCAGGTTTTAACACAAGTAATGCTGAAGCATTCTATTTTAAATTGTCAAACAAGACAGGAACCAAGACCATGATAACCAACACAAAATTGATTTATTCAGACTCATTTTTTGAAAAAATGAATACCTTTGGTTTTGATTATTGGGACACAAATGTTGAATTGAAAAGTGTTTGGGGTACAAAAGATTGGCAAGTACAGGGTATAGAAGCTTTGTTTAGAGCCTGCATGATCCCAGAACAAATTATATTTTTAAATGACACTGTTCAACAAACCACCTGTCTTGGCCTAGCCAAAATCAAAGATTTAATTAAACCGTCTATTCCAAAACCAACAATGTTTAGCAACACTTCTACAGATGAAGAGATAGACGTAAACCATATATTAAACCAAAACAGAACACATCCTGATTGGAAACAGTGGTTGATCTGGCCCACAGATACTAATAACTGTCAAGACAGATTCCTGAATAAAACACAGGGGTTCAAAATGACCAGGCCAGACCCTAGATATCCCCAAAGACATCACCCAGGGATAATAACCACCTACAGTGTGGGCAAATTATGCCTTCAATGGCTGCAAACTTCCACACTGGCAGAAATTAAGCAACACCTAACTTTACTTACTGATGGTGCTGACTTGCGTGATTTCATAATGGGACCACGCAAACAGCGTCAAAAACGTTTCATAGCAGCCTCTGTATATGCAGCATACAATGAGGCCTGGAAGGTTACTCAAATTGAAACAGCAGAGAGAATACGGGAAATTGACCGTATTAATTTGGAAAAATCACTTTCTGTAGTGGACAATGGGTTAATGACTCTGTCCTCCAGAATTTTTTCTTTGGACAGCATTGTGTCTTCAGCAATCGACATATTATCGCAAGACTTACTGTTATTACAACACGGTCAGTCACAATTGCGTTCTATTGTACAGCTTGGCTGGACGTTACAAAATCTGCTTTCAGGCTATGTGCCTTGGCGTTTAATCAACACAACGTCACTATTCCAAATCTTTAACCTTACTGATAGACAAATCAGTATGGCCCAGAAGGGTGCTGATTATACAATCCTGAGCATTGAGAAACTTGAGAGATTACCAATGACAATGTCAGAACGACCTGTCAGTGAATGGATAATACATGGGATAATTAATATTCCAATTTCAACCTTCAGGTTTCAATACTGCCAAAAATATATACAGGCTGGCATGTACGAGAAATTGGGAAAAGGGTACCTTAAAACAACATGGAACCTGCCCTATTCACATGCATGTGTCAGTAATAAAGGACAGAAAGTGTTTCTTAGTGGCAACAATTGTGCGATGTCACTAAGTGGCACACTTCTGTGTAACGGAATTAGTTTGCATGGAGCCTGTGAAGGGAATTCATACAACCTTTCATGTCACCAGCAAGGCGCACCTGCAACAGAAATAGAACCATTCTTTCAAAGACTCTATAATGGGAGTTACATTCTAATTGTAGACCGCAGATGTTGTAGTCTTATGCCCGGGACTCCTTATCTAGTAACTACGACTGCGAAGGTCAAGTGCTGTGGACGCTCATTGTTCCCCAGCTCCTTTCCAGACAGGGAGGCAAGGGCATGGCCCAACTTGAAAATTACTTCTATTCGAATAGATACTTTAAGCAGAATGAAAACAGTGCTTCTTCAGACGCCTACAAGGCTCACGTCATCAAAAGAAACATATGATCTACAAGTCGCAAGGACGACTGCAGAGATACATTCATTGTTATCAACTAATTCCCCCATACATTTCGCGGAAATTCTAAATGAAATCTTAAATATTTCTGATACCAATGGGATCTCAAAGGTATTTAAGACAGTATTTTCGATGGCATTAACACCATTCAAAGCCATACTGGGTATTTTTCCAGATTTCGTCCATTCGATTTTTGGCGGACTTCCCCTGATCCTGGGACTAATTGCAGGAATCCTATTCTTAGTCCTTATTTTTCGTTATGGCAACCCATGTCACAGACAAAACTCTTGCGACAAGGGAAGAAACAATCCTAGCCATTGGATACCGGGACCGGATATCAAAAATCCTGGGACTCTCCCGGCTTAGAGACCTGAACATGACTTGGTTTCTATCATTTCGACCAATGTGGCAAAGATGTGTTTTACCTGTATTAAGATGTCTGCTATGCGGAGAAGAATGCGTGTTAGACACCTGTCTGACGCTACAATCGGATGCGCCAATGGATGCAGAAACATTGTTGAGCCCGATCAAGGTTCATGCTTTGTGCTGCCCTCAAAGGCTACCAATCCTGATGACGGCATTCGTGGAAGCTTCACCACTACGATTGATGGGTAGTGAAGTTCAAGATGAAAGCAGCATCGAACAGGTACGACCTTCTGTCAGCAATGCGAATCAGAATGTCAATGGAGACAATCATGCGCACGAATGCATGATTACACCTATTTCCGAGTTAGTGGAACTTTCCCAGGAAGCTGTTGACAGTTTTTTCGAAAGCCTAAATGATATGATGTTCTCACCAGAGCAGAAATAGAGACTTTTGAGCAAGCTCGCACACGGCGTTCCCTGAATTCGGCCTTCAACTTTAAAAATAAAGTCACATGAACAATTTTCCCTCCAGTTCACGGACAGCAATTTTTCAGCAGCCCCAAAATATTTTTGCATATTTTTCGGGACACTATCTTCTGCTTAAAGTAAGAACTATTCTTAAAGAACTAAGGTTTCTAAATTTTAGATAGCTTATAGACATAGCTTATAGACATTAGCTGCCCGCTGGTATGTTCATAAATATTTTAAATATTTTATTCTGTGATGAAATGGTCTCGAACTTTTCTTCTGTATTAAGAGCCATTTCATGTGTAATTCTCATATACAAAATAGCAATAATGTATACAAATGCGATTACTTTGGCATTTTTCTACAGCTTGAGTGCATACAATACATATGACTGCAATTTTCCGTATATTTGAAATATTTCAAAATGCATTTATGTATTTTGGGGTGGTAAGGTATACACTATACTCTATAGTATGTTGTACTATGTTATACTATGCATAGATTAGTAAATATGACCATAGTTAGCGTGGAGTGGGTGTGATGTATTCCTATAGGTTCTGAATCGATCCCCCTATTCCTGACCCTATTCTGGTTAAACAAACCAACAAGTTAACTAGCAGTCAGCCCATGAGGCAGAAAACCCCCATGATGCAGATACCGTTATCTGACGCAGTCACACTACGGCACAGGAACGTGTTATCTGATTAGGTCATAACGCTTGCGATCTAATTAGACAAGCGATATTCCTCCAGCCCCTGATAAGGCATACGGAGTTCTCATAACAAATCAAACCTATGACAACCTGGGCAAAACCCTGCGGCCATTGTTTTGATTTCACCGAGAACTTCAGTAAAAGAATGTGCTAACGAGCAAGTCGTATGACATCCTTATTGACGTATCTATGTCCATCCTTACGTCAATCTCGGCACCTTAAAGGTATAAATATTACCGATATTGCCCTATGCAAACACACGCGTGGTGACGAGACGGAGCAGCCATACTTGCCGAAGCGAAGAGCAGAGCAGACCCCGCTGGCGCAGCCCCGCCTTCCTGACGCGCTGAGACGCGCTGCTTTCTCCTGCCGAGAATTCCAGCCCCGGCGTTTCTGGGCAGCCCTCGCAGGCAGCCTGGAATATCGAGACCAGAGAGAGAGATACCATCCCTCATTCATCCTAACTTCCAGGTACAGAACTGAATAACCCCTCACAGAGAATTCTTTAGTTATTCACTTGGCAAAAACAAACTTAACTTAAACTGTAACTTTCTATTCCCGCCCACGTATTAGGCTTAGGTCAGGTACACGGGGTAGGCGTATTTAGAAACACCAGTTGAGTACGTTTAGTCAAATGTATATGTGTATGTAATATATTTTATTCATTTTAAAACATCATATGGCTTAGAAACCATATCAATGTTTTTACAGTATTATTTTATACTATTGCTTTTAATGTATGCACTTTACTTAACTATAAGTATTGCAATAATATCGATCCATTTCTCTTGTATGAGAAAAGAGACTGATCAATAAATACCACCTTTTTATTGAACACGCCCGTCTCTTCCTTTTCTCTACATTCTGATGAGACTAAGAATGCACGTACTGACTGAGTAAAATAAATTGCCTTTTGTTCACACGACTCTCGAGATATACTCTTGATTAGGGGAGAGCAAAGTTGTCATGTTCTATGGTTGTCAGAAACTAAATCCCTTCTTGTCTAATCAGGGAAGTTAAGTCCTCCTTGAACATTCGAGAAAGTTTCTAGTGAACTCTGAGCTAAGCTGGCAAACCCAAAACTTTAAGTCTAGTATCGACAGTAGTAGACCTAGTTAACGTCTGGTCTAGGCCTTTACTATTGTAGGTATTATTCCAATGCGCAGAGCCTATTGGGATGATAGGAACTACACTACACCACCAGACACCTATGCTCTGCCTCACTCTCACAAAATCCCTACATCCACAAAAGCAAAACTGGAGGTTACTCTTTCTCTTACATCACCCTCAAGATATGGAACCACATCCCTCAACAAATCAGAGCATCCTCCTCACTTTGTTCCACTAGAAGCTGAAGACCTGGCTCTTCGTATACGCACCTTGGGCACCTCACACCTACATATTTGCCCAAGCACCTGGATAGCCTCTCAGGTGATTAGTGTGCTGTACAAATCAATATAACATTACATTACACCCTACTGACTAAGAGACAGACTGCACACTTCTACACCTCATTTAGCATGTCCCCATTGCTGCCAGTGCAGTGTTGCTCCTCCAGGACCTGCTGCCATTTTTATGTAACCCTCTGGTCTTGCCCACATCTCCACCAGTGTTGTATGTGACATCCCCTGGCCTTGCCCACTTCTCCACCACTATTGTATTTGAAACCCCTGGCCTTGCCCACTTCTCCACCAGTATTGTTGTGTGATCGCCGAACCTTGGCTCATCATCCTGAGACACATTATAGGGTAAGGAAACACAAGTATCCACCCTGGCTCCTCCCACGTTTATCCCACAATAGGAAAGGCCTCCCTCATGTTCACCCAAAGTGAATACCATCATATCTTGTAAGATCTCGGGCTCCCGCGAGATATCAAGAAGCGCTCAGGTCAGGGCACTGAACCTTTCCGCAAGAAAAACTTAAAATAACAGATCATAAAAGATCACAAATATCAGTGATTCAAAAAAATCTCAGACTTGAGGCAGGCCCTGATAATCTGAGTTGAAGGAAATAGAGACTCTTGATTAGAGTGAGAACTTTACAAAGGTGTACTAATCTCTATTGTGCAATACAGAGTGGACTTCAGAGAGAGACTTGATAATCCTTGTTCATTTGGTGACTTACAATGGATTTTTGCAGAAAGAAAAGATGGGAAGTACTGTTTGGGATATAAATAAGTAATCATAAGATGGAAATGTAAACCTGAAAAGATGAGCATTCCCCCCTCCCCCGTGGAATAGTCAAATCAATAGAGCAAGAAGAAGTTACAAATTTCAAAAGAATTGAAGAAGGTGTAGTGTCCTAAGATGTCTTTCTCCATCTTGTCATCACAAGCTCCTTTGCCATGGGGGTTAACTACAAGCAACCATGGAGTTAGAGGGTTACGAGCTTCAAAGAGATGCAGTAGCCTCTTTTTGCACCCCCAGAGGCCTGAAATTCAGGTGAATGGAAACTTTCACGCGCCACTGAGGTAAGAGATGGCAGTCAAGACTGAGATTTCTTGATGATGCTGCATTCTTAGTAGATGTACATCTCTGGCCGAAGGTTCACATTGAGATAGCACTAGTGTTTGGATTAGGTGTAGAGTAGGGTTAAAGGGAATGCTCAGGATAAAGTTATGGGCTGTGAAATTGTTTAGGTGTAGAGATATGAATAGGGATTGAGTCGGAAGTAGGTTTAGGGCTAATTTGGTTGAGAGTGGGTGGGATGTTTTCTATAGCAAATTGTGCGTTAGCAGTTTCGTTGCATCTACACAGTTAAAGCACAATGTGATTTATAATAGTTTCTTCAGATTATTAATAATGACATACATCCTTTTCGATCACTTTCACCCACACTCTATTTTGACAATTCCCAATCTCATCATTGCATATTTCACTGATTACCATGATCAAGATGCTGAGTGTATTCCTACAAGGACGTGATTCTAAGGAAATACTCTAACCTATCTTTCACACATTTTGTATACTATGTGGTGGGTGAAGTGAATGTCAATAGCAGTGTTACCCACAATCTCATAAGAAAGTCAGAGTAAGTATTGCATTAACACGGGTGCTTTGTGTCAATACCACCTTCAACCCACCACAACCTGGTCAAGGTCACAAAGGCAGCATAATATATGGCTTATGCTAATTTTCATGTTATCCTGGTATAGAATGAGCTGCAGAGGTCAATTGTTTTCCAGTGCAATCAGAGACATATGGTCTAAGCCATTGCAGGTTACAAAGCACTCCAAGGTTAACAGCAGAAGCCTGTACCGTATAAATTACATTTCCAAAGACAGCCAATATCATAATGTGACATATGACTATCTGGATTACAAAGCAACGTATTGTTTTGCGTCAGTTAATGTAGATGTACTGTTGTATTTGTTCTGGCAAATTTGTCTACTGAGGACCATTATGGTATAATTGCCCTGGAATACATGGCCTCAAATCTAGGATGGAAGCCTTTGTTCTTGTAAAGAGACTATAGTGGTCCCAGATAGTTGAGATGTTTTCACTTGTCTTCAGACAATCTTGCCGCAAGTGGTAGGCTTTGTTGTGTAACTGCACCCTGAATGCTTGTGAGAATTGAGTGGTGTTCCTTAAAATGTTCAATTTTGCCCTACTTTCCAGAGCGGAAGAAATAGAAATCCCTCACATGCTCTTACATTTAGCAGATTTGCAGATGCTGAATGGAAAGTCATTCTAAAGGGGAGTATCTGTGTCTGGGAATTGTCTGTCCTCTCTCGGTTTGGATTTGGTTCTGCGAATGGTTGGAGTGAGTGGAGCAGTGTATGTGCGCTGGCGGGTAAAATGTAAGTTTTTTCTGCAGGTAGGTAGGTGCCAAACCTCCTTGCTTTTTTGGTGAGCCACAATATTTGTGAAACTAATTCTGGTCTGTATACTTCTGAAAAGAGTGAACTTAATTGTTGCTTTTGGAGCTCCAAAACAAGGCATACAACCAGGTATTGGCAAAGTTGTCTTCTTTACATTAAGTATGCCGGCAGGTCAGTGCACAGTGCATTGCCATATTCTAGACCAGAGCTAACTAAGACTCTAACTACCATTGGATAATGTTCAATTGAGATTACGTGCAGGCTTTTTCATGAGGAGTTTCAGTTGGTGGGAGATAGGCTTGTCTACTGAGTCGATTATTTCAGCACCCGATATCACTCCTAAGTTCCTCGCCTTTGATTTGATAGAGATGATGTCAGCAAAGAAGGAGTGCGCAGAGTGTGCTGACTTGCTTGAGAAGGTTGGATGGGCATAGAACTAGTAGCTCAATTTTTGATCTATTGAGTATAAGGTAATTTTGTTCACCTAAATTTCGACTGTGTTGAACTAATCTGTTTTTTCTTTATTGATTGTCATTTGAATGGAATCAAGGTACAAATAAAAGAATGCAAAACGTATGGAGAACTTCAAAATGAGCAAATTAATATTACCAATCAAAAGAGTACGCTTTAAAAGACATTGGTTAAATATAAATGCAAAAAAGTCCTATTACACTGCAGATAGACAATTCAATTCACTAAAGCGAACCCTTTAATCAAAATTCCCTCAAATCCTCTTAAATTTAGTAAGTGCATTTTTATGAGAGCAAAATCATACTTTAGTTAATGTATGTTAATCATTTTAGTAAAAAGACTGATATAAAAAAGAACCTAATGCGATTTCTAATTATCCAGAGCAGACCAAAAGCATTGTGATAAAAATAAAACATGTGTCACATTTGACCTCACATTGAGCTCAGCAAAGCTATTTTACAAAACGTGGAAATTAGGCATTGGCAAATAGTTTCTTACAAATGTCATTTCAAGCTATATTTTCACATGTGGTCAAGTCCACGGCATGTCAAATTAGTTCCAGACATGAAATTTAAGCATCAGAAATCTCAAAAATAACTGCTTTAAATTTGGAAGGGGTATAGTAAAACATCCACATGCTATATAGATACATTTGTCAAAGGGTGGATGCATAAACACTTGGGTGCAGCACAGTGATTTCTTTCCATTCCATTTGAGTGCTTGTAATTACAACATCTTACTTCCATTTTGCCAAAATAGGTGTAAAATCTACGTTAGTAGCTATGGCATTGGCCAATTTTCATGAACTGTGCCCAACCATCAATTATTTGCAAAAGTCATGATTCTGAGTTGAGAAAGTTACACTATGTTTGCCAGCAACAGTAAACCGTTTGCACTTTGCATTCACAAGAAGGTAAAATTGTATCTGTTAACCGCTGAAGCATTATGTAGACAAAGAATATCCAATGGTCTCCCGATGCAAAGAAATATCCCATTACTTTCATTTTCAAACATTTCCATTTGAATCCCGTCTGCTGATGTACAAAAGAGGATGCAGTATGTCATTGCAATCTGAAATGTAAGACAGGAATCTGAAACTGTTGATAAAAGGATTTACCTTTTCATTAAATCATAGAACAAAAGGACCAAGGCAGCAGACCAGGTCAAGCACTACGGAACATTTGGTTCCCAAGTAATAATGGTGCAAACTCTTCCAACATCCGCTGCCGTAGGATGCGTAAATGATTAGAATGTCAAGACAGAGTAGAAGGTGCACTCGAATAAAGTCAATATTAATAATGATTTTTTATATAAATTCTTCTTTATTCAAAAAAATTTCAAGCAGCATAGGCACAGCCAACGCGTTTCGTTCCTCTTTTTGCCTTTGGGAACTTCGTCAGGGCTGTAAAAATTACAAACATATATGTACATAAATATTCACTCAACATAACCAAAATTAAAACATAAATATTAAAGACAAATCCAAAGCAAAAACATTAAACATAAATAACCCAAAAGGCACTAACTGACATAAGACCAAATGGTTAAAACTTCAGTCTACCAGAGACTATAATAGTGTATCCTATAGTACAAAGATTACCATAAACCATGCCAAGTGTACACACCCTTTTTTTTAAAAAGGAGAAAGAAAAGAAAACTGATTTCTGTTATAACACACATTGATATAAATGTTATTTACAGCATCATTTTGTCTGGGAGGACAACTCTAAATAATATCATATTGACCATAAATAATGACATTCAATAAGAAAACATTTAATAACTGTATGTTTTTTGTGAGAAACCTAATTTTGGTTCTAGTTCTAATGAAAGGGGCCTACATATAGGAAAATTGAGGACCAGTAACAAAAAACAATTCTAGTAAAGGAACCATACCATGAAAGTAACCTTTGTTTAAATGACAAACTAAATTCTAGTTCTAAAAAGAAGAGCCTACACAGAAGGGAGTTTAAAGACCAATAACTGGAAATAGTTGCAGAAAAAAACCCATAAGCTGAATGTTGCTTACCAAATAATTACGAACTTAGAGGTCTGAAGTGAAAAATCGAACTGGATGCGGCTCAGCGTAATAAACTGTACCGGCCCATAATGATATCCTAAAATGGGACAAAGAAAACATATATGTTTTTCGATGAGATTCAATTAAATAAAAACTAATAAAGGTGAAAACATGGCAGATCACATCTAAGGATCTAAAGCCAATATGGTGACAGTACTTATAGTCACCCATTGGAATGAGCTAAGTGCCCCTCAGGGCTGTTGATAACAGTCCTGAGATCAGAGAATAAAATTAATTTAAACCATAAAAGCAAATAGTGCCTATAAATTTATAATTTTATACTGTTAAAAAATGAGGGTAAGCCAAGGACCAGGATACATTTGTATAGTCTCAATTGGCCAACCTCAGTGTCAATATACCTTAGTAGCCGAATAGAATACGTCGGCTGGTCGATGCCTCGAGTGACTCTATTCCATGCGATAAGTTCAAGTTCCAAAATGGTCATGAGTGGATCAGATCAGGTAGATCAGTGAGAGATATTAAGGAAATAACGTCTAGGGAGACAAATTCAGTAGATAAATGAACCACATAAATGATATCAGTCCCGGTCTTATCGAAGAAACGTACATGACAACGCATCCTTACCTAATCACAGTCCCAAAACTGGATTGACACTGAGTTAAAGCACATCAGAAAGTATTCCAATAGATTCTATAAAATGAATAAAGTTGGGTTTGGGTTGGTACCGAAATCACCACTCGTTGCAGAGATATATATTTGGCGCGTTGCATATTCAAAAAAACCAAGGTAAGGTTCAAAGGTTATAAAGGAATTCTTATTTCATAGACATGATGAACCAAAGCCGTTACGTGTAGACGTATGCCTGATTGTGAAATGACATGCGATAGAATTCAGAAAAAATATATAAGTGCAATAACCCAACAATGCCAATTATAAATCTGGAGCCGCATACAATCGTACTCCCACGCCGAGGTCCCCCGAGGTTTGATAAATGCAAGTGTGCTCTGATTCAGTGCGAGGTCGGGGTTTACGGAGCGCCGAACCTAGGGTATTAAATAAACCCGGTTCAGAAGACAGAATAGAAAGTCGAGAATTGCGTACGAAAATCCACCCGTCCTCCTGTCTAAGAGACATACCTGTGATATGATTACGGCTCCAAGACCCTCAGCGTGCGCGGCGTTAAGCGAAAGAGCCGCGGTCGCCGTCTTGTTTATATTGAGGAGTATAAAATTGAATTCACCTGCTTTGCCGGGTGGGACGCAACCTTTGACACACATCATGTGACAAGGTCGAGCCCGACTTCAGGTGGCGACGAGCGCCATCATGAAGTGGGGATATGGATATGATGGGCCAGATATAGATGCCATTAATCCCACAAGTACCAAAATTAATTTAAAATACACGTCAGAATTTCATACAACTGGTACCTTATTATACGGCGAAACCGATCAAGACTTCGAATATTTAACACGTGCCATAATTTAGTATTACTGTGGAAAAGTAAATTTTGCCATGTTCTGTGTCCCTACGCGTCCTCCATCATATGTTATGTGTGCATGATTAATATGCATATGTATTCCCCATGTTCGATTAATGACGCAATTACAGTTGTATCCACCTCTAGTATGTCAGTTTCCAGTTCTCGTGAATACTACGAATATCAGGCCTATGTAAAGCTACGTTGCCACGTTTCTCAGTGTGCACGTTATTCCATTGTAAAGTCCCCGTTCCTAGGCCTCAAAAGGGCCTGGACACCAGATTCAGCTCCTGTCTCCTGAGCCTCGCTGAGGAGCGATACAGCCCCCACCTGTATCCTCGACCCTTCACTTACTTCCTGCCTTGCAGTGCCCGGCTCAGCCTGGCTCTGCCTCTGAGTCTGCCAAGAGTATGTTATGATTCTAGTTATCAGTCCAACCCTCCTTCTCTGCATTCCTAAGCTACTGAATCGCATCAACAGTTTCCGTCATTGTCTAGCCTTTACGTCTCCATGTTAGAGAAATACTGCATTTAATGGTCATTTAATATTCTTCATCACGCACTACATGTAGAATAATGCATGCACCATTCTTAGAGTCTGTTAGCCTTTACCCCGATAACTTTTGGATTCTATCAACATGTTCTCTAAACATCAGATACTAGATAGTGTTTAGGTACATGTCGCTCTGACTCTCCAGACTTCAGTCTCTGCTCCTAGCACAGAGTTCATAGCCCCCAGCTTCTCCTAGTAACACGTCATTGCCAGTTTGCGCGCACCATTAGGTCAGAGGTCCCGGCTCCTTAGGTAGCCCCCTCCATGTTTCCGCCCCATTTATGACATATTCTGTTACGTTTGCATCACATGTCTATGTGTACGCCCCTGTTACACCCATTTTTCACCCTTATCTTTCGCGACTGCTATTGACCACACCCACTACTCCGCCTATCATATGTATTGTAATGCAACTGTTTTAGTATATATATTCGTGTATTGTTATTAAATGTTACGCCGATTCCGATCCTGCCCCCGGCAGCGCTGCCATCCTGTTCCCGTGCAGGTTGTCCTGTTCCTGTCCTTATGCTGTATTAAACCTGCAAAACTCCTACTACCTCGAATCTTGACTCTTATTTATTGAGCTATCTGTTACTCATTTATCCATTCAAAAATAGAGGTATTATTTATTTATTTACCACATAATGGCGCCCGAATAGGGACTTGCCCTTTCCCCACGCGTCGGTGAAGCCACGCCGACCCCCTGACCCTCTGCAGTCGTGACGGAACTCTTCTGCGCACCGGCAGATATTTCTGCTTTAAGTATCCCTCAGGCCCACGGAGGAGACGGAGGAGGCGGTCCAGCATCCAGACGAGACGGTGGAGGAACGCGGCGAGTCCCGACCAGAGCCCAAGCCGAGAGTCCAAGGTCCGAGGTATCCGGAGGCCCACCCGTAACAGAAGTCCGAAGTTCGTCCGTCCGGCGTCGAAGCAGTCCAGTCCAGTCCGAGGCCTTCCGTTCTTGCTGCCCGGTGAGTACCGTTGCTGGGGTAGTATCTAGACAGGGTCAATCTAATTGACTCTGGTCTGTGGGTTGGTGGTACACAGGCCCACAAAACGAAGTGTCCACTTCGGTGGATGCGGGTCCTGACGTGTCTCTGTATGAGACCGGTAAGTTTCGTACTGTTTCAGCAGTGCATCTAGTTTCTGTTCTAGGGCAGTTCTGTTCTCGAGAAAATTCATGTATTCTGTTTTCCGTATTCCAGGTAGTATTCTGTTCGAACTGTTATTCTGAATGTTATTCATGTATTTTAATGTCGTGGTATGAGTGTGAAGTAATTATCGTGTTTATTGTGTATTGTGTTGTGTCCAGATTATAGTTCAGTCATGCCGCTCTTTTCAAAACTGCGTCAGTTAAAAACCAGAAAAGGTCTGCTAGAAGCAGCAGTTCCTGTTCCGCCTAGGGACAGTCCAGGTCATTTTATGTATCAGAAGCATGGCATAAGCGCCATATTATATCTAGATTTATGGGTAGAGTATACCAAGGAGTTAGAGGAAAAGTATAGATGGCCCGTATCGGGTACATGGGATGCCGAGTGCATCATGAGAGTAGAAGAAGCATTATGGAAAAAGAAAGCCAGACAGTCACAGAAAGATGCCATTGAGTTATGGCGCAAAGAATCTCATAAAAGAACCGAAAAAGAAATCAGAAAGTCAGAACTAAGTAGAGAATCCTTGGAACGAGCCCAGGAAAGGGAACTAATCGAGATAGGTGAACGAGTTAAAACAGAACAGTCCGACAGACAGAGGAATGCCCTCATTAAGGGTATGTACCCTCTTCTTGCCGAGGGCTTGCCAAAAGCGACCCCGGAGGCATCCAGTAATTTCCCGCCACCACTAGTTCCGACTAAGCTACGTCACAAACCGACCGCAGCTGATATTTTCATTTCGTCCTATTTGGACGACACAGTCCCAGAATATGCAAATCCTGTTCCTGCTCCGCCAGTCCCTGTAAATCAGGCACTTCCCGCTCCTCCAGACACCGGAGTACCTGTTACGGTACCCCCGGTCCAGCCCGCCATACAAGTCCAGCCTACATTTCCATTTCCCACTCTGCCAGGACGAAGAGCATCAGTAGACGACTCTAGTTTAGGGGCCGCAGGGGGAGGTCCTCCTCAAACCCCGCCGCCACACAAGCGTTTAACGTTAGCCGAATTACATGCACAAGCGTCACAGCGTACGCCCAGGTATCAGTCTGTTGCAGAAATAAGAAAAGCCCTTACCGAATGTGGCTATGATCCAGTCCCAGGCGAGGATAGTATGGTTTTATATTCATTACGCGTGAGAAAGGTGACCGAGTATCTAGTCACCCTACCAGATATGAAAGAAGATCTAGACAGAATATATCGTTTCATCCGTACAGGGAATGATCCAGAAAGTATTAGTGACGTCATGTGCCAAAGAAAAGTTGAAGTCCAGCTCATGATATTAAAGTTTCTGATTAATTGTCTAATAAGAGAACAAGATTCCCCGACTAAAGATCAGGCCGAAATGAAAATCCTGACAAGGTGGAGTGATAATATAGCCGAGGGTAAGCACAAGACTAACAGTAGTATAGAGAGTATGTACAAGAAAATCCGTAAAGAAATAATAAGGGTACACGAACAACGTAAAGCAGCACAAGTAAGCGAGAAAGAAAGTAACTCTGATACTGAAGAGGTAGAGGACGAGAATCCCGCCAGAATAGCGTATGTAGGAAAATCTAGATTTCCAGATCGCCATTTGCGCCTAGAACACAAGTCAGTTTTACATCATCCAGCACCAGAACAAGGTTCTCTAGAACAAGTATTTCAAGCTACCGATCACATTCTGAAATCACGAATCGGTTATAGTGAGTTAAGCACTATGCATGAACAAGAACTAGTCCGATCAGCAGTCCGATGGATTACTGATTCTACCACTTTTCCAGACGAAATAGTGGCACAAATGTTTCTGAAAATGCCCCCAGCCGAGCAACGACTGGTGGGTATGTATATGATCCAGCACCTCATTACATTGTATGAGGGTCAACATTCTGATCCAGGTCCGTTACACGATGTCTTGAACGAGTTACTCCAGTATAGATGGAAAGGTTTAGGTACCGATTTGATTAGTGTCATTCTAGAACAGCGCCACAAATATAGTATGTTTTTGAACCCACATTTTGTTAATGTCTCACCCCCAGAAAGTAAACCCTTTTACATAGACAGACAGAATCCGTTACGAGAAGTGCATCCAGTTAAGACAGAGGGTGGTGAAATGCAACGAGTGTTTGTTTACACCCCTATCACAAAGATGGAACTCTTAGAGATGAAAAAGTTAATTCCCTGTCATGATAAAGATCCAGCAGGGTTCCACCGAGAATTAAAAGACATGCTCCGTATGGGAGAATACACGTATCCAGATATCATTAAAATGTTAAAAGTCTTGTTGCCCGCAGGGGTATATGAGAAACTCAAAGAAAAAGAATGGGAGGTGGGAGAGAAAAAGATCGATTGGACAGTCCTAGAAGCTGAAGACAAGGCACGAGTACCAGGTACCGGTCTTGGAGATAAATGTAAAGAATTACCTGAACTGTTAATACAAGTTTTGCCCAGACTATTGACAACTAGAAAAGAAGACTGGGATGCAATCTCAGCATGTAAACAGAAACAAGATGAAGATATTAGTGATTATTATTCCAGATTTGAGAAATGTTTTACCATAAACAGTGGCCTCAAGACAAGTAGCGAGTCATACCCTCATCTTTTTGTTACTAAATTAGTCGAGAATTCAAGTCCACAAATTAAAAACCGAGTTTTGAAAGTCGAAAGTACCTGGCAAGCTAATACCCCGTCCCAGATGTTACAGATGCTTCAATACCACCAGAATAGAATCAGAGAAGAGCAAGAACATGAGAGAAAACGTATGAAAGACACGAAAATGAAAGTACTAGTTGCACAATCTGTTCCTCAAGATAGTCAGAAGAGGGGACCAAATCAAGCCAGTCATCCTGCAGCTCCCGTTAAAGGAAACTGCAATTATTGTAAACAGCCAGGTCATTTTATAAACGAGTGTGCAGTTCTGAAACACAACATAGCTACCGGTAAGACTAAAGAAAGACCACGTCCGCCTAGACAAGAACAAGTTACACAGACTCCTCAGTCACAGAATGCACCACAGACAGTTACAGCACCGCAGCCTATCGCTGCAACACAGCATGTTACACAGCAGATGTACCAGTATGCACAGTCTGAGTATCCAGAGTATCAGCCATATTCATGAAACAGCCTAGAGAGGGAGGTAGGCTTGCCTCTCATCGAGATACCTGTAGATCAAGAAGGTCCCTATGTTCATAGTCAAGTATTAGGGAAAGACAGAAAGTTTTTGATTGATACAGGGGCAAGTAGGACCACTATAAGTCACGCCGAAGTTCCAGGGGCTCCGCTCTCAGGCTCAAGAAATGTTTCCCTTGGATTTTCAGGAAAACCTATTGTAAATGAAATATCAAAGCCAGTTACTCTAGAAGTAGGTCCATTGTCCCGCACTACTGATCTGTTACTTACTAAGTCATGTCCAGAAAATCTATTAGGCATTAAGACACTGAAAGAGTTAGGTGCAGTTATATGCTGTTCCCCAGAGGGAATACGATTGTTCCTACGTGACTTCAAGGGTCACTATGTATTACGAGATTTTGATCCCAGACTGTCCAATGTTCCGCAGCATCTATGGGCGCAAGGTCCAACTGATGTTGGTTATATGCAAATCACACCCCATCGTGTGACTCTCAAGCCAGGTGTAGTGTTACCACGAATCAGGCAGTACAGATTGCCACCTGAGGCTGTAGCAGCCTTATCCAAAATTATTGACGAGCTCATGGCTCAAGGAGTAGTTGTAGAAACCGACTCCAATGTATGCAATTCTCCGATCATTCCAGTTATGAAACGTACTGATCCGAATGCACCTCCAGTATATCGATTAGTGATTGATCTCCGAGAGCTTAATAAATGTATTATTCCCCAGTACCCAGTTGTCCCAGATATCTCTTCCCTATTGACAGCCATTGATTCAGAAGCTTCATTTTTTTCAGTCATAGACCTCAAGAACGCGTTTTTCAGTGTCCCCATTCATCCAGACAGCCAGTTTCTTTTCGGATTTTGTTTAAATGGAAGGAGCTATATGTTCACACGCGCTCCCCAAGGTTTCACAGAAAGTCCTAGTATTTACAGTCAAGCACTCAAGAGACAACTAGACAACATTCACATGCCAACTGACACTGCCCTGCTCCAGTATGTAGATGATCTACTGATCACAGCCCGTTCTGAACGTGCTTGCGAGCGAGCATCACTTACAGTCTTGTATTTCCTAGCCGAGATGGGACACAAGGTGTCCCCTTCTAAGCTTCAATTCTGTGTCCAGCAAGTGGTCTACTTAGGACACTTACTGTCCAAGAGGGGTAGGCAGTTGACACCAGACCGTATCCAGTTAATAGCGAGTCTTCCTCAGCCCAAGACCCAGAAGGAGGTACGTGCTTTTATTGGCCTTACTTCCTATTGCAGACAATGGATTCCTCAGTATGCATTTCTAGCTAAACCACTGATACAGTTAACGACACAGGAGGCAGCCGTATCGACTGTCCTCCCTTGGACATCTGAACATACACTCAGTTTCAATGAGTTAAAGAAAGCCCTATGTCAAGCTCCAGTTCTAGCTACACCGAACTACAGTTAGCCTTTTATACTTTTCGTCACAGAACGTGAAGGTACAGCATTATCTGTTCTCACACAAGATCAAGCAGGACAATACAAGCCCTGTGCTTATTTTTCGAGCACATTAGATCCTGTAGCCCAGGCTCTGCCTGCGTGCCTCAAGTCAGTTGCAGCCACAGCACTAGCTATCAGACAAAGTGATTCCATAGTATTAGGACACTCCTTGACAGTACAAGTTCCACACTCCGTGGAAGTTCTTTTAAACCGAACACAAACTCAGCACTTGACAATTGCACGTTTAACAGGTTATGAATTGACACTGTTCCAGCCACACATAGAAATCAGACGCTGCAACGTTTTAAATCCTGCTACATTGTTACCATCAGTTACTTCGAATTCTGCCACACACGACTGTGTGGAAGTAGTTAACATTATGACCAAGCCAAGACAAGATCTGACAGATATTCCATTACCAGACCCCGACCTGACACTTTATGTGGATGGTTCATGCATGAGAACTAGTACAGGAGAACTAGTAGCCGCGTATGCAGTGACTACTGACACTGAAGTTATTGAAACACACTGTATTGACACCCTGTCTGCTCAAGCAGCGGAGCTAGTTGCTCTGACTCAAGCCTGCATACACGCCAAGAACCTGAAAGTTAATGTTTACACAGATTCACGCTACGCATTTGGAGTCGTACACGACTTTGGAGTGCTCTGGCAGGAGAGAGGTTTCATGACTTCTCATGGAACCAAGATTCAGCATGGTCTCCTTATTCAGGCTCTGTTAGATGCCATACATTTACCGACATCCATTGCTATCATGAAGTGCAAAGCACATACGAAAGTTACTGACACTATTTCTCAAGGTAATGATCTAGCAGATCGCACAGCCAAGCTTACAGCTCAGACACCAGACATTCCAGTTAATAAGGCACCGACACCTACTCCAGATCCGACTACATGTATGACAGTCAAAGACCCTACTCAAGATGTCATAGATATCCAGTTACATGCTACTCCCGATGAAATCAAGAAATGGTCCGAACAAGGAGGGGTCCAGACAGATCAGGGATGGGTAACAAAGGGTAAAGCCACTTGGTTTCTCCCCGACTCTATGGTTCAAGTCATTATTAATACCGCACATAGTCCAGCACATTTAGGAGAAAAAGCTATGTTAGGCAGTATCCAGAACATTTGGTTCAACAAGCCTTTACGAGCTGCAGCCAAGCAAAAGGTCCGTACCTGTATGATATGTTGTCAGTTTAATCCAGGTAAAAGTGTCCCGGTGGAACAAGGTGGATTCCAGCCCCCTGACCACCCTTTTGAAGTCCTCCAGATGGATTACATTCAGATGGAGCGATGTCGAGGTTTCAAGTATGTCCTTGTAGTTGTATGCGCTTTGTCCAGGTGGACGGAGGCATATCCAGTTCCAGACTACACAGCCGCGACCACTGCCAAGCAGTTGGTTCGTGAGTTCTTCCCCCGCTACGGACTCCCTAGAGTCGTATATTCTGACAACGGCCAGCCATTCTCATCTGAACTCATGAAACACGTGTCCCTTTTGTTAGGGTACCAGTGGAAGTTCCATTGTGTACGCCATCCTGAAGCAGCCGGTCTCGTAGAGAGACATAATCAGACCCTGAAAATTCGAATTGCAAAAGTTTGTCAAGAGAAAGGTGTGGACTGGCTCATAGCTCTGCCAGTCGCTCTGTTCTATATGCGCATGGTCGCACATTCCAGATCAGGTCTGTCCCCGTATGAGGTCGTTTTCGGCCGCCCCCCTAACATGTGGGGTACACCTAGACCCCGAAGTATTACCGATGTTTCAAGTAATATGCTGACAGATTACCTAGCTTCCTTGATGTCTGCCCTCAACTCTTGTCGTTCACAGGTTGCCGCCGCATTTCCAGACAATACCGAGGTGGCACCGCATGAAATCGTTCCCGGATCCATGGTCCTAGTGCGAAATTTCGATCGCTCAAGTCCGCTGGAGCCTCGCTGGAAGGAGCCCCGACAGGTCCTCCTGGCCACCCGTACAGCCGTGAAGTTGGAGGGACGCAAAGGCTGGGTGCATCTTTCGCATATTAAAAAATTTTATGGATTGAAGCCAGTCTCAAAGAACATTTCCCAGGATTCAAAGGACTGCCAAAGTACTATTCTTAAGGACTGTCCCGCAAAAGACAATGATACTGCACCCTCCCTGTTAGAGAAAACTCCGCAACAGGAGTATAAACTCAAGTTAAGGTCTAGTAAAATAAGTCAGCCAGTTTGATTGTCTAAGTCCTCCCCTAGGTGAAACGGTTAGACCGGTTTCTGACATGTATAAAATAGACCCCCATAGTGAGAGAGTTAGTCAAAACTCAATCCGATGTATCGTTTTTCTATGTTTCATATTATTTCTCAGTATTATGATTTCCTGCACCAGTTATGCGTTTTATCTGTATTTTCCAGTTCCTCATGTAAATAAGTCTTCTAATGTTACAGTAGAGCACACGTTTAGTGATCTGCCTCCTCATGAACTCTCTTACCGCCTCGCTATGCGTAACAATTCCTTTATCCGCATGTTACATTATTCACACCAGACCAGCAATGCCACTAATTGTTGGGTGTGTGGTCGACTCCCCCCTTTCCAGACACCGAAGGGAGTTCTGCCACTCTTTCCTTATCCATTTTCACATAATGGTTCGTGTGGAGCATGGTCCACGTTAACGTCATCTTCAACAGATATGTCTTTTCTTAACAGTACATGTTTCCCAGACAAGCAAGGTCTTCCCCACAGAACAGGGTTAGATCTAGAAAACGAAGTTTACAATTTAGGTAATTATTCTTCGAATTTCATGGTCCTGAATGTTCAGTCTGATTCCACTCCAGACTTACCTGCTATTTCAGTACTACCAGTCAAAGGCGAATTATGTGTTAGAAATAATGGTTCCGTACATGTAGGCCATAGTGATTGTACTACTATTGTCAAATATAGTGACAGTGGGAAATCTATTTTCAAAGCTTCACGCCATTCTTATTTTATTTGTGGTCAGACCGCATATGTTCGTCTGCCCCTCGATTGGGAGGGAACCTGTTACATTGCCTTCCTACTGCCACCTGTTTTCCTAGCTCCATCTGATTATCACAGAAACACACATCTAGTACACGTTAGACATAGAAGGGAGTCCCCCATTGTCGATTATACTGAAACTGCTCTAGAACAGTATACAGATTTCAATAGAGGTTTCTTCCTTTTTATAGGACCTATCCAGAATAGTAAGCTAATTCGTAGGTTGACCAGAACCCTTGAAGTAGTAGTCAATGAGACTGCCTCTGCTCTAGGTAACTTAACCGAAGAGCAATCTGCTATGAGATTTGTCGTTTTACAGAATCGTCTCGTCCTTGACGTCATATTGGCCGATAGGGGCGGGGCCTGTAGAGTCATCGGATCTAGTTGCTGCATTTTCATTCCAAATAACGCACCGTCTGTTTATTCAGCTATAACCAGACTCCATAAAATTGCCCATCTGTTACACCAAGACCCAGGCACCTGGACATGGTCCGGTTGGTTCTGGAATATAATTTCCGCTTGGGGATGGAAAGTCTTGTCCTTTCTAGGTATTGCAGTAGCGATCATATTCAGCTGCTGCCTCTGTATACAATGTGGCCCTGCGATTTGCGGCATTTGTGCTACCTCTTGTATTCCTAGTCCCAAGTTCCGTTCTAAAACCCGTTCCCAGAAAATTCGAGACGAGCAAATGATACTGTATGAAATGATAGATGGTATCATGAATATTGATGTTTCCTGAAGGAAACGTAGTGACAAGGAGGGAATGTGGAAAAGTAAATTTTGCCATGTTCTGTGTCCCTACGCGTCCTCCATCATATGTTATGTGTGCATGATTAATATGCATATGTATTCCCCATGTTCGATTAATGACGCAATTACAGTTGTATCCACCTCTAGTATGTCAGTTTCCAGTTCTCGTGAATACTACGAATATCAGGCCTATGTAAAGCTACGTTGCCACGTTTCTCAGTGTGCACGTTATTCCATTGTAAAGTCCCCGTTCCTAGGCCTCAAAAGGGCCTGGACACCAGATTCAGCTCCTGTCTCCTGAGCCTCGCTGAGGAGCGATACAGCCCCCACCTGTATCCTCGACCCTTCACTTACTTCCTGCCTTGCAGTGCCCGGCTCAGCCTGGCTCTGCCTCTGAGTCTGCCAGGAGTATGTTATGATTCTAGTTATCAGTCCAACCCTCCTTCTCTGCATTCCTAAGCTACTGAATCGCATCAACAGTTTCCGTCATTGTCTAGCCTTTACGTCTCCATGTTAGAGAAATACTGCATTTAATGGTCATTTAATATTCTTCATCACGCACTACATGTAGAATAATGCATGCACCATTCTTAGAGTCTGTTAGCCTTTACCCCGATAACTTTTGGATTCTATCAACATGTTCTCTAAACATCAGATACTAGATAGTGTTTAGGTACATGTCGCTCTGACTCTCCAGACTTCAGTCTCTGCTCCTAGCACAGAGTTCATAGCCCCCAGCTTCTCCTAGTAACACGTCATTGCCAGTTTGCGCGCACCATTAGGTCAGAGGTCCCGGCTCCTTAGGTAGCCCCCTCCATGTTTCCGCCCCATTTATGACATATTCTGTTACGTTTGCATCACATGTCTATGTGTACGCCCCTGTTACACCCATTTTTCACCCTTATCTTTCGCGACTGCTATTGACCACACCCACTACTCCGCCTATCATATGTATTGTAATGCAACTGTTTTAGTATATATATTCGTGTATTGTTATTAAATGTTACGCCGATTCCGATCCTGCCCCCGGCAGCGCTGCCATCCTGTTCCCGTGCAGGTTGTCCTGTTCCTGTCCTTATGCTGTATTAAACCTGCAAAACTCCTACTACCTCGAATCTTGACTCTTATTTATTGAGCTATCTGTTACTCATTTATCCATTCAAAAATAGAGGTATTATTTATTTATTTACCACATTACTCAAATGTAAAAATGAACGGATTCCGTCCGATCCATGCCCATCATGTGGCCAAATAGAGCCGCGAATTGATTGTTCGAAAGGCGCCATTATTGAGTGTTGCTTCAAAGATATTAGACAATAATTTAGACTTAAGAAGAGGAAATCAAATATCGTAACGGCTATCCTGGAATGTATATTACCTACTACATTATAATGAAAAGAGGTCATTTTAAAAAGAGTACCCATGAGGGTAATTATAATAGCGTAGATATATTAGCAATAGAATATCAGGTCAAAGGTGAGGTATATTAAGTATTAATCCTGAATTATATGCCAGGACCTATATCACCGTGTACCCTTGAAGAGGGGAATAGGGACACCCTAAAGAGGCCTATCACATAGTAGATGTGTATAAAACTCAGCCCTTTATACATTGATAGAAGGTTATATAGTCTCTAGATTACCCATTAAATGAGATAACCAACAGAATCATGTATATAAGCAAAAAACCATATTTGATGCCCCATAGAGTAGAGGTGAAAATACCACACAACCCCTTCATGTATAAATTACAAGTTGCACAATTCTCAGATTTCCCCTTGAGTGGAATAGCCGGAAATGCATAACCCATATAACAACTGGAAGGCATATACAGTGAATTGCCGTCAAATGCATGTGTCTAAACCCACTTATTGAACGTCATTTTATAAGTAAGAATCCTGAAAGTTATAAAACCTCATGAGTGTATTCCTCATGGGAATCTTGTTAGGAAAACACTGTGTTAATTCAAGAAAAAATGAAGTTCCCTGTCAGTGTTATGCCCCATCTGGGTGGCCTTCAAACGACAAATCCATTTCGCCTCCCTTTGTCAGAGTGCCAGTTCCCGGTCTCCACCCCGAGCATCCTGTGGGATGTGGTCAATACCCAAGAACCAAAAGGTTACATCATTGGGATGGTTGTCATTGTAATGTGCACTAACCGGATATCGAATGTCCTTATTAATTATCGTCCTGCGATGTTCTTGAATTCTGATCTTTAAAGGGCGAGCAGTGCTACCAACATATATTAGGTTGCAATTACAACCCAAAATGTATACCACATATGGCGTGTTGCAGTTAATGAATTCATTGATCTTAAATGTTTTGGAAGAGTTGTATGCAAAGTCGCTAGTCTTGTTACGGCCAAAAGGACATATGTTACATGTTCCGCATGTAAAGAAACCAGTAGGTTTTGGTGGGAACCATATCTTCTTGACATTTGTTACATAGCTTTTGCAGAGAGTGTCCCGTAAGGATTTTCCTCTGCGGTAGGTTATCTGGGGTCGGTCAGTGATTACATTCGATAAGCTACTAATGTTCTTAAGGGTTGCCCAATTCTTTTTAAGGATATTGTACACCTTATTGCTGTTAGTATTGTACTGGGTGACAAATCGAATCGGGCAGTCCTTTTTTCGAGTTGACTTGGGATTTCTTTGTTTTGTACAAAGGGTATCTTCCCTATTAAGGTTGATCGCCCTTTCAACTGCTGTCTGTACAGTTTTCTTTCTGTAACCTCTTTTAAGAAATCTATTGTTTGCTTCTTGGATATTAGTAGCAAACATATCTTCCTGACTGCAATTTCTACGTATCCGTACCATCTCTCCATAGGGGATATTATTGATCACAGACTGCGGGTGAGCACTCTCAGCTCGTAGCACGGCATTGCAGGCTGTTTCCTTTCTAAAGAGTGTACTTTCGACAGTGTTGTTTTTAATGTAAAAATGGATGTCCAAAAAATCAATATTTTCTCTTCCCTGTTTCATAGTAAGTTTGATGTTACAATTATTATCATTGAGATAGCAATGGAAAGCCTCTTATTGTTTATTTGTTCCGGACCATAGGACTATGATGTCGTCAATGTACCTCCCCCAGAACACAATGTGGTCTGTCCAGGGGGAGGCACGATTACACCATACATGTAGCTGCTCGTACCAGCCCATAAATAAACAGGCATATGACGGCGCAAATTTCGAAACCATGGCCGTCCCACAGATTTGGTGGTACCAGGTACCGTCATGTAGAAAAAAGTTGTTGTCGAGAATGATATTAATCATTTCCAGGAGCATTTCATTAAAATCGTGTAATTCAGCTCTCTCTTTGTCTAGGAAAGATCGTACAGCAGTTATACCGAATTTACTCTGAATACAAGTGTACAGACTCTCCACATCGAAGGTTACAAAGGACAGTTCTTCAGACCATTGTAAGCCGTTAAATTTGGCTAGAATGTCTGTGCTGTCACGGATATAGGATGGGAGGTTAATGACATACTTTTGTAAATTGAGGTCAACAAACTCGGAAATATTTTCCGTCACTGATCCAATTCCAGAGATTATGGGGCGCCCAGGTGGAAAGGCGCCCCCCTTGTGAATTTTAGGTAAAATATAGATACACGGGTATCTTGGTTTGTCAACCCGCAAGTATCTAAATTCATCCTCACTTATGAGGCAGGTCTCTCGCCACTCAGTGAGTTTGCCTGTTATCATACTGCTGGTTCTGTTTACAGGGGTAGCAGGAATGCGTCGGTAGCAGTTAGTGTCATTAAGTTGTCTTAAAATTTCGGCCATGTAGTCGTGATGGTCCATCACGACCACATTTCCGCCCTTGTCAGCTTCCTTGATAACGATGGTATTATCAGTTCTTAGATTCTCCATGGCAAGTCTCTCCCTAGCGGTGATATTGTGTACAATAGAAGTGTTGCGTCTCTCTAGTGTTTCTAGTTTATATAGATCACTAGTTACTTGATCGTAAAAAGTGTCAATACTAGGATGGTAATTATAAGAGGGAGTAAACTTGGATCTTGGTTTAAGATTACTATCAATTCCAAGGTCCTGTTGTATACCCAATTCATTCAATATGACTCCCATATCCTGTGGGTCTTCGACATCTAAATTGAGCAGCAGTTGTATGTTCCTGACATCAGCTATTGTATGTGTCCCTGCTCCCTCCTTTGTGATATTATCCTGCACTTTAGGTGTCTGGCGAGAGAAAAAGTCCTTCAATTTTAAAATTCTTACAAATTTGTACAGATCTATGTGTACATCCACAAGATCCCCTCCCTGGGTAGGACAGAAATTGAGGCCCTTACTTAAAACAGAGATTTCATCATTGTTCAACATTTTATTTGACAAGTTGATGACCTTTAAATCAGAATTACAATCCGTTTCACAATTAGAAATGTCAGTACAAATAACATTCATTGTTTTGGTCTTGTCCCAGTATTGGGTTTGCTTACCGTGTTGTTCAACTGGTTCTTTCCTGTACCTGTACCTGCCCTTGCCCCTCCTACCACCCCTCCTTGTTTTGTTTGATTTCCCTGGGGGTGAGTTAATTCTCTTTTTTGTTGCAGCCTGTTGCTGATGCGTAGCTTGGCCAACTCCTTTTGAAAAGAAGTGGCCGCTTCGGCTAAAGGGATCTCCTGTGTTGTGTTGGAGGCTGTACTACAAGAGGAGGCGGAAGCTATGCTACTTCCTGATCTCGCATCGTCATTGTCATTCCTTTCCTCCCGTTGTCTCTTTTTGTCCTCATTGCCCTGGATGTTATCAAATTTCTTGGCGAATGTATATATTCGACCATCCTGGTAGTCTCTGTCGTCCCTTCTTATTTTTCTCAATTTTTTCTCCTTAAGATAAACCTGGTGTTCATTAATCACCTTTTTGAGGATTTCACATTTTTTTTCAATCAGATCCTTCTGTTCCATCCCATTGATTTCCAACATAGGGCCTCAATTTCCTCTCGTAACTTATCTCCCTTTTCCCGTGCATGTTTAATTAGTATTTGCATCATGATTTTCGATGCATGTTCCAGGTTGCCCTCCCATTCAGTAAGAAGGATATCATTTAAATCCTCGAATGTTGGAAAAATCAAGATTCTAAGTCCTCTCGGTACTTTCTTGTTGTTTAGATATTGTTCTAAGGTAACCCCGTCCCACCATCGGGACAGCTCAAGTTTCTTAAGGCGCTCTAATTTTAAAAACAGAGCTTTTAAGCTAGGTTTGCCAGAGTTCACTTGTGGTGTTATATCTTTGGGTTTATCGGTGCCGAATAAGTTGAGGGCTAGTTCCTCCCTCCCATCATCAAAAGCAGCCATGTTTCTTATGTATACAGGTAAAGGAAAGAACCGGTGCAAGACAGTCAAATTTGAACAATAGAACAAAAGGACCAATGCAGCAGACCAGGTCAACCACTACGGAACATTTGGTTCCCAAGTAATAATGGTGCAAACTCTTCCAACATCCGCTGCCGTAGGATGCGTAAATGATTAGAATGTCAAGACAGAGTAGAAGGTGCACTCGAATAAAGTCAATATTAATAATGATTTTTTATATAAATTCTTCTTTCATTAAATCTATCTCAAACTTTTCTGGTTTAGCAATTTATGAGAAGTGTTAAAAGTATGATAACATTGAGAACTTCACATGTGGTATCATGAGTTATCTTTCGATCTTACTGAACAGAGTGATATTTTACACTTCATGAAGACCTCCTGAAATTTTTAGACAAATCAAGATTTGATTCTTCTTTTCTATTAAACCTAATGAACGTACTGTGGACACCAACCATTTCCACTATCTTTATGCATTGAACACCCTCTTTGAGGTCGCCACCAGAAATTTGACATTCGAAAAGTAACCATGCAACTTTCATTACAGGAAAGGTCTATGGAAAATCTCAAGACTAACACTGCGTTACTTAGAAAACCAACCAAAACGGGAAGTGCCATTGTCATCATGTACCAGGCACAATATCATTCTGAGATCATGCAGCAATTTTCAATACTGACCTCTTCCTTGCAGTCCCTTAAAACTAATTCAAACAGGCAGCCGAAGAATCACCAGATCAGGTTTAGAGACTGGTATCAATATCAATAAAGAATATCTGTTCCTTAACAACAGTAATCCAGGGACTCTTGATATTTCTACACTGCCTAAACTCCACAAAAACACCACTAAACCCTTCAGGCTGCCCGATTGTTTTGGGTTGTAGCTCGATTTTGGAGTCTTTAGGGAAATACATAGATACATTCATCAAATAATGTATACACAAGACCCAGACTTATATAAAAGACAGCATGGACCTGATATGAATAATTGAAGCATGGACTTTGACTCCGACATCTTAGTTGGGCTTGATATTAAGTCACTTAATAGTAACATCCCGCAATGGGGCAGCATTGTGACTACCGAAAAATGACTGATCTCTAGACCATAACCCAGACTTGTTTCCACCGCTTTCGTTGTGGAACATCTTGATATAGCACTCATGAAATGTTATCTTTTGTTTAGGGACGCCTAATAACTTCAAAAGAAAGGGGTGTCCATGAGTGCTTGATTTGTACCAAACTTTGTGATCCTTTAAGTAGATGATTTTTAGAGCAACCACATTTTTATACCTATCAATCCCTATTTTGACCATATACACCCCTGAAAGTGATGCATTGGTTATGTTTTTCTCATCTGGAGTGGTAGTGCTGAGTCTCTCACTGATTTAATTAATTGGCTTAATCAGATATGTCAACACTTGACTTTCACCTTTAAAGCCAAGAAAAATAACCTGCCTTTTCTTGATCTAACTTTAAAGGGATCGTAAGGCAAATTAGGCAAGCATAGAAGGGGGTTTGTGTGGAGGCAGTTTCTACATATTCGTATGAATTGTAAATGGCATAGTGAAAACTTCAGTGAAGCTGCTATTCTCTCTAAAAAAATATTAGAGAGGGGATATCCCACACGTTTGGTATCAAGATCACTCAAACGTGCTTGGTGTTGCCCTAAGGAGGCTCTAGTTACCCCAGGGAGAGAAAACGTAAAAGTCGTATTTCACTTTGTACCAGCATTGTTTCAGCAATGAAATAAGCAAAATAACTAAAATATTCTCAGATTTCATGATTTATTTTCTGAGCACAATTTTTATCTTAACCCCTCCCATGTTCATGACGAGCTGAGCTCGTCATGAGCCATGGTTCTCGTGTGCTCATGACGAGCTGAGCTCGTCATGACCGTTAGAACGCTCACACGCGGGGCTAATTCCCCTGCTGTGCTGGGCGTTTTAAAAGAACGGGCGTGCTCATGACTAGCTTGGCTCGTCATGAGCACACGAGAAACGTGGCTCATGACGAGCTGAGCTCGTCATGAGCACCGGGGTGCTGTGCGCGCCCCCCTCCCCCCAGCACAGCGGGGAAATCGGCCCCGCAGCCAAGGGGTTAAACAAGGGGCCGAAATCTGAGACACCACTTGGTCCATGCAAAGACATGGGACCCCAAAAAAGCTGTAGATAATGAGACAATCACAACCAGATGGGGCTTACCCCCTGTTGTTGGCTACTTTAAAAGTCAAAATTGTTCAGGGTGCTCTCAAACCCTGAACACCAAAGATTTCAAACCTGGGACTGTAACACATGCACTGAAACAGTTCACTAATTGTAGATCAACTAACGTAATGGATGCCATCCGGGGGTCATTAGGACTTCTGTGCATTGGACAGACCAAGCAGATGATCAAAATATGTATCATCCAACATAAAACTCGCATTCTCTGTAAAATGCAGAATACCCTCTTGTATCCCATTTTGTGATGCATAATCACACCAAAAAGGATTTCATTGGGCAAGTTGTGGAACAACCTCAACTACCACCTTAAGGAGTTATTTGTCACAATTAGTAGCCACATGAATATAGTACTGGATATCCAAATATGAATCTGCCAATAATTATTTAAGCATACATTACAATTCGAACAGCTTGATCCCTTTTTTTTTTATTTTTTTTTTATTGACAAATTCATAGTTAATACATAAGATTCAAAAAGAAACAGAAATAGATACAGCAGATGATCACATAGCTTAATTAACAGAACAATTTATACAATATCGAGTGGGGTAATAACAGCAGAGAGGAAAGAGAGAAAAAATGACAAATAAAAATAAAAAAAAAATAAAAAATGACAACAGAAAAATACAAGCAGATTAAGCGATCAGGAATCTGAGAACCAGAGGAGATGTCCATTAATCATCAGCAGAACCTAATTGGCGAACCTCATTTGTGTACCATCTTGTAATCGGGTCCCAAATCTGTGCTCCTATTACTTTCATTTTTCTCCCCCTAGTAGCATATATTGCGATTTCTTGTTTATAGATTGCAAGAAAGCGACTAAGCCACATATGAAAAGTAGGGGGGTCTACGTCTTTCCAACGAGCTGCCAAAATGATACGAAGTACAGCATACCCCAGAAAAACTACCGCTTGCTCCTCTTTCTTATGACCCAGTGAGTCATCGTGGCCTAGTATACAGAGAGTTAGTGAGTCCTTTATCTGACGTCCAAAGACCTGAGCCCAGAACTCCAACATCATGGTCTTTAACCGCCTCAACTCCGAACATTCTGAGAACATGTGAAGTAGATTGGCCAGTGGCTGTTTGCATCTTGGGCAGTTGTCGTCGGCCCGAAGACCCCAACCAAATAATTTTGCGGGTGTATAGTATAGGTTGTATACTGTTTTGTAATATTGTGCTCTTAAATTTGAGGCTATAAAGTATTTTGCAGATAGCGCTAGTGAAAGATCGATATCAACATTAGGATTTGCCAGTTTTACCGCCCAAGATTGTTCTGTTTTTTCGATATCATCGAGGAGATTACCCATAAGAATCTGATATAGAGTCCCTATTCTTGTCGTTTTCTTACCAATAGCTTCAAGAAGTGGGAGTCTGTCTCGTATTATCATTGGGAAAGCATTGCGGATACATGACAGTATTTGAAAATATTTAAGAAAATCTTGTGCTGGGACACTATATTTTTCTTGAAGATATTCAAAAGATATAGGGTTACTAAGTCCTAATACGTCGCCAACTGTATTGATACCTAAATGTTCCCACCTCTGCGAGGTAGCATCATTAAGGGATGGGGGGATGACCTTACTATGCCAAAGAGGAGTATATCTTGAAAATTTAGGAATTGATAGATATTTAGAGATTGCTTTCCAACCCACCCATGCGTCTAAGACTGTCTTCAATTTGATTTTCTTATAGTATGAAGGCTCTACCTGTCTTAAAAAAAGCCCTTTACACTTATCACCGAGACTAAGTTCATAAATCGATGGAATATATAGGTCTGGGGGCGTATAGGTATTAGTTTTTTTGTCCGTAAGCAGGGGATCCATAGATTGCATCAGTGTTGCCCAGAGGTATAATTTTAGATTGGGGATAGCTAGTCCCCCTCTATCCAGTGGAAGCGACATTAAGCGGAAGGATCTTCTTATCTTTCCGTAGCTCCATATAAATTTAGAAATAGCAGACTCAATGGTCTTAATGAAGTTATCTCCAGCTAGCAACGGGATCGCTCTGAAAAGGTAGAGGACCCTCGGGAAGATATTCATTTTAATATAGTTAGCCCTTCCAATTATAGATAGATGTAGGTTGTCTATTCTTTTGAGGTCTATTTTAATTTTATCAGTAAGGGGAGTGTAGTTCAGATGGATAATTTTCTCCACTTTAGTAGTAAGACGTATGCCTAAGTATGTAGCTTCTTCAACTTTGAGAGCACTTTCATAATGGATATTATCAGTGGCTAACACCATGGTTTTGTCTCTATTTAACGAATATCCTGAATATGTGCCAAAAGCCTGGGTAATTGATTCGATTTCCAGGATTGCCACCGTGGGGTTGTTAGTTACAACGGCAATGTCATCCGCATATGCCATGACTTTGGTGGAGTATGGCCCTATTTTAATAGGCTGTATTAGAGGGGTCAAAAGTAATTTCTGAATAAGGGGGTCTATGTATAGTGCGAACAGAATCGGGGAGCACGGGCATCCCTGTCTTGTACCTCTATGTACCCTGATAAGCTCTGACTCATTGCCACATATAGAGATTTTTGCGCTAGGATCGATATATAAGGCTTTGATGGCTCTGATGAATTTGTATCCAAAATTTTTTCGTTCTAATATGTTCCAGAGAAACTGCCATGCTACTCGATCAAAAGCCTTTTCGGCATCGAGGAGAATCATCGCCATCTCGCCCCCCGTGGTTCCCATGATATCAAAAAGGGTAGTGGCTCTCCGGGTATGATCTGTAGTGCCCTTTCCGGGTATGAATCCGTGCTGCCAGGGGGATACGAGATGTTTGATAACCCCGTTGAGTCGATTGGCTAGTATTTTAGAGTAGAGCTTTGAATCAGAGTTTATCAGGGATATCGGTCTGTAGGATGAGGGAAGCTGAGATGGTTTACCTTTTTTGTGAAAAATTATAATATTCGTTAATTTCCAGGATTCTGGTGGAGCAGAGTGATACTGCACTCCGAGAAAGAGATCTAACAATAACGGGATTATTTGTTTACCTAGGATTTTATACAGTTCTAGGGGAATTTTGTCGGGGCCTGCCGCCTTACCATTGGAGAGTTCGGATAAGGCAATCTCTACCTCAGAATAGGTAATTTCTCTCTCGAGTATTATTTTAATCCTGTCATCTATCCTAGTATTTATGTCTTGGTCTGGGAGCCAGTTGTTCAGAAATGACGTGATGTCCGAGTCCGAATTTGTCAGATCGCTATGATACAATTTCTTATAATATTTTTGAAATATGTTTAGGATATCCTGCTTGGATGTATATTCCTTGGCTTCATATTCAATCATCTGTATATTGCCTTGTGATTGTTTTTGGCGTGTTCGTAGTGCTAGGTGTTTGCCTACATTCTCCCCTGATTCATATAGCTTATTTTTGTTTGCTTGATAGGTTTCGGCTGCTTTTTGGATCAAGGTGTTATTAATTTCATTTTTTAATATCAGTATTTTTTTAGAGGTTTCAGATGTTGAGACCCCCTGGCCTATCTGAGTGGCATGGAGTGTCTCAAGATCAGAAAGTTCCACCATGAACTGTGTATTGATATTGTCTTCCCGCTTCTTTTTATTGGCGACAAATTAGATAGTTTCTCCCCTTATTGCCGCTTTAAAACAGTCCCAGACCGTTACTCGTGACGCGCTAAAGCGGTTACAGTCGAAAAAACCCTGTGCCCAATTTTTCATATGTGTTATGAACTCCTGATTAATCAAGAGTCTTCTGTCAAAGGTCCAATTAAACTTTGGTTTAACCAATTCGGGGAGATCAAAGATAAGGGTGAGCGCATTGTGGTCCGAAATTGTTTTAGGGGCCTTGATCATATCAATCATTACCAAGCCCTCTAACGATGACATGATGTAGTCGATCCGAGAATATATATTGTGGGGGTAAGAAAAGAATGTGTGACCGTCCGTCTTTTTGCCTGACTGAACCCACATATCTAGTAAGTTATGGGTTTCCATTAATTGCCTAAGTGCACTAAATACCTTTGGTTTGCGTCCTTTATAATTCAAAGTGAAACTGTTATTGATGAGTACGCCTGTGTCTATGTTGAAATCCCCACAAAAAATTAAGGAGCCTGTCCAGGAGGCCAGTTCTATCTCTAACTCTTGGAAGATGGTGGGATCATCCATATTTGAGCCATAGATTGCGCATATTGTGAGACCGCATTTTAGTTGAGCTATCGCCCATCTGCCGTTCTTATCCGCTAATCTGCGAGTCGGGGGGCCCATAATAGGTTTAGCTAGAATGGCTATCCCTCTAGTTTTAGAGGATTGGGTTGTGGCTACCAACAGATTATATCCAGGTAATTTAAGTAATTCCCTATCAGCAGTTACAATATGAGTTTCTTGCAGGCACAGTATGTCTGTTGGATTCTGGCGTGTTAGTTGGAATAGTTGAGCCCTTTTACTTCTATCGTTTAAGCCAGCCACGTTCCATGAACATAGACTCACTCTCCCCATCTAAAAAAAGATACGTTCAACCTGGTTTTCATATATCGACCAAATGAGCTGTAACTAGCATCAAAAATTATAATTATAATGTCTCTTGTTTCTCTGCCATATTTGCCATATTTGTTGTAATCCACAAAGAATATTTGCATATACTTTACTTTGCGAATGAATTTACAAATGAATTTGTACATTTTTTTGCATTTTCCCCCACCCCCTTTCCCCTTCCCACCCCTTGACTGCCCTCCCCCACCCCCCCGCCTCTCCCCCAGTGAGGCATTTAGACTCTAACTAGAGTCTGTTATGATGGAGAGACATCGCTACCCAGTGCCATCCATATAAACTTATATCTTATAATGTCCTTTTAGAGGGCATAAGATAGGAAAAAATACATGATGAGAATAGAATAAGAAAAGAGGAGAGAAAGAGAGAAGAAAAAAAAAAAAAAAGGAAGCAGTAGTGAGTAAGATAAAGCCAGAGAACTTAAAGAGCAAACAGTGTGACCCATTATAGAAAGCTGAAAAACATCCTGTCTGGAGAGTATGGAAAAACCTCAGTTCTAATATATATTTTTTGGTTATCGTTTAGTTAGAGGAATTAGATAGGACTTAGTTAGCCCAAATGCAAGCACCCTAGGGATTTCCTTTCTTTTTCCCCACCTTTTTCTTCTTTTTCTCTTTTTTTTTTTTTTTTTTAAGAATATTTAGTAACTAATTGGTGGTTATCTCACAAAGACGTTATCGAATTCAAAGCCTTGACTAGGTGTGCTGTTTCCCTTTTGCTCCCTCTAGTTTCCTCTAGCCCCACCCTCTTTTTAAGACAGTAAGGCCCAACGTTATAATGAAAAAAAAAGAGAAAAAAAAAAAAAATACATCTCTAGTTCATGCTGTCAAGAAAGTCTTTTGCTTTGATTTCTGAAGTGAAAAAATTAGCGTGGCCCTTATAGATGACTTTCAGAGTTGCCGGGTTATTTAGGTACACCTGGGCCTTTTTCTCCAGGAAAGGCTTAATCAGTTGACGAAGCCGCCACCTCCTCTCCACCGTGGTGTGGCAGAAGTCGGGTCTAACAAAATAGGAGATTTCACCTCTTGTCCGATGAGCATCCGGTCTTGCTTTCTCGGCAATAGCTTGGCGGAGGAGGAAATTTCCAAAGTACACTAAGATAGCCCTTGGATATTTAGATTGTTCCTTTGTGGCCCTTAAAGTAAATGGGGTTCTGTGGGCGCGCTGCACCTCTAGCTCCCAGTTCCAGGTGGAGAGTTCAGGGAGCGTATCCTTGAGGAGTTGGATTACAAACATACGCACATTTTCGCCCTCGATTTTTTCCGGAACACCAAGTACTCGGAGGTTGTTGCGTCGCATGCGATTTTCCATTTCCTCCAGTTTCCACCTGACGTCTTTTAATTCAGCATCATGAGCATCTACTTGTTCCTTTACAGCAGTGGCTTCAGCCTCATTTACCACTATGCGGTCCTCCATGTCGGTCATTCTTACATTTGATGCAGCCACTGATTTAGAGAGTTTGCGTACAACTCCCTGGACTTTATGAAGTGCTTGTTGAGCCCTGCGCCCATCTTTTGACGTCTGTTCCCTATGGGAGGCAATTGCCTGAAGCACTGTGTCCATGACAGATGTCAAGGTGGCATTTTGCTGGTCAAAAAAAGGGGAACTATCGCTATGAGGTCTGGAAGGAGGATCCTGCTTGCTAGTATGAGGAGATTGGGCCCTAGGGTGACCACTAGCACCAAGGTGGCCTTTTTTCTTTTTTAAAACTGTGTGCCTCCTGTGTCTGCCCATAACTACGTCCGGATCACTATCTTGTGAGCTTGCATCCGTGTTTGTACAGATTTCTGAGTCAGAATGGGGATCAGAGAGAGAGTAGGAGTCTGAGTCGATGTCTTGGTCCTGAAGCAGTATAGACTCCTCCGCACCTTCAGAGATAGTAAAAAACTCTGATGGTTCCTTGTCTGTATCTGACGCTAAGCCTGACCCCAATTTGAGGTCAGTTGCACACTGCCCATCATTTAAATGCTGCCGAGCGATGGTAGTCTCCTTACCCAAGCTGGACGTAACTGTCTCGAGAGAGGTTGTGCATGCTAGGGAATGCACTAGAACTGGGACTGATTCATGAGAGTTAGGCTCGACAGGCTTGTCAGAGGAAACAGAAGAAACAGAAGGAAGATCACTGTGGAGGGTGTGCGTAGCCTGTGTTGGTTGAGATACTGGTGTGGATGCAGGCCTTACCTCCTTATGGATCGGCGCCAACCCTCGCTGGGAAGATACTGGTTCTACTGATGGTTCTACTGATGTAGGTGCTGTTTGCATTGTGGATTGCATTGTGGATTTAGATGATATTGGTGGCATTGCCTCTATGCCAGGCCCCCCATCCATTTGGGCCTGTGTATCTAATTGTCGCTGTGCGGCGGTATCTGCGGCGGTATCTGCCTCTTCAATCTCTTCAGCCTCAGTCGCTTCAGAAGGGGTCAGATCTGCCGGTTTTCTGGCCTCTGCTGCCTCCGCCGGGTTTGAGCGTTGTGAAGCCTCAGGGACTTCAATGGGAACCACTGTACCGGGCTCCAGAGCAAACACTGCCTGGGGAGAGAGCAGCGAATCAGGGCCGGCGGGAGCTTCGGGAGCGGCAGCAATCACCGTCCCGCTCTTTGCGTGGTGAACAGGGGAGGTAGAGACAGCTGCTCCGGCGGGTAGTTTTCGCAGCAGGTCCACCACAGACGGCCCTGGCCCGGGCCCCGGTGTAACGGGAGTCTTTGCCACCTTGGACTTGGACTGACCTCGCTCTCTCTTGTGCGGTTGTTGTTCAGGGCAGGCTCCTTCCTCCGACAAAGAACCACAGGCGCGCCTTGCCGCAAGCTTCTGTTCCCGGATAGCCTGTTTAGCTGCGCGGGCTTTGGAGGCAGCAGTACCCGAAGCGGCATTCTTTGGTGCCATCTTTGCAGGGTTACAGGCACCGGTCCGGATGGAGGGATTCTCTGTACTTCTCTGCGCCTCTCTGTCTTCGCTCAGAGCGCTCGGAGCATTTGGAAGACGGTGCCAGGAGAGAAGCCTCAGCAGCGCGTAACCGAGCACCGAGGCCACCAGGTGCAGAGATGGGTGAGATGGACGAGGCCGGTCTGCTGTAGAAGAGGAATCAGATGCCAGGTAAGCTCCACGCATATTACTCTTTTCCTCCTGAATATATCAGTTCATTCAGTTCATTCAATTATATCTTTCTGCGACCAGCGCGGATATAGGTCATTCTCGTGTCATTCTCATAAAAAAGAAGATAGCCCCTTTCGTTTTTCCCAGGCACTGGGCAGAAGGTGTCTCACAGCGGTCTAGGAGCCGCCGCCATCTTGCCTTCACAACAGCTTGATCCCAACTTGAATTGTAGGTTGATAATTAGACAGTTAGCACATTCGGGATAGTTACCAATATTGATTGCTGTCATTCATCCTTCTTTTTGTTTTTTCTCCTGCACAATTTTTTGATGTACATCTGTTTGAGATTTACAAGTATAACCGTGGGGTTCCATACCCTCTCCTTGGACACTCTGCAATTCTCTTGGACCCATACTATCTGGCACTAGACCCTTGTCAGAGAACTTTCTGCCTCTACTTTGTCAAGGTAATGTTGTTCCTTGTTCAATGAGTTTCTACTGTACACTGCTTCACTTATTTCTCCTCCAGTATTTTCCATTCCTAGGCTATTTTTGGATAAGATAGTGATTTGCCTTTGCATATAGTATTGAATAGGGCTGGAGGTAACTGTCATTATTCTCTTTAGTTCCCCCAACTGTGGCGGTTACCAGCCTGACCATGTCAATGCCTTTTGCTCTAGATAGAGACAGTGTAGATCCCCATAACCCTAGAGATATTATGGGTACTAGAGGAGAAACCATTAAGGACAAAATAAAAATTCTCAGTTGGAATCTCGCGGGGATTCACAGGAAATTAGGTCTCCCTGAGTGGAGTGATTTGGTTGAAGCACACAAGATATGTGTGTTTCAGGAGACCTGGAGCACTGAGCCACTCCACCGAGTTGGGTTTGTCACCTATTTTGTTCCAGCAGAAAAACCCAGGCAAGGGAAGGGGCGTCCTTCGGGAGGGCTCATTATTTGGGTAAGCATCTCCCTCAACTGCCGGATAACCTCTAAGCAGACAAATAACCCAGACATTTTGGGTATTTCTCTGTCTAATCACCGTAGAGGTTTGACCTTAGATCTTTACAACGTCTACGCTAGAGGCACTAAAAATGGGTGCACCTCATCTGTAATATCCGATCTTGAGGTGCAGCTTAGGGATTATAAAGAAGCTGACCATACCCTAGTAGCAGGCGATTTTAACTGCACATATGAGCCACTTCCCCTGGATGGAATCCCTGACCTAGGTGAGGAAGATAGCAGATGGGGTATTCCCACACTCTCCTTCCCTCCGATTAAACGTTGGACCCGTAGTGCAGTGCAGTTAAATGCACTGACCTTGGAGTTTGGGTTAAGAGCCACTAATGGCCGTACATCTTCGGACCGGATGGGCGCTCCAACGTTCAACAGGGTTGGTCACACCTCGAGGATTGACTATATTCTGTTGGACTTGGGGCTCTGGAGTTCGGTTGAAGATATGGTAATTACACCGACTGTGGAGAGCTTTCCTTAATCATCACGAATCCCTGGTTTAATGGTTTAATGGAGCATTGTTAGCACCACCCAAAAGCAAACATAGGGTCACTGTCTCCTCCTGTGGAAGACGCCTAAAGTGGAACAAAGTTGCCAGCAATGACCGAACTTTGGGGGTCATCCATTACTGACGCTTTGCCAGGATCAGAGAGGAAATTTTGTAGAGCGATTATGTCTCTCCCGCAGGGCACTCCCACAGTTCCGCTAATGTTGGATCTAGGCTGCCGCCCAATTGATGACCTCGCAAAATTTCGTCCACTATTGCTATGGGCACGCCTGTGGCGTGTGGAGGAACTCAGCAGATATGCGCAAGGCCTAGCAGAAATTATGTCACTACCAGGGTGGCATAAAATTAAATGGTTGAGGGATATGAAGATGCTGCTAGCAAATTTGGGCTTGAATGAAGCATGGGCAAATAGAACCTCACCCCCGAAGTTAGCTCTTAAGAAACTCTATTGGGACTGGATCCTTTCTCAGAGGAACATAAGCACCACCACGGGCAGACTCACGGAGGACTTCCTGAAGTTTAAAGATCAACCTAAACGGGAAGTGTACCTCGACATCATTGAAAAACCTTTTGACAGGGCTTTGTATTTTAGATTTAGAATAGGAACTCTTCCCCTCTACTCTTTTACTTCACGTTGGAAATCTCGTGTACAAATTACAGAGCTTTGCCCTGCATGCCTAGACAAACCAGAGTCATTGGCACAGCTTATGTTCGAGTGCAGAGAGTGTACAATACCCAGGAGGGTTTGGCTCAAAAACTTATGTCGGCAGCTGGGTACTAGGAGCCACGCGGCTGCAATCAGGATACTAATGTCGGACAGCCGTGCAACCTACGTTTGTGCCATAGCCAAATTTTTATCATGGGCTTGGTCCATTCGAGATAAAAGGCTAAAATTGACTGTTTAATTTCATTTTTAATCCACTGCTCGAAGAACTGTCTTATGAACTGCCTTGCAAATTGGAAAAACTAAAAACTAAATGAACTAAAAGGCTAATATTGTTTGTTTAAATTTTCTTTTATATTGATTACCTAATGTACTACTTTGACAATTCTTTAAATAGGTTGCATTTTTATTGAACGTTTACGTTTGCTTTTAATTGTTGCACTGTGACTTCTGTGTTGCTTTTATGATAATTTTTCATCGAAATAAAGCCTTTTTGACTTGACTTGACTCTTTAGCGTAATTACTCAAAATTACTGCAAAGTTATTGGTAATTATGTGAGAAGCATAATCCAGCATTTATTTCTATTTTCCTAAGGCAAAATGTATCCTTGCATCCAAAATGGTCTGAGGATGCATTTTGCGATTGGAAAATAGCACTAAATTCTACAGGACACGAGCAGCAGTAGCCAGCAGCCCATCGTTTTCTCTTAGTTTGTTGTTCCTGTGCTTCTGCAGTAGGAATTTTGCTCCGAATTATTCTTAATTACTCAGGCTGGAGTTTCAGTAATTTCACATCACAAGAGTAATGCGTAGTTACTGAAATTACTCCAATTGCTCCGTAGTATGTAAAATGTCACAAGGCCAACTTTGGAACTCTCTTGACAATTCACTTAATATTTCTATATACTATTTACTGCCCATGCCTGTACATCTTTTTGTAAGTAACAACTTCTATTTTGTGGTATTTATCATTGTAAAACCGTGACTTGTTTTCTTTCATTCACCTAACTGATATTAGCTTTTTAGGATCAGGTGTAACCAAGATTTTTTCATGAGTTCTCCTTGATTTAACATTTCCTGTGCACAGTGTGTGCCCACTCACAAGTGTTCACCTATTGGCAAAGCCTAAATTTTGTTAGGTTAACATGTCAAAACATTCTTTTTTTCATCTATTTTGCAGGCGCCCCTCAAGATGTCCCCCTCAGCTCCACCCTTTTCAACATTTACATGACACATCTAGCTACATTGTCAGAACTCACGACCTAAACATCATATCCTACGTCAGCGATACTAAGCTCATCCTCTCAACAAACCCCACCACCACAGAGACAAACTTCCACAACTGCATGAACAATATTGGCGACTGGATGAATGCTAACTCTGAAGCTTAACACTGACAAGACCAAAGTGTTGATCTTTGGTAACACAAACTTCCCTTGGAACAACACCTGATAGCCCACCGAACTTGGACTGTAGCAAACTGGGCTGCTCGCATATGACCCCCCACACTTTGTTCCCCATTTGAACTGCTAGGTGCTGTGGAAATTGATCTTAGAGGAGGCTGGGTCCTGCTAACCAGGCCCAGCACCAGTGCTCTTTCCCTTAAATTATAAATGTGAATTGTTATACCCTATTGGCAAGTGCTTTAAGTACTATAAGGCCTTAGTATATGGTACCAGGGTAGGGATGTAAAAGGGGCATTAGGGCTGAGAGACCTGAGTAAAGTCCATGTCAGCCCTGCAAGAGCAGCTTGCCTGCACGAGATCAACCATGCACACACCATGTGTGGCAGGGTCACCTCACTATAAGGCCTTAGTATATGGTACCAGGGTAAGGATGTAAATGGGGCACTAGGGCTGAGAGACCTGAGTAAAGTCCATGTCAGCCCTGCAAGAGCAGCTTGCCTGCACGAGATCGACCATGCACACACCATGTGTGGCAGGGTCACCTCACTGCATTTGATGTTTGTCAGTCACCCCTGAGGTAGGCCTCCTATAGCCCGGGAGGCCGGGTGCATTATATTATCTATGTGGAAGTATATGTGCAAGCAGATACTGTCCTGTAGTAGAGTTCTAGATGTAATTCTTCCAAAAGAGACTGGCGGTCCATAAGATAACATGGGCTGACATAAGGACATTACCTATATGTCCAGTTTCATGATGGTCGGGCCGATCTCTTTCATGTTTGGTGTCAAACACCGTGCTTTTTAACCCAGACATACTGGTGGTGTTGAAGTTTAATCAACATATTCCCAGTTTAACCAGTGTTCCCACGCCTTGGCGGGTTTCTTGAAGCTTTGTCGCCAAGACAGAAGTCTGACCTCATGCTGGGGAGTGTGTGCAGCTCCCAGAGGTCAGAGACAAAGGACCTGTGTGAGCAGTAGGTGACACATCCGCCCAGATAGTTTGGCTAGTGAATTACACCGGTGCGGTGGTGCGCCTCAAAGGCTTCACTATTGCCACTGGACAAAGGAACTGTCACCAGTTCGAGGACAAAGCCTCCCCCTGCCCCAGGCACTGTTTCTCACAGGAAGATAGGAGATTAGCTATGCAGGAAGGCATCCGCCTCCGCGAGGCTGATCACACCTCTAAGTGAACGACCGCAGATAGTGTTGGCCACCTTGAATTTAGGTTAGAAATCAGGTTCGGACTAGTTTTAGTGACAAACACTGACAGGATGTTGTCACTACTAAGGGGAATTAACCAGAGGACTGGATGCCTATGGCTACTAGACCTCACACCCACTAACATCCCCTAAATCCAGGATTTAAGGGGCACCCCAGACACCAGAACCTTAGATTTAGCATGATATCAAGAAGAAACCTGTGTCCACAACAAGACAGGACTCTACAAAGAGAGGCGCTAAGCTCTGCACCTGTGGCAGCCACCCTGCATCCGCTGGATTGCAACTCGACCACGGCAAGCAACTGGTTCCACAAGAAGGCAAACCCCTTTGCAAACTACAGACTTCACCAGAACTCTCTTAGGCTAGGGGAACTAGTCCCCTGCAGTCATCAGGCACAATTCACAAAGTCTATGACCTTTAAGCCTTGCATCCTGAGCCCCCCTGAGTGGCTGCTTAAAGTCTCTGTGCAGATGGCTTTTGGGAACTGGAGTCCTTACCTTTAGTGAGGCTGAGCTTTCTATGGTGTTCCCCTGGTCTTCTGAAGAGAGATGTCCCCAACTGGAGTGCTTGCAGTTACGAAGGCTTGTTGGTGGTCAGTCTGACTACTACCAGCCATTTTTGACGTTTCAGTAGAAGAAATTAATCTGCTTGAATGACCAACCACTCCTGTGGCTCCATCATAAAGATCTTGCATTTATTTTTGCCCTATCTTGGCAAGCCTGTCAGCTCCTCTGACCACGGATCCGATTCAGCACCACGGATAGCCATGAGCACCTCTGCACTCGAGTCCCCCAAGCCAGGTAGATCGGATTGACTTGGGACTTCGTGACCAGGGCCTGCTCATTGCTTTGCTTCCAAAGTGTTTTGTACTCCCCCCGCAAGTACCTTTTTGATAAGGTAACCATTTCAACGCCTCTAGTCTGATTGACAGCTCCATTTGACAGCTGATAGTGCACCTCTGTACCCTGCTCCCATGGGCCAGGTAAAATCGTGCTAGCTGTTGTTATCTGGTCTAAGGACTCCCAAGGCCTTAACTCTAAGTGGGTTCCGTTGGACCCAACCTCTCAAGTATCGATTGCAAGTATATGTTTTCCCGTTGACCGCAACATAAATCTGTTAAACATTGCAAATTATTGATTTAGTGCTTGAAAATTGATAACTCCAGTTGTACTGCATGTCTTAAGTTAATTTTGATGTCTAAAATTATATAAAAATCAGAGCTATTTTTATAAATTGGTTTAGGATTTCTCTTGAGTCATGTAATTTACTTATCGTCCATGTTGGTGATGTGAAATGCTAAACAAGTGTTCCTCTATGTACCCTTTCTTCTCTTTGCCACTCTACCATAACTGAGAGAAGGTGTACTGTGAGAGTTCCTGGGGTCAATCTTTGTGTATTGTGCTAGTATTACATGGTAAGACCCCCTTGCCATACCACATACTACTTTCACCTTGCAACACGGACCCACTCCCACACAGCATGCCCGCAACCTCAGCATCATCCTGGACAGCAAACTCACCATGAAACGGCAGATCAACACAGTCTCCTCAGCCTGCCTCTACACACTGCATGCTCCGAAGAATCTTCAAATGACTCCCCATCTGCAGGAGAAAAACCATGACTCAAGCCCTAATCACCAGCCTGCTGGACTCAAAAACGCACTGTACGCAGAAACCAAAACTGAACTCATGAGAAGACTCCAGACAATGCACAACTCAGGGGCCAGACTCATGCTCAACCCGCTTAAACTGACCCACATTACCCCACACCTTAAGAACCTCCACTGGCTCCCCATCCAGAAAAGATGCGAATTCAAGATATTGACACACGCTCACAAAGCCCTCGAGGACCAAGGACCAGCATACATGAACCACCACCTGAACTTCCATCAACCATCCAGAAACCTTCACTCCACCTCCTTTATTGTCGCACAGACACTGCACATCGCCGATGCCACAGTGGAGGCCGTTCTTTCTCCTACCTCACCACCAAGTCATAAAATGGCCTTCCCCTCCACCGCTGGACATCACCCTCGCTGGCAGTCTTCAGGAAGAGACTCAAGACCTGGCTATTTGACTGAGCCTAGGAAGCTAGCACCTGGATACCCTCATGGGTGATTAGCAGCACTATAGAAATACTGACTAAATTGATTGTTAAGTTTCCTAGAAACCAATCTCCAGATAACCATGATTTGTCCCTTACTAACATGTATATATCTTTGAAAGACATAGCTTTGAATTGTAATCACCTTTTTTTTTTTTTTTGTGAATCCTCATATCCTAACCACTAACCATGCTCAATTATTTTCTTGTCCTGGTGATGGCTTGCTAAATTATGGAAGGACGAAATGCAGCTGACAACATCCCTTCAAGAAAACATTTCTTACATTAATTGGACCTTGTACAAGAATAATTAAAAACGCTTATCCTCTTGAAACTGTTTTCCGCACATGTTGTGAAATTACTATATTCTTTTTGCCACTATTTCTTTTTTCCATTGTGATCACCATATTGCATCACCCGCATGATTCTGTGTTTACCTAACACATTCAGCACTTACTTTCTTGTACATATCTATGCTGCAAATGACTACATAAAAGGTATAAGCATTTATTTCTTATTGACTTGGTGTACATGGCAATACATTTTAAGTATTGTATAATTGTTAATACAGTTTCCTGCAAATACCTTATGGACTTTGAGGTATGTCTATACTTAAAATCCTTGCCTCTTTGGGTCTATGGCTTGCTCCCGTTGTGTATATTGCTTTATGAACATACAGCAGCATATTTGAGAAGATCTCTTCCACATCAATATTTCCAGATTGAGATAATACATAGCATCCATCTGCTTCATTTGATTAGTCTAAACTTAGACCTTGAGATCATCCAAAGTTCCTCAACAACAGAACCCCAGTTTTCCAGTTAGCCATAAACATAGGGGTAAAATGAATGACTGCTTAGACCTTTTTATTGTGCATGTAAATTGGGTCCTGTTTAATAGTATTCATCCTAAACTCACAGAATGGAAGAGACGACTTCCACTCCATCAAACAGGAACATTGTAATATGCTTTTTTGCCATTTTCAATCAATGTAGACACTGGGAGACATTAGGTCCTCAAGTCAGACTCATGCTCAGAGCATTGCACAAATAATTCCTCTGCTCTTGCATTACGGAGGCTGCCACTCCCCATTCCTCTTAAATATACATCAGTATTCTCCTACTGAAGAACACATCTAGAGACCCACACATTTTGGAAAACTACTGGCCTATCACCAATCATTTGTACCCTACTAAAACTATGAAAAGGTGACTGTGAACAGTTTCTTTTTTTTGTTTTTAAATTTTTTTATTATTCATCATCAGAAAGTACAGTTCCACATGATTACAATCAATTATTTCATTCCAAATATGCATTTCTTTTAGCAGATATGCATCTTTATAAACGAAGACAAAAAATAATTTCACAGGTCATATGAGTCTTTACACAAACGAATTAAAGTTCATGAAAGCAAGAAGCAAAAAATAAAAAATACAAATTATTATAATATTATAAGCTAATATTGTAGAATAGATTACACCTCTATTCTTGATTTTCAATGTTCTACCGGTGCCCAAATCAGTTTACCCAATTGCATCGCTTTGCGACCTTTTTTTTCATACAATGATTTCTCCAATATATACATTGATAGCATTCTCATAAGCCATTGGTTAAATGACGGGGGATTAGGATCCTTCCATAGGGTTGCTATACAAAGTCGGGATATGGCCATTAAAATAAATATAAATTCTTGATGGGGGATATCCTGCCCATCTCTCCCTACACCCAAAATCATGATCTCATTTGTTAAGCCAATTGATATCCTTAATTCATCCCTAAAGAATATTTCCATCGCCTTTTTGAAAGGATTTAATTTTTGACATGCCGAAAACATATGGATAGTATCAGCTTGTGCGCTTTGACATCTGGGACAAGATATTCCACTAATTCCCCCCCATTGTGCTATTTTATGCGCGTGTCATATAATTCATGGAAGGTTTTGTAGCATTGTGCTTGTAAATTAGCAACTTTAACGATAGAATTAGCAAACTGCAGTGATTTTTCCCCCTCGTTTCCCACTAAGTTTAACTTCGTCCTCCATTTAGCGAAGATTTTGGTCCTATCGTCTTCTTTGCATTCGCTCAGCACCCCGTATAATTGTGAGATTGAGCAACCCTTCTCATTTTGAATATATTCCATCAAATCCACTCTTTTAAAATGATCTCCCCTAGGCAGTTTCCTTTGTATTACTGATCTGATCTGTAGGTATTTGAAAAAGCCTCTACGATCTAACTTAAATATTTGACAAGCCCTTTCAAATGAGATTATGCCCGTATCATCTATAATATCTCCTATAATACAAACCCCCGCGCTATCCCATCTTTTCATAACCTGATCAAGGAACACTTCAGGAAGTAGCTCATTTTTATATAAAGGTGTATAGAAACTCATCCGTCCCAGCTTGATTTTTTTCCGGACCCTAGACCATACCGATTTGGCTGCTGCAAATACCTTAAACTTTGTTCTTTTATAGTAGCTAAATTCTTCAAATGTGAGTAATCCTTTATTGGAATCTCTAACTAGTAAATCATATGTGTCTGGTATATCAAGTCCGTCCCGCCATCTATCGTTAGTGTTCCCCCCAAGTAGTCCTCTAAGATACTGCAAAGATGCTGCTATATAATATTCTTTAAAGTCTGGAGCTCCTAATCCTCCCCTTTCCTTAGATAGAGCCATCTTTTTTATGGACCTCCGCGTTTTACCTTTTGCCCATATAAATCGATTGCAGATCCTTTCAATATCCTTAAACCAGTTATTATGAAATATTAAAGGAATAGTTCGAAAAAAATATAACATTTTGGGAGAAACATCATCTTAATTAAATTACAGCGTCCGATTATTGTAAGATGTAAGTTTTCTAACCTATCTAGATCTTGTTTAGCCTTTCTGATTACCGGAGTGAGGTTTTCCTCCACTAGCTCAGACAGGTTAGATGTTATAGTTATACCCAGGTAGACAGCCGAGTCTATTACTCTAGCATCGTCTATTATAGCAAATTGATTGATAACTATCTGTGTTTTAGACTGGTTCAATTTGTACCCAGACCAAGACCCATATTTTTTTGCTTCTTTTTCTATTTCCACTAACGCTGTTGCTGGGGCGGGTGACGTGATTGTTAGGTCATCTGCATAACCCAAAATTTTTGTCTCGTAGCCATTCAATACAATAGAACATATGAGCATATTTCTTTCTATGTGTCTTATGAAAGGGTCAATGTAGCAGGCAAAGAGCAACGGTGAACAGGGACAACCCTGTTTAGTTCCTCGCTTGATATCAATATTTTCACTCTGTTCCCCCGCTACTATTACTTTTATGACTGGGTTTTTATATAGCACTTTCAATCCCCCTACATACTTTTGCCCAATGTTGAGTTTATACATTGTTGTCCAAAGAAAGCCCCACGAGACCCTATCGAAAGCCTTTTCTGCGTCTAATAATATTAAAGACATAGGGTCTCGTGAGGCTGTCGTTCCATCAAACAAGGTGATAACTCTTCTAATGTGATCGGCTGTCCCCCTGCCTGGGATAAACCCATGTTGGCGGGGTGAGACCACCTATCCAATTATCGAGTTCAATCTATTAGCTAGTATTTTTGAATAGGCCTTTGTATCGCTATTCATCAGGCTAATTGGCCTATATGACCCGGGATCAGTGGAAATGTTATTCTTTTTTAAGAAAACAACCATTGTCGATTCACTCCAGGAATCGGGTGGTTCAGCTCCTTCCTGGATCGAAACCATGAGTGTAATGATATCCCCCTCTAGTATTGCAAAAAATTTCTTATAGAATTCTAGGGGTATAAGGTCAGGTCCTACAGCTTTACCTGATGGTAGTCCATAAAAAGCCAGTTGAATTTCTTCTCGATTAAATTTTGTTTCCAGACTGATCCTATCTTCCTCCGTAACTTTATCTAGTGCAGCCTCTTCCAGATATATTTCTATTTCTCTCTTTCTTGGCTCCTCTCCCTCTTGATTATAGAGTTTCTTATAAAAGTTCTGAAAAACTGTGCAAATTTCCTTTGGTTTTTAACTACCACTCCTCCTTCTGTGATCATTTCAGTTATCTGTCCCTTGGTAACTGCCTGTCGAGTTCTTATCGCCAACATGCGTCCAACTTGCTCATTATATTCATATTGCTCTTCTCTTCTTGCTAAATACTTCTCAGCTGCTCTTGAGCTATATACTTCCCCTACTGCTGCTTTAGCAATGACTAATTTTTGAGTCACCTCTGTCACATCTCCTTTCACTGCTATAATCGTTATCAAATCTTCCTCCAAATCCACCACAACTTTAATCTTCTCCTCTATTAATACTTTTTGCATTTTATTACGTCTGAGAGAGTAGCTTAAAGTTTCTCCTCTATTACCTGCCTTCATCGCGTCCCAAACCACTGAAGGTCGTGTCAGCATCATGTAATAAAGCTCTCTCAAATGACCAAGAATTTAGATTTAACATTGCATTTGCCAGAACGATCTCTAAAACTAAAGGGTTGTGGTCCGACATTAATCTCGGGTAATTTTTTGATTGTAACAATCGGTAGCAGTGCAGGTGAAATCAAGAAATAATCAAGCCTTGCTACTGTTTTGTGTGGAGCCCAGTAGTATGTACTACCTCCTCCTGCCATAATCTGCTCCCAGGTATCAATTAAACCATTATCTCTCATAAGATTAACCAGTGCTCTATGACTTTTTTTTTCCTCCCTTTAAACCTACCTACATCATTCTTACATAGCCCTGCAAGACCATTTATATTTAAATCGCCACACACTATGATCGGAAGTGGCCAGCTAGGTAGCAGTGCATTTATTTGACTGAAAGTGTCAGGATCATCCACCGTAGGTGCGTAAATTGAACATAAAGTAAAATTCAAATGATGTATTTGTAATTCAACTAAAACCCATTGGCCGTGTTTATCTGCCTGATGTTTCTTCAGTTTAACACTATTTCCTCGGGCCAATATCGCAACCCCACATGTCCTTGTACCCTGGGTAGTGGATGCCAAAACCAAATAACCCAATTGCTCTAGTAAATATTTCTACGAGAATTCAACATGTGTTTCCTGCAAACAAATTAAGTCTGCTTGTAGTGTTTTAAAATATTCTTTCAGCTCTCTTCTTTTTCTCGCATCATTTAAACCACAAACATTAATTGTGACTATGCGCATGAAATTTTAAGTTTATTAGCCATTTTTTCTTTAATTCTTTTTTTTATCCTTGTTCCGTTTAATAAGCATTCTGCCTTTTTCCCTCAGTATCGGTGATTCTCTCCCACCACCGCTGTACAATAATTTCTTCTTTTCCTGATGATGAATTTTTCCCCTTTTTTCCCCCCCTGTAGCGAAGCATTCCCCACCCTCTCACCCTCCCCTCCCCCCCACCACTTCTTGAGGCATCCTGGGACCTAGATACCTAGGTGTGGGCGGCCGAGCGATCCGAACATCACAACTCGCTCGATCGCCTGATTTATCAAGAAACTTTGAATATATAACACCTCTAATGGCTAGTTTTTCCCTTCCTATTTTCTCAATTCAGAAAGTTCATGCAGATACGCCTCCGCTTGGATCTCACTAACAAAGTTCCTTGAGGTTCCTTTATAAAGTACTCTTAAACGTGCTGGATTTAGTAAATGAACTGTTGCTCCTATCTTTTCAAATGGGGCAAAGAGTTGCCGCAGCCTCCAGCGGCGTTCGACCGTTGCGTGAGCAAAATCCGGGCGAACAAAGAACTTGTTCCCTTGGTATAATTTTTTGCTCATCGGTCGGGCCAGGTCATAAATTGCTTCTCTTAAAAGAAAGTTTCCAAAGCAGACCAACATAGCTCTTGGATATTGATTTTCTTTTGGAGATCGTTTGGGGAGTGTTAGAGGAAAATGATGAGCTCGTTGGACTTCACGTTCTAGTTCCCATGTTTGAAGTTCAGGCATGGAGGATTTTAAGAGGTTAATGATATATCCCTTCGGGTCGCTTCCCTCTGCACCTTCTGCAATTCCCAAAAAGCGTAGGTTATTTCTCCTCCCTCGGTTCTCAAGATCCTCCACCTTTGTCATTAGATCTTCAATAGCTCCGGCTTGGACCTTTTCTCTACTTTGAAGTTTAATAACATCTGCTTCCAGATTTTCTGTGCGACTCTCTATCGATACCATTCTATCCACTATCTCGGTGCAAGTATTATCCACCTTCTGGATAACGCCTTGAAGTTGTTGGATAGCTTCGTGATTCCTTTGGCTGTCTCTTTTAACATCTAGGTGGAGATCCTTTATGGTCTTCAGGACCTCGCTCAAGGTTGTTTCCACAGAAAATCCTAATTTGCCAGATTCATGATGTTGTTTTTCCTTGTGTTTTTCGCCTGCACCACTATTCGGGTTTCTGAATTCTGTGTCTCTTATAAATGTAGGTGTCAAGCTTTTCCGGAAAAGTCTAGATTTTTTCTTTGTCTGATCCTGGTTACTCCCCTGATCCGTTGTTTCATCATCCATGGGTTTGTGGAGTTTTCTATGTTTTGATTTTTTTTTTCCCCTGAACAGTTTCAAGAACTACTTGATCTAAGCGACCTTCTCCATGAGCATTAGTCTGGTTCAAGCCCAGTGAGGTGTTCCAAGGTCTGCTTTGTTTTGCATTCAATAATTTCTTACTTACTGGAAGTCTGTATGAGTTCAAATCAATCACACAAACAGTGGCATGTAGCCTACCCCAGGAATTACTCTTTTGTCTGCTGTTAAAAAAGTACCTCTACCACCTGGCTCAGCTTCTTGAGGACTTTCAGATGAGCTTCCAAAAGTATATTTATCACAACTAAAGTACACTTATGGTATTCGTATTTTTATGGTTGTAAAAGGGAACAGGGAATACAGGCAATATCATGTCTATTGGAGGTGAAGGAGAGCTTCCTGTAAAAGATAGGAGCCAAAAATGAAATCATGGTAAACATAGGAACAGAGTGCAGTTTACTGCCGTTCTCTTGGTCCCTGAGGCATAGCTTGGTCACTAAGATTGGGGGGGGGGGTGGTCTGAGCTTCAGATTTCCCAACAATTACACTGGCATATCTTGTTAACATATGTTGTCTGCGAAGCAGGACATGAGGGAGGCTTAAGGGGCAGTGGAAAATGAGAGTAGTGCAGATTGTTAGCGATACGTAAATCAAAATATTTGATAAAATAACCAACAATTTTTAAGAACTTCAAAACAGAGAGTGTGTGTTTATGTGTTATAGTCTGTGTGTGCATGTACAAGTCCTAGGTGAAATCCAACTCGCACCTCACCGTACTGAACTGAAAGCACCTGTTTCCAACTATTTGTTAACAAATACATATATTAGGGTGGGTGTAACACTCCAAACAGCCCCCCCAGTGGCGTAACGAACCTTGAGGGGCCCCCCTGCAGGGTAAGTGAAGGGTCCCTTCCGGACTCAATCTAGAGAAGTGCGGTGCTGACGGGGCCCCCTGGAGGGTGAGGGCCCCCCCGCACCGCGGGGGCTGCTGGGGCCTGTGTTTTGCCCCTGGATCCCCCCCCCCCTTGAAGTTACGCCCCTGCCCGGATGCCCAGACCTGAGAATTCTCACAACAACCTCTTGGAAATGATAAAACCTGGTGATACCTTTCAATTCAGAACTCTTGTTCCCTCCCCAAGTCAACACAGTAGTCCAAGGTGTCAATCCTGAACTCTGCCTACTTCCAATAATCCTCCAGCTATTCCAAATTCACCACCAGGGGAAGTTTATGCAAGGACTTGTCAAATCTAGACTATTTTAACCTCAAGTACAATGGTCTGCCAAAGAGATTCATTGTTCCGTTGCAAATGCTACAGTATCAGACAGACAGACTGCAAGTAAAACTTCGTTCCAGTGTATGGAAAGAAAACGTTCAAGGTCCTCTGCACTGTTTGCAAAGACTCCTGGAGCACCGACCCAGAATACGTGCAGAACCTGGCACCTAAATGGGGACCATCCATTACGATGCGGTGTTTACACCGCACTACCATTACAACGCTGCTTTTACAACGCAAGTCGTTACCACGACTTGCGCTGGAGGGTGCTCTAGGCATAGTAGATTTACTATTCCAACACCTTCCCTACTGTATGTAGTCTGGTGTTGGAATAGTACACTTTACTATTCCTAAGTCCAGCATCGTACAGCGCAAGTCGTGGTAACGATTTGTGTTGTAAAACCAGCGTTGTAATGGTAGTGCGGTGTAAACACTGTGTTGTATTGACATACAACCCACCTAAATAAGCCCCAAATAAACACCTTCATTGAACTATTGCACACTAAATTATACAACAAACGATCTGGTGATTGAAATATGGAGGTAGAGACTTGGAAGGACACGTCCCAGGACTGAAGCATGGTTTAAATCCAAACCTGAGAGCAGAATCAAATCACGAGGTTCAGGAACTGAAGTGCAAACTGCATCACTAAGCAAAGCGCCTAAACAAACAAACAAACAAACAAACAGAAACAAATAAATAAATATGTCCTACCTAAAGAACTGGCAATGAAACCGGGTGCGGGTGTGTCATAAGTGAAGCTTACGGTAATGGGTTCAACGAGGTCATTTGTGATGTCATGGTTTAAACTTGCATAAATAATCACGACTGATTTTATTGATTTTGACGACTTGTGCTGTAACCTTCACATCCTTTCAATTTGAGCTCTTGCATGAAACTGCTAAAGCTTTTAGTTAACAGCTAGTTTGCCTTCTGGTTTTAATACACCGACATTTTGTGCAGTTGTAAGTGTTCCTTCTACCTAGAATAAGAGAGAGAAAATCACAAAATATAGAAAGAAGGAGGAAGAGAAAATTTGGAAAACCGCAACAGACAGAGAAAAAAACAACCTGGAAGCTGGGATAAAGGATCAGAGAGAGAATGGAGTTGGATGGACTAGGCATGAGGTGAAATCAAAACTAGGAAGCCATGTTAATTGGCAACCCAGACATTCGGCAGCACAAATCCGTCCTCTGAGAAAAAATTTGGGCCCGGCCTCTGTTCTTTTACAAATTAAGCAGTGGGCTACTGCACTGGCAGACTTTCGTTCTCAAGAACATCCTTGCAACTCTTGACTTTACAAACAATTCAGAACAACACTCATCATCCCAAAACCTTTGATATTTTATCACTTGTCAAACAAACAAAAAAAGCACGGGGTCAAGCCATGGCCCCGACGAGTCATTAACAATGGGGCACTGTCGCACCCCTAAGTGGTCCATCGTCTTCTGCTTTAGAAGAATATGAAGCATGGACATGGAAGATAGATGTCACACTGAAACCATTGTTCTGCTGCAACCCGTTTCTCTTGACCCTTGGCCCGGTAGAGAATTAGCTCCTCAGAAGTATTACAGTGTGAACCAGCAGCACATTGTCTGTGTATGGGAGTGGGTGATGCACACTGTGCAGCGTTTTGGGTTAAAAATAGCTATGCTTTAGGGAAGGGAGAACAGGCTCTGTAAATCCAGGCTTTATCAAACAAGCATCATGCCCGGAAAACAAAAACATGGCTAAAGGTTTTCGCAGTGCCTCTGGCAAAACCTCACTAAATCTTTTCAGTGCTTTGTAAGTTTTCTTATTTGATCCTTAGAGTACGATCTTCAGAAGAATGGTGCGGTTCAGACTGTCTCATTCCTTTATCCTCAGACATTCACACGTCTCGGCGGATGGACTAACTACCAAAAGAGTGGAGATGACCTGCGATATCAATCTGGGATATACTTTGGCATTAGAGCAATTAGTGAGTATTAAACGCACAAATATAAGGAATTGTCTTTGGCACTGATTTGAACTAGCTGGCCTCTTAAGTAAAGAGAGTGGCCTCTTAAGTAAAGAGACTGCCTCTTAAGTAAAGATACTGGCCTCTTAAGTAAAGAGACTGCCTCTTAAGTAAAGAGACTGGCCTCTTAACTAAAGAGACTGGCCTCTTAAGTAAAGAGACTGCCTATTAAGTAAAGGGCAGGGTCAGCGGCATTTTACCGGTTAGCACTACGGTCATCATAAATGGTTAGTTTTCACTGGAACATTAAGGGAATGCACTACTTTTGGATGGAAATGTAGCAGCATCTGTTGGCATCTTCAAAATAATTATAAACACAACAGAGCACAATGAAATATAATAAAAAACAAAATAACAACACAACTAAAACGTAAGAGGCAGTGACATACCAAAACCTTAGGCAGGCTGCCTGCAAGGTAACCTGTGGGGAACCCCTCAGCCTTACCCCTTCCATCAGAAGTAGTTTTAGCAATATAGACACCATCAAAGAAAAAAACTGAAACTAAGGGCCTTATTTAAAATGTCTTGCTGGTGTGGTAGACATTATTCCTCAAAACATCTCTCACAAATAACGAGCTAAACTACAAACCAGCCTGATCTACAAAAATAACATAACTAATGTCACCAATGCAACCTCGTGGGCAATTTTAGGAGCATATCTGTCTGAGACCATGGCTGCCTCAAGTCGAAAAGGGCACCAGTGGCAATGTCTTTGCGGTGGCTTCCCTAAATCTGTGGCCATTCTAGTGGTGTTTCCTTTAGTGTCAGCTGAGTTGGAAGTGTGTTTTAATGGCAAAGCCAAAGGTGGCTGCATTCCCGCACACTTTAACCCCTTCACTGAGGGGGTGTTTCCCCCTGCTGTGCTGGGGGGCGCGCAGAGCTCCCCGGTGCTGATGACGCGGCGATCTGGTGCTCATGACGAGCTGAGCTCATCATGACCGCGCCTGTTTTAATTGAACGCTCAGCACAGCAGGGGAATCAGCCCAGCGTGCGAGTGTTCCATTAAACGGGCGCGGTCATGACGAGCTCAGCTCGTCATGAGCACCGGAGCGCCGTGGCTCATGACGAACTGAGCTCATCATGAGCACAGAAGGGGTTAAATTAAGTGGGGTAAACACCCACCTAAGTTCTGTTTCTTCAGTCTCTTCCCTAGTTTATATGTAGGGCCATTTACCTGAGTGCTCCTTAGAATGAAGTTGTGGGCAAGCCATTGAGCTCCCGTTAATAATTTCAACAGGATTAGATAGCAAAGGCATCAACAGAGCCTATTTGCATTCCAGGGAGCAGGAAGAGCACCAACCTCTAAAGTGGAAGCTTTGCTGACACCTAAATGGGTACTGCATAGCTTGCAGCATTGTGAGCTTTGGGAAGAACAGATGGGAGAGTACAATTTATAATGGGCTCCTGAAATAGCTTGTTGATGTGTTGCAAAGGCTGAAAAGACAAAACTCTGATTCAGTCTCTGGATAAAAATAACCTTGTGAAATCAACTTTGACCAGCCCAGACTGAAAACTAAGATTACAGTTAAAATCACATCCCCATCCCAAAAGGTGGACTGGAATAATGGACTCTACTGTCTTCAACGGGTAGACACACATTAAGCTCCAACCACAAGGCTATAGTCAATGCGCCTGCACCTCCTAGAACAAAAAACATTCCTATGACAGAATCTCTGGAATGCCCTGGGCCCCAGCCTGAGAGTGGAGCCTAATCAACCCCCTGTTCAAAAACTGCCTGAAAACTGACCTCTTTGGCCAGGCAATCTGCTGATTTCACACTTCAGCAGAATCAATGTTAGTGGACCACTAAGTGGTCGATTTTGATCTTGCTCAGAAGGCCTCCGAATTGGATTTGGCTTCATCCAATTCATAGCCCTTGTTTACGACCCAATCATACACCGGTCCGAACGACCAAGTATGATGCGAAGCTTGCGTATGCACCGACTGCATCATTTCTGGGACCCAAACCTGTCCGTACGACTCGTATGTAGACAAAGAGACAACAATTGCCGTGCAATGGAGCCGTAGTCCGACTAAGCGAGTACGATCCGGACAGCCGCTTCGCCTCGGTCTCAGCGAGACAAAATGGCTGTCAGACGCATACTTCGGGTGGCCCTAGCAGGCCCCCCTTCACCCGGGGCACTCTGAATCTGTCACAGGGGTGTACCCATGGGTCCCCCCAATCCAGGCATGCCAAGTTTGCGGATACCATGGAGTGCCCGCCACAGGGTGTACGCTCGTCCCACCCCTTTTTTGCTATGGGAGCCTGTGTAGGCATCTGTACACAGGCTCCCATAGCGTTCAAGGGGAGTCCAAGCGAAACGAGTCCATAAGCATATGGCAACATCGTACTCGCTCATTCGGACTCCGGGAGTACGTCTTGCTCGGAAAGCCCTCCGGATCCGAGTCATATGGAGGGCCTTCCTAGCGAGATCGGAATCGGGCCCTAATCGGGACGTCTCACATCACATTTGACTGAACTCTACCCTTTCATACCTAAACTACATCTGTCCTCTGAGTTTCCTTGAGAGCTCTTTGTTAGTCACAATGCATCTTGTTCAGCACATGAAAACACTCATAAATAAATGAAATCACTCACTTATTACAGGTTCAGTGAATTTGTGATTGCACAAACAGAGGGCAAATTTCCTTGATTCGGAAGAGGCACCACGTGGCACCATCACTGCTACCTTTCAACACCCAAATAATGCACAGCATGTGTTGCAGCTCTGAAAAATTACTTCAATTCAATATTTAAATGTGAAATAGCAGTGCAAGCTTCCCTCATAAAAGTGGCACAGCATAGAAAGTAGCTGTGAAGGCCTCCATAACATAAAACAGGTACAGCTGCACAGAAAGCTAAGCAGTACACTCTCACACAAACCATGGGAGGAAACTCTGCAAGCCTCCATCGCATACATGGCACATCATACAAGGCAGGCTGATAAGCTTTCTTTGCACAAAAAAGTTATAACATGGAAAGCAGCTATGAAGGGCTCAGTCACATAAACAGGTACACGAGAAAAAGTAGCTGGGAAGGCCAACCCCAAACAAAACATGGGAAGAAACACAGTAAGACTTCCTCATAAGACATACACGGCATGAGCTGTGTAGGCGACCTGTGCAAAACACATAAAAACGTGGCTAGCAAAAGTGCAAGCCTCAATCTCAGAAGATAGGAGCACTAGAGACAGCAGCAGAACACTCCTGCATTACAAAACCTGTACAGAATGGGCTGCACCTACCAAGCAGCTTAGTGAATGGATATGTCAAATATCACATCAGCTCTTAGCAGTGATGCACAATCACTGCTAAGAGCTGATGTAATATTTGACACACTTTACAAATCTTGGATTTTTTTCCAAAATACTTTGCAGGATATGGTTTTTATTATGACATTGGTTAAAAGAACAGTACGAATCCCAGACTGCCAAATAAAGTGCTGGGCCATTTTCTCCTATGTGTGTGCAGTCAATGATCCTGTGAAATTTTCTATGAACCTACCCATCTGTGGTAATTAAACTGCAAACCCAATAAAAGTTCCAGAGTGATACCAAGTGTATTGCAGTTTCAATCTTATAAATGTATTGTTAGTGCCCAGCAAAAAAGTGCTGAGGAACTCTAACATGTAAGCTGCTCAGTAATCTTCAGGCTGAACGTGTACATCATTTTTGGAACCGAGGCAGTGAATGTTAATTAAATGAAGTAAAAGTAAACAAAATGCAGTTAGTAAGTAGAAAACGCCAGGAAAATGGTTTAGTTACGGTCCTCAGATCTCAATGTTGTCGGTAAACAGTCAGAGAGGCAGTGGTAGGGGAAAAAGTGAGAGGGAGAGCAAAACAGGTACGTCAGAGACAGACTTAAAGAGAGTTTGAGAGACAGAAACTGAGACCCAGAGAAAACGAGAGAGATATGGAACGATGGACACAGAGTGAGCAATAAAGAGGCGTCCATAGGTTGCGGATAGAAGGAGTGGGGCATAGAGAGATGGGGAAAAGAGAAAGCACGAAAGATGGGGGAGAGAGAGAGAGAGGGTGCATGACCTTCTGCCCATCTCTGGATGTCCCTATTCTTCTCCAGCTCAGCACAGCTTCTCGGAAATGACAATAGCAGAAAAAGTGAAACCATCTTTGCTGCTGACAGAAATGGCCTTGAGCTGCTTTCGGTTTGCAGACCAGACCAAAGCGCCGCACTTGAAAATGGCCACACCTCAAACCCTCACTTCAAAGGGACCACACATCACAGGCTATCACTTGAATGTGGCTCACACCACACGACCTTCCTTTCCAATGGGACCCACATGACATTGTCTCACTTTGATTTGGCACCACATCATAGGCACACATCTGAAACGTAACCCACACCACATGTACTCACTTTAAAGGGGCCCTACATCACAGTCCTACAGTCTGTAGGGGCTCCACTTCACAGGGATTCACTTTTAAGGGACCATAAAAAAACAAAGAGCCTCCCTTGAAATGGGTCACACACAAAGAATCTCAGTTTAAAGAGTACCAATGCCACATAGTCTCACTTATAGTGGACCTCACACCACATGGACTCTCCTCAGAAGGGGCCCAGAACACAGGACCTCACCTCAGAGCAACCCTTACGTTTCATCTACTTTGCCTGAAAGCAAAACCCAGCAGTGCTACCTCCTTCAGTAGGTTCAACTCAGTCCTGCTTCACGTTGTAGTGTCTTTATAGTGGACTGCAATCGAGGCACTGCAAACTCCCTTGTAGCTGTTTCTCATGCTCGTTAGGTCGAACTTCCATCAACTTGTTATATATCTTCTCTGGGGTTTGGAAACCCCACAGATTGCCATTGGTTACTATCTGTGGCATTCAGAAATGCTGGCTTCTTATTGGTGCATTTCTGTAAAGGTCCCTCCTTTGTGTATTTAGCTCTCTTTCTGGTGATTTCACTCAGAGAGCATTTTGGTCGGCCATCACACAGTACAGCGTATGATGGCTTTTCTTCCCTCCTTCCATCCGGCTATTGAAGGTCAGACGTTGTTTTTTTTTATAGCGTTGACTGGACCTGAAGGTCACCAGTTACGTTACACAAGGACACATTCATTATTGGGAAAAGCTCTGGAACTGGACACCCTGGAGAGTGACAGCAACTTAGCAACACACACGATGCTGAGGCCAGTTGTTTTTATTCATTCAGTTCCAGGTGCCTCTGCCAGTATCTGCCTAGTGCTGTAGAGCAGATTGTCCTTGTTTGTTGCCCAGCCCAACAAGACTGTTTTAGGGAGACTTTGGGTGGTTATCAGAGGCACAATTATGGTATTATTTTTTAACACTGCTGCTGGATCTGTGGTTTCTTATCCCACTGATTTTTAGTGCTTTGTTTACGTTTTGTAGTACCAATGCTAATGCCCTCGCCTTATCTAAGCAAGAAGTGTTTGATGCCTGTAGTGAAGGTTTTGGGCATCAGCAGACGGAGTAGAAAAATATAATATAGCCCATCCTGAACTAGAACGAAAATAATAAAATAAAATACTTTTTCGGGATGTGCTGTACACAGGCCTGGCTACTACCACCAGACAGCCAGCACAGCCTACAGCTGGCAGGCTGCCTGCGAGTATGGGGCATCCAGCTTCTACCGGGACAAGCAGCCCCTGCGCTCGCTGCCCAGTCTGAACGAGCACCAGCCACACTTCGAGCCAGACTGTACCCAGGGTAAGAGCCTCTTCAGAAAGTCAGAGTAGAACAAGTGCCCCACGCCCATCTACACTTGGATGCAAAGAATAAATTCATGCAACAGTGAGTGCCGCCCCTTCTTTTTGCCTGCTCGCACTCCAGCCAAACCCTATGTCTTATCAAGCCTGGACCTTCTATTCTCATGCCCTACGCATGCTCAGTCTTCTGTCCTCTCCGCTGTCTGTTTCATCCATCCTTACACACACTGTTACTAATCCGCCCTCTGGCTCCTCTGCCTGCTCGGTCTCCTTTTCTCTACGCTGCCTGCTTCATCTACCCTGCTCATCCACGTGGGCTCTCTGCCTGCTCAGCCCTCAGACCCCTGTGCCTGCTCAGCCCTCTGGCCTCTCTGCCTACTCATATACATGCGCTCTCTGCCTGCTCAGTGCTCTGGTTGCTCTGCCTGCTCATTCGCGTTGGCTCTCTGCCTGCTCAGCCCTCTCACTCTCTGTGTTCTCTGCTTTCTCTGTGCCTGCTTGGCCTCTAATGCTTTGGGCGCTCGGGTGAGGTACAATAGGTGTCAGAGAAGGCAAGACATTTTTGAGAAGTTGTTTGCATGTGGTTAGCTAGTAGAGCACACTCTTGGCAGCTTTTCAGCTTCCCTCCCTCTGAAACAGTTGTAACTCTCTAAAATAAAATCTAAATGAACCCACAGGTACCCTTGGCAGGGACTCACAGCAGCAAAGCAGCACAAAATACAAATCAACATAATTACACTCCATGACACACAATCCCACTCTATATAATTCCAGTACATTCAATGCCACACTGTTAGAAATTGGGGTTCCTAGTTGGCAAAGGTAGGTACCCTTGTCCAAATAGGGACCCTTCTTCCTAGTCAGGATATGGGCATTACACTCCTAAAATAACCCCTGCTCACCCCCTTGGTAGCTTGGCATGAGCAGTCAGACTTATTCTAGAGGCAGTGTGTGAAGCATTTGCACATAACCAACAGTAATACAGTGTAAGCACTACAAAAGGACACCACACCAGTTTAGAAAAATATCCCATATTTTTATATACTTAAAACAAGACTAAAAACAATAAAAATCCACAATACAGTTCGAAAGGGTGGAGAGTAATGAAAAATATTATGACATCTTTAATAGGTCGGCAAAAGTCCAGATAGATAATAAACTACATGCAATCAATACAACTATGCTAATAGACACTATGGATCAACAACAGCTGACCCAAAGGCAAACCAAATGTAATAAAAAACAACACCAAGATGAAAGAATTCAAGGAGGAAAAGTAACAAGTGGTCAAAAAGGTAATGGATGTATATCTTGGAGCGATGTAAGTGAAATACAAAGTAACATGAAGGAAAAAAAGAACAAGTTAACCTCAACAGAATCTAAGACTCTATTAAAGGGGGAAAAAAATTGCTCGATTGCAAGTCTACAGAGAACAATTCGACAAGCTCAAAATAACTCGTTGAACCCAATTGCAAATTTCCCGCAACAAAGAAATCATCCAGATCCCATAGAACAACAATTAGGTGAGTCTGTGGCTAACACTGTTTCAACGGAAAAAAAAAGAGAACGACATTAAAGGCTACAAATGTAGCAAGGAAGAACTAATTATTACAAAACTTGGTCGAGAAAAGCAAATTATCTATAAAAGCTATCAAAATGGTGACATAAAAAAGACAGACTCGTTACCATTAAAGATGACACCTCAAATAATTTTTACACCACTATATGACTCAAGAGGCAAAGGCGACATTCTGAATAGAAGTAATATTCTACAATTAATGAAATCAATACCTTCATTACAAAAAGTAACAACGAAAGATATTGAAACTGTGGGCTTTGTGCAAAATCCGGAAGGCACCCAACCGCTTACACTCTTAACTGTAAATACAGTCTCCTTAGTGGATCAAATCATGCAGGAACAAGAAGTCTTTCAACAATGGGGGATAAAAATCAGTCAACCAGTGCCCAAACCTTATCCGAGTCCGTTTATAAAGGAAGAACTTCCAACAAAAAACTGTAAAGAGATAAAGAACAACCCAGTGTATTCAATATTAAAAAAAACCCTAGGTAGCACACACCGGGACGATGAAAAATGCATGGAAGAAATAAAAGCTATAGAAACAAAACAAATAAACGAAAACTGGATTAGGGTAGCACTACACGAGCACTGACAGGATAGAAACGAACAAAAAATAGATCAACGGAGGGACGATCTGCAACCGATGAGAATATGTTCCTGGAACATAAATGGATTATGCAAAAAAATAAAAAATGCTCAAATAGATTCCTTGTCAAATCTCTATCAAATCATATTATTACAGGAGATATGGGAAATGGACCCTTTTTTTCTACAAAGATATAAAGGGTACTATTTGCCTGCAATTAGACATTGCAAATCTGGACGTTCTTGCGGAGGATTGGCAATATTTATTATGATTGACTTGCAAATCGAACATGAACAGTTGGATACAAATAACTCAAATATTCAAGCAGTTAAGATAAAATATGTAACCAGTGAGCAAAAAATTAGAAATATGTTAATACTACTTAACATATATATTCCACCAAAGCACTCATCACGGAAGAATATAAGTGTCGCTCTAGCAGGATTTCTATTGGAGCAAATAATACTTGACCCGACTGTTAACTTTCTGGTGACAGGGGACTTTAATATAAACTTGCTGATACAATTAACACGGGACGATTTCATCCAGTCTCAAAATTACGAATGGTCAATCCCGGAACAAACGCTCGACCTTAGCATAAATACTAAACAAAATCCAATTGGAACAAAACTATTGAAGGATGTGGAAGCACTGGGACTAAGAGTTCTAAATGGCAGGTTCCCAACCGATCAACCTGCTGGCTGGTCATTTCAAACGCAAAAATCAAAATCAAGAATAGATTTTACATTGTTATCCATAAATATTTTAGAAAAAATTGTCTCCTATAGATTAAAAAAAGTGAATGAGAGCGACCATAGCCAACAAATATTAGAAATGGAAATGGCACTTACAAAACACCAAATGTACTTAACTACATATGGTCAGATCGATACGATCAACCATAGGAAAATTATTTGGAAACCGGACAATAAAGACGACATGGAAAGAAAGGCCCAAAAATTAGTTCAAGAGTGCTTTAAAGAACGGTCTACGCAGTCCGCACTTCAGCAATGGGAACAATTTACACAGAAAGTAGTCCAATTGAATGAGGTTACTTCAAGTAATAGGAAAAATCAACAGATTACAATGGAAAAAAGAGACACTAGTATTAACCTTCCATATACGATTAAAAGAGTCAGGCGGGTTCGTAATAAACTGAGGAAGCAGTTAACAAGGCTTCCGAACAACGAAGAAATTCAAAACCAACTTAGAAACACCAACAGCACCTTGAGGAAATTATTGTGGAAGGAAAAAAATTAAATCCGGCAGGAGTTATGGACAATAATCTTTCACGCAAGTAATCAAGCAAATTCCAGGGAATTTTGGAAAATTATCAATGGCTTGAATAGACCTAATAAACTTGTGGTAGCTTCGCCAATAACGGAAGAGGACTGGATAAATTTCCTCAAAAAGACCCTAGACGCTGAATCGCAACCTAAGCCTCAGGGTGACAAACAGACAACGAAGGCTGATAAAAACCAAGAAATTGAACTGGTAAATGCTTTCTCGAACACTGAAGTAGCCAATTTAATAAAGAGACAAAAGGATGGAGCACCAGGACCTAATGGGATTCCATTTGCACTCTATAAGGAGGATCCTGGTTTATGGGCGACCTATCTGACAAAGGTGTATAACGTAGTTGTCAGAACAAGGCAAATACCGGAATCCTGGAGAGGATATTTAATATCTCCCATTTACAAAAAGGGCAATTGGCAACTACCCGAGAACTACCGTTTGATTACTCTTCAGGACACGGACGCAAAGCTATTCGCAGGTATTTTATTAGCAAATTTATCAGGTTGGGTCGAAAGAAAGCAAATACTACCCCCAAACCAAACCGGGTTCATCAAAGGATTAGGAACTTCAACAAATATATTAACCCTATCTGTATTAATGGATAAAGCTCTTCTAGCAAAACAGTCCCTCTATTTTTGTTTCATCGATTTCAAATCGGCTTTCGATCTTGTAAATAGGAATCTTTTATGGAAAAAACTTGAGGTCTATGGAATTCCGGACTCGCTTCTAAACCTTATCCAATTATTATATTCTGAAAACTGGGTCAGGGTGAGGATTGGTGATGGTCGAACATTATCCAATAAAATACCGGTGACACGAGGATTAAAGCAGGGTTGTGTCCTTGCCCCACTACTTTTTAACCTATTTATAGCCGACCTCACCATTGCCCTAAATTAAGTTAACTTCCATCCACCGAGGCTAGCAGGAAAACATATGTCAAATTTGCTGTATGCGGATTATGTTGTGCTGCTGAGTCAGACCAAAGTGGGGCTGCAAAGACTAATTGATCGAACATCGAGATACGCAAAAGACAATCAAATGGTAATAAATGAGGCAAAGACAAAATAATGGTAGTTACAAAGAACAGAAAAAAGAAAAACAAATGGATGTTGGAACAAAATCAGCTAGAGCAGGTTGATAATTATCGGTATCTCGGCGTATTATTTAATGATAGTGGAAGTTTTCTTCCACAGAGGAAAGATATCACTAGGAAAGCAAATAGTTTGGTGACTGCATTTAGAACCATACAAAAGAAGGTAACTACACTATCATATGGTCCCTTATTAAAGATCATATCTGCTAATTTACTACCAACTTTGACATATGGCTCCGAAGTCTTAAATGGTAAAGATGCACAGATAATTAACAACGCAGTGGCGAAAACCTACAAGATATTATTCCACCTACCGGGTAATGCCTCGCAAGCACAGGTGAGGTTGGAGTTTGGGATAAACAATCAGCATTATGCCCAGAAAGGTCAAATTCTGAAAGTCTGGTATTGTATAAAAAATGACCTTGACAATCAATTATCTTGAACATTATGGCAAGAAGTAAAAGACAACCGAAAACTACAAGCTTGGGCATATTTAAATGAAGCAAAAGAAGAATTTGGAATAATACCAATTTGGGAAAACACAATTACCCAGGAAAGTTTTAAAAGAACAATTAATAAATTGACTATCCATCTCTCATTGATAAAAGACAAAGAATTATTGGTGAAGAGAAGGCACGCATGGCCAAATATAAATGGATAAAAAAAAAAGCAAATCCAAAACTATATGGAAACTCCTTGGTCACAGCAAAGCAAACAAACTTTTATAAGAGTACGTTTTGGTGTTTGGCCTGGTTTGTGGTTTGTGGTTTAGCCTGGTTTTGGTGTTTGGACGGGTTCCCCAGCGGTCTATAGCGCAGAGATACTCCTTCGGGAGTCTATTCTAGCGCGTTAGAAACCCACAATTAATTAATTAATTAATTGTGTCATCGGCCACTATGGAAGACTATTGAGGACAATGCGATATGTAGGTTGTGTAAATGTGGTCAAGAAGAAATTTTACAACTGCTATGTCTGTGCCCTGCAATAGATGTGGAAAGGAAAGTTATCCTTAGGAGAATTTTTAATGCTCGAGGAGTAAGAACATGCAGACAAGCGTTAATGGCATGTCTAAACCCGAATGATGTAATAATGAATTCTGCATTTGTCAATTTTGTTTCTGTGATTGGCAAAAACATTAAGGAAAACATTATTTAGGTTTCTCCTTTTTAAATGATATAATACTAGAATAATTATGTGCATGGTGTTTTAAGCTTTTACTGCCGATGATATATATATTTTTTAATGTATTTTTGTAAGATTTTAATTAATCAAACAAATAAACTTGACTATGACAATACAGTACTTAGAAATCTTCAGTTATCAAAATAACCTTGAAAAACTGTTCCTTGAAGTCGATAGCTGCCTCTGGGGCTATCACGGCATTGTGAACAAACAAATCCAAACATTTCTGGCTGACCGTGGCTTCGCAGGACAGCTACGGTGTGGGTAAGACCCGCAAAACAGTACCTTTAGAAATGCAGGGCGTCGGCGGCCTCACGTTGAGCTTCCGAAAGCACGGCGTTCGCATGCGTCTGTTCCGGAGGTAGGTGCAGGAGTTGTCCGGATCTCGAAGTCACATGCATTGCAGATCGAACTCCTTGCAGTTGAAGACAGGAGCGCTGGCGCTGGCGTCGGCAGGTATCGGGATGCAAAGCCCTCAGGTCGCGGTGTCAGCAGCGGCTCGTTGGCGGCGTCAGGTGGCACCGTCGGTGAGACAAGGGTCTGCAAAGTGATGCGGTGCTCGTTGCGGTGCTGTCAGGTCACGGTGTAAGCAGCGTCGTCGTCGTTGCTAAAGCGATGTTGTCGGCTGATGAACTGAAGTCGATGGCACTGGCGTTGGTAGGCCAAGGCTGTGGTGCGGGATGAGGGCGGTGCGTCGAGTAACTTTACGAGCGGTGCCCTCGAACCACGGTGCAAGCACCGGCATCGATTTTGGCATGGAGCGTCATCGTCAGGGATACCAAGGCGGATCGTGAAGGTAGGCAATGCGGAGTGCGGTGCCCACAGGTTGCGGTGTGAGCAGCGGCTTGGTGGCAGCCTCAGCAGTCGTCGTCGGTAGACCAAGGTCGTGGTGCAGCTTTGTGGCGGTGCCCTCTGCGGTGCCTTCCGGACACGGAGTCGGCAGCGGCGTAGTAGATGGCATCAAGTTGCTTTTTCTTCTGTTCCAGCACAAAACACACATTCCCCAGTGCTGAGGGCAGAAGAACTTGAAGTCTTTGCTGTTCCTGAGACTTCTTGGACAGAGGACAAACTCTACCTCAAGCCCTTGGAGAAACTCACAAAAGTAGATTACAGAAAGTTCAGTCCAGTCATTTCACTGCCCAAGACAGAACCAGCCACTGCAGGCCAACACAGCAAAGCACTCAGCAAAGTGGTAGTTCCTCCTCACAGCTTCTCCAGCTCGTCTTCTTGGCTGTCTTCTTGGTCCAAAAGAGTTCTAAAGTTCAGGGGGTTGGGCTCCACTTTTTATAGCCCAAAATCCTTTGTCCTCTCAGGCAGAGAGTGTCTGTGCCCAGCCAGAACCAGTTCTGCCCTCTCTGGTGTGGCTCCCTGGCAGGAAGTGGAGATGGCATTTTCAGAGGCAGACCAGGCCCATTCAGGTGCAAGGAGATCTCCTCCCCCTACTCTAAATGCAGCCCAGGTCTACTCAGTCCTTTCCTGACCCACCTAGACTATCTGGAGCCTCTGCTGCTCCCCAGCCCCTGTCATCCAAAGCCCAGACAGTCAACCTATAAACCCTGCAGAGGACTGCTGGTTGGCTGCGCAAGAAAATACCTACTTTCTAAAAGTGGTATTTTCAAAAATAGAATGTAAAAATCACCTTCACTAAAAGTTGCATTTTTAGATTCTGAGTTCAGGCATACTAAACTTTATTTTCCTACCTAGTTCCCAGGGCCAGTTATGTTTATAAGATGTTATAAATAAACTCCCCATTCTGTCCTATGGGGAACAGGTAGCCTTGCAAAAGTGAAAAACAAAATGGGCAGTAATTCATTATCAGCACATGCCACACACACCAGGTCATGTCCTACCTTTCCCATACACTGCACCCACAGGGGTACCTTGGGCCTACCTTAGGGGTGACTGACATGTACGAAAATGGAAGGTTAGGGTCTAGCAAGTAGGTGCACTTGCCAAGTTGAAATGGCAGTGCCAGACTGCACACAGGCTCCGCAATGGCAGGCTAGAGTTATATTTACGGGCTGTTCGTGTGAGTGGCACAATCCAGTGCTGCAGCCCAGTAACAGTATTTGATTTACAGGCCCTGGCAAACCCAGAGCACTTTACTGGGGACTGACACATAAATCAAATAGGCCACTCATGTAAACATCGATACATAATACATTTTACCACAGGAACACTTGCACTTTACCACTGATCAGCAGTGCGCTAAGTGCGCAGAAAAACTAAGCCAGCAACAACAGAGTCAAAACCGGTAGGTCTGAAAGCAAAAACTCATGCCAAAAGATGTCAAGTCTAACTCACATTATTACTATCCACATAATTCCACTGCACACCATGCCACATAATTCCACTACACAAATCCACTCCACACCACATTATTCCACGTCACACAATTCCGCAACTAACAATTTCAATCCAACCCACATTATCCACCCTCCACACTACATACATCCACTCCATAAACAGAAGTAATAGAAAATGTCATTTACAAAACCAATAGCTCTTTGAGAAATGCCAGACAGATTGCATTGCAAATGCTTGTTTTTATTTCCTGTTCCTTCCTGCTTCTGTATTTCTCCGCCTGCAAACTCTGCAACAAAGAGGGCATCTGGGCTACCTCTCTACCACTGCTCCTCACCACAGCAACAATAAAGCATATTTCCTTTCATAATACAGTGGCAAGAGGTGTTTGCACCACGGTCTGCCTTAGCTTAACACCAAGGACATGAAACAGCACTACTAAAGAATGTTTTATGATATGGTCCCTAGTCTTTAAAGTAAAATAGTTTTCATTGCTGTTTAGTTTTGATGTTTTTTGCCCTTGTGCCAAATATGGCGAACATACTGTACACAATATTTACTTTATGGGGCTTTTGGTCAGCATTTTCCAGCTGTTGGATTGTATTACTCTCTAAACTTGAGCCATTGATTTAAGACATCTTGGATCAGCCGATGGGAGCCTTTTAGTCTCACCGTTTTGTATGGCCGCTTGGGTGTGTCATTCTGCCTTATTGGAATGCACAATAGGTTATTTTACATCTCAAATCAGTTGGCACGCAGCCCAGCAATGGAGAATGGGCTGATAAAAGCATCTGAAAAAATGCGTTAACAAGAAAATGGATTGCTATATTTTCTGTAGTGCTCATCTTTCGGATGCGTTTTGTCAGCGCACACTCCCCAGTGCTGCTGAGCTGCTCACCTAGGCCCAGATGTAGGTAATAGCAAATTACCGAATGGTAAATACCGAATTTTACCGATTCGGTATTCACTATTCGGTAATTGCTATGTAGGTAAATAATTCGGAAAAAATACCGATTCGTTAAGATTCGGTAATTACCGATTCGGTAATTACCGAATCGGTAAATGCCATTGATTCCTATGGGCCTTGAAGCCCATAGGATTCAATAGCAAATACTGATTCGGTAATTACCGAATCGGTAAAATTACCGATTTTACAAGGGGGACAGGGTGTCACTTTGACACCCTGTTGCACCCCTGTTTCTGGCTTGTGTGCCATGTGACACACAGACATGCCCTTAGGGCATGTCTGTGTGCCACATGGCACAGGTGTACATGCACAGATGTGCATGTACACTGGAATTCGTTATTTACCATGGAATAGTATTCCATGGTAAATAACGATTTGGTAAGGGCCTGTGGCACTGATTACAGTGCCACCTACATCTTGATTTACAGAATCGGTAAATTTACCGATTCGGTATTTTACCGATTCTGTAAATTTACCGAATCGGTAAATATACCGATTCTGTAAATAAAATGCCCCCTACATGCCAAATCACAAATACCGGTCGGTAACGGCCGAAATCGGCCGTTACCGACCGGTAAATGGCGACCTAAATCTGGCCCCTAATGATTATAAACATGGCATCCATCTTGAAACGGTATTCGTCATACCCAACTGTTTATCATTCCAAGATTCCTGCCATTTTATAATAAAACAGCAAGGATGTCAGCAATACTAGAGTGCAAGTGCTGATAAGAGCATCCATTTTTTCAGATGCTTTTTGCCTGCACTTTGGGCAAACATGTACCGGCAAAGCTAAATATGTTTGAGATTTGTACAGTGTGTAGACGCCTAAACTGCATGTCATACGAACAAAACATGTATTTGGTTTGCCAAAGTTTGTTGATATTTGTAAGTACACGGCAATAATTCATGAACTTAAAGACCAATATTTGAATCACCCTTACAATCGAAAACATACAAATGGTTGCAAACGTCTACCTCCAGCATAGGAGACAAATTGATTCTGACCTTGTGGTCGAACTGACACTGAACCCCTGTATACACAACAGACGATGCTGCTTATTATAAATCCACACTGCTCAGTTTATCATTTCTGTGTGACACTTGCTAAACTCTAACACCCAGTCCCCAAATCCTCCTCTTTCTCAAACTAAACTGATAATATTACTAAAGTCATCTTTTTAGTTAGTTTCCAATTTTTGAAGTACACCTTCATGATGCCTTCCTGTGAACAGGAATCATTTTTGAGTTACATGATGAAGATATGATCTTATATCTTGTATTGAAAATATCTGAAAGATTCCACCGATTTCAAGCAGGTTTTTGACCCAATGGCAAAGTGGGCAAACAAAAACCTAGTAAGCCTAAATAGTTGAACATATTGGACTTTTTATTCAATACTCTTATATCAGAATACCCATTCGCCTTATAGTAACACAGAGATGTTGATTACCGTACTTGTGACCTGTAAAAGTGGAGAGGATATGGCCTAACCGCAAGAGATGCTGACTTTGGAGCTTGGGTGCCAGGGTCGAGTCAAGGCGTCGGCTCAACATCCTGTGATTCTGGAAATATCACTTAATCTCTCTGTGCCTACCAAAAATGAATGTGTCCTTCTGTAATGTAACCTAAGTCCTGTAAAGTGCTCCAATACCCTCTGGTCTAGTTCGCCTATATAAAAGTGCAGAAAAAATATATATATATATATAACAAGGGCAAAGATAAAGCAATTAAAAAATCACGAACTAAAATTGCTATCTGAAGGCAATCAGGAAAATGTAACAGTTCATTTCAGAAGGACAAAAATGGGAACCGCTGCCACACAGTGCCGTAGGAATCTACTGATACCCTAATCTAAAAGTGCTTGAAAAATCTGCTTGTTTGACTTTAAGGAATAAACCAGATTAGGCACCGTTCCCCTATATGGTCATGGAACTCCTCAGTGACTTGCAATATCTTTATAATATATGGCAGCGGGTGCTTTATCCCATTTATTATTATTACTAGTAGTAGTTGTGGTAGTATAAAGAATAACATAGAGACAATTCTACTGCTACTGGAACTGTAAAACTAGAAGATATACTTCAGGGAAGCATAGGACACTGTTTGCCCAGGACGAACACATATGATAGAGCCCTACTATCGGTTGGTAGTTTAAATCTCATTGGTGTTTAAATTAGGCTTTCACAAATAGGAGCAGTGAAAGCCTCTTTGAAGAACCTGGAACCACATCATTGTGAAACAAAGCACTGGTGAGATTTTGAACACAATCAGAAACAAGCATTTACAATGCAACGGTTTCGCCTTTGGAAAAGTTAGAGCTATTGGCATTGTAAATGACAACATTTTTATTTATGTGTTGGCTTTGAAAACATAAATAAATGGCAGTCATTTACAAAGCCAATAGCCTAATCTCTCGCAAATGCGACACCTATTGCATTTGCACCCACACACACACACACACACAAAACCAGGTCACAAGCAGGCAACAGAGACACACACAAAAACGGGTCGCAAGCAGGCAACAGAGGCACACACAAAACTGGTGTATTTATTTTTTAAACACCTTTTTGGTATTTACCCATATTTATTTTGTATTTTGAGAAAAAATTGAGCCGTAAAATTGTATATTTTTACATTTAGTTTACTAATAAATATGCATTCATACTTTTCTGCCTGGCACGTTTTACAGCCCAGCCAAGTTTCCCCAGGACAATGCGCATTCCAGTTTTTTCTTTGTATCTGGGACTTCTTGTCTTGTTCATACCATTACAAAACCAGGAGTACACGTCCCAGAATTCAAGGGAAAAAACACGTGGACTGGAGAGGGCAATACTCTTGACGTGAGGGTTTACTTTACACCCCAGGTACACTCAGTAAGTTTAGTAGACAAACGGTACATCACAATTTCAAAAATATGTTTCCAGATGAAAAATACCCTTCTTCATGCATCTCATTTATGAGATAACTGCACCCAAGCCGAACACGAAGAGATGTTCCATACGTTGGCTTTTTCATTCCTGGCACAAGTTACTATGATGAACAGGTGGGTGTTATATATATTCCCATCAGATAAATATTTTGTCTACATATCTATCTCAGGAGGCCAAATGGTTGATCTACCGCACCGTTTTATCTACTCTAAATTCGTATATATATGCAGATCAAAACAAGTGCATATTTTTAATCGTATGCTACTGTATTTATCCAATTCTACTTTTTTTATTAGACTATTTTGGCAGGGTTTGAATGATCACAGCAGGATTTTGTATTTGAGTGGGTGAAAGACTTCTTGCAGAATGTTAAACAAATGAAAGCAAGTCAAATGAGGAAATCCAAAGTGTAACACGAATCGTCATGTTTTCCAAAATCAGCCATTTTCCAAAAATCAGCACAGTAATAAATTACTCCTATCTAATTTATAAAACCTAAAACATTCAAGGATAGCAAATACCTACAATAGGTACAATTAAATAACACAGGGTGAGAGCAACAGAAGGCACACACTCATGATGAGAGCAACAGAAGGCTCAGGGGTTAGAGGCAGCAGACCCGGAAGCTGAGATCGGTCCTGGACCAGGGTTCAATTCCCGCCTCGGCGGGTCTTGGGCTAAAAATTCCACGGACTCGATAATTCTCGCCCCGGTGCCTCCTCGACTCACTGGTTCACACTCTGCGACTCTGGGCAATAGCTTGCTTAATCTCCACAACGGCCCCTCGCGGCGGGATGCCTGACTTTCACCTTGTGGATACCCTGCTATCTCACAGGGGAATACCAGGAAGGGTTCCCTAAGCAAGCGCCGGGACACCCACTGCGGGTAGCTGTGCGCTATATAAGCTCAACTACATTTACATTTACATTTACATTTACATTTACACACGCAGGGTGAGAACAACAGAAGGCACACACGCAGGGTGAGAGTAACAGAAGACACACACATACAGGGTGAGAGCAGCAGAAGACACACACACACAGGGTGAGAGCAGCAGAAGACACACACACACAGGGTGAGAGCAGCAGAAGACACGGGGTGAGAGCAGCAGAAGACACGGGGTGAGAGCAGCAGAAGACACACAGAGGGTGAGAGCAGCAGAAGACACGGGGTGAGAGCAGCAGAAGACACACAGAGGGTGAGAGCAACAGAAGACATGTGTGAGAGCAGCAGAAGACACGGGGTGAGAGCAGCAGAAGACACGGGGTGAGAGCAGCAGAAGCCACGGGGTGAGAGCAGCAGAAGACACACAGAGGGTGAGAGCAGCAGAAGACACGGGGTGAGAGCAGCAGAAGGCACATAGGGCAAGGACAGCAGAAGACACATAGGGCAAGGGAAGCAGAAGACACATAGGGCAAGGGAAGCAGAAGACACATAGGGCAAGGGAAGCAGAAGACACATAGGGCAAGGGAAGCAGAAGACACATAGGTTAATTGCACTAGAAGACACCAAGGGCAGCAGAAGGCACACACGGTAAGGGCAGCAGAAGACACACACGGTAAGGGCAGCAGAAGACACACACGGTAAGGGCAGCAGAAGACACACACGGTAAGGGCAGCAGAAGACACACACAGTAAGGGCAGCAGAAGACACACACGGTAAGGACAGCAAAGACACACACGGTAAGGACAGCAAAGACACACACGGTAAGGACAGCAAAGACAAACAGGTTAAGGGCATCAAAGACAAACAGGGTATGGGCAGCAGAAGGCACAAAGGGCGAAGGCAGCAGAAGACACAGGGTAAATGCAGTAGAATACACAAAGGTTAACGTCGGCAGAAAGGGTAAGGGCTGCAGAAGACACAAAGTAATGGCACCTGAAAGCCCAGGAGGCAAGGGCAGCTTTGGAGCCAGAAGAGGACAGGCGAATGCTGAAAGGGTAAGGTCAGCAGAATAGGAATTGATAACGACGGAAGATAATTAAGATATAAAAGTGAAAGGAAACATGGAGGAGGCACGCATTATACTAAAAGGAGAATGCACAGTGAGATGGAAGTGTATCCAGACAGGACATAACGCAGGGGGACGAAACGTGCTGTCAGGTCTCCACTTCAAAGAACGCACAAACAACGTCCTGCCTGCCGACCAAGTTTACGGAACACTTTAGTGTCCGGCATAGTTTACACCTTTGAACAAATATAGTCATCAAAACCCGGTTTCAGCACTTCGTTTCCTCAGTTTTCATACACTTTTCTGTGCAATGGTATGTGGTCGTGTCTCGGTCATCAGCTCCAAGCCTGCACTCATTTCTGCGGTTCCTGCCCGCGGCGGTGCCAGGCAGAAGCAGCCCTGCTCTGCCCGGGGAGTCCCCACAACAGTGGGTGGGGGTGTCCAAGGGGCCGTGGTGTGCACAGGACAAGGGGAGAGGAGTCAGGGGAGCTTCACCAGCCAAAGGGGTGAACCCTCGGATCTCTACCGCCGGACCCCTGGAGGGGGGGCTGGGCCTCGATCACTCACCTCACACCGCGGGACAGTCCCGTCTCCCCGGGGGCAGCGCTGAGGGTGAACAACGGCCAGGCAGGGCCGGGAACCCCAGGCGGAAGGCGCACAAAAATCCCGTCCTCCGGCCGCCGCTCGGATCCCTCGTCCCTAGCTCCTCGCAGCCCCGGATCGGCGCTCTCCGGTCCAGCAGACGGAGCTCGGTTCTCTCCAGCAGGCCCCACACTCCCTGGGCGGCCAGTCAGAGTCCCAGGCCACCCCGCCTCCTCCTCCTGCAGCCGACGCCGCGGTGCAGTCAAGCGCCGCCCGCTCTCCTCCCCTCCCCCACCCGCCCGGCCTGCTGCTGCTGTCTGAGGCGGGAGGAGGGTCCGGACCGGCTCCTCGGGAAAGCTTTTCTTTTTCGCCGAAAATGGCAGGGAGTGGATGGAGCTCCCGGCCGCGGCTGCCCGGGGCGGGGGCCCGGCGGGGATCAGTGGTGCACCTGAAGGGAGAGGGCACCGGGTAGGGTGACCAGCATGTTAAAGCCAAAATCCGGGACATTTCCCAAAAATACAAGGACTACAATTTTACTTGCGCACAGAATTGCTCCCTAGCAGAGAAATACAGAAGTAAAAACGTACATAAAATGCTTTTTTTTTTTTAAGCCAGTAGCATGCCTGTTAATTAAATTGACTTATAACAGCAGCTAACAGATACTTCCCACCGTTTCCAGCTGACCCTCTAAAAACTGGGACATGAGCTTCATTTATTGAAATTTGCCGGGACAGCTTTGCCTACAAGTCAGGTCCCGGGCCGACAGCCAATCACAGCGCGGCCCGGGACAAAGGGGCGGGGCTTAAAAAAAGCCGGAGAAACGCCCCCGAATCGCGTTTACCCCGAGAAAGCGGGATTGACAGCCTCTGTCTCCCAATGGCTAGCCTCCATTTATGGAGCTAGCCAATGAGAGACAGAGGCGGGTCATCGATCCGACATAGAACTCAAGAGGTTTTTTACCGCATGCGCACTACGTGCGCACTTGCAGGCAAAACCTAAACAAGAGCAGGACAGACTTCCCGGCGGATCAGACAAACGAGTGCGTCTCTCGCATACAATGAAAAAATTAGTGGAACCACCCACCCGCATCACCCAAGGCTTCATTTCTCTATGCAACAATAGAACAAAAGGCTTGCTTTCTAGTACAAAAGAAGGGGCAAAAGAGGACCCCTCTGACTAGGTTCCTCTACTGACCATCTACAGGTCAGAGAGGTCACCACTCCCCCTCCGAGGGTCCCGTATACAGGAGTTGTATCCAAGCACAAAAATTGGGCCTGAACCTCATGCCTCGGAGCACGGCCATTAAATATCCCCACTCTATTGTTTCAAATGTCTTTTCAAAATTAAGGGAGACCAGGGCCAATTCAGCCTTACCTCCTGCAGTGTTATGGGGCACACGGGTCTCTCTTCAAAGATTGTGGGATTATACAATGTTAATATTACCTGAATGTTAAATCAATTAAATGCACCATAACATTCTACTCCTTCAGCACTGGTGAGGTCACTTACAAGAATCTAACACATTAATTCCTTTCAAGTGTCATATAAATCTAATACGGTCTTCCCTGTGCTAAACTACTCTAGATTTCTCATCTCCAACACATGACTTATCACTTTGCTCCAAGGACACAGACCTTTAAAAAGTTCATGACATCTTACGAACAACGTGCTATCCTTTAAATATGCATTTAATTGCTGTACTGGGTCATTATAATCCAATATGTTAACACAGCAAAGCAGTTTCATAGTACCTAGACTGGACAACTGGGGGTCTGCAAGTTTTATGTCACATGCTACAACTAGGAAGTGTCAGAGATGTACCTGCCTGCAAAAGATTGCTGCATCTTTAACAAGAAAACAAAAAGGCCAAAGAGAAGTTAAGTCAAAGAGCATTTTGGTAGAATAATGCTCATTATTACTCCCACTCTCTGCTGTGTATGGATTTGGTCTCAAATGAATAAATTACCTCATTTTCGAGCACTTCTTAATCCCTGATAAGAAATTAAAGACATTTTAGGTTTTCATAAACGAATGTCGTAAAATTTACACTAGCACATGGCTGCCATTGGATTAGAAGACCAACCCCAAATAAAGCACAATATATTTACATATCAGCATATTTGGCTACTAAAAATATATCTCTCTTAATGAAGGATGGGTACGTTAAAATTTAGATTTTCAGTTGCAACCCTGGTCAGAGAAGGATTTTATACTCCTTGAGGTTGGCCACTTGTCAATGCCCGCACTTCTCTTTAAAAACACCTAGCACAGCTTGTTTCAGGGAAGATATGAACAGGGCCCTCTTTCAGAACCACAACGCCCCCGTTCCGCTTTGCAAGAGATTTATAGTTTACCACCCAATTAGGACGATCGGGAAAACGGGCGTCTGCTCGTAATATGGATATGTCTGTGTATGTTATTTGTCACGAACCAGAAAGACAGCAGTTTGTATATTACATGTTTACCAGTATTACCAACCACAGCAAAAAAATGATTTATTTTCGCAGATTATGTATCGCAAACACGCGGGTTCAGCACTATACAAAGACTACTTAATGGCAAAAGTAAATGTCAAATCTGGCACAAATGGGACGCCATTTTATGGTAAATTTACAAAACATCAACCGTGTCAAAGAAAGGGAACCTACCACGTGTTAAATCCATTTCCCCACTCAGTTTGCGATGTGGAAATAAGAAACGTCCATCACATAACCCTAAATGTTCTTTACTGGACTGAAAAAAAGACATTTATAGTGCTGTGGTAACCTGCCTGATCATTACTCTGTTGCACCACCAGCCCTTTTGTTCAGCCTGGGTTTACGCTGCACGGAGATAATCCCTTGAAACATCGTGTGAATGCTTTTTTTTTTTATTATTATTTAATTCGGAATATGACTCTGAATGGCAGTAAGATCGGGAAATGGAGGGGTACGGCGCTTGCACTTTGCGTTTCCATCATACAAAGAACTGGCACTAACAGGTATCAATAAATACCCAGCTGAAGCCACTTTTGCTTCCGCACAAAATGACCCAGTCCCCGGGACCATATAAGTCTTTCAGCATACTAGCTCCCCCGTCCGGTTCTACTTACTATAGAGGAAAAAGAGGGGAGCAGGATTTTAAAGAGGTTGCAGAGAAAGACTGAGCTGAGCACCAGCAGCCAGGCGCAGCTCTCCGCCATGTTGCCGGCTACCGTCACAGCACACGCTCTCAGTGGCTGTCAGTAAACCCCACCCCTCCAGACATCGGCATCCAGAACTCCACTCGAACTACACACCAGGCACCGCGAAAAACACTGCAACGCACATAAAACTCTGTTTCCACCAGCCTCAACGTTTTAAAAAAAAAATGTTTTATTATTATTAATTACAAGTACGCCATCTGCGCCAACAATCTGGTGAGGAAGCCAGGCTAAGACTCAGCACCGCCGTGAGGCGTGCAGACGATAATACGGGTCATGTGACAACGCTGGGCCCAATCAGGAACAGAGGCTTTATTTACCACCGCTTCCAAAAACTAACAAGACAAGTCAGGTCCCGGGCCGTGCTGTGATTGGCTGACGTCACGGGGTGTCCCGGGCCGGCAGCCAATCACAGCGCGGCCCGGGAAATGATGTCACTGGGGTGTCCCGGGCCGCCAGCCAATCACAGCGCGGCCCGGGACAAAGGGGCGGGGCTTAAAAAAAGCCCGAGAAACGCCCCCGAATCGCGTTTTCCCCAAGAAAGCGCGATTGACAGCCTCTGTCTCCCAATGGCTAGCCTCCATTTATGGAGCTAGCCAATGAGAGACAGAGGCGGGTCATCGATCACATATACATCTCAAGAGGTTTTGCTAGCGCCTGCGTACTTCGTACGTATTGGCTAGGCAAAACCTAAAAACAGCTGGGAAGGTTCGAAGAGCCCATCACAGAACTGCATGAATGGGAGTGCTTGCCCTTCTTAGGTAGTTTTCCTCTTCCACTTTTTAACTTGAGCATGAACTTGAAGACAAATTAATGCTCTTATGTAAAGTATGCAACGTGTGGATTCTCAGTCATTGTGAGGATCCTACAGCATTAAAAAGTATAGATTTGAAACAGGTTCCTACTCTACCACGGTTAGAATAGGAGTACTTGGGGATACTAGCTTTATGATGCAGGATGGTAAAACTGTTCACAAAATATCTTTTTGAGAGTGTATGACAGAGATAAATGAAGAGCCTAATTCACAAAGGTAAACTTACACTTTTGTGCAAGTTTACCAGTGTTTGCTATTCACAAAGGTATTTTACAAGTAGTATCTTTACGACTGCGGATTCTCTGCACAAAAAAATATAGGACAGTCCTATCTGTTTACGTGCGAAGACTCCACAGTCATAAAGATACTACTCATAAAATACATTAGCGAATAGCAAACAACTGTAAACTTACACAAAATTGTGAGTTTACTTTTGTGAATCAGAGCCACAGGGTTATAAAAATTATTTGTGATATAACTGTAAATAGTAGATTGATTTTGCAGCTGTTTTCTGTCAGCCTTTGGTTTCTTGTGTTACGTTGCTCAAGCTGATAAGTCATTCAGTTAGACTATGGTGGTAAGGTGCTCTGGGCTGACAGGTTTCACTCTGGAGGCCAGTAAATGTACTTGCTAATCCTTTGGAATAATGTTAAACTACCTACAGTGGCAAAATGAAGGGCAACTTCTTTCCTATTATCGTTTTCACACAAAACCTTTGGTTAGCAGTGCAAGCAAACAAAGGGGGAAATGTAAAGAGTAAACCTGATTAGTCATGATCTGACCAAAAGGAAGGGTTCAACTTTAAACAGACTGGACCTTGACTTGGTCCAGAGTTGTGCAGAAGTGGAAACATCCTTTACAGCGAAACTTTTACAACGCAGTGCTTTTACAACGCAGGTTTTACAACGAAAACCATTACAACGCATTGCATTGGGGGGCGCTCTAGGATAGGGAATAGTTTTAATTTACTATCCAACACCTTCCCTACTATCCACGGGGACTGGAGTTGGAATAGTAAATTAAACTATTCACTATCCAGCACCCCAAAGCGCTATGTGTTGTAACAGCATGCGTTGTAAAAACTGCGTTGTAACAGCATGCGTGGTAAAAGCATGCGTTGTAATGTCATACATCCATGCAGAAGGTCTGTTTCCCACAATATTAAGTCAAGGTCAATCACCCAGTCTACCAACTCAATTACATCAGTTTGAATCGGAATTGCCAATTACAAGTGCCCACTTATTATCCTTAAAGTGTCAAAGTGGTCGAAGTAAGTGGATGGCAAAGAAATAAAGTGCCGGATGATAAAATTGTTTTGATTGTTGCTGTTTCCTGCTCGGCTGGCTAGTTAATGCAGTTCTAAGCGCATACATTGATTGCCACTGCTGTTACATTTGGAGGTCGTGATGTGTGACAACCATGTTTGTGGGCATTTGCTGTGATGGTCATGTGTTATATTGTTATTTCTACTGTTTTGTTTTTGACCGGCATTCTTGCAATCTGACGCTGTTGTATTGAATTGTGGGTATTGTATAAGGGTCTGCTCTGGCTGTTTTGTTGTGCCCTGTTACGTTTTAATTGTGTTGTTATCAGTGCTTAATTTGACCTGGTGGTGGAGGCCACCCGCACTCTTTTTGGGATTCGACTCTTATTTTTCAGTATCAGACATTTACAGAGAGCAAGAGAGGGAAAGCCACACAAAGTGGAACGACAAAGAAAGAGAAAAACGGAATACATAATACAAAGGGAGAAAGCAGGGGCCTGTAAGAGTGCGACAAAGTGGCAGGTAGTGCCTGTTAGTGTATTAAAGGGGCTGATGTACAACTATCAGCCGTGGTATTCGGCTAGCTGACATTTAATTGCACCAGCCACAGGCTTGTGAGCAGGGCTTCGTGCACTGGTTCTCTATTTCAAATTAGGCACTAGTTTTTATTTTGGATTGTGGGTGTTTTTGTGTTATGTTGTTTACTTTAGATAGCCCAACAAATGCAGCTACATTTTCAGCCTAATGCGCTACAAGCCTTCAAAGTTCAAGTGACAAGCAGCCATTTACTCCTGCCTAAGGTAAGAAATCGAGCTGTTATAGCCCTTCAACTATTCAACAGTCCACCTAAAACTCAAGGAGGGACCATGTTTTAAATTAGCACTTGCAGAGCTCTCTGTATATCAGAGGTCTTCGATCCGTGCAACACGCTCACCTAGGTGGCCTTGTGTTTATATGCCCAGGGGAGCACAGACCCTCAGTAACACTTGTGCACTGAGAGCCATGAGCTCAATGGAGAGGATGTCAGGAGGGGCAGTGCGGTACACCATTCCTTGTACACAAAGACAACCTTCAGGGCCGGACTAGAGACCAAAACCGGCCCTGGAAAAGTGCTCGGGGGGGGTTGTGGGTGCCGCCGAGCGCTTTGACAAGGCCGGTTTTCTGCCGATTTTGTTACAGGGCTGATGCTGCAAAAACGGCCCTGTAACATAAACGGCCCCCAGGGGCCCAAAACCGGCCCCCACTCTTGCGGCGCACCAGGGGATTGCCCGATGCCCCCTACGGCCAGTCCGGCCCTGACAACCTTGAAGCGTGTTTCTATGTTGTCTTTGTTTACACAGGGAAGCTGTTTCTGGTGAGCATTGGGGGAGGTGGGGTTAGAAGTCACTGGCCTATCACTTGCTCCATTGCAGAGCTGCCCAATGCCCAAAATCCCGGAAGGAGGGGTATTTGAGCAAAGACCAAGGGAAGGGCGTTGATGCACAAGAACTCAAGTTTTGGGAAAAAATTCAAGATTGGTAGCCCTCTGGGGTCCTCATAGTGAAGCCACATGGGAGGGTGTGAAGCACAGGGGCTCTCTTGCTTTTGCAGGAATTGGGGTATCTTGCCGAGGGCGCCATAAAGAAGGCAAATGGAAAAAAGTGTTGCTCAGGGGCTAATTTTGTTTCCTCCATTCACATAAAGTGCAGACTGGTGGGGTCATCGGAGCCATCTCATGGAGGTAGAGATGGATAGAGGTACGCTGTTACAGCCCTACCAAGTGTACCTAATGCCATTTTTACTTTGCATTCTGGAACTTGCAGTCTTAATAATCCCATTCCAAAAGGAGGACTACATATTACAGAATACAAGAAAAAAATCAGTATAGGTGCAGCTAGTTGCACATAGACCTGGGAAACTGCTTAAGTTGTGCAGCTGTGAACTATATGTGTTACGTTTACACAACTGCAAAGTGCTCCCATATCTTGCCGACGCCCGTCCAGGTAAGAGCGGTGGGGCCGGGTTGGGGGGATATCAACAGATGAGGACGAGGGAATTTTAAATAAGTAATCAATTTTCCCTCGTTGTCGTCTGTCGAAATGCCCCCACCCAGCTCCTCCGCTCTTACCTGAACAGGCCGCGGCCGCCCATATTGGTGACACCTTCACCCGATTATAACTTTTTGGCAAACTGCACTGTATTGTCTCAAATTCCAGTCTCCAAGTGTTGTTTGCTAAAAAGCTAGAGCCAGAACACATGCCTTGCGTCTCTTGAAAGCTAACCATTAACACAAAAAAGCTGCTCTAAGATATGCTTCTGGGCTGAATGTCACATACCCATCAATCGTTGAATCGGTATTTGTATAGAGCGGCTTATCACCCCGGGGGGGGGGGGTATCCAGGCGCTAAGGTAAGGGGAGCCTTAGTCGAAGAGTCAGGTCTTGAACTCCTTCCTAAAGTTGGCGAGTGAAGGCGAGGTTTGGAATTTAGGTGATAGGTCATTCCAGAACTTGGCAGCTAGGTAGGAGAAGGATCAACCTCCGCTGCTTCTCCACTGGATGTGGGGGACGTGTGCAAGGGCGAGGGAGGTGGTTCTGAGTTGTCTGGTCGGCTGGTGGAAGGTCAAGCGGTGGGTGGTTGAGGTAGAAGGGTTCGGCGTTGTGAAGGGCCTTGTAGGCAAGGGTCAGCAGCTTGAAGTGGCATCTCTTCTGGACAGGGAGCCAGTGGAGGTTTCTGAGGTGGGGGGTGATACTGGTCCAAATGAAATTATTTAATAATCCCTGGCCTCTCATGCCCCTAGACTCTCACCTCCACTTCTTGACACTACAGTTTGGAGGATGACTAATTTTCTTCACTAGAGTTCCTGCACACAAATGTTTGAAAACCTCTGATTTATGTGATATGGCCATACAACCAAGGGAGTAGCCAGAAAATTAAAATACCCCCCACTTTGAGCCAAAGCTCTAAGGAAAAAAAGCAAGCAAAATATATCATTTCAACAGTTCTCAGAAGAGCGTACATGATTCTTCCATCCAAACATTTATCCATTCATCTTTTCATCCTTGCATCCACCCACTGATGATCACCATTTCACCTTTACAATCTGTCATCCATTCAGATGTTCATCCTACATTCAGTCTGTCATCTTTCCGTCCATCCTTTCATCCATCCATATCCAAACGTATCCATCTATTTTCAAACCTATCCATTAAACATATCCATCTTTTCACTCAGTCATCCATCCTTTCACGTATCCACCCCACTTTCATTCATTCATCCATCTATCCATCCTTTCAATCATGCATCCATCCTTTTTCTCATTCATCTACCCTTTTACACTCATACATTCATCCAGCCATTCTTTCACTCATCCATCAATCCACCCTTTCACTCAGCCATCCATCCTTTCACTCATTCACCCAAACTTTGACCCATCTATCCACTCACCCATCCATCCATTTAGCCTGTCACTCATCCATTCTTTCACTCACTCATCCATCCACCCTTTCACTCATTTCGTGTATCCCTTCATTTCACTCATCCATCTGTCCATCCATCCATCCACCCATAAAAACATACATATAACCTTCCACTCATCCATCTATCTGCCCGGCACCCAGTCCATCCATCCTTCCATCATCCATCCATCCATCCATCCTCTCACTCTCACCTTCCCACCCTTCCGTGTTAATTATGAACCTTTTTCTGCCGAGTTGCATCCAGAAGAGGCCCATTAACTTCCTCCGTCCCTCCAACGCTGTATCTGCTAAAGGGGAAGCTTGACGAAGCCCCTGCATATAATCTATGCTGTTAGGCTAATCTTAGGGGCACAGGTTAACAGGGCTTGTTTTCAGAGTGATCAAGTGATTCAATGAGAGGCACGCACCAGTAGCCCAATCTGTGGTGCACAGAGTACTTCTGCTAGTCACTGTAGAACTGAGAAGATTTAGAAAGAGAAAGAAGGGACTGTTGGGCTTTTCTACGTGGCGCATTCAATGTTTCTGTAGAAGCTAATTACTTTTTTTTTTAAAGTTAATACTATTCTCTAAATGACATGCCTTGTGCTCAAATGGATGGACAAGTCCTATTTTATCCAACTTTGTACAAGAAAGTGTTCTGAATTAAAAATCTTTTCTGTGGAACTGGTCTAAGCAATTTCCGTTTCCATGCTGACGGCAGTGGAAAGCTCTGGATAGCAGTTTTACTTTTGTTCATTTACCTACTTCTAAAGGAAACAATTATTATTATGGTTCTTGGCCCTCAAACGTTTACCTTAGCCCTCGTTTACTTTCCCCTGCAGACAAGAGGGCCTCTTTAATAATTCATACTTATTGGACGTGCAAAGGTAAGACAGATTGAATAACCTTGAAACTGATCTGTTTCAGTTAGGCAATCAAGGGAGTGATATAAACACAAAATTTAACAAAATACATCCCTACAATTTTCTTTCAAGAAGACAGATTTCTTTAACTGTCCCAAATAGGCATGGAGAGACAAATACACTCTACATCATGCATATCACTTGGATACATCCCATGGTGGTCTGTAGTCAAACTCTAAATTCCACATAGCACACTCTAGTCCGTAGTTCTCATATATTATACAAAGGATTTGACGTGTATGAATCTCACAAGTAGAAGTCATTCACCTAAACCAATGAAAGCCCACAGGCTAAGCTTTTGCGCAGTGCATGCAAAACGCACATGAAGAAAATACCCAAGCACCAATGCATACTTACAGCAACTGGTCCAACACACTTATAGAGCCTTGTTCACTCAGTTCAGAAGACTTACAGCCACCCATGCATACCAACAAATATGCACCAAAGCAAAGATGTGTACACACTAACAAATATACAGTCATCCATAAACAGCCCAACAGATATACAAAGAACCATTCAAATAAGGGAGACAAACCAAGAGAAACATCATCTATGAACATAAAAGGATTGAATTAAAGGAACCCATTCACAGAGACCAACATTCAAGTGACATGCAGCAGAGGCATTGTGTGATGTGCATAAGGGAAGTACAAAAGGTCTGTGCAGCAGGGGAATAGAGGGACATGTGCAGTCATGAGGCCAAGGTGATGTTCAGCATGAAAACTCAAGGTGAAGCATACCAGTGTAGTGCTGCATGTTATGCCTCAAAGGGGAAAGGTGGTACTAATAAGGGAAGAATTGGCTGATGTCCCTCAAGGGACAAATAACAAAAGCACAAGCACTAATCGTGTTCCTTTTGCTAACATATTGCAGAAGTATCATATATCCCACTTCGCCTCCCTGTCTCCACGTTCATTATCTGGTTACATTTGGGGAAGGGGATATGTTAGAAATTGAGTCTCTAGTTGGCAGAGGTATGTACGTCTGGACCGCAATCCTAGTCAGCGTAAGTCAGATGCACAACTTAATTTAACCTCTGCTCACTCTCTGGTAGCTTGGCACAGAGCAGTCAGGCTTAATATAAGAAGCAATGTGTCAAGTATCATGCACACTTTAAAAGTACAGTAATACAGGGAAAACGCCACAAAAAAACTCCACACTGGACTAAAACAATAGTATAATCTTTACTGGTAAACCAAGACCAAAACAACAAAATTCCAATAAACATTCCTCATATTAACAAACACTTAAATGTATGAGTGCTGAAAGAGCACCCGTGTTTAGTAGGCGGTTTTTCAGGGATGCTAGACCGGGTTACAATGGGACAGATTTAAGCAGTGGACTGTCAGTTATACAGTTGCAAAGCATCTAAAAACCAGTGCCCCAACAGTCACTAGCACGAACGTTCTCAACTGGTCCTCCGAGACCAATCCACTTAGGTAGTTTACACTGCCTGCGAGAGCGCAGGTCAGCTACAGGGACTGCATGGGTCCTATCACACCCAATACCTTCTTATTGCGAGACAGTAGGATTGCAGACAGGTTGCCAGCATTGACCCCCGTGGGGACAGGGCTACCGATGCTCCGGTCTTCTCCCTCGGACTGGATGCGGGCCACAGTGAGCCACCTTTGTGCGATGTTGGTTGCGGAAAGCCGACACGGCGGTCTCCCTCAGTTGCAGTTGTAGGTGGGGCACGACGTTGCACCAGCAACACTCAGAAAACAGGAATGTGGGATCTGGTGTGAAGCTCTCTTGGAATTTAGGACTCTGATACAGTTTGGTAATGAAGCACAGGTCCTTTGTTGTAATGCAGCACAGAGCACTGAGCTCAGATGCCAATCGGGGCAGGCACTGGTCTTTCCAATAGAGTGCTGAGCTCTGCTCGAAGATTGAGCAGGAATTGATGCCTGTTGAGTGTAAAGCATTGGTCGTTGCAGGGCTCAGCTGTTGGGCTCACAGGTGGCAGAGAAAGGTAGTAGTGTGAATGAAAATGAAGAATTTGATGGCCTTGAGACTTCGTGAACAGGTGTTCAGGCCAATAAACCCTTGGAGTTACTTAAGCTTCTTTAAGAGGTTGTAGAGAGAGAGAAAAGTCTTCACTGTCAGGCAAACAAAACAGGCGGCAGGCCAACAAAGCAGAGCAGTTATCAGAGTGGCAGCCCCTCCTGCAACGCAGTCCCTCTTCCTGACAGAGTCTTCTCAGATCCAAAAAGTGAACATGGTGTCAGAGACACAGTACTTACATGCATTTTAGTCTTTCAAATAGGCAACCTTCAAAGAGACCTTTAAACCTCTCATGGTCCCTGTCCTTGCTTCCCTGGCTCCAGACACACTATAGGGGAATTTGCATCTGTTTGTGTGGGGACAGGCACAGCCCTATTCAGGTGCAAGTGTCAGGTGCTCCCTCTCACTCTAGCTCGGGGAGACCCACCATCCTGGTGATGGGCTATCAGGATATGTGTGGCACACCTCAGCTCTCTTTGTGTGTGACTGGTGACTGTCTGGAGGAAATGCACAAAACCCAGCTGTCACTCAACCCAGACGTGTTCAGAGACAGGCAGAGGCACAGAATGGTTAAAGCACGACAATGCCAACTTTCTAAACCCATGTTGACCAGGATCAATAGGGGATCTTAGTTCAGCAAGTATCGATATAGACGTATAAATTCATTTGTTTAAAGAAAGTATTGGAAGCACATATAAGATACCTTTGGACCCTTTATACGTTCCAGTGCTAAGAACCCTTTCTGGAATGTAATGCTCTGGTCTCGTAAAAACTTGGATTGGTGACGATGCAATTTTAGCCTAGTTCATGTATTAATTTGCATTATCACAATGTATAGTTGATTTACATTTCTTTCAAATATTTTTCACTGTATATCCATTGAGTTGAATGTGGATTGTCCTTTCTTTTATCCCATCAAATGCGAAAGTTTAAAAAAACCTTTGTGTACAATCATTACTAAAACACATTTGAGGTCATGGTTATTGTTGGAAAACGAGGCAGCATCTGTGAGGCCTGCACAAATAACATGACTACATTTGTCCTTCACTGGGAACCAAAGACCCAATTGTAGCACCTGTCTCTCAGAGGGTAGCATTGCAGAGTAGTCTAAGGCTTAATCAAGGGAGGTGGCGTGGGCTAGTAATCGCCATTTACAGAAATAACACTCAATAATTGATTGTCCAGTCTGTATTTTGCTTTATAAAAGTAAGAGTACAATTATTAAACAAACACACTACTCAATACTATGCACCAATTTACAAATAAACATAAGCTGTTGGAATTACTTTAACATTTCCACTCCTCCCGCAGGGGGCGTGGGGTCTAGTACCACCACTCCCATGTATGCACATCATCTTGCCCCCAATGCAGGTAGTTGAACATAACCTCAACACAGGTTGAAGTGCAGTAACTGGGCAGAGTGATGTCATACATGTTTTATTATTGCCCATTGTTTACATTTCCTTGCAAACAAAAAAGGGTCTCATGCAGTAAAGTATTGTAAATGTATGTGAGAAAGATATGACTCATTAAAACACTTGAAAACAGATTATTTCTTTCTGGGAGTGCTAATAACACTGTTAAAGCAAGTGACTGGTTAGAAAATGGCTATGTGAAGGAAGACACAACATAATTGTATCAGTGTCACCATAAAACCCAGAAAATCTCGTATTAGCATGGTGACGCAGCTAAATTTCCCACGTCATTCGTGCTCTAATCACACGTACTCTATGTTCAAATTTCACTATTTATCATATTCTAAATCTCCAAATATTTTGCCTTGAATAAACGCTGAATGTGACATTCATCAATCATTAACCTATTCCTAACTCGTCAGATGCACAATCTAATAATTTCCTTTTTTTCAAGCGAGTTGATTTGAAGTTACCTTGCAGCTATTTGTACAAAGGAAATATCACAAAGTATTGCACATTGATGATCTTGGGAGTCAGTGCTTCCCAAACTTTTTAGAACCATGACCCAAATTTTAGAACGGCAATCTTTTGTGTTCCATCTAGTTTTAATAGACTTGAGGCGGGAGTGAATTTTTAATATAATTATTTTTAATATTTTTTTATATTTGTTATGGAGTGGTAATATAAAATCTGGTTACTTACCTATACCAGGGCCTCATGACCCACCAAAAATTGCTTTGCGGCCCACCAGTGTGTCATGACCCACAGTTTGGGGAACGTTGGCTATTAGAAGATCCCTCTAAAGTAGAGAAACCAGGTAAAGCCCTCTTGTTCTGGAACAAATAAAATATTTTAGACTCTAACTTTAGATATACTCTACTGTACAATATGTAGAAATTCTAGCAACACAGAGCAACCAAACATTTTCTTTCCGTTTTTAATCATGGTCATGTCTTTAAATTGTTTGTCTGTACTGTTAAAGGGCACAGTTAATAGAAAATCATCTGATACTGACATTGAAATCCTGGTGTCACAATACCCTTTGGCAAATATGAATAAATACAATTAAAAGAAGTTTCAGTTAACCTTTAACTTGAAGGAATGAATGAAAGGCTTCATTTATTTCACCTGAAATCGTAAAGTCATTACATTTAGAAAGTAGTTGGACCGCTTAGCCCAGCAGTGACAGGTAGGTAGCACGTGAGAAACAAAATACACACATCCATGTTCAACCTTTAGTTATTTCAACTGACCCATCACTAATTAAAATTCGATAAAATAGTGCACTATTGTATTAAAGAAGGAAGGACGCATGACAAAGCTATTATTAACTTCAGCGAGTTACAGCCATCCACAATAAGATTCGAGCCACAAAGTAAAAATTAGTTTTGTTTTAAGTTCAGCTTCTTATTAGCCAGAGCCAGGGAATGTAACGTGTTGTGAATATTTTATTTTACTCGCTGTGCCTGTTACACTACTCATACCTAACACACTTATGAGATGACTAACTTTTCAAGTAGCTAAAACACAGATACACTGTAGTTAGGTCTCCTTGGCTCTCAACATAACATGTGCATCTGAGGCTTAATCACAGAACTGTCCCGAACACAACCAACAATTGCGCCTATTTTTGGGAGACCCCGGACACCTCTCCATTACAGGAGGCACATATGCTTCTGTGACACCTGCTCTAGTACTGACCGTTTGGGCGCAAATTCTACACTTGTGCAGATTCAATACCCATTTTTTCATTTCCTTGGGATTGTGACCCCATTCAAATAAGACAACCCCTTTGCCCTTTGCAAATTTCTCAGAGGTGTGCACAAGAGCAAAGTGGCTGACAGGATGTTCACTGAATGACTGTGCATTGCCGATGAAGTGCATTGCCTTGTCGGAAGCAGCACTGAGGTCCCAGGAACCCTCCAGAAACTTCCCCACGGGCTTAGGCAGTCACGAACTTCACCAACCTGTGGGTGGGGTGGGTCACTGCCCCAGTGGCGTAATGAAACTTGAGCCCCCCCCAAAGTACATACAGGGGCCCTCTCGGGGCTCACTTAAGAGCTCTCAGACCAGAGTACTCTACTGTTCGGGCACTTTGGAGCTCAGGGGCCACCCGCTTTGGGGGGCTGTGGCAACCTACCTTAAGGTATGTTTCAACCTTTCTGTGTGGGTCATGTGGCAATTGTAAGCATTATAGGCAAATGGAAGTCTTTAGTCATATGATTTATGATACAGGCAGCCTTTTCTACAGTGGGGCTTATCTTCTTTTTGACCTTTTTTCAATCATTTTATCCATTATGTTGCATCTGATCCTCTTCGATTGGAATTCCTTAGAGCATATTATCAAGCCCATTATCGCCACACATGATCTCTCCATCCTAAGCTCTACTCTCGACTCCATTCAAAACTGGATGTTAACTCATCAACTGATTCTGAATCCCTCCAAAACTGAATTCCTCCTCCTCTCCTCCTCACTTTCTCCTCCTCCAGTTCAATCATGGATGGATCAGAAGAATCTACTTAACAATAAACCCATCATTGTCGACAGCACAAAATCCCTTGGTGCCATACTCGACAAAAAACTCAATCTACTCTCCCACATCAATTCTATTGCAAAGTCTGCTCGATACCAACTGCGCCTTCTTTGGGGAATTCGTTGCTTCTTCCCGGAGCAAGACCTTAAAACCCTGGTCCAATCACTGGTTCTCTCCAGACTGGACTACTGCAATTCTCTTCTTACTGGCCCCCCCAAATCCCACCTCTCCCCCCTTAAATCTGTTCTCCATTCAGCAGCTCGTTTCATATATGGGGCCAAAAGAAGCGACCACATCACACCCATTTTATCCACCCTCCATTGGCTTCCCATTGAGGCAAGATCTATCTACAAGACTGCCTGCATGACCCACAAAGCCTTGCGCTCCTCCTCTCCTCGCTACCTGGCGAATAAACTAAAAGTCTCTGGAGGCTCTAGACCATCACTTAATGCGGAAACTTTATTGCTTGAACCTCCCACTTTCAAGAAGGAAAGTTCAATGGCCCAATCCTTTTCAGGCAATGTGGTAAGAATCTGGAACTCACTTCCGCCTGAGCTCCGGACCGCCACCTCTTCCCAGGCCTTCAAAACTGACATCAAAGTTCTCCTCCTTCAAAGACACTTCCAAATTTAATTCACGTCCTCTCTATTGTCTGAAGAAAGTCCTTCCATTATAGGAAATTCTATTCTCCATGACTATAGAAGTGCCTTCCCAGTGTGTTCTTGTGGTTTGAGTGTCTGCCATTTATTGCAGTATTATACTTCTACCTGTATTTTGTACTCTTTTGTATCATGCACATGTCACTTTTCCTCTTGTGTCGTATTGTTTGCTACCTCTTGTATTTTGTTTGCTTTTGATACATGCACAATTGCCACCATTGCCTCATGTTACGTAACGTTTGTTCTTGTGTTTTGAGTGTCTGCCATTTATTGCAGTATTACACCTCTACTTGTACTTTGTACGCTTTTGTAACATGCATATATGTCACTTTTTTCTCTTGTAATGTACCTCTTGTATTTTGTTTGCTCTTGATACATGCACAATTGTCACTATTGCAACGTGACGTTTGCTTTTGTAACATGCGCACCTGTGATTTTCTCCTTTTGTATCATTACTGTTCCTATTGTGAAGAGCTCTGACACCTTTGGGTAAAGTCCGCGCTATATAAAAATGCATACAATGAAATAAAATAAATACACCACTGCACTGCCCCCTCTTGAAACGCAAGCCGCTGTAGGAAATGGCAGTCAAAGTGACGATTGTTAACTGTCACTCCTTATGTCACTGCAGCATTGTGCCTAGTGCAAGTGAGTTCACATCTGCACTGGGGACATCAATTTTTTTTTCATAATCCCAGTCTACACTATGGACACAAAAACAAGGGGTGCCATGGTGCAGCTCCAAAGTACCCTTGATTCCAAATCCTGCTCCTGATATTTACATTTCTGGCTACCTTGTGCTAATAGTTTCTGTGATTACAAATATTTTAACAGATGAGGCTGTTCAAAACACAACGGTCAAGAATTAATGCAGTTCGTAATGGTGCTGCTGTAAGTGCTGATGTAAGTAGCATCAATCGTACCGAATTCCAGAATTGGAATGGTGGGGCGGGAATGTCGCCTGCATGGTAAACAGCATCTATGCATTCTGTGAGGGACATGACGGCATGTGAATCCGGTGTCCTAACTTTTTTGTTTATCAAGAAACAATGGTGCCTGTGGAAATCGTAAGAAAATAACACTAATACTTATAATAATGGTGGGGCATATTATCAAGGATCGCTGTTAAAATTATCGCAGTTTTATCGGCAGGAAACTACAGATAAAACGGCGATAATGGGCTTGATAATATGCGCTGTGGAATTCCAATCGAAGCTCATGTTAGATGTGAAGGACATTTAACATGAGCTTCGATTGGAATTCCTTAGAGCATATTTTCAAGCCCATTATCGCCACTTTATCGGCAGTTTCCTGCCGATAAAGTGGCGATAATTGTATTGTCTTGATAGTATGCCCCAATACTCATTCAGCACAATGGCAATAATTCAGGGGAAGATATGCAAGCTTAGAAAAAGCAATGAAAATCCCAGAAGGTAAAATGCATTTTAATTTAGAAAGAAAAATCCAGTAAAAGTGTATGGTGTCCTATTCTTCACGGAGACAGACTGATGCTGTTCTCACCGTAGCCGGCGTTGGTATCCATTAATGCCGGACGGACATTCACTGTCCTAACGTTGTTGTTGCACCACATTACTGAATAATCACTTTTACATGCGGTAAGATTTTCTAATATTGATAAACCTGCCTCTTGGAAGTCACTAATTGCTACTGTCACCGCACAGGTACTTCTGTTGACACAGCTTTTTTACATCCTTCTTAAGTACATACCGAAAAGGAGTTTATGGTTGATCCATCCACTATAACAGACGTGTAATTGAACACACGTGGTCTAGACTGTCAGATCCCTTTCTACTTGCATGGGTACGTTTTTCATCAAAATACCTGTATACATCTCTGAGATTTCATGCAGTCAATTCAGCTAATGACTCCTCCTGTAATTTTATGTCTCCTCTCCAATAGCGCCCGGCTGGACCCTATGTAAGTAATACTTCTTCCCCCCATTCCACTGAGTCACTTTCCCTTGGGTCTATGCACTACTAATCTGACAGAATATCAGTTTTAACCCAGGTAATAGAGTCCGCCTTTTTCCCAGTTCTACCGTTCTCCCAATCCTGAATTGCCTTAGATAATTGATCCCCCTTTTGTATTTGATTTCAGGTGTCGTTCAAATCCTAGGTCCTGATGAGACCTCATATACCTTAGGAGGTCGATGCGCCGTCGACACGCCTGTAAAGCAAACCGTTGTATTCAGTCTCAGTCATTGTCACAGGAGGCTATGAATGAATATTGTAAATTTATTAGATGGTCGTTTTTTGTTCTCTTGTATTTTTTTTAAACCTTCACGTATGTCACAACCTGACTATTTTGTATATCGGCTCTACTTCACACTTGGGTCACCATACACTTTTACTGGAATTTTCTATATATATAAAAATGCATTTTACCTACTGGGCTTTTTGAGTGCTTTTTGTAAGCTTGGACATCTTCCCCTTAATTATTGCAATTGTGCTGAATGAATACCATTATTAGAAGAATCAGGGTTATTTTCTTTTTATTTTCACATGCACCATTGTTTCTTAATATACAATATGTACCCCGATTCCGTGTGAGTAGGGCGTCCCTTGTCTCCTTTGAACACTAACTTTTTTGTTGGCTCAACTGAAATGTTAATCTCGCATGTGCGCTGAAGTATAAGCCTGCCATGAAAATTTCCAAGTCCAAAACCTGTTCTGTAACCTGAAGGGGTGTACCAATCATGCACTCTTTATGACAAGAGGTAATTGTCCATGTTCTGGGTTGTTGACATGAAGTGGTAGTGACAGCACACTGACTTTCTGTGAATTAAATAATAATACTGAACAGGCCTTTCCCTGCTGTGAGAATATGGAAATAGGGCTACCCTTAGACATTTTGTAAACACATTTTCGCAGGGGATTGCTGATTAGTTCTTCCTGAGCATTGGGATTTGGTTGGTAGTAGGGGAGGGTTGGTGAGTCAGTGGATTTCATCAGTAAGAGTGAGGAGGTTTGTGCCAGTTTGTGTTTCCCTGATGGCCAATTTAAGAAGGCAGATGACAGCCAGGTTCAGAGTTTTCACACTTCATTATGTTCATTGTTGGGGGTGAAATGTACCTTGCATGTTGTATAGTTGTGTCCCCTGTCTACATGCCGTGTTAGTATATGTATCTGGTTTTAGAATTTCGGTCCCCACCCTAGGGCTTAGGCCTGCCCTGGACTAAAGATGGGTTCTAGACTTATTCTGAAGCTCGAGGTGCAAGGCAAGAGACCACTCATAGGGCATCAGTACTACTGTCCCTGAATTTCACATGTGTAGCATGGTGGTGCAGAATACTGTGTTTCTATTGATTACTGTCTGTCCAGGCTTTTTTGTGTATGCTGTAAATGGGAGCCTACTGGCCCATTTACTCAATGTACTGCTGTTCACACTGAACACTGAATCCTAGTGGTGAGATACTGTGTGCCTGACACATGCTGGTATGCTACAGTTGGTAAATGACTGCCTGAATGATCAAAAGTGACACAGTCCTGCGGGTTCCATTTTGGAAGTCACTGCCTGTCCATGTGCACAAGATGGTTATGAGGACACTTTCCCAGAGAGTGGAAGTGTATTGATGACATTCCAGAGATTGAAGGAGGGAAACCAGGCATTAAAGTGGGGAAAAAGTATTCCCCTTAGAAATTTACTTAAGTCCTTTTTGATACAGAGGGCTGCTAATTAGTCTTTCGGAGACTGCCATTTGGTGGATAGCTGGGGTGAAGGGTGGAACTGCAGTATCTGTAGTCAGTATGTAAAAGGTCCTCAGAAGAGGAGCTGGCATTTGTCTCTCTTCTTGATCACCTGCAGAAGCAATTGTTGCTAGGCATGGTGTAGACTGCTCACTCCTTTTTGAGCCTATGTTATGAGTGCTCCAGCCTGGAAACAGCCCTGTTGTGAGGTGCGTCACTCAAGACAAAGGCTGAGTCTGCCAGGCAGCCCAGGAAGGCACACATTAAGGGAGTGGACCCCAAACAGCCCTCAAAAAGGCAAGTCTAGAATCTCTTCAACCGAGTAAGGTGTAGACTACAGAGTAATCAGAGGACCCCTGTGCAGCCAAGTGCGAGTGTTTGCCTGACATTAAACTGTCCAGAGAGAAGGGAACATCACCTGGAGTCCAATCTGAAGGAAGCTTTGCTGATGTGCCCTAAGAACCAAGCAGTCCTGACTGGCGATGGTTCATGCATTAGGGCGTTGGACCTTCTTGCTTTCTCTATTTTGCTGAAAAAGCACCATTTGCCCGCTCTTTTTTCAAAAAGTTCTTGGGAGAGAACCCCACGAACTCTCCTTAATGGGGTTGAGTTTACTCGCTATGCTAACTTGCCACCAGGCACTCATCCAGAACTTTTACGCCCACCACTTTCAAATGTCACCATCTGCCACTAGTCCTGACTGAGAAAGAGGGAAAGAGTGCAGCAACCCTGCAAGATGAGCTAATCTTTGGAAGGAGATGTTGCAATTGACCCTTGTGGAGGGGTCCATCCACCATAGACTTGCAACATCAAAAATATGAATGCAATCAGGAGCACTGATTAAACTGTGGAGCTTCTTGGGGCGTGGCCACGGCGGCGATCGGAATGGATGCCTTTCCGTGAAGCTCCTCCACGCGGGCTCCAGAAGACGGCGGCCGAGATGTGAACCGGCATTCCAGCTTCCCACATCTGTACGGATCCGAACGCTGATGCCGCCCTGACCATCTGGGCGACCTTGGAGATCGCGGGGACGGCCTGAGGAGGGTGTAGGGCGGAGGAGAATCGGGGCCTTCGGACCTCGGCGCCATCTTCTCTTCTGCGCCGGATTGCTGGTGAGTACCGCGCGGGACCGAGTCGCTGGGCCTTCGCCCCCTCGGTCGTCGGCTGCGGTGTTTCTCGCGCGCCGCCTGTCTGTTTCGGGCCCCCGGGTGGGGGCTGTTGGTTCCCGATACGGTCGCGGCCCTTTGGCCTGCGGGGTGCCGGGACCGGGGCCTCGATTTTCGGGCCGGGGCCGGATGTCAGGCGGCGGACGGGGACGCTCGTGGTGAGACGTCGGGGGTGTGTGTGCTCGGGGGTCGGACGACCGCGGGGCACTTCCGTGCGATTTTCGTAGGTCTATCGAACCCCTCCATTCCTCCTGCTCTACCAGTCGGGAGAGGGCCGCCCCCACTCCGCCATATTCCGAGGGTGCATTCTACGCATCGCACCGTCATCGGGCCCTGGGCCTGAAGTGCCTGCCCCGGCCCACGTTTATCTGGACTGGCGCTGCCTGATCGCTGTGCCCCTTCTGTTGGTGGACGCTGCTGGCACTTTCTGGCGCTTGGCTCGGTTCCGCTGCTCCCCCACCTTGCCGACCCATCCACACCGCCCCTCCCAGCACAGCTTCGACCTGCGGGCGACCGTGGAGATGGGGAAGAGAGACCCCATTCAGAGGAAGCTTAGCTTCGACAAGACCTCCCTTCACTCCACGGACCATCCGCCTGGTTCGTCAGCCGGGGCCTCCGGCACCACGGACTTGGGAGATGCGGCGGCTATGGTCGCCACCATGATGGGTGAAATGCGCACAGGCTTTAAGGCGCTCGACTCCCGCTTCGACAGCCTGCAACAAAAATTGGCGGACATGGGCGCAACGGTGCAGGCCCATGACAGACGGCTTGATGTGGCTGAATCGCGCATATCAGACATTGAGGATAGTGCATCGAAATCGCTTAAACGACTGGAGCGGGTTGAAAATTTTTTGAAAGATGTGGCCATTAAAAATGAAGATTTGGAAGCGCGCAGTAGGCGCAATAACATTCGTATCCTTGGCGTGGCAGAAACAACAACCACTGGTCGCATCGACGTTTTTGTCGAAACTCTACTGATCGAACTGTTTGGCAGAGACACATTCACAACTGGCTTTGTGGTTGAGCGTGCTCATAGGTCTCCGGGGCCTCAACCCAAACCTGGCCAATTACCGAGACCCATTATCGCCAGGATCATGAACTTCCGTGACGCAGTGCTGTGCACGGCACGGGCTGCTGGGGAGATACAGTGGCAGGGCAGCAAGCTGTCCTTCTTCCCGGACTTTACAATGATGGTACAGGAGGCACGTCGCAAATATAATGGAGTTAAATCCGCCCTCCGCAACTTAGGCCTGAAATACGGTATGCTGTACCCAGCTAGGATGAAGGTGGATGTGAATGGTAGATTTCATATTTTTGACTCCCCAGCGGATGCCCAGGAGTTCTGCCACAAATATAAGAAGTGGGGTTCGGCTGCAGCTGCCGGCACTCCTCCCAATTCTCCACCCCGATCTGACACGCAGTCCAGCGCTGACCTTTTTGCTGAGACCGGCCAGGGCTGACCAATCTGCATTGACTCTATTTGCACCCTCGTTAACACAATGTGGTTTTGATGTGGATTCACCTACGTTACTTGAATAGGCCTCCGGTTTGGTGGCCGCCTGTTCGGTTGCCCGTATGGAGTGGCGTTGCCACCCACAATGGCGCGGGCCATGATGTTGCTATCTACCGGGGTTTTCTCATTCCTTTATTTGCAGTTTTATTCTTTCTTTGAAATGTTATCACCTTTCTTACTTTGCATTATTGTTCAGCGATGGTCCGGGGATTGCCTCTCGTGGGGTTCTGGGAGGCTGGGTGGCGGGTGGGGGTTGGGGTTTGTTTTATTTCACTGGTCATGTAGGTTCATACCCAGCGGCGGGTGCTGTTTAAGCATTCAGTCATGTGCACGATTGCTACAGACAATATTGACAATGGACTTATGGCTAGGGTAGGTCTGCAGGCTGGTCCTTCCAAACTGTCCTTGATGTCTTGGAATGTCCGGGGATTGAATACCACAAGGAAGCGCAAACAGGTGCTGGCTTATGCGGCGCGGCATGGGGTGGACGTCCTCTTTCTGCAGGAAACTCATTTGCTACAACAGTATGTGGAATCGGTGGCTAAAGGATGGGGGTCCCACAGAGTGTTTCCTGCTACAGCAGGTTTGCTAGAGGCGCAGCGATCCTGGTGCACAAACGACTCCCGTTTATAATGACTGGTGGCAAGACGGATGGGGAGGGCAGATATGCGCTTGTCATGGGACTGCTATTCGGGTACAGGATTGCACTGGTGGTTGTGTATGGTCCGAATGTGGATAACCCTGTTTTTTTTCAGGAGCTACAGTTGACACTACTTCACTCCGACATCGACTTGCTGGTTCTGGGAGGGGATTTTAACGTCTTGATGAATCCGAACAGAGACAGCACTTCCCCCTCTCCTGACTGCAAACCAAAGTCCCGTGCTGTACTGGCGGACATTTGTTCCCACTTCTCCCTAGTGGACATTGAGGCCAGACTGCACCGCCACACCCCGGCCTACACGCATCACTCAGGCTTTCACAACACCAGCACTAGAATTGACTATTGGCTCCTGTCCCCGGGTGTCGCGGGCTGGGTTGTGGGCCTTTCCACGTTGCCTCGAACTCTCTCTGACCACTCTCCCATTGTTTTGACACTAGAGATCCCCAGATTGGGCGGTTATGAAAGGCAGTGGCGATTCCCCGGCAGGGCTTTACTAGACCCAACTTTCAAGGAAGACATACGAACTGCTATTGACGACTACTTTGACATAAATACTGGCTCTGTTGCCTCCTGGTCCACGCTATGGGAAGGCTTCAAAGCCACTTTACGTGGGGTCTGCATCGCTAAGAGTGTGGGTTCCTTGCGGGAGATTCGCTCCACCCTGACCCGCATTGAAGCGGATATCCTTAAGTTAGAGAAAGAGATTCTTGATAATCCTTCGGCGGATCGCGAGGCTAAACGCCTGGAACTGCTTTTGGAGTTTTGGGACACAGCGGACAGGGAGGTGAAGTTCATGGGCAAATACCACACAGCGCGACAGTACGGTGAGGGAGATAGGCCAGGCAAACTGTTGACGCAAATGCTTCGCGCACCACACCAAGCTGCTTACATTACGGAGGTAATTGACGCTCAGGGTACGCACCAACACTCCACCCCCGAGATATCCAACACTTTCCTGTCATATTACAAGACCCTCTACACTTCCACACTCACGGGGGATCACTGCCACCCGGGTTCTTATTTGAATGAAATCGCCATGGTGTACCTAGAAAAACACATGCAGGAGTTTTTAGCCATGCCCATTCTACCGGATTTTATTAATGAGGCGATCGATTCCTTGCGTAGCTCTTCAGCTCCCAGCCTTGACGGCTACACGGCTGACTTCTACAAGGAGTACAAAGAGGAATTTGTACCTAAACTGGTTGAGGTGTACGCAGAGGCGTTGGAGACGGGCACTCTACCACCCACGCTCCGTGAGGCGGTCATTGTTCTTCTTCCCAAACAGGGCCGCGACCCCTTGTTGTGCCGCTCATATAGGCCCCTGTCCCTCTTAAACCTTGATTACAAAATTCTGGCCAAAGTCCTTGCAATTCGACTGGCGCTTCTAGTGGAAACTATAATCTCGCCGGCTCAGTCTGGTTTCGTACCGCACCGGTCCACTTCTCTAAACCTTCGGACACTGTTTTCGGTTTTACACACAATAGACCCCTCCACACCGGCTGCAGCAGTGTTTCTGGACGCGGAGAAAGCATTCGACTCCCTGGAGTGGCCCTTTTTTTTGTCTATTATGAGGAGAATGGGGATGCCTGCTATGGCGACGGTCGAGTTACTGTATTCGGCTTCCACCGCCCGCATACGGATAAACGGCATCATCACTGACAACTTCACTCTTTCACGGGGCACCCGGCAGGGCTGTCCCCTATCCCCACTCCTGTCCATCATAGCGATGGACCCCCTGGTGCGGCATTTCCAGGAGAAACATCTACACCGGGGTCTCCAATTTCACACCGGCCCACTGCTGATCTCGCTATATGCCGATGACACAGTTCTGTACGTCCGCACTCCCCAGTCCAACCTGGACCCACTTTTGACGGAGCTTTCCCGCTTTGGGGACTACTCGGGCCTGAAAATAAACTGGCATAAGTCAGTAATTTTCCCATGCAGTGGACCTGCTCGTTCCCTTTGGAATGGTGCACGGATTCTGTGAAATATTTGGGAATACATGTTCACCTCGACACGGTTTCCATGGTCCGGCTGAACTACGGTCGGCCCTGGATTTTTTGGAGGATAATACGGAGCGCTGGATTCGCCTCCCGCTGTCTATGGCTGGGCGGATCGCTATCGTTAAAATAATCGTTCTTCCTCGGTTTTTGTACCTATTTAATAATCTGCCGATCCCCCTCACCAAGATTTTTTTCTCCCAACTCCGCTCCTCCCTTTTGCGCCTGATATGGGGGGGCAGGAACCCACGCGTGTCCTGGCATACACTAACACTTCCTTACGAACGGGGCGGTTTCGGGGTGCCAGACCTTTTTTTGTATTATTTGGTGGCGCAGTGCGCATATGCGTACCCTTGGTTTCACCCTGATGCCAGGATACCCCATTTGCGGCCGGAGGCTGACTCGGCGCTCCAGTGGCCCTCTCCTCCGTCCTCCCTAAGGGTCTTCCCCGGGACCCACAGGACATACAACCATTGTCCACTACCTGCTGGGCCTGGGACAAACTTCGACGCCTCTTACTGGTCGAGAAACTATACTCGCCAGCATTGCCGTTGCCCAACCCCCACTGGCTCCCCATCACAGGCGACTCAGTGGTGCGACACACGCTCTCCAAATATCAACTATGCACTGTAGGTGACCTTTTCCCGGACGGACATGCTTTTTCCCTCACTAAAGATCCCCGCTTCACGGACAGGACCTTCATGGACTCATTCACACTGACCAGACTTCGTTCGATGCTTAGGGCAGAATTTCCCACATTTCCGCTCCTTCCTGATGACACCCCCGCACTCACATTCATAATACAGCACCAGACTGGGGCGCATGTAGTGTCTAAGCTATACAAGCTGTGTCTGGCCTCGGTTCCCTCACTCGACAGTAAGGTGCGCGCAGACTGGGAGGGCGACCTGGGTATACCAATCACTGACGACCAGTGGGTGGCGTGCTGCGCCACCACAAGGGATGTGTCCATTAATGCCAGACACAAACTTATACATTTTAAGTTCCTCAGGAGGGCATACCACACTCCGGCACTTGCCCACAGAATTGACCCAAGCAGACCGCACGCCTGCCCTAAATACCACGGCCCGCAGGCTGACTTTGCCCACCTTTCCTGGACCTGTCCGAAACTCCACGCCTACTGGCGGCAGGTGCATCGGGTTTTAGGGGAAATGCTTGAAATGGTTCTTCAACCCACCCCTGAAATTGCGCTACTTGGGTATGTCGCCGAGTTCCCGCGCCCGCTCCGGAGGTTGGCATCCATTGGCTTCCTTCTAGCTAAGCGTGAAGTGGCACTGCTATGGTGTGCTAGACGAGCTCCCACTGTCCGCACTGGGCTTCGTAGCATGGCATACTGCAATGTGAACAGCGTTGAGTACTCTGAGACGGTTCCAACAACCTCCAGACCGCTAGATTTCTGGAGGCCATTTCAGAAATATATAGCAAAAATTACACGGGAGGCGCAATCCCAATCTATTCATTCCTTTGTTCCTACGGGGGTGGGCTGAGCAGTATCATAGCAACACTAGATACCTACTACTGGCACTGTTTGGCACTGGGACATGTTTGCTTGGCACTGCTAGCCCACATGGCTGTCTATACTGGTTCTTCTACGTGTACTCTCTGTGGCCACACTGAGGGTTGCCTTTCTTACTAGGTGGTTCAGACGTTCTCTGGCTGCCAATTGACAAATGATGGATCTGAGACTAACGGGCATGTTGCTCTATTTGATATGTACCACGCTGTATCCAAGTCAAGATGTTGTGCTGACTGGTTTGCTCGCTGCTGCTCGCAACTTTATTGTTCTCCAACATTCTATGTACTTGTATGACCGCTTTTTCTTTATTTCTTTTATGGTTTACCTTTTGATTAATTGTTTTATAAAAATGCGAAGTTGTATCATCGCTACGAGTCCATTGGACCATTTGCAATCCCGATGTATTACGCCACAAACTCGACTTTACTGCCGACAGCTTCTCATTTATGTGTGTAACACCTCAATGTCTGTAATGATCGGATTGCTATTCTTTGTAATAAACAGATTTAACACAAAAAAAAGAAACTGTGCAGCTTCTTCGGAGGAGCTGCAACAATGTCGAAGGGTGCCATGCGGTTTTATGCCCATCAATGCTAACAAGGCATTGGAGATGAGCATTGTTAATCGACCAGGCAGATTGAAGCCAGGGGTGAACACCTGAAATTGGTATGTGCTGTGTGCCCATGAGCCCAACTGCCTGAAGATTTAATGGCTGTAGCCAAGAGGTATCTGCCTAGGGTGCCCCCAGAGAGTTGAGGACTCAGAACTACACCAGAGGTGCCACAGAGGAAACCCTTCTCTGAAGCAGAGTCTTTATCCCTAGCACTTTGTGCTGAAGATAGCACCTGGCAGTCGAAGCTCTGAAGATATCTGCACACAATCGGGCTACTGCTGTCATATCCCAAGACAGCACCTGGAAGAGTACATTGACACTGGAACCCCACACCTGAAGAAGAAGACTAGCAACTGTCTTCAACAGTGGAGGTGTGTGGAAGTGTGAGGGGTGTGTGAGGGCACTTCATCCAAAGGGAGGTTATTCCACAGACCTGAACACTTTTACACTCCCCAAGGAACTGCACACCTTCTACATACAAACTTCAACTGTGGAGGCCCAGTGCACGAACCAACTCTCACCGAAATGACGAATACAGGCCTAGTGAATACCTGAGGTCTATTTCCACGGACCAACCACAGGACCCCGGAAGAAGCCAACTAACAGAAGCACTTGCTCCTGCCATGACCTTCCAGAGACTCGGAGTGCAGCCAGAAGCCACTCGCTGAAAGAGGGACTGCTGTGTGCAATGTGTCCCACCACTGATGGACCCACCACCCGCAGGAATGCTTTACATGGTTACCAAGCTGCTCCAGCATGAACCGGGCTGAGTGCCCTGAGTGACTTTGTGCTAAGAGAAGTGAGAGGAGAGCACTGCAATCTAAACTAGAGCCTGTACCAAAGAAGCCTTAAGATCATCATGCGACTAATTCAATGGAGAAGGGTGTGGGTAGAAAGCATAAAGGGCTAGCATTCACTTTGAAGCATATAAAATTCACTCCCACAAATCGGGTATTTCAGCATGATTATAGGGTGTAAGATTCTTTTATAAAGAGTAGCACTGGACTGGACAATAAACGTATTGACTGCTGGGGGAGGTCTTGAATGCTAAGTCAGAGTAACCCCACACAAAGATCTCTGAGAAGCCTGTGATTGCTCTCCATCTTTACCACTGTCTGTGAGTCAAGTTGTGGAAAGGTTTATTTGGCTTAGTTTGCAGAGCAATCGAAGAGCAGGCCCTGGGCAAGTAAATGCAAATTACTTTAATCCTCATGAGTGTTGCTGTTGCCCCTGCCTGCCCCATAACCTCCTGAATGGGGTCTGACACACATACATTGGATACTCCTGCTTGGAGCCAGCATTATCAATACCACCAGTGGGAGCCATCACCTTGGATGAAGGCTGTGTCTGCATTACAGCCAGAGAATGAAATTTGAAAAGGAACCACCTAAACTGGTTTCTGTACTTAGCAAATTGGATCACCATCCTCTGTCTGGAAAACAAGTTTAAAGGTGGGACACAAATCATCCCACTTTGTTTTAGCTTCAAGTTCCTGACCAAGGAATGTAGTGCTCTGCAACATACTTGAAGAGCTGCTGTAATCCTGGGGGGTGTCTGCATGACAGCCAGTCTCCCAGAAATTAAGGGACCTCACCTAAAGCTTGCACACATTTCTGGAGAAGCTGCGATTCTGCCAGGCGCCTAGAAGCCTTGAAGCATGCTCAGAGAGGGAGGTAGAATAGCTGGCTCCTCAGGTAGAGAGGTTGTACAAAAGAAGAAGCTAGCCTTGATAATGGCATGTGGAGCACCCAGAAGATCCTACTTGTACCAGGAGCGTGACTGACAGAGTCCTAAGCAGTATGAGGTCATGCAACCTTTCTGTGTGGGTCATGTGGCAATTGTAAGCATTCTAGGCAAATGGAAGTCTTTAGTCATATGATGTATGATACACGCAGCCTTTTCTACAGTGGAGCTTATATTTTTTTAGACCTTTTTTCAATCATTTTATCCATTATGTTACATCTGATCCTCATTGTTTTATTTTCTTTATTTGCTATTAAAATGTTTATTGGCATTTTTCACAGCAAAATGTTTTACATACGTTTGTGTCACATAACAGTTTATCACTCTAACTTCTAATACATTAGACAGACTGTCTTCACCAAGGTAATCTCTTTTTCGTGCATTTTTACAATGCTCCAACTTCATAGCTATTTTTCTCCCCTATCGCTCCCTCGGCCAAGCCCATGTTTCCACCTCAGGTTCAGGCGCCATTTGGGTGCACATTCCAGATCTAGCTTGCGTGGCTCCTGGCCAGGGGAGGGGTCTCTCCGGTCCTCTTACCCCAGTGCCTCTACAGGGCTAATTATTGTGTGGCCTTTGTTGGCTTTGCCTAGCTCAGAAATACAATGAGACTGGAATTAGGGTGTGCTGCTGCTGCCACTGAGGGGGTCTCTAACTTCTGCTTGTAGAAATCTCTCTCTCTTTTTGCCATCAGAAGGTGGTGGTCGATATTCGTTCTCCTCTTACAGCCTGGCATGGTATTGAGCCAAAAAATGTAACAAATCCTTTTTCACCAACATAGATGCAGGGTTTCATAGAGTACAATTTATATGCCCATCCTGGTAACTTTTTATTGGGGATTGGTCTATGGTCATTTGCTTCTGCCCTTCATTCTATGCCATTTCATTTGTGTAGGATCGGTTTGCAGTTTTAATCAAAGAGTTCTTTAAACAGGGCCCATCATCACATACAGGAGAGTAACAGTGACCGTGTGAGTCTAATGTACTTTCTTAGGTGCTTGGGATGATCCTTTAGGGGTTACAGGTGCAATTTTTAACAAAGAAATAGGCTGGCAAGAGTAGCTTTGTGCAGAATGCCCAGGTCGCTGCCTATTGATTTTTTTTTGTTTGAAGATCTTTTATTGCATTTTTTAGTTATTCATTTGACAAATACACAGACGCAAAGTAATGTCATAAGTAGTGTACAACACTGTCCTTACATGTCTCTGCAGTTGTTCAAGTGCATTAATATATACATATAAAAGACACTATAATAAAGGTCAAGTGGTGTACACAGCATGACAAGGTCGTTAGTTATAGTTGCACAACAAGTCTAGATAATTTATCGCATATCAACAACAGCAGTTCACTGTATAAACTATTCGTTCCACAACTCCCCTCCAAAGGAATGAAGAGGTTGGTGCAACAGATATGTTATACCTTTGGTACTGTGGAAAAACAGGTGTGACAACAATGCAGTGTATATTCAAAGCTTGTTCAAAACTAAAAACTGTGAACAACAACCTGGGATTATAAAGATTAAAGACTGGGCGTGGTCAAATCTATGAAAGTGTGGATCAGTCGGGTCGGTCAAGATCAGACATGTGTGGTGTTGTGTTTACGCACGGGGCTACAGGATGCAAAGCACCGTAGGCGGGATAAGGAAGGGGGGGGGAAGGTCAGGAAGGCCAATCTAGAGGTCCAATCTGAGGCTTACGGGGGGTAAGATCCGTGTGGTGAGTGGGGGGGGTAAGAGGGTGAGGGGGTGAGGGGGTGAGGGAGGGGGATGGAGGCCTTGGGGTAGTGGGGGAGGGAGGGGGAGGGGAAAGACAGGGGGTACAGACAGGTCAGAGGTGCTGGTGCACCTAGGTCTAGATGATACCGTTCTGTAGGCACACCCGGTGGTAAGCGGTCAAGGCACTATCTCAGTCTTGTGCTATGGGGAACATGCGAAATCCCGCTGTCTCCTCTCTGTGTAGAGCTACACTCTCCGCCCTCGCCCAATTATCAAACGAAGTACGCCAGTGTATGGCTTGTGGGGGTGCACTGTCTTTCCATCGTTTGGTAATGAGGCGTTTCGCAGTGATCTGCCCCAGGTCCCAGAATCTAGCCCGCATTTTCGTCCGTGCTGTTCTTTTGAAAAGTCCCAGGAGGCAAGCCTCCCAGGTGTGTGGCAAGTTGCTCCCTGTTGCCGTTGCCAATGAGGTCGACACTAATTTCCAATATTCATTCAGAAGAGGGCAGGCCCAGAGCATGTGTAGCAGTTGCGTGTCTACAAGTCCGCATCTGGGGCATGCCGATGAGTCCAGGCCAAAGTATCTATTAATTTTCTCTGGGATTAGGTATGCACGGTGCACAATATAATACTGTATAATCTTGAAACGGGAGTTGCGTGGGACACGCGTGGTCCCAGCTAGCGCCAGCGCCCATTCCTTATCTGTCCAGGCGCGGCCTCTGTCAATGGTTCATTTGTCTCGTAGGCGTTGTGGCGAAAATTGCGTGTGCGTATGTAGCGCTTGGGCGAGCCAATGTATTATGCGAGAACCGTTGCCCATCACATGTAGGTATTGAATCAGTAAGTGAGTCGGTAGTTCCACCGTTAGGTCACCCCAAGCTTGTGTTAGCAGTCGGATAAGTGTCGCATGTGTCAGAAATTGTCCAGGAGATATCCCCGTGTCGGCTACTAGGGACTCAAACGAAAGTAGAGTGCCCTCTGCAAAGAGGTCTCCCAAACTATCTAAATCTGCATTTGTCCAAGCACTCAGCGCTGCCTCCGTGAGCGTGCCTCTCTCCCAAGGTGTCCCCAATAGTGGTAAATTAGGGGCATACGGTATGACAGAATTAGTGAGTTTTAGGCTTTTTACATAGCACCTCCTCGCAACAGCAAGATGCAACTGATCTGGGCAGCGTTTCTTAGCTGGGGATGAAACAGCACATTTACATTTACATTTACATTTAGGGACAGACAACCCCACGTGCATCGTCGCAGCGTATAGGGTCTTCAGCGCAACTCTAGGTCGCCCCGTATTCCAGATTAGCCGCCTGGTCAGTGTTTCCAGTTCTCGTAAAATTCTGGTCGGGACATACACCGGCAGGTTGGCGTAGAAGTACAATAGCTTAGGCAGCAAAATCATTTTAGTAAGGGTAATCCAACTGGGGACATTCAGTGGCAGGGAGTTCCAAAATGTCATCTGCGCTTAGAGTGATGAAATGGCTCTCACAAGGTTACCCTCCAGTAAGTCGGCGGGGTCACGATAAATGCGGATTCCTAAATAGCGGAAGACGGTTGGGTACCAGGCGAGTCTCGCGTTCATCACTACAATATCAGTTTCTGGCGTGTCCGGAGCAAAAGAGTATACTCCTGTTTGGCCCAGTTGACGCCAAGGCCCGATGCGTCACCAAAGTCACTGAATATAGAGGTTATCCCTTGCGGAAAGCGAGTCAGATCCTTGACATAGATCAAGAGATCATCTGCGTATAGCGACACCGAGTGTATCCCATCGGCCAAAGGGATACCCCACTCCATGCCAGAGGCGCGGAGTTGTGCCGCCAGGGGTTCCATTATGAGAGCAAAGATTAGGGGGGAGAGGGGGCACCCTTGCCTAGTGCCTCTGCGGACTCGGACCAAGTCTGATAAAAGCCTGCCCGTGCGTACTCGCACCACTGGGCCTTGGTAGAGGAGTTCCACCATCCAGAGGTAGGCATCTCCCAAATCAAACTTCTTCAGCACTTGCAGCAGGTAAGGCCATCCCACCGAGTCAAATGCTTTCTCTAAATCAAGGACCAAACACCCCGATCGAGGCCATTCGGATGTGGCCAGGCTTTGCACTCGTAAGAGGCGCCTAATGTTGTAAGACGTATTACAGGTTGGCACAAAGCCGTTCTGGTCAGTATGTACTAAAGTAGGCACCAAGGGCGCCAATCTGTGGGCTAGGGCAGACGCCAGGATCTTATAATCCGTATTTAGGAGGGCAAGTGGCATATATGAACCCATATTGAGTCCGTCTCTACCCGGCTTCAAAAGAGATATAACGTTTGCCTCATTCAGGGTGGGGGGTGAGCTGAGTCCTCTATTGCTGCCTTATACATCCGCAGTAGTTCGGGTATGAGGATGACAGAGTAGGCCTTGTAAAACTCCGCAGGCAATCCATCTGGTCCTGGGGTCTTACCATTGGAGAGGGAAAAGATGACCGCCCTGATCTCTTCAGCCTCGAGCGGTGCACCCAATTCATCCCGTTGCACGTTGGTGGCCGATGGAAGGGGCAGTTCCAACAGGTATTATGAGATTGCGTCCTCAGTGACCCGTAACCGGGAGCGATAAAGGTCTGCATAATGGCACGTAAAGGCCTCGTGTATAGCTCTCTGCGTGTAGATTGTGGTGCCTTGTGCGGTATTTAGTGACAGTGTTGGCCCAGTTTGGGTGTCTCGTCTTATCAACCAAGATAATAATTTGCGCGATTTATCACCAGCGTGATGTGTGCGCGCTGAATGAGCAGCGTAATTCAGGTTTTTTAGTCTGTCTAAGAGATGAGTGTGTTTCTCACGGGCCTCCACCAATCTCGTGTCATCGCCTTCAGCTGCCTCGCATTCCTAATCTAGCAAGGTGGATTCTACATTTGTCAACTCCCTTTCTACCTGTCGTCGCATGCCTGCCTACATGCCCAGGCAGTTGCCACGTGTGACTACCTTAAACGCATCCCACTCCACCTGTGAGGTAGATGCAGTGCCGTTGTTGTCTTGAAAATATTGCAGTATACGTTTCGAGAGCGCCTCCCTATATGGGGCATCTAATAACACATCTGGTTGGAGCCGCCACGTAGGCACCGGTGGAAGAGGGCGCTCCCAGGCAAAGCCTAAGGATTGTGGTCGGAGTGAGTGCGGCCCAAGTATTCGGTATTCGTGACATGGGGGAGTAATTCACTGGAGAGCAGGAACCTGTCTAGTCTGACGTGTAGTGTCTGGGCTTCCGAGTAATACGAGCAGGTCCTCGTGTGTGGATTTCGAGTGCGCCAGACATCATGTAGGTCCCATTGTGCTGCCCATTCTACAATTGCCCTCTGTGCCCCACTCGCCGTCGCATTTGCTAAGGGGGGGAATGAGCGATCTAGTGCAACATCTAGTACACAATTGAAAGCACCACCAAGCAAATGCGGCACTCCCGGCCAGGGCGCAAAGACCGACGACAATCGGGAAAAGAAGCGTCCCTGTTCCGTGTTAGGGGCATAAACAGAGGCTATAATAATCTGCTGTCCATCTAGCTTTCCCTGCAGAAGCACATATCTGCCCTCAACATCTATTGTACTGTGAGTGAGTGCAAAGGGGACCCCAGGGCGTATCCAGATTAAAGCTCCTCGGGCAAATGCCGAAAAACCTGTGGCATATAATTGACCCCTCCACTTGCAGCGCAGTGTAGATACCTCTGAGTCCGTCAAGTGGGTCTCCTGTAATAGTGCTATTTGTATTTGGTGTTGCTTAAGGTACGAATAAACCTGGTAACGGCGTGAAGGTGTGTGCATACCACGCATGTTCCAGGTACAGAAGTTAACCATAGTCATGGATTGTCCGTTTCACCAGGTCCCCCCCTATCAACCCGCCCTCAGTGTACAATTGAGATACGTAAGATTTCAGGAATCCACATAGGTCAATATAAATCGTTTGCCCTTAATCAGTGCCCCGCAAACACACATTTGGGAAATTGGAAAAATCCACCAGTCTTACAAACAAGGGAAACAACAACATAATACCATAAGGTCGACAGCGGAACATGATGTCGTTCAAACGCTCTAGTGATCACTAAAAGTCCGTAAGTTCAAGGGGGGTTCACTGAGCCCGCAGTGCTTAGCGTTACAGAGTGTACATGCAAACAGGGCGAGGATGCTGCCCCCACCACAGGCAGCTATTGTCATCTAGCACAGTTCCAGCGAGAGTCCTCAGTGTCAGGCTAGGGTGTCACAGTGTGTTCAGGGACCCGCCGCTCGATAATAGCATATCCCAGATCACAACCTGGCACTCACCTTCGGGAGATTCGTCCACCCCATCAGCATAATCACATATCTCACCAATAGTGATCACATCCCTGACATTGTAACAGTACAGAGGTCTGTGCACGTGTCTATGTCAGGCAAGTGCAGGCGCTCTTACAATGCCAGGACCACCCCAGTGGTCACATCTCTGCATCTGGTAGTTCCAGGAGTGCGCCCGCTGTAGCTCCCCCAATGACTGGTCAGTGAGACATCCGTCTCGGGACGCACTCAGTGTATCATATCTGCGGTTTGTGGTGTGACATCGGGGAGGTCCAAAGAAATCTGGGAGTTTGGTATGCCGTACAGGTATTCATCGTCACTCACTTGGGCTTCAGGGCTGGCCTCCAAGCCAGGGTCCGCTATTTGTGAACCGCTGATCTCCGCCACCATGCGGAGGGCCTCTTGTTGTTCACTCTGCATACGCTCAGGCGTGGGACCCACTTCCGGTTCCGCGTGTGTCGAATTCGCTGGCGATGGTCTTCTGCGGTGACGTCTCCGGAACCACGATCATGTCGCGGCTTCGGTGGCATCTCTCTAGGCTCTGTGTCGATACCCGAGTAAAGCCAAGTCTCAACCGCCTCGGGAGTAGTGAAGAAGTGCGTCTTTTCCTGTGCAATCACACGTAGGCGGGCCGGAAAGAGCAGAGAATAGTGCAGAGACAGGCGGCGGAGTCGCTGTTTTACCGCTAGAAAAGAGTGGCGTTGGCGTTGCACTGGCACAGTGTAATCAGGAAAGAACATGATTTTGGAGTTCTCAACTCTGACGTCAGATAATTTCCGGGTCTCACGTAATATGGCGTCGCGGTCTCTGTAGTTCAGGACTCGGATGAGCAGAGGTCTCGGATTGGAGCCTTCAGGGGGAGGACGTGTTGGTACTCGATGAGCGTGCTCCACCACAAAATGTTGTGAGAGGGTACCTTCTGGCAGTAGGTTCTTGAGCCAGTGTTCCATATGTTCCGCCGGCTCTCTGCCCTCCCATCTTTCCGGCAGACCCACTATGCGTACGTTGTTCCTCCTCGCCCGTCTTTCCGCGTCCTCCGCCCGATCCTCTAGGAACTCCACTCTGTTAAGGAGGCCCTGGACGTGTTTGTCCATCTGTGAGAGTTTGGGTGTCACATCTGCCATAGTCATTTAAAGGGCAGTCGTCCGGTCCGAGAGCTTCTTATGATCAGCTCGGAGGTGCGTTAGGTCAATAGCCACTCCATCGATCTTAGATTCTAGAGAGGTGCGGGTCTGTTGCATGGATTCCTCTAGTTTCTGCATTGTTGCAAGCATGGTGTCCAGTTTAGAGGCTGTCTGGTCCGGTTCAGTCTGTTTCGCCATCTTCCCTCTCACCTGTGTGCCACTTGCACCAGCTCTTGTCTTAGGCCCTCCAGACATGGGAATCGCGAGAGCGTCCCAGTTACAGCGTGGTTAGGATGGTCTCCCTCAGCGGCAGGCGAGGAGAGCTTGGCCTCAGTGTGACACCAGCCAGGCGGGGGGGAACGTGGGCGGTCCGCCTCTTAGAGTCCCGCAAGAACCTTCCTCTAGAAAGTATGATCCCATGTAGAGGAGGTGTCGGTGCCACTTATCAGATGGCTCTCCCAGCCAAAGCCAGTGGCTGCCAGTGGAGTCAGATGGGCTTCAAGTGTAGTGAGGCAGCTGGCCTCCCCGATGCGTAGGCTAGGGCAGGTATCACATGCCACCCGGACCTCAATGTTCCGTCCTCCGCCTGTCTGTGCCCCCCGGGGGACAAGAGACTCTCCGCACTGCAGAAATCCGTGTCCAGTGACCCCGTGTGGTAGGCAACGGCAAGCGCACCCCCCTCTCGTTCCTCAGGCTCTGAATTGGGGCAGTAGTTGTTCAGCTCCCTAGTGACACGTAGGCTCAGCGTGGCACTCAATCGTAACCGGCGCTAGAATCATCATAAAAAATTCATGCGAGATAGTCTGTGGCCCGTTGAGTCCTCGGCAGCGGGGCCTCCGCTTGTAATATCCGGGACCGCAAGTCTCAATCTGGGTGTGTCAGCGACAGGCACTTTAACGTAATTTGCAGCCATGTTCCCCCTCGCCTTTGCTCCAATGAGATCGTGCACCAGGGAGGGGTGATTCCGTGCCCATAGACGGTAGGCGTAGGTTGGGAGTATCTCCAGCAGCCTCGCGTCAGCCAAGAATAAGTAGGGGGGAGAGGGGGAGGACGAGTCACTGCAGATTGTCCCAGGAAGTGTCCATTTGTATGATCAGCAGGGGTCCGGGCAAGGTGCAAGGGGGCCCCAGAACCCACGCCGCAGGCAATCCACCGCCCAATCCTCCACTCTAACCCAGGTCCGGCTCTCCTTACCGCGGTTAGCGGGCGGGATCTGGCTCCACATCAGCGTCTGGTGGTAGTTTCCCGCTCCCGGCCCGTGGGCCCCTTCACGCCGCCAGCGCGGTCGGGGGCGCAGTCGCCGTTTCAGTGGTGCTGCAGTAGAAGCCTTAAGGGAGCGAGGACGAGTTCGCAGCGCCAGAGAGTGCGCGCCGAGGTCCACCACCGCAGGGCCCAGTAGGCCCGATTCATCTCTGGCCTCAATTAGTAGCAGGCGCCGGCCGGAAGGGGCCGTCGGCGGGATGCATGGTCTCTGCTGTCGGCGGTGCGGTCAGAAGCTAATCACCGACTCCAAACTTCGCCAGCATGTGGAGAGGTACTGTGAGCTGCTTCGCTGGTGTTTTCAGCCAGGTGCGGATGCGTTAAGACGGATAAATGACCTGTGGTAGGGGAGCCTCGCTCGGAGCTCTACCCAGACATGTCCGTCTCCATTGCGCGCTTAGCCACGCCCCCCAGGTCGCTGCCTATTGATGCTTTTAACCTGTGATAATTTCACCATCTATGTGCGTTGTTGTATTTGTTGCATAGCTTGTCATAGTATCAATAGTCAATTTAAGAGTACATTTTATAAACAAATAGCATATACAGAAATAGCTAACACATTTCTGGATAAGGTCCTAGGACCACAGTCAGCAAGCAACCAGTTGATTTTTTCCCATTCCAGAAGCTATTTCTTCTTCTGGTAGAAGCCAAGATATAACATTTAAATATTGCTCTGTAATATTCCGTTATCTCTGTGGAGATGCACCCTAATTTGTGGGAGACAATATCTCACGATTAATGTCAAATGTCAAAGGCTTTTATATAGCGCAACAAATCACCAAAAGAGGTCTCAGGGACAAATACATATCAACAACACTCTGAATGTCCTCTAGATATCTTCTTTCGATGTGCACCCTTTTTTCGACTCTGGACATGATATAAAGAAATAAACTGCCCTGCTGACCATACTCAATAAATTGTCTGCTGGATCAAGGACCTAACTTATGGGACATTTAGCCTAACTGCCCATTATTCTTCTATATGCGCCAGGCGTGTTTGGTATTTCCTTCAGGTGCTATGATGAGGTATCTGGCTTGCTCTATATCCTAACATTCCTATTGATTATGGTTCCATTTGCCCTTGCATGCAAACCGATAAAGCAAAAACACCCACTATTGACCGAAAGTTGTACGCTCCCGTTCAATTATTTTAACTTATGTTTACAGTAATTCTCTTGCCCGTTGCTTCCAGTACCATAAGCAGCATAGATAGAAATGTTTAGTGTAAAATGGGGGGCCACGTTTTAGTCACATGTTCAATATCGGCAGCATCTTGTTCCAAGATGTGGTCACTCTTGAAGAAACAGGGGCAGGTTTACAAGCCCCTTGCGCCACTTCTGCGTTACTTTCCCCATGTTAAAAGTTACGCAAAAGTGGCGCAAGGGGCTTTTAAATAAACCCCACAGTTTTCCAATGTTCTTGAAAAGGTGCATGTGATTAGTGCGAAACAGGTGCCTGCTGATTCTTGATGCCTAATATGAAAGACTAAAGTGTGAAATCTGCAAATAATTGAACCATTTGTATGTAACTGAACTGTGCACCTATTTTAACAGAACATTTTACAGTACTGTACAGATAGATGGCTTGTCCTTAAGTGCTTTATACAAATATTCAACTGATCACATGCCAGGATTTAATAATGTGAATAAAATAAGGAATTGTTAGAAATATTTTGACCAGAGCTCTATATTTTGACCCAACTTTCTTATAGCTTGGCCTTTCACAACCTAAACTTTGCACTGCTCACCCTACAAAGAGGAGCCTTTGTATATGATTTCAAAAAGATGACAAATGTTCTCTTAAAACATTTGCAAGGAGAGCAGAGCATACATTTCCATTCTCCTTTCCTTTGCTCTCTCTGTTCCCATGTTCTCCTTTATCCATCGCCCCATAGTTCTGACCTCCACCTGTGACGCTCTACCCATCGAGCTCCCCTGCAGCCCCCGTTCCTGACTAACGAACAAGGAACAGGGGGCGGAGCGGGAGGTGGTGACGCCGAGGGTCAAAACTCCCATCACATTAGAAACTCTGCAAGCTACAGAAACAACTAAAGCCATCTCACAACAAAGGCGTAACGGGATGAAGCTGTGTGGAGGAGGAATAGCAATAGCCTGTCAAGGGGCTGCTGAGGGAATCGGGGTGATGAAAGCGAGGCTTTCCATTGATTTCTACCTCGGCCCCTTCTGAGATTTTTTCATCTGATCACTGGATTCCCTTTCAGAAACACTCGCTGGAAACTGAAACCACGGCGATCACATTAGGAATATATGAATGGTAATGGATGCGAGGACCGTCCTGGCTGGAAAAATACATTATTCACTTATCTACTCCATTTTATTTCGATTTTCTCAGGAATATTGTGAAATGGTCATAGACCAGGTCACTTGGGGGCAGATTTATGATGCCCTTGTGCCTCCTTGTGCCGCAATTGCGTCACGTAATGTGACGCAACGGCGGCGCAAACAATGCGCCCTATTTACAACGTGACGCATCTAGGAGATGCGTCACGTTGGAAACCCCTGCGCCATAAGGAGGCGTTCCTGCGCAGGGGGGGGGGGCGTTCCTGCGCAGGAACGCCTCCTAAAAGTGGCTGAGTGAAATCTATGAGATTTCACTCAGCCACTTTCTACGTCAATTCCTTACGCCTGCTTGAAGCAGGCGTAAGGGTGACGCACAATGCATTGAATAGGTGCCTCCTGTGCATTGCAGGAGTCATGTCGCACTTGCGACATGACTCCTGCAATGCGCCGCCCGTACGCCGAGAGATGCGTCACGCATCCTCACTGCCTTGCACCATGGTGCGCCGCATCATAAATGCGGCGCACCATGGGTGGCGGAGCAGTGTCGCACTGTGGCGCATGTTAACTGGCGCATCCCTGGGGATGCGCCAGTTAACATAAATCTGCCCCTTGATGTTTAGAGGACTATGCCCTTGACCTCATCAGCAGCGCAAACTTTTCGAACGACAGACTGTGCATGTGAAGCAGTAAAAAGTAAACGGGAATAGTATCTCATTATGTGAGAAGAAGCTGGGTAGGAGGGAGCTTAAAGTTCAATAGGAAGGGAGAAGATGTGCGATTGTGAGGGGTACTTAAAACTCAATATTTTGTAAACTAACCATTTTCTAAGACCTTTAATAAAACAGAGACAAAAGTATGTATTTTTTTCTGCATGTGTATCTAAAAGTTCCAAGTGAAATCCGACAAACACTTCCCCGTACCGACATAAAGCACATGTATCCAACTTTTTACTACAGAGTACATTTATCAGGTGGTGTAACACCGCCAACACACCCACCCGCCCCGAAGCTGTGCCCCTGTAAGGGCTCTGTCCATTTCATATGTGTTGTACGGACGTACTACCTGTTAGTACCTGATTTGAGCGGTTGGTTGCAAGTGAGGCCTACCGGCACTAATTTTTGGGTAACTGCATTTTTTTTCATCAGCCGTTGATCCGGAGAACGAGAATGAAAAACACAACATAGGGAAGAAGAGAAAGACGAAAAACAGTAACAAACGTAAAAAGCATGGATAAAAAAGAACCCTCAAGAGTGACCTAAAGGGGCATGTTCTTGAGGCACGAGGTGGACTCAAAACTACACGGCCTTAGTATTCCCACTCTGACATTTAATAGCATTGGTCAAGGGCTTCTGAGCAAAACTTTGGCTTCATCATTTATTCTTCCACAAAGTACTGTTGTCTATAACCACTGCTGTGAAATGGACACTTCAGATGCTAATTGCTGTATGTATGTCTTACCGAAGTTACACTTTGTGACTAGTGTAGGGGCTTTATTTGTTCCTGGCAGCACCGTGCCCATTTTGCTCCATGACACATGTATGACTTAGACTACAACAACTAGGACCAACAGTTTCTAGGTATCTAAAAATCGTTTTTTGTTGGTGATCCACACAGTTTGTTTCTACTCCTCTGGAGTATCAGTATGTTCATATTCTGGTATGAAGCTAACTTCAGCGGATGGTAACTGTTAGACTTGGCACAATTAGCCTGGGTCTCACTTCCATGTTTTTGCTGTTGCCTCCTGTGTTTTTGCTGGTCTAGATGCTTTAGGCACTTTGCCACTGCTGTTCAGTGCAAGTGCTCCCTTTTGTGAATTGTTGTTATGGATTAGTGATTTCATGATTGGTTATTTGATTTACTTGTCAGACCCTAGAATAGTGCACTTTGTGTGCCCAGGGCCTGTAAATAAAATGCTGCTGGTGGGCTTGCAGCACTGATTGTGCCACCCAAAGAAGCAGCCTGTAAAATGTGACTCAGGCCTGCCATTGCAGAGCCTGTGTGCAGTCTGGGACTGCCATGTAGACTTGGCAAGTGCACACAACTTGCCAGTCCCCAAACCTTCTCTTTTCTGCATGTTAGTCACTCGTAAGATAGGCCCAAGGTATCCCTGTGGGCAGGGTGCATTGTATGTGAAAGGTAGGGCATGCCCTGATGTGTGTAGCATGTTCTGATAGTGAAATATTGCCAATTTCGTTTTTCACTATTGCAAGGCTATCTGCTCCCGTAGTCCAGAATGGGCAGTTTGCTTATACCATCTTATAAACATAACTAACCCTGGGAACAAGATCGGAAAATAAAGTTAATATGCCTGAACTCAGAATGTTAAAGTGCATCTTGTAGTGAGGGTGATTTTTTACATTCTGTGTTTGAAAATACTACTTTTAGAAAGTAGGTATTTTCTTGCCTAACCATCCAGTGTGCCTCTGCTAGGTTTGTGTATTGCATGCCTGGCTTGTGAGTGACAGGGGCTGGAGGAGGGCAGCGGCTCCGGCAGTCTGATGAGTCAGGGCTGGGCTGAATGGATATGTGTTGAATTTAGAGTAGGGGAGGAGATTTCCTTTCACCTGCCTGGGCCAGGTCTGCCTTCAACAATGCTGTCTCCACCTCCTGCCAGGAAGCTGCATACGAGAGGACAGAACTGGTTTTGGCTGGGTACAGACACTCTCTGCCTTCAGAGAACAGTGAATTTTTGTGTATAAACAGTGGGGCCCAGACCCCAGACTTTTAGATAACTTCTGGGAATCAAGAGAAACCTTTGCCAAGGTGAAGAGCCCGAGAAGCTGAGGAGGAATACTGCCTCTGTGCTGTTTTCTGTCTGGGGTTGGCCTGCAGTGGCTGCTTGTTGCCATGGAAAGGAGAAAAAAGACTTTGGTGTTTGCTTTGTCACCTGCTTAAAAAAAAGATCTCCAAGGGCTTGAAACTGAGCTTGCCTCCTGTTCTGAAGTCTCAGGGACACTACGACTTCACCACCATCTCCCCTGAATTTCCTTGCTGGGAATTCCAAACTGCAAAGAGGTGCCTGCTACTGGTTAGGACCTCTAGAGACTGTTTGTTTCTCGGAGCTGGAATATTGATGCAACGAGGAAGAAGCGTGTCGCATCCGCACCTGTTTCCGATGCATCGCCGAGACACAGAGAAGAAGCATGCAGCATCCGCACCTGGTTCCGACGCATCGCCTAGCCAAGCAGAAGAAGCATGCTGCATCCACACCGGGTCTCGGTGCATCGCCAAGAAAATCGGCGCAGCACCTGCCATGTGGTTGCAAAAGTTCACGCATCATACCGGATCGTCATATCGCATCGAGCTGCCATTTTGTTGCATCGCACAGGATCATCGCATCTTATTGAGACGCCATCTTGTTGCATCGTAAGAGGAACATAGTAAGAAACAGACGCATCCCTTGCTCTCCGGTAAGGAACAGATGCATTGCCTCCCGTGCACTGCAGTAAGGAACAGATGCATTGCCTCCCCTGAAGCAAGGAACTGATGCATCACCTTCCCTGCGACCCTTTTGTTTGTTTTGGGTGATGCATCTAAGGTACTTTGTAGGAAAAGTGTTGTTTTTACATCTTGCATTTAACTGAACTATTTCTACCATATAAGAGCCTTATTTGTAATACTGTACTTTGGATTTTTGTCTTTTGGCCTTGTTTGGATTAGATAAAGATTACTTATTTTTCTAAACTGGTGTTGGGTCCATTTGTAGTGTTTTTACTATGTTACTGTATGTGTTCAGTAATGCTTTACACAGTGCCTCTGAGATAAGCCTGTCTGCTCGTGCCAAGCTACCAATGGGATGAGCAGGGGTTATTTTAGGAGTGTATCCCCCTTATCCTGACTAGAAGCAAGGGCCCTCATTTGGACAAAAGTACCTACCTCTTCCAACTAAAAACCCAATTTCTAACAGTAAACAAAGATGACAGTACCTGTAAACAGAGTTAAATCAGTACTGTCCCTGTCTTGAATTAAAACAACACCACTATCAGACTCTGTAGTCCTTGTATGGCTTTAGCACAGTTAAATCAGGAAGCCAATTGCTTACTAGTACACAATGATTCAATTGAAAGAAGTACAAGATACATAAGAAGAATACTTTTCAGAAACCTTCAAATTCCCTCTGGCACCGGACATGATACCCAGGCAGTAGTAAGCTCTGACAGGCTGAGCACACTATAAAAGTAATATTTTGCCACTCGATATAAAAGAAGGGGCCTGTTATGTTATGTTATGTTATGTAACATTTTTAATGCGCACAGATGCTCCAGCGAAGGAGCGTCCTGGCGCAGGGAAAGGCAAACACAACACAACACTAAAACCAGCAATAAAAAGCAGAACACTTAAAACAGGGGAAGTTTTTAAAACAGGAAAGTTTTCAAAGCCCTACGGAAGGATATCAAATCATCCAAAAGGCGGATTTCCAAAGGGAGCGCATTCCAGAGGAGTGCCGCTTTCACTCGAAAGGAGCGTCCCCCCATCCGACTAAGTCTGAACCGGGGAACAACCACCAAGGATTGTCCCAGGGAACGGAGTGAGCGAGTTGGCACATAGGGAGAAATCAATTTATTAAGCAACACAGGTGCCGACTCTCGAAGAATTTTAAAAACCAGGGTGAGGGCCTTAAATTGAATTCGCTTAGTCATCGGGAGCCAGTGTAAGGACCGCAAAGTGTTGGAGGTAGGGCAGGTCCGGGGCAGGCCAACCACCGCCCTAGCCGCAGCGTTCTGGACTCGCTGTAAACGAAGTATCTCTGCTTGGTTCGCTCCTAAAAGGAGTGAACTAGCATAGTCCAGGCGAGAAATAATCATTGCTTGAATGACCAGCTGTCTTGTAGGAGCATCGAAGAATTTAAGCAGGGGTCTTAGCCCGCGTAATACTCCAAAACAGCAGGCCGCCACTCTCTTCGTGTGAGTCACAAAGCTTACCGTATGGTCAAGCCATACTCCCAAATTCCTGAGTTCCAGGACAGGGGCTGGAGCTGTTCCCAGCTCAGAAGGCCACCATCCATCTCCCCAGAGGTCCGCATCCCTTCCAACGATCATCACCTCCGTTTTTGACACGTTCAGCTGGAGACAGTTGTTATTCATCCAGCTGGCCACCTCTCTCAGTCCACTGCGGAACCTGAGGGCATCCTTCTTGGCATCCCCGCTGATCGTAACCGCCAGCTGAGTATCGTCGGCATAGGAAACCATGGTAAGGCCCCATTGCCTAGCGACTTCAGCCAGCGGTTGCACGTACAGATTAAACAGCGTGGGACTCAACGAGGAGCCCTGAGGCACCCCCAGGTCCACCGGATGGTATTTGGACTGAAAGGGAGGGGTGGCAACGCAGAAGGAACGATCACTGAGGAAGGAGCGGAACCACTGCAGAGCTGAACCACAGAGGCCAATGTCCTGCAGGCGGTGTAAAAGGATGCGATGGGAAACGGTGTCAAAGGCAGCGCTCAGATCTAATAAAATAAGCGCTGCCGTTTGACCAGCATCCAATACAGCCCGCAGGTGCTCGACCATTGCCAGAAGGGCCGTCTCAGTGCTGTGACCAGCACGAAACCCATTCTGCACGGGATCCAGGACATTAGCTTGGGTCATATGCTCTGTGAGGGCCAGATTTACATGGGCCTCCATGACCTTGGCCGGCCAAGGGAGCAGAGATATAGGGCGGTAGTTTTCTGGTTTCAACGGATCCAAAGATGTTTTTTTCAGGATCGGGGAAACCACCGCTTGCTTCCACTTGGCAGGAACAAGGCCAGAAGTCAGGGAGAGGTTAATCAGAGAACACACTATTGTGCGCCCCTGAAAGGCAGCATCTCTGAAAAGGGCCGCTCTTACCGGGTCTGCAGGCGAGCCCGATTTGACTCGCAAGGCCCATTTCGCAAACTCCTCATTAGAAAGAGTTGGAAGGGAATGCAGCGATGGACAGTTACTGGAGCCGCTCCAGGGAATCACAGGTGGCAATGGGCTTGGAAATGCCTGGTAGATTTTCTTAACTTTGTCCAGAAAGAAAGTGGCTAGGGCTTCGCAGTGGGAGATGGAACTATCCAACTGCGGCGGAACTCTCTTTGCCATCAGATCTTTTATGGTTTTAAAGATGGTTTTAGTGGGGTTAAGGCTGTTTCGAAATTCGGCTGCGTAGAACGCCGCCCGGGCCCTACATATAGCTCGATGGTAGAGCTTAAGTGAGGCCAGGTAGGCAGATTTCCTTTCGGCGTCATACGTCTTGCGCCACTCCCTTTCTGCCCGTCTACAGGAGGACTTCATGGCCCGCAGCGCACTGTCATACCAGGGGCTAGCCTGCCGAGGACTGGATTTACTGGAGATGATAGGTACCAGGGCATCAAGCGCCCTGGTAATCCAGTTACAGAACCGATCATAGCCCGAGGTAGCATTCAGCAGGGGACCCAAAGGTTCAGCACTCATAATGGAGTGAAGGTCCTCCAGCCTAAGTTTGTTCCAGTGGCGCCGAGGTATCTGCAAAGGAGCTGGAATAATCGGGTTGGCAGGAAGGGGAAGCCAGGCAGACACCAAGTAGTGGTCAGACCATGCCACAGGATCAACCGCCACAACCTGGACATCCGAAAGAGTTGTGAAAAACGGGTCGAGAATGTGGCCGGCCTCATGTGTGGGCTGGGAGACAAGCTGGATCAGCTGCAAAGCCTCTAAGTCAGCCAAAAAACCACTGATGGCCGGGGACTCCAACCTGTCGAAATGAAGGTTGAGGTCGCCTAAGATTGAGAAATTGGCGCAGCCACTAGCCAGTAGGCTCACAGCCTCCGGAAAAGCACCTCTAAAAGCTACCTCGCTGCCTGGGGGGCGGTAAACAACCATCCCCGACAGCGAGAACTGGGGGCTGATGGTGACCTTAAACAGCGCGCTCTCGCAGCCAGCAATCTGCAAGACCGTCCAGGTACATGTGAAAGCAGATTTAATAAATAGAGCAATACCTCCACCTCTAGAATGGCGATTAGATCTAAAGCATAGGTAGCCCGGGGGACAGGCCAAATTAACTATGGCGTCATCCGTGTCTTGAAGCCAGGTTTCAGTTAAAGCCAGCAGATCTGGTGTTTCATCCAAGATAAGGTCTGCCACAGATAAATAGTGCTTTACTAGAGATCTGGTATTAAGATTTAAAAATCGTAAACCAGGTCCCAGGTTACCAGGCACAGAAAAGGCCCCAGGACGAGCTCGTAGAACAGGGGGGGTAGCAAGCTCGCGAATACCTGTAGGCCGGTCAAGCGACCACATATTACAGACACACTGACACGGGCCACATAACGGATGGTATGATGCAGCCGGGCAGCGTGGGAGGGAATCCCTGATGGCTCGTAGCGAGGCACTGGAATAAACAATCATCCTGGCAAATCAAGGTTGAGGGCATACAATAATCTAAAACAGTAAGTCCCCCGGCGTCCCGCACGTACTTAGCGCGGACGGGCGCAGACGGGCAGACTCTGGCTCGACTCCGGCGCGAGTCAGGCGCGACCGCTGCGCGTCACCGCTGCGCGAGCGGAGTGAGCTGTAAGTAGCAGCTCACCTGGGCTACAGGAAGCGCCAGAGCGCTCAGGCAAATAGCGGAATGAGGCAGAGACCACCCCAAGATGGCGACCAAGCGACCAAGCGCCACGAGGAAGCTGTAAAAAACGGTAAGCTCCGCGCTAAGCGCGGTGGGGGCACTTTTTAAATGCAAGTATGTGGGTAATACTATACTACAGATAAAATCAAGGCTCACAAGAAAAAATTATGCACATAACAAAACGAGCATTAAAAATTGTAATATTAAGCGCAACACGCTTAAATAATAGCCAGCACAGCGCGCATGCAGGCGCCTTTCCCTAGACTGAGCGGCGAAAGAGCTCGCCTTAAGTAGCAGCTCACCTGGGCTACAGGAAGCGCTAGAGCGCTCAGGCAAATAGCGGAATGAGGCAGAGACCACCCCAAGATGGCGACCAAGCGCCACGAGGAAGCTGTAAAAAACGGTAAGCTCCGCGCTAAGCGCGGTGGGGGCACTTTTTAAATGCAAGTATGTGGGTAATACTCTACTACAGATAAAATCAAGGCTCACAAGAAAAAATTATGCACATAACAAAACGAGCATTAAAAATTGTAATATTAAGCGCAACACGCTTAAATAATAGCCAGCACAGCGCGCATACAGGCGCCTTTCCCTAGACTGAGCGGCGAAAGAGCTCGCCTTAAGTAGCAGCTCACCTGGGCTACAGGAAGCGCTAGAGCGCTCAGGAAAATAGCGGAATGAGGCAGAGACCACCCCAAGATGGCGACCAAGCGACCAAGCGCCACGAGGAAGCTGTAAAAAACGGTAAGCTCCGCGCTAAGCGCGGTGGGGGCACTTTTTAAATGCAAGTATGTGGGTAATACTATACTACAGATAAAATCAAGGCTCACAAGAAAAAATTATGCACATAACAAAACGAGCATTAAAAATTGTAATATTAAGCGCAACACGCTTAAATAATAGCCAGCACAGCGCGCATGCAGGCGCCTTTCCCTAATACATAAACAAGGATCATAATTCACTCTATCCTCACCTTTAAAAGACGGCAGTCCCCGGATCCTCCCCAACACCCGTGCACAGGCAGAACTGCAGCTGAACACAGTGTCTGCTTACCTCACCGAAAAGTGTGCACCGGTCTCTGCAGTGGGGATAGGTGGTCTTCCTGTGCCAGCAGTCAGTTTGCTTTTGCCTGATTAGTGCACCAAGCCTCTCTTCAATCCTGTTGTTCTACTGTACACTGACTGGAATTAGTTCTTCCTCAGCCATAACTATTTGACCAACCTCACTCAGTCAGAGCCAGCGGTACAAGACTCAATCATTAGTACTCAACTACCTTTTTCTTGGGAAGTCTAATACATTTTCAGCTATGAGCAAACTGATGCACCTTTCCAGAGAGAAAATCTCAAACCATCTCTTCTGGATCCTTCTTCACAAATGTTCATTCCAGTAGCTCATAACCATACTTCCTTAGTTACCAGAATATACGACTTGATGCAACTCATGTCTACTGATAACTCATGTATGCTGGGAATTTTTGTCTCCAAACATCTTTCTCAGTGAAATTTGTGTACCCAATTTAATGGTATAGTGATAATTATGGCTTATAACCCCTTTCTCAGCCTGTCCCTTTTTCAATGAAAATGTAAAGGGCTCTTTCGAGAATACCTCTTAACTAGTGAAGTAAACCATGGAACATCAGCAGAATTATTCAACGATACAATCTTTAGCAAAAATAATTTCAATGTACTTGGCAATGAAAGATTGTTTTAAGCTGCCTTTCTCAAGATTGTTTTACTTATTCATTTACTATTTGAGTTTTTATGGACAGAGTTTGATTGTGTGGCTGGAATGTGTGCTGGTGTCTATGAAAATCAGTAGCCACTGTATAGTGGGTGCAAACATTATGACATAAAGTGCACCATGGTACTGGATAAATGTACGCCTTACACCAGTGGTGTGTAATGTAGATGCAGGAGGGCCGTGTCCATCTCAAGCTTTCAGTCTAACCACTGGCTATGAAAATGCTTTCCGGTTAGAGTAATTGTGTCTAAATGTTCATTATTTCGATATCCTAAATGTCTAGAACTGATTCAGCTCTCTTGCACGAACATTGCTCCTCCCTACCTTGGCAATGGTAATTGCCAAGGAGAAATCAATGTTACAAATGTCACCATTGACTTCTGATCTCCTCATGTTGTCAAAAACCCTCTGGTTTTGCAACCTAAACACTAAACCATAAAATTCCGATCTTGGTGGGGTCCCTTAGTGTTTATCATCCAAAAAGAGATGCAATGTCCTCTGTAAATGTTTGTCAAATTGTGGCTGATGACTATTTTCTCACTTTTCAGTTCCTTCACGTTTGAACTTAAATCAATGGTCTTTGACTCTCGCTTAAGACATATAATTTATTAGTCTCTAGCCGTGCCGTGAACATTTTTTGTTGTTGAGCAATGCATGGATCACATCACATCTCAACTTGTATTGAAAAACAATAGGCAGATCTTTGTTGGGGACTTCAACTTCCACTGGATAAAACATAATTACAGCTTATTTATCTCCTTTGCCTCCTTTCTGCATGACAATGGCCTGACTCAACGCTATGTAAGAGGCATTTAAAGGGATCACTGACAGAATATCGACATCAAAAATATCAAAGTACAAAAATATCGATGCAAAAATGTTGTTGTCCCGAATATTGAAGTCCTATCTATATAATGGTAAGTACAAAAATATCAGGGGGAAAATATTGTTGTAAAAAATATCGTTGGTAAAAATCTTTTTTTTAATATTAGAAAATAATGTGAAATAAAGAAAATAATACATACAATTAAAAAAATAGTTAGAATTATTTGAAAATGTTTAAAATTATAAGTAATAAATATAATGTATAAAAACATACATATATATCAAATATAATATATATTTATTTATTAATATTAATTAATAATTATTTTATTAAATTTTAAATGGTTAGAAACATATTAAAATTATAAATACATATATATATATATATATATATACACACATAAACCAATAACATAAAAATAAAAATAAAACTAAATATACAATAAATTAAAATATTAAAATATTTTTAATCTTTTTAAAATACATTTTATACTACATTAACTTAAACAATAGAGAAAATATTGGATAGCGGAGGGGTAAAAATTACTAAACTCACTCCAGTGAGTGCAGCAGTAGAGAAAGTGTTGAATAGCGTAGGGGTAAAAATTACTATTCCAACTTCACAGAATGCAACAGTAGGGAAAGTGTTGGATAACGTAGGGGTTAAAATTACTATTCCCACTCCAGAGAGTGCAACAGTAGGGAAAGTGTTGGTTAGCGTAGGGGTAAAAATTACTATTCCCACTCCCGAGATTGGAACAGTAGGGAAAGTGTTGGACAGCGTAGTCGTAAAACTTAGTATTCACCCTCTTGAGAGTAAAACAATAGGGAAAGTGTTGGATAGGGTAGTGGTAAATATTACTATTCATACTCCAGTGAGTGCAACAGTAGGGAAAGTGTTGGATAGCGTAGGGGTAAAAATTACTATTCCAACTTCACAGAATGCAACAGTAGGGAAAGTGTTGGATAGCGTAGGGGTTAAAGTTCCTATTCGGACTCCAGAGAGTGCAACAGTATGGAAAGTGTTGGTTAGCGTAGGGGTAAAAATTACTATTCCCACTCCCGAGAGTGGAACAGTAGGGAAAGTGTTGGATAGCGTAGTGATAAAAATGAGTATTCACACTTCTGAGAGTGCAACAATAGGGAAAGAGTTAGGATAGGGTAGGGGTAACATTACTATTCCCACTCCAGAGAGTGCAACAGTAGGAAAAGTGTTGGATAGCGTAGGGCTAAACATTACTATTCCCACTCCAGAAAGTGCAACAGCAGGAAAAGTATTGGATAGCATAGGGGTAAAAATTACTATTCCACTCCAGTAAGCGCAACAGTAGGGAAAGTATTGGATAGCGGACAGTTAAGGATTACTATTCCTACTCCAGAGAGTGAAACAGTAGGGAAACTGTTGGATTATGTAGGGGTAAAAATTACTATTTTCACTCCAGTCAGTGCAACAGTAGGGACAGTATTGGATAGCGGACGAGTAAAAATTACTATACCCAATATGGAGAGTGCAACAGTAGGGAAAGTGTTGGATAGCGTAGGGGTAATACTTACTGTTCACACTCCAGAGAGTGCAACAGTAGGGAAAGTGTTGGATAGCGTAGGGGTAACAATTACTATTCCCATTCCAGTAAGTGCAACGGTAGGGAAAGTATTGGATGGTGGACGGGTAAAAATTACTATTCCCACTCTAGAGAGTGCAACAGTATGGAAAGTGTTGGATAGCGTAGAGGTAAAAATGTATATTCCCACGTCAGGGAGTGCAACAGTGGAGAAAATGTAGGATAGCGGAGGGGAATAATTTACTATTCTTACTACAGGGAGTGCAACAGTGTTGGATAGCGGAGGGGTAACAATTACTATTCCCACTCCAGTGAGTGCAACATTAGGGAACATGTTGGATAGCAGAGAGGAATAATTTATTATTCCCACTCCAGCAAAATAATTAAAAATAATAAACAAACAATTAATTAATTTAAAATATATATATTTGCCTCCCACCATATACCCCTATAAATGACACAACCGATGTTGTAAAACATAACACTTTTTACATAATTAATTAATAATTAATTAATTAATTAAAGTTAACAATGTAAAAACGAGTAATAATTCAATTCACACAATTAACAATATAAATCAATTTAAAATATATATTTTTTAAAAATACAAAAAAAAAAGAAATTAAATTACTTCCCAAACTATTCCCCTATCAACAAACAATACACTCCTAAAAAAGCACACAAATAACATAATTAATATTTAATTAATATTTATTAATAACCAGTTAATAAATGATTAACAATATATTATTTGTCACAATTTACAATAAAACATTTTAATACATAAATGTTAAATAATCAAAAAATATAAATACATTGATTATTATTAAATTACTTCCAACCCTACTCTCCTATAAACCCACAACCGACTCCTAAAAAAATAGCTAAATTTACATATTTACCAATTAAATATTCATAATTAACAAACAATTAATAACTAATTAATCATAAATTAATTATCACAATTAACAATATAAAATATTAAATACGTAATTATTAATTAATAAATATTATTCATTAATTTTAATTAAATTACTTGACTTCCCACCCTACTCCCCTATAAACCCACAACCCGCTCCTAAAAAATAACACAATTAGGATATTTACAAAATAATTACTAATTAACAACCAATTAATAAATAATTGATAATAAATTAATTATCACAATTAATAATATAAAATATTAAATATATAAACATTAATTAATAAGAAATATGAATTAATTACTTATAATTACATTACTTCCCACCCTATTCCCCTAGAAACCCACAACCTGCAGCGGAATAAAAACGCAACATTTAATTAAAAATAATTAATAAATTAAAAGAAATATTATTTAATTTACTATGATTAAATTCCTTCCCACCCTATTCCCCTATAAAGCCACTTAAAAAAATGTAATACCTTCTAAAAATATAATGCAAATATAATGCATATATTAAAAAATATATAATACGTAACGAAAATATAAAACACATACATTTAAAATATATACTAAAATACTAATATAAACATCGATATTATTAGGAATAATATTTTTACAAACGATATTACTGACTTGGATATTAACAAAAACAATATTTATTACCTTAAAGTCGATATTCTGGTCCACGACATTCTTGCTGCCGATATTCTTTCACTTCGGTATTCCCTACTCAATATTATGTCTGTGCGCCCATTTAAAGCCTCCACACATGATCTAAGTAGTGTCAAAAAAGTCAAAATTTTTGTTGAGGACCTAATTAAAGTAGACTTGTCTGATGATTAACAAACTGCCTTCACCATGACCTGTACCAGAACCACCACTATTGTATGAACTAAAAATCCCAAAATATGGCTCAGCAGTTTTAGGAATGTCAACATGAATGATCCTGTCTCTAGTCTTACAACTAATTTCCCCTAGATACCAGAGCATCAGGATGTTATTGTTGAAACCTGTTTAATGGTGCTATGCCCATGATTATTAATGACATTGAAACACTTACAAAAATCATGAATAAGAAATCTGTATGAGAGGATAGCAAAGAATTCAAAGTGGTAAAAACGTTAGGTGTGTGACTGCTGTTAGTGACCCTACGGTCAGAAGAGCTTTCATGGAAAATATGTTTGAATATGCATCATCATACATTTGATCTCAAATTGATTCTGCCAAGAGAACACCTACAAGAAAATTAAATTGCCAAATCTGTCACTTTTGCTTTTGCCAGTGTGACAGAGACAGGAAAGAAACAAGAAGAATGTTGTAAGTTCTTAGCCACTAAATATAAGCCTTTGAACCATCTCTCCGATCTCTTCCCATCACTCCCTCAGATACACCCCATCACATACACAAACTCTTGAAACCTCAGTTCTAGTTTAATAAGAAACTCACTAATTAAACCTCCGTGTATAATCTTCAAAGCTAAACTCCCCAGTAATGCCCCAGACCCAATCCCACCTAACCCAGCCAAAGAGTGTCACCCTAATGCCTGAGTGGAAAAACGGATCAATCTCTTGTTCTAGGAGTCTTTCTGGACTGTTTAAAATTAAGTCAACATATGCTCTTTCGAAGATCCTGTTGCACTGATTTAATTCATTTCTATCACAGGTCCAAATTTGCTAGCCAAATTGCTTGAAAATATCCAACAATAAGCAACAGAAGCAATTTGTGGAAGACAATATTCTTCTCAACATCTTCCAGCCTGGCTTCAGAGCTGGCTGGAGTATTAAAATGGCAATCTTGTAAATCATTGATAGAGCCCTACATATTCAAAACAAAGGTCACTCTTACCTGGTGATACTGCCTGATGTCATCATCATCATTAAAGATTCTTTATTCGATTTCATAACCATCAAAGGTGTAAAACATCCATGTGATACATATAACAGATTTCACTTCATTCAATATCCTTGATACATAAATAGAATAGATTAGAATAGAATAGAACATTAAAATGAAATAGGAAAATATAGTCCCAGCAAGCCTAATGCAATGCAATTTTATTACAGTTGTTTCTGTTGGTATCCCCCAAATTGATAATCTTATGTCTGAAATTCCTAAATTATAATTTAAAATTAACCCATTATAAGGTGCAATGTTTGGAAAAGTGCTTTTAGAGAGAAAAGGGCAATACATATAAACTATATAAGCACACTTATGTACATAATGCATGAATACTTAAAATAGTTTCCACAAGACAACCCATAAACTAAAAGTGCTCAAATTGACAATTATTTCAGGGACTTCGCCCACTTTGTCTAGATGTTGATCAAGAACCGAATGACATAAAAAACAACCAGACCAGATGTGTCAGTCATCAATATGCGTTTCGCCTCTCTAAAAGGTAGTACCTCCATAGAAAAACAGATCGGGTGCAAAAATGTCTGCACACACCAAGATATTCAGGACATACAAACATAATATGATCAAGTGTCTCAGAATTCATGCCACAGGCTGGGTAATTAATCAAATGAGAAATTGTTATTCCAATATTTACTGAACAATCGATGCGCCAAACAACCTGTTCTAATAAACCATCTAATAAACAAGCTCTTGGCCAGCAGTGGTATTGTCTATATAGCTTTTAAGAGTAGGAGTAGGTTTAAATGCCAAGAACTGCTCGGTAAGGTGGCCAAGAGTACCCCTGGTTCTTATCTCTTGTGACACAGAGACCAGAATGTCAACTTTAAGACCTACTTATTCACCTCACAAACTAATTCAGGCGAGTCCCACATTCTGATCAATCCCAATTTTTTTGCACCAGTCACAAACAAACCTTAACCAGGGTATCTCCAAGGCATGATCCATATTCCTTACATCACTCAAAGGAATCTTTATATTCAACTAATTCTGGTGTAGTCCAGATACAGAATACTAGTGATTTTAAGAGCGCCTGATCAGATAGTCTTTGCATCCCCATATCAAAATAAGGTGGCACCAAGATGGTACTTAAGGGGACCAAGATCAATGATTTAAGAAATATGTTCTGCATCACTGCAAGCCTCATGGTATCAGTGTAGCCCCAAACGTGTGCACAATCCAATGGAGCACTTCCGACCTTTGCTGAAAATGTTCCAAGGCCGGGGAAATGTAACACAAGTATGTGTTCTTCTAGAAACGTAGAATGGCCTTAGATCTGTGTGATATTGTGAGGGCTTGTTTATTTACTTGGTGGACCCAATTAAATTTGTCTGACAGAGTTACCCCCAAACAATCAAAGCTATAGACCCATTCGAAATGGTCTTTCCCAGCCATTACTGATCAGCTCTTATTAACATTCATATCTAAGACCATAAATTACGTTTTTGCAGCATTTAAATCCAAACCCCTGTGGCCACAAAACTCCAGAAATGTATTTAGCAGATTTTGTAACCCCATCTGGGACTTGGAGGTTAATAATGAATTGTCTGCAAGAATAAATATAGGTGTTGTAGCCCCCACTGAGAGTGGGAGAGTCATTGACACACTTTGGCAGTTTCTCGGCCACATCATTTACATATAAGCTGAACAAAGTGGGAGCCAAAATGCACCCCTGTCAAACCCTTCTTGCGACTATGATGTGCTTTGTCAGATCACCTCTATCACCCCACCTGACCTGCATGTAGTTTGTTTCATGCAACCTGGAGAGTAATTCAATTAACCCATCAGGAACTCCCATGGCTGCTAGTACTCTCTAAAGGCTCTCCCGGGGTATCAGATTGTATGCGGCACCCAGGTCAACAAATGTCACATACAGTTTCTGGTTGTTTAACAGGGCATATTTCCAATAAAGGAGGAATATTTTAAAACCTCATCTAAAGTGCTAACTTTAGCATGAAATCCTGCCTGAAAGGGTATTAGAATCCTCTTTTCTTCCATTCACTAATGCAATCTATTTAAGACCTGCCTGGCGAATATTTTTATATTATTTGATGGACAATTAGCATCTCCTTTTTGAAATATATGGAATAATTCCGCCACCCTCCAGGTATTCGGGATATTTCCACCCCGGCTATTGCATTAGATAGAATGTTCACATAACCAGCCCACAGCCCATGTTCTGATTTATATAGAACGCCTGGAATGCGATTGGGACCAGGAGCGTTTAGTGCCTTAAGTCTATTAATAGCAGAAAGGGTATCTTCTAGACTAAAAGAGATCCCAACGGTCTTCCCATTTCCCAGCTTGGTAATATCACTCTTGGGACACTCACCAACCACATTGGAGGGCTGTTTTGTAGGTGGAGCCGGAGCGTAGTTTTGCAAAATGTTCTTCCCATCTTTCTGGCGGGATATTATTCCTTCCGGGGTTGAAGATTCCAATTGTGCTATATGCAATAAAATGCCAGAATGTCCAGTCATCATTCATTTTGAGGGCCTAGAGCATGTGTTGCCAATTAGCATCTTCCCACTTCCTTTTTGCAAGATCGATTGCACACTTGTATTTCCGACAAGCTTTGCAAATCTCAGGTCGGTTACTTCCCCTAATTCTCAGTGCTTTCTTGGACTGCTCACAGTTGGGGAGTATCATTTTGAATCTTTGGGAGGGGATTGTAGGTTACCAGTCGATTTTTTTTATTAAAAAATGCTCCGTAATTTGTTAAAAAAAAGTCCATGAATCTAAGATTGGTATAGCCGCCTCAGGGGAATTGTCATAATTGGATAAATAATATATAAACCACAGATATATCTCGGTGTAGATGTTCTTATTAGCTATAGCCCTAGGCCAGTAATCTCTTCTGAAGTTGTTGGCCACAACAGGATCGAGGACCACAGTGTTGTGATTAGACAATGATCTTGTAAGGTCATTTCCCACAAGTGTCACAATCAAGGGTTTGTAGTCACTATCTGTAGGTGGCAAAACCACCATGTCATGAATATTGGCCAGAGACTGACCTCCAGGAAAACTTAATCAATCAGACTAGTAGTGACTCCCCTCTTAAACATGGCTGCTTTCTTTTGGTCAGAGCTGGTTCTCTAATTACATGCTCTCAAGCACTGCCCTACCAACACAAATGCAATTTGTAAAGCAACACTGGAGAGACAGTGATGTGATTTACCCTCAAGGCTAAGGATGTTTGATTGCCCATCCTCCTTTTCTGTTATCATACTAGGAAATTGAGAGGGTTCAAATGAAGAATTAAAATCACCAGCTACCATCACTTTAGCCTTCTTCTGGAACTGAACAATCAAATCGACTAAAAGAGATGTAAACTGTGATTCGCTATTCAAAGGCCTAGAACTAGCATATATATTTAGTAACACCAATTTCAAACCCTTTGGCAATTCAAGCATTACCTCCATTAAATCAGGTGAATCTACATTAAACAATTTATGGGTACACATAATGTCTGTCTTTGCCAGTGAAGAACATTGAAACCTGAAAAAGGAGTCCCACTGATACTTGGTCCTTTTAAACCAACAAAGAAGAAATTGGCACAGAAGCTGAAATATAAAAGTACATCTTCATTAACTTCAAATGAGTGAGACTACGTCACACCGAAGCCTTAGCAACTGAATGAGGCAGTCCAAGGAGTACAGAAAACTGGGTCTTTAAATATGCTTAGGGTTACATAGTAAGCATAAAACCAATGTGCAGTCCTGGCTCATGTAAGCATGCAAAATGACTAAGATGGGCATACAAGATCTGCTTGCTCAACAAAGTGGGGGGAGAGTTACTTCTCCATGCAGCAGCAAAAATAGCCTGACAGTTATACTAGAGAAGCAGGTGCCCTCCTGGGCATGTGTGAAGATGGAAGATGCTAAATATAATTTGTCTCTAGGCAGACTTCAAGAGCACTTAACACTGAGGGAGGACAGAGCACATGGCAAACAAAATGGCTGTCAGAAATACAAAATGGCTTTCCACTCATGCTAACAAATCCGTCCAATATTTAACAGATGGTCCTTTTAGCATGAGCTAAAGACATTCCTATGATCCAGTAGGAACATAGAAAATATTGGCACATTAATTTATATTTTTATCAATTTCCTAATTCGTTGCTAGGTGGGCATTTTCCTTTCTAAACATTTCATTAAGCGGGTATATGTAAACTATAAGCAGGAACGGAGCATTGGGTCATAATTAACCTACAGATAGCCAGAGAGAGTAATGACCACTATTACAAACAGAATTATCATTTTTCTAGTCCTAATCTAAAGCAAACCCTAAAATCATCTAGTAAACATGTTTAGGGCTCCTATGCATTTCAGTGACTATTCATTTTAAAATAGCTAACAGGACATCTCTAATAAAAACCTTTCCTAAACGACTGTTACATTTTCTTTTTATGAGGGCTAGAACATCAATTTAATACATCCAAGGAAAGGGTAAAGTCACATTTTTCAATTGCTCAGAAAAATGTTTTACATGCATAATAAGTATAACTAATGCAAATATTAAAGCGACTAAACATATTATTACAAAAACAATCCTGGCTCCAAGGGACCAAGAGGACCACACAGGGCCATAGGAATTAGAACATAGAGCTGCAAAGGGCTGCTCCTCCTCAAAAATGGGACGACTAAAGGGGTATATTATTGACAAGAAAAAGAAAAAAAAAATCCTTGGGGAAATTGAAGCTGTTGTACAACCAACCAGAGGAGAGTCTTCTCCTTGTGTCCGTTTGAGCCTCACAGGCAGGCTCTTGTTGTTTCCACGGTGGAGCTGCACAACTCGCAACTCAAAAATCCCAGTCCATTTTCAAGGAAAAAGTCTCTTCTTTCAGGATAGGGCAGTCACCCACCAGGCAAATGATCTTAGCGATCCTGTTTAGTGTCTCAGGCAGTGCACCAGTTTTTTTCACTTCAATCTAACAGGCAGCAGAGTCACAGCACCTGTACTCTAATCTCAAGTCCTTCCCTAACTCCTGTATTGCTCTGCTGGCACACTGCTCATTCGTTGGGGCCACATATTACATCCAGTGTACCCAAGTATCTCTTATCCAACAAACAAAGGAGCAAACTTGTATTCACTTTGGGACCAGAATTCAAAGGCCTGATGCTAGGATCTCTGAAGCAACCCTTGTTTGAAAAGGGGTCACCTCAAGCAAAGCCTCCTCGCCGTTCTGGTCGGTCTGTGACTCTCAGCTGGGCATCAACCACAATTTCTCCTTTCTGATTTGTGACTCCGTCTTTTGCCCAAGACAGTGGCAGGGGTATACACTTAACTTCCCAGTGCTTCCGCCTTCACTGAGGTCCTAGTTGCCAGCAATGCCTGTGCTGGTTACCTTCACTTTGGCTGCAAGCTGGACTGGTGCTGACGCTGACTCCCCAGGCTGAATCTGATGTCCGGGCCCCTCGGGTAGTGGTTTGTACAGCAGCAAATATCTATTTGTGGACAGAACAAAAGTTCTTTAGACAAGGCACAGAAGCAGTTAATCAACAGAGAGGATAGTTTCAAAATCCTTCCTAGTCTTGGGACGCCCCGTATATTAATTTACTAAACTCAGAGAAAAACAACACAGACATACTCTAAATCCTTACATTTGTGTATTCCTGTGTACTAATCTGAAAACCCTCAAAAAAGGAAATGTTCTACACTTTTGCTCATAAACTTTACATTACTTGTACAGGACTGAAGACACTTCTAAAATGATTCTTCTTATTTATTTATTTATTTATTTTAGTGTCTTATAGAGCGCAAACTTGACCAGTGAGGGTATCAGAGCGCTTTACAGGGTATATAAGGTCTACAAACCAACATAAAATGCAGAGAAATACTCTTACATCTTACCCTTACTCCTACTTGTAAAGGATTACAATCATAGTCTGCTTCAGTGCTCAGAAGTGAGATAGGTGTGACAGATTTGTGGGCTATACCTACATTGTACGCTTATGACCATGCTTTCATGTTACAGGAGCAACAGGAAAATCTTAAACTGCTAATTTCACAGGGGCTCTTATCTATAAAACAATATTTCCTTCAAAACATTTTTTGCTAAGGATCACATGGGCATCTTCCCTACGTTCTACTTTTCATGATCCAGACTACACAACATCAGCTCTAATAAGGACTGTCAGTTTATTTACACAGACTAGCTAATAAAAAAACTAGCAATGCCTTTGCAAAACTACAATAATGGTGTTATCACCTAAGACTTGTAGAACAAAACTACCCACATCTAATTCCCCTTAAAGATCAAAATAAGGGAACAACAATCTAGACTACTGATCCTGTCATAATTTCATCAAACAGGAAGGGCAGTAATAAAACCTATATATTTATTCATTTTATTAATGCTAACAATGTTTAAAACAGTATTACCGAATAGCCAAATAAATGTCTCATCGGTATTTCACAGACAGTTTAGACAGGCTAAAAAAATTTGAGAAAAGGAGAGAGCAACATACATATTACCTGGCCTTAATTTGTAGAGGAGCTAGCCTCCTTCCCCCATTTTGACAGTAGGAAACCTGAAACAGGTTTCACTTCTGTCAACACTATCAACCCCTATTTGGAGCAACTGGGCATAAACAAAGTTATAGGAGGTACATAGCGAATTTGAGAGAGCTAGAAAAACACATGAATACCCAAACCCCAATCCTTTTCGCAAATGTACAAATTTCATTGCCTCAGCTTTTTAAGCATTAGTGATGTATAAATATGGCAAAGCTTATCTGTTAAGCAAAGTTCCCATATACCATTATATCATTGTCTATCACATGAGTGCATAAAGTGCCTGTTTTTTTCCCAAAACAAAAAAGGTAAAACTTCTCCTTTTCCCTTGTCCTCTTTCAAGAAATGTCAGAGGTCAAAATGGCAATGCAGACCTTGCTCTGGGAGCCATGCTATGCTTCTAAATATAGAGCTGACATTTAACTGTTCCCAGCTGTCTTATTCTGTATTCAAGGGTGTCCATGCGGCTGTCCAAATTCGCCTAGAGACAGAAAGCTGGAAAGCACTTATCCCCTGTTTGTAGTTAAAAGAATAACTTCTGCTGTTTCATACATATTTTCAATTATAAGCAGGGTGCAGTATAGTTTTGCAGCAATATAAAGGTCAGCTATTTCTTTGATACCTAAATGTATGCATTTACTGAATCCTAAGGCACTTTAAAAGCTACTCTAAATCAATAAGCAGGGGAGGGGGCAAATGTAGAATGAATATAAAACAAATAGGAAACAGAAAACCTAAAAGAATGTCCTGACAGTGTGACCTCAGTGGCAGTGTCCAAAGCAGCAACTTTCCCCCAAAAAGCCTGTAACTTGTGACAGAGCTCGGGGATGACTGAGACACCGGATAAGGACCAGGGTGAAGGTCAGAAAAACAAAATTGTACACCAGGAGCAGGAAGCAATCCTAATTAAACTGTCTGATACTCAAGTGCTCAGAGGAACACAACTGTGCAGCAAGACCTAGTAAACACATCTCCAAAGACACTGTACTTCTATGTCTTATCCAAGATACAAAAGGGTACACATTCACCACCCGGCAGACTGATTGTTTCAGGAATTGGATCACTTGTTGAGCCATTGAGACACTTTTGTGACTACTACTTATAACTAAATAAACTAAAAGGGGGAGGATAGAGGTATGAATGATAGAATCAACCTCCAATTCGAATATTACCAAACAATAAGATTCTATCAAATAGTATTTTATTTTTATTTTTATTTTAAATATATATAGTGAAAAATAAGTATAGTGAGTGTTTCTGATCCTTGTGGTTGACACGGAAAAGCACTATGTGTTTTTAAACTACCCCTCACACACTATGATTCCCATAGTGTCATGCTTCATCATTGGGGTCTTCCCGTCCCTCTACGGGCCGGGCGTGCTATGACCTGCGAACTACGCGGGAGCACTTGTTGTTATGAAGATAGGCTATGTGTGGTGTGAAAAATAGTGTGAGTGGTAGGGGGTGGAAGGATTAAGTGAAAGATATGAAATGTTAAAAATTCCCTGGCTAGTAGAAAAAAATTACTTATTCACTTCCCTAGCTGGAAATGTTACACAGGGGTTGTGGTAGGGTTATTTACTATGCCCTACTCGGTCGACAAGTCGAGTAGGAACTTAAACATGTTGCACGTGGGTACGCATCCGAGACCTTTTTCCAATACTGAGATCTGTGCATTTGAGAGGTTGAAGTCAGTCAGATTTACTACTAGATTAATTTCCGACTGGTTGAAGCCCCCGTCATGCTCCTGGTTGATACCCTTGGTTGTTCGTCTTCTCTCCGTGTCCAATGGACGTTTGTTCCTCTCCGATTCCTGCCTTTGTTCCTCCATTGGCGTGATCCTATAAAATTAGTTTGGTCATAGTAGGGGTATTATTGAGGTGGATAGGCCCAGGGTGGGTACATCCCTTGGGGATGTGGGAAAGGAGGGGGTCCGTAATGTTGTGGTGGATACATTGGTTGGCCCTGAAAATTATCCATCCCCTTGGTCCATGTTGATATGGACATCTGCAGTTGCTGCGTGAGCCTTTGTATCTCGGGCTTCTGCCTCGGCTTGAATCTGAACTTTTGGATCCGGTGTCAGATGATTCATCATCAGTCTCTTCCCCACGGGTTGGTCTGTAGTCTTCTCTGATATACGGGTATGTTTTTTCGAGTCTGAAGCGGCTTGTATCTTTCTTAAGTTTGTTATATTTGCTCTGTTTAAGGGTTGCTTCAAAATCATTGAGTGTTTTATTGAGTTCTTCCAGGTGTTTCCTCAAGTTGGCAGGTGTTTCATAACTCTTCAGGCGTACTTCAACTGCCTGGATTTCAATTTTCAATTCTTGTGCCAGTCTGCTGGCAGTTTTTATGATTAACACTATCCAGTCTCTCGTGCAATACCATGATATCTGTGACCAATCGATTTTGAAACTCTTGTCATTTTGGAAAATCTAAAGTTTGTTGCGAACTATTAAGCCAGGTGGGGCAGCATTAACTTTCAAGTATTCAGACATTAGTAACCTGTGTAGGGCAGTCTTTATTTGGGTTTGTCTCAGCTCTACCAACTCGTCCCAATCGTTGTTACTTGTGGAGGGCTCTGCTGTATTTAGGCCCTCAAATGTGCCAAGCGATGACATGATGTTTGCAATTTCATCTTCAGTGAAGGTTAAACCCAAATTTGTAACCATGGTGCTTGTATGCAATGGTACGCTGTCTTGTTCAAACAAACTAATGAACAAAAGTGTGGTGTGTGTTGCAAAAGACTAAAAAACTCCCACAGCTGTGCGCCGTCAATAATATCTAAATAAACCAAAAGGGGGAGGATAGAGGTCTGAGTGATAGAATCAACCTCCAATTCGATTGTTACCAAACAATAAGATTCTATCAAATAGTATTTTATTTTTATTTTAATTTTAAATATATATAGTGAAAAATAAGTATAGTGAGTGTTTCTGATCCTTGTGGTTGACAAGGAAAAGCACTATGTGTTTTTAAAATACCCCTCACACACTATGATTCCCATAGTGTCATGCTTCATCATTGGGGTCTTCCCCGTCCCTCTATGGGGCGGGGCGTGCTACAACCTGCGAAATACGCGGGAGCACTTGTTGTTATGAAGATAGGCTATGTGTGGTGTGAAAAATAGTGTGAGGGGTAGGGGGTGGAAGGATTAAGTGAAAGATATGAAATGTTAAATATTCCCTGACTAGTAGAAAAAATAATGTATTCACTTCCCTAGCTGGAAATGTTAAAAAGGAGTTGTGGTAGGGTTATTTACTATGCCCTACTCGGTCGACAGGTTTCGTAAGCAGTCCCCCTGCTTTACTCATCAGGACCTATGTTGATCCCTACTACACTCAAAAAACTAACTAATGTATAATATGCCTACTTTCCTAAAATAGACCAGCAAAAATAAGCTAGTCTATTTATTCCAGGGCTTGAGTGGGCACTTGTGAGAAAAATGATGACTCAGTCTGGTCTCTGGAAGGAAAAAATAAATAAAAGAAGAGAAACAAGAAATAAAGGATCAAAAACATTGTCTGAAACTTATTTCAAAATGACACATCACTATTACGTAGATCTCAGTTTGACCTGTAGAAAGAAGTGATATATTTTTCTCATAGTCTTTTTTCTTTCTTGTCATGGATTCTCTGTTTTGTGATCCAGATGTTTAAACTGGCAAAAATCGTCATTATTTGAGGTCATTTTGCCGTTTTTTTAGTTTCATTAAAGAACTCACACACACATGATTCATTCATACATATAAGAACAAGACAAGATGTTTAGATTTTTAGGTACTGTGGGCGTTCAGCAATTGAACTGGTGCAGTATCAACGGATTTACGAAAAGCTTCGTATGTCGGTTGTTTACAGAAAAACAACCATTTGCGTGCTTTAGGATTTGTCAAATAAGTGGTAAATTTATAAAGATAGCCGCTCATTGTCATTGTAAAATGGTGGTAGAGAATGACATTCTCGTCTAAATACATTCATATGACGCAATTGTAAAGAAAAGTTTTTTAAGTATATATACATTTCTCAGTTGTTATCGTGCCCCATGAGCTTGGCATCAGAGGTTTATTCATATGGTCACTGTGAAGAGTAAGCGTTTAAAATAAGTCTAAGCTGCAGTGCAAAATGGCCAGAGATTAGAGACTTCTGGCCGTAGTCTTACTCACTTTACCTCTGAAAATACCTCTCCATTACGCCTCAGTGCCGCTCCGTGGGTTACCTTTGTATGTCTGACACTGTGATATTTATCGGTCTTGAAAGAGGAAAAAGACTGCGAAAAAGAGGCTTCTCCGAGGGCTGGTCTGCTGCCTTTGCTTCCGTTAGAACGCGGAAGTGTATCCGTCAGGCTTGAACACTTCAAGCACATAAGAAGGGATTGAATTACGACATCCCTTGGACTGAACTGTAATCTAATCAAATCCTTTCCCTTTGACCTCAGTAACTCACTAAAACGTACAATACGCAAGACCCTCTGATGCTCACTAATTAGAACCTCAGAGTACAAGATCATATAATGAACTTAACCAATTATTTATACATCCCTGTGACCAACAGGGTATGTTCCTGTGACCCATGTAAAGATCAATATGGAAAATCTACCAGATGTATTAATCTCTATATGTCTTATTCTTTTTATTCTACATCCATGACTTTAGACATATACCCTAAAGGGAACTACTATCCTCCTGCCCCCAGGAATTGAAACCTTTCTGATTCACAACCATGCAAACCCACCCAATGACTACACAATACATAGCCATTGCATGTACCTATATATAGCTAAACTCTGTGGCATTAATAGTTCACTTAGTTTGACCGCTCCAAGATGGCGTCAAGATATGCATAGTAGCACGCAGGACCATCCTGGAAATCCGGCAATTGACATAAGCCTACATCACGAGTGCTGCTCAACTTCACCGCCACCATTCGGCCACGCAGGGTTGAGGGTAGGTGCTGTGCTCCCGGATAAAAACGAGAGTAAATCTGGCTGCTCGCAACTTAACACATAACCGAAGCGTCATCAGCTACAGCTGCCCGCGCTAGCGATAACACATGCGACCAAGCATGACCTCTCTTTTCTTTTACATTTGGATATTTTTAGCCCGCAACTGTGTGTTTCACCTTGTGTGAACCCATGAAATTTGATTAACGTGATGATTACATAAGATCATATAGACTTTTTTATGCCCTGTTACCATAATTGCTCACATTATTGCTAACATGCCACAGTGCACAAACGATACTAACGATCAAATAGGGGCATGTGGTGAATATAATTAAGTTACTGAGATTAAGATGCATAAACAGATACGTGAATGGCACGATGACCCACAAGTAAAATGATGACGCCTAAGTGATTGTAATATTAATTCTGTTTGTGTGATTGTGTGTAGCTTTAGAATCTGTTTCTTGTGTCTGGTGACTATTCCAACTCCAGACACATATGGCGTTCCACATTAAGGGATCCTCTGACCAATAAGGACACTGTATGTCAGAAGCTATCTAACATGACTGTACTATATGTTTGTCTGTGTCCTCTTTCCTCTCTCCTTGTCTTCTAAGTCGAACCACCAGTGATATTAATCACAAGTAGCTACCATCCTATTAGAGGGGGGAACCAACCCTGAGCTCATAAGAGGGGTTGGTTTACCACCTTCCGCCTGTTTTTTGGTCCTCATGAAGTGCCAAGGAACAATTTGACTATTAAAGGTGTGATACATGTTGACCTCTTCTTTCAGGTACTAGGGGACATTGCTATCCTCATAGTAGCGCAAACCTACATTTTTTTATTCTGACAGGGCAATCCTTTTAATAAACTCTGTGCGATAGCCCCTAAACAGTTTTACTCAGTTCTACACTCACTTTTCACCACCCCACTAGAACACCCTCACACTCATCAAACAGCAAGAAAATCTAAAAGATCTCCGCTGAAGTGACCCTTCAGGGAACCCATAGGTCATTGCAGCATCGGCCCTACAAGGAGCACCCGACCGATGATGAAGCATGACATTCCCAGGAATATGTGAGGGCAACAAAAAACACTTTTGTTGATTGTCCCTCATAACCGGTTCAGCACATAGAAGTTTTTTCTCTCTCTTCTTGACAGATTTTGTGTCTTATTAGGAACAGTAACCCCCATTTTTCAAACATATAGGGGGTGATTAGAATGGACAGTCCCGCCATCCCCAATTATGATGCGACCGCCACCGCGGCAGTTGCATCTGACATTTTAACATTGCGGCGGATGCTGCTGGCTGCAGCACCCGCCGCAGTGGAATAATGCCATGTTGTGCATTGCCATGCAAAACGTGGCAGGCACCGCGCGGTGCCTGCCACCTTGTGCATGGCAATGTAGGGGGGTACCTTTGGTACCCCCAAGTGCAGACCCACCCCAGGGGCCCGCAATGGGCCCCCAAAGCAAATCCCCACCAGCCTTTCCATGGGAAGGCCTTTAACACCCAGCATCATAATATGGATGGCGGTGCCTACTAGGCACCGCCACCATATATGTGCCCCAGTTCCACCCAGTCGGCAGTCGTAAACATTACTGCCCGGCAGAAAAGCGGCAACAGACTTTCCATCCGCCGCATTACCCACCGCCATTGTAATCTGGCGGTGGGTAAAGCAGGTTACGATGCCGGGCGGATTGTCACCAGCGGGCTGGTTGTGGCGCTCCACCCGCCATTGTAATTAGCCCCATAGTGTATTTTGGAGCATGGGTATACTGGACCTTTTTCAGCTCCTTGTCCGCCTTCTTCCTTTTTTTGCAAAAAAGATATGTTTGTGCATGGCACTGAGTAGCCTTCTTTAACCACTTGGCTGCTAAGGGTGTTCGATGAGCTCCATTGACTTTCCATTGAAATCAATGGAAAGTCCATGACGAGTTACCCTTGTCATTAGCGCTGAAGGGGTTAAAGTTTAACATTGTTCAGTCTGTAAACCTAATGGATCTGAAACCCAGTCTTAGGGAAGGCAATTCGGTTCCAGATGTGAAGAAAGTACAGCATGACTATTATTTGATATGCCTTTGCAGCACAGGATAAGCCAGAGATGTTTCAATAGTTTGAAAAATATTCTAAGTCTGCTGACATTTTCTGTACAAAATGGGTGATGATGGCATGTTTGAGGGCTACAAAAGAGAGGAAGCACTGATTAGCCTGGTCATTAGAGATGAAGGTGCAGTAAGGGGAGGAGTTTTCGAGGACATTAAAGTTTGTAATCATCATCAGTGGCTGGTGAAAACTCATGAAGAGGAGTAGAAAAGGTACATACTTTTCGGTGAGATTCCTCAAGTGAAGGGCTGTGGGTGAGGTCCTCTCCCTTAGAGCAGTGATTTAGATGGTGGAGAAGGCAAAGAAGTTATCTCAAAGATCATTTGAATGTACAAAGAGGCTTGTCATTAGATGAAGGGTCAACGTCCCCTTAAAGGTATGAATAAGTTCTTTGGTTGAATTATCTGCCCCACTGTTCGAAATTTAGCGACATTCTTTTTAGCTCTGGTGGAAGCGGATTTGTAGCCCCTGGAGTGCACTTTCCGAGTATTTTGCTGAGATAGAATCTTTGATTTATTCAAATGACTTTACAGTGCTCTGCTTTGGCATTTCAGTTTGCAAAAAATGTCTGTGAATCAATTAGTGACCTTTATGGGATTAGGTTTGCAGGCGGACAAGGGGTCAAGAGTATCTAATGCACAAGAACATTTTTTTAATGTGTGCTAGGGTTTCCTAAGGTACTCCAAATGGGTCTGTCGAGTCCAGAAGCAGTTATGTGTCAATGGAAGGCTAGAGAATAAGTTCCTGTGTAATCCAGTTTTTTTTGTAGAAAAAAGATTTGTTTTTTAATGAAGTTATGTTGATTTGAGAAGTTAATATACTATGGTCTCATCAGGTCAACTGCTGGGAGCCTACAATGAGGCTTTTTCATGGAAAATGAGTCAATGCAATGTCCTTGTGGGTGAGAGAACCAATATTCACCAATATGGTGGTCTAGTGAGATATTATAGGCACTATCACTGATTGAGGGTAACAATCTGTAGTGGTTTCATTTCTCATATGGTCTAGCGCGTGTCCCCTCGCGCTAGTCCATCTGTGTTCCTTATTAGAATGTTGGTTGGAGTCTGAATTCTCCAGTTCTTCATGACACGTAAACTGCTGTATACTATATGGCAATGACTATTATATTTGATTTATATTTCCTGATAATGAATGAATACATTTTCTTAATGAATGATTTAACGAATGACTTTGAATAAGAACTTTTAGTGACTTTTTACCTCTTTTTGGCAAGCCTCTGGAAGGGCACATTAATTTTGTAGGAATTTAATATACCATTAAGACATTGTTTTGATATGCTTCTCACATTTTTCACAACGTACTTGCTGTGAAGTGTATAATGCACATGAACCACTGGTAAATAAGCCATGCATATATATTCGGGTTTTCAAAATGGTGCTGATTGTTATTTTCCACTTACATTAGGTGCACTGGAAGCTCAATTGTATATTTCAGTACAACTCACTTTATTGTTTCCAATCAACCATTCATTAACAATTAAAAATTCAATACATTTACAATGTATGCAAGTTAAAAATTGCACACCCATAGGAAAACAAGACACAGGGTGTATTGCATAAACCTTTGGTCATAAAGCAAACATCTAAGCTGTTGCAGTTTATAGTCAATCTATTTACAAGAATTAGTCAGAAAACGTAACCAGAGACACAATCAGTTTGCTTAATCAGATCATCTGCTCACCCACTCTTTCAACCCGCCCATCAAACCAGCCTTTTCGTCCATCCAACCATCAATCTATCCATTTACCCTTCACGTATTCATCCATCCTTTCAATCAATCAATCGAACGTATGTAAAGCGCACTACATACCCGTGAGGTTCTCAAGGCACGGGGGGGGTGAGGCACTACTGATCGAACAGCCAGGTCTTGAGTATCCTCCTGAAGGTCAGCAGGTCTTGGGTCTGTCGTAGGCTCAGTGGGAGGGTGTTCCATGTCTTGGCAGCGAGGTGGGAGAAGGATCTCCCACCGGTGGTTGTTCTTCGGATGCGTGGGACGGTGGCTTGTGCGAGGTCGGCGGAGCGTAGCTGGCGGTTGGGGATGTAGAAGGAGATCCGTCTGTTAAGGTAGGCTGGGCCAGTCTTGTGGAGTGCCTTGTGTGCGTGGGTGAGGAGCTTGAAGGATATCCTCTTGTTGACGGGAAGCCAGTGCAGGTTTCTCAGGTGGGGGGTGATGTGGCAGTGGCGTGGTACATCGAGGATCAGGCGTGCCGAGGCATTTTGGATGCGTTGTAGTCGTTTGATGAGCTTGGTCAGGGCTCCCGTGTAGATGTTTCCGTAGTCGAGTCTACTGCTGACGAGGGCCTGGGTGACTGTCTTTCTTGTATCTGTCGGGATTCAGCTGTAGATCTTGCGGAGCATGCGGAGGGTGTTGAAGCAGGAGGAGGAGACGGCGTTGACTTGCTTGGTCATTGAGAGCGTTGAGTCGAGGATGATTCCCTGTTTGCGTGCGTGGTCAGTGGGTGTTGGGGCTGCCCCCAGTGCTGTCGGTCACCAGGAGTCGTCCCAGGCTGAAGGGTTGGAGCCGAGGATGAGGACCTCCGTCTTGTCCGAGTTCAGCTTCAGACGGCTGGTCTTCATCCAGTCAGCGACAGCCTGCATTCCTTCGAGGAGGTTGGCTTTGGCTGTGATGGGGTCCTTGGTGAGGGAGAGGATCAGCTGAGTGTCGTCAGCGTAGGAGATTATGTTGAGGTCGTGCTGTCGGACTGCGTGTGCGAGCGGGGCCATGTAAATGTTGAACGTCGGGCTGAGAGAGGATCACTGATGTACGCTGCAATGATCTCGGAGGCGTTGGAACGGAATGGGGGAGGGGGACGCTCTGGGTTCTTCCGGAGAGGAAGGAGGTGGTCCAATCCAGAGCCTTGCCTCGGATCCCTGCGGCATGGAGGCGTGCGCGTAGTGTGCAGTGGCAAACGGTGTCAAAGGCGGCAGAGAGGTCTAGGAGGATGAGTGCTGCAGTCTTGCTGTTGTCCAGCAGGGTCCTGATGTCGTCGGTGGTGGCGATGAGGGCAGTCTCTGTGCTGTGGTTGCTGCGGAACCCTGACTGGGAAGGGTCCAGGATTCTGTTTTCTTTGAGGTATCGCGTTAGCTGTCTGTTGACGGTTTTCTCAATGACCTTGGCTGGGAAGGGGAGCGGAGAGATGGGCTGGAAGTTCTTGAGGTCTCTTGGGTCTGCCTTAGGTTCTTCGAGTAGGTCAATGATCTCGGCCAGTTTCCAGATCTCTGGGAAGGTCGCGGTCTCGAGGGAGAGATTGATGACATCGCGCAGGTGGGGTGCGATGTTGCTGCTTGCTCTGTTGAAGACGTGGTGCGGGAATGGGTCCGACGGACAACCGGAGTGGATTGAGCGCATGGTCTTGATTGTGTCATCGATGGTCACGCTGGCCCTGGCTAGCAGGGGGTCATGGTCGATGGTGTACGGAGGGTCTGTTTTGTTGCTGTCTGTTGGGGCTGTCTGGGTATTGAAGCTGTCGTGGATGTCTGCTATCTTGCGGTGGAAGAAGGTGGCGAGGGAGTCGCACAGGGCTTGCGACAGTGGGATATCGTTGGTGTTGGTGTTGGAGCTGGGGTTGGAGAGTTCCTTCACGATGTTGAAGAGCTCCTTGCTATTGTGTGCATTGTTGTCGAGGCAGTCTTTGAAGGAGGTCCTCATGGTCACCCTGATGAGGTGGTGGTGGTTGCAGATCGCGTCCTTGTGTGCCATTTCTTCTCTAGTTTCCGGCAGGCTTGCTTGGAGGCTAGGAGTTCTGGGGTGAACCAGCTGGCCCTCTTGCTGGTGTCTCTGTGGGGGGGGTTCTTCAGTGGGGCGAGGGTGTTGGTGCTGTCCTCGATCCAGCATCTAAGGCTGTGTGCAGTGTTGTCGGTGTTGGAGGGTTCGGTGGTTGGGCTGAGAGCGAGGTTTGCCTGTAGTTGGTCTTCGGTGATTTTGCTCCAGCAGCGGTGGGGGATCTTTTGGGTGCAGTGGTGTGTGGTGGGTTTCTGGAAGGCCAAGTGGATGCAGCGGTGGTCGGTCCAGAGGAGTTCGGTGGTGTGGTTGATAGAGACGTAAGGGCTTGAGGAGAAGACTAGGTCGAGCGTGTGGCCAGCGGAGTGGGTGGGTGTTTCACCCTTTCAGTCAACCACTCTTTCATCCATCCATCGATATATCATCCCTTTCACTCATTCATCCATTATTTCACTCATCCTTCCATCCATCCATCCATCCAGTCCATCCATCCATTCTTTCACTCATCCATCCACCCACCCTTTCAACCTTTCCGTTAGGCCAGCCTTTCCATCCATCTAGCCATTTAACCTTTCACTCATCCATCCTTTCATTCATCTATTGTTCCTCCCTTTCACTCATCCATCCTTACATCCACTCATTCAATCATTTATCCATGCCTCTATCCATCCACCACATCATTTACTGACCCAGCCACCATTTCACTCACAATCCATCTATCTATCCATCCATGCATGCATACATCGATTCATCTATCCATCCATACTTTCACTCACTCACCTTCCCACCTTTTTGCATTAATTATGAGCACTTGTCTTCTGAGTTGCAGATAGAAGAGCCCCATCAAAAACACCTCCCTCGCTGTAGCTGACACACCTGTATTAGGATCCTCCTTATTTAATCCCAGATGCTGTTTTTGATATTGAATGATTAATGTCTGCATAGATTATTCAGTGATTTGTACCTGATTTTAACAACTCCACCTGCACCTATCAGTAATATTGACCAGTAATATTGACCAGCCTACAAAGAGTATTGGAGTTGCCTTGGATTGGTTGAATTTAGCAGATTGAGAGTATTTCTTCCCCTCCCTTCTAAGTAAGTATATAATGTTTTGATTCATTGTGGGCATACTTTCAATAAACCCTTAATACTTCCTAGCTACTTATCTGATAGGGTTCTATAATTTTGCAATGTTCTGTTATGTCTTCCCTTTGGACCTTCCTTTACCTTGATCTCACATTTGCAGAATTTATCGCAATCTGGCTTTTCTGTAATCCAGATTTATTGGAGGTAGCAACTATTAAATTGTTTCATAAAGCATGCCCAGTCGCTTCCTTCCTGTTTTCTCAACAACCCAGCATTATTCTGTTTCAATATAGATGATGATGCCTCTTTCTTTATTTAGGCCATTTTCTTGAGGTGGGTTTAACTCCCCATTGCTATTTGCTTTGGGTTTGGTTTCCAATATTAGTCCACTGAACCCTCCTGTTATTCCCTTCCATGCCTTCCCTTCAAGACCTCTAGCGTCTTCACTTTGTTGTTCCCATTTGACTTGCTGTACAGGATATTTCCATTATGATAGTGATTCATGCCTGTTGATAAGGACTATTAGTGTATAAACATATATAGTTGGAGATACTTGTAATTAGAATTTAATATAATAACTAAATTAATCTTCTACTCTGGGCCTTAGGACTGGTATGGTGTATTCGGCCTTCCTTGTATTTGATGTAATTCAAAACAGGATCGGATTGGTTCAAAAAATAGGCCCGGGCACCAGAATAAAAATGGCCCCTATTAGCGAAGCAACTGGCAATTTCTTGGGAATCAACAGTAAAAACCAATCTACCTGGCCATAAACCCAGCCCACAACTGCTAAGAAACCCGTCCACACCCTGATCTGTCAGTCCAGCCCATTGGGCACTGTCTGATTGCCCTATAGGCCAGTCCGACCCGGCGTGCAAATGATGTGGAAGCAAGTTGCAGATTTCTCATAATTCTCATAATTTGAAACCATGTGATTTGATGAACTGAAGATACCCTATTTCAGGTAAGAACTTTCCCATTTAGTTCTATTTAATTGTATTTGGATCAATAAATGTTCTATTCATTCTCTGAGATTGACTTAATATCTATTTGTCTATGTTGCTATATTTAAGTTAGAATTTATGTCAGAAAGACATTTTTTGTTTTCTTAATAACTTTGGCACCATTTCATGTATCTGCAAAAACTTCCCAGAGTAAATCTTCTTCAACTTTTTTAGGGAAGGTTTTGCCCTGATCTTTTCGGCAGCAGCAAAAAAAAGACAGGAGTGACCCAGAAGTGTGATTTCCCATTATAATTCCCATAGGAATGTTTTCTCCCCAATATGAAAAAACTGCTGAGCGAAATTACCACAAATTTGGCAAAAAGTAGGAACTTTACTTAGAAAGTGTGCTTTTTGTTATTTACTGTAAATTTGTTCAGTAGTTTCCGTGAAATTAGCTTTTAAAAAAGTGCTTGGATGAGCTTGAAAGGTTAATTATAGTAAACAGTTAGACTCCTTTGATATCCAAAATTCAAAGAATAGTCTGGCACGATCTGATTGGCTGGCCACAATATGGCAGAAAATGTTGTGGCTGCCATTACAAGACTGGAGGACTCGGTCCCTGAGTCCTGAAAGATGTTTTGAATCTGAAAAGTTCTTAGATTGTGTTTTCTAGACCATCTAAAAAAAAATATATATACATTTTTTTTGTAGCCTGATGTCGGTTGTCGGTTGAAACACGTGTTGGCTAGAAGTTTGTACTTTTCGCTGGATATATATAAAAATTTTGGAATAAGGTTTCAAGATTGTGACTTTCTCTGGTTATATATTGAAAATTTGAAAACAGAAGAAAATAAAACAGAGAACTACAATAACGACGATACCGTGTGGGCTATCAAGTTTGAATCTATATTGAGTGCGCAGGGCTGTTTTTCTGTTTATTTGTTTTGGGAAATTGTCCTCAAGTGTGGGAGAGTGTATGTGGCCCCTTCTGGTTCTTGGAGCACCTTCATAAACATATTTCTTGGGACTCTACAATACACAATTATTTGCATGTGAATTATCATACGAACTACTGCCGAATGCATGGTGTTAATTGCCCATTTTGGAACTGATTAATTTGTTTACTTAGGTAGCCCCTTTCATTGTTGAAGGATTTTGTTTTCTGACAGCTTTAGACTTTCTGTAAGCAGTAATACCAATGCCTGACTCTTGAATATTATAGGTTTACCTTACAATCTTTAAAATAATTACCTGACCTACTGAAATATTTACAGATTCATCATTTGTAATAACAATATATCTTTTTCTGAATGGTGCTCATATAGATGATCTAGTTGCACCATTAAAGCTATGAATTCTGCACCTTTTGTATATGGTTCACATCTTGCACCTGAATGTCTTTTGATTCACTTCGAAAGACTTGATAAAACAAAGATGTGTTTATCTCTTCTGTCCACTTAGCTTCCAAGACTAAGCGATTGAATGTGGTAATAGACCGCAAAACACATTGATTAACCTGTCCTAAGGTCAACAATTCATTACTTAACGAAAGAGTATATTATTTTCCTCATGAGATCAAAGAGATTAGCGTTTACCTATCCCATTTTTTCTAGCTTAGCACTGCAGATCCGGGCAGGGAAAATAAATTATGGTAGACATGCCCACAAAAGGGGGGGCGTGACTATCACTGTGACCCAGCAGACCTTTGGCAGACAAACTACTGGGTCAGCGATTACTGCAGACAGAACAGGTTTGAAGGAGGGAGAAATAGGAAATTAATGGCTAAGGTTACATTATGGTGGTAATGCTCAAAGATCTAGACCCTTTGGCTCTGAAAGAAAGGGCACTACACTAACAGCTTTTTTTGCCAGGCCTTTGCATAACAGCCATCATATTTTACTGCTAGTAGTTCTGCTGTCACACTACTGACCTACTGCTGCTGCTTGATTAAAGCATCAAATATTTGAGACTAATGGCCTAGTTTAGATTCTGGTGGGACTGATCCCGCCGTCGCTTTTTCAGTGGTCTTCCCGCCTGCCACCTTAGCGATCCACCCGCTCAAATTAGATGTTCGCTGGTCACTGCAAGGAAGACCGCAGCAATCGTGCCGCCTCCCCCAGAATCTTTTTCCTGCATCAGCGGCATCCAAGGCAGAAGCTGCTGTCAGAGGGAGTCCCACCATGATTCCCACCATTCAGATTATGATATACCTTTCCCTTGAGGTAACTGTGATGGGGGATCCTCCAAACTCGAGTTGGCAGAATGGAAGAAAAAGAGTTGAAAACCCACCTTTTTTTGGAGTCCCACCTGCGATTCCGTCTTGAACACCATCGCCCAGGTCTATCCTGTGCTGCTACTACTTTACCACAATGCTCAGCCACCCTGTTGTCACCCGGAACTGAGGTAGGCTTTTGTGATGGGTGTGGGTGTACATTCAATAGTGTGTGTATGTTGTTGGTGTGTAATGCTATATGTAAAAATAAGTGCAGTACACATTACCTACATATACATATGGACACATGCACAACATATATGTGTATTGAGCTGATAAGAAGTTGTACTTACCTGTCGCCACACCACCATGGCTTCACTCCATCAGGACACCACTGCCAGCACAACAGGAACATCTAAATCTGCACATTGGAAACCAGCCAGGATGATGGAGATGGTGTACTGTTAGCCAGCAGAGAAGACCTTGCGCTGCTGTGCTCTCCTGTCTCTTGCCGTAACAACTTAATACGGCGGGCAGGCCACCATTAGCTTGATAGAGTATTTGGGGCCGCCACCACCGCGGGACGGCGCCAGTACTGCCAAGATCTAAATCAGGCCCCAAGTGGTGCCAGAATTCATTGCTCAGGTTGAATACTACACAAACTAGACTCTCTGGGCCTGATTACTTCTTTGGCGATGCAGCGTAGGGACCGCCCCGCTGCACCGCCAACACTGTGGTCGGGGCAGATTAGGAGTTTCCCTCTGTCTGGCGGGCTTTTTTTTATGTTCCAGCGGCAGTGCCCTGAAAATGGGCACAGCAATGGGAACGCTAAAATCAGTTCCTGCACGGCATGGAATGTCAAGTCCATGCCATGCAGGAATTGTGGTGCATGCATACAGTCTGGCACATGTGCATACATCCAATGAAAGATGCAGGAAGTTATACCAGACAATCTGGTATACACAGCCATCTTCAAAGCTTGAAAACTTATGGGAACTCCTGGAAACTAAAGGTCCTGGTCAAGCAGCATTGCTTAGTGCAACCTAACAGAACTGAAGCCATTCACTAGGCTACTTGATGCGCACCACACCATATTAACAGACCATGGAGTCTGTTCTCTAGGTCTCCCTAAAGTTGTCGCGTTCAGTTAACTGACCCCCTGCCACTAAGGTCTCAGTCAATGTGCCAACCTGAATCAGAAAGTACAGTTGCATTGCAACCTATACAATTCCCACTGAGTAATGTTTGCATAAGAAGTGTTTCTTGTAAAAATAACAGTTGCATGAAATGGGTCACGTACTATTAGTGGACACCTAAACCTTCTTTCATATAGAGATAACATTAGGAAGCAATAGGAAGCATAATATGCATTATAAATGTTGTTTTAAAATCCTAACAGTGTATATAATATAAATTGAAACCACATAGAACATAAATAGCAATTCAGCAGTGCAATGCATGTGTAGTGAAAACAAGATCAATGTAAACATGGTTATTGCATTGTTTTTGTTGGCCTTAGGACTCTGTGCACTTAACTAGTGCTAACCAGTGCTAAAGTGCTTGTACTAACTCCCCTAAACATAGTTAAATTATTTGCACCCCGATTAGCATATTACATTTACTTATAAGTCTCTTGTAGATTGGTACATCTTATACCCAGGGCCTGTAAATTAAAAGGCACTGGTGGGCCTGCAGCAATTATTGTACTACCCACTTAAGTAAACCCTTAAAAAATGTCCCAGGCCTGCTATTAAAGTCTGAATACAGTTTTAAACTGCTGATTTGACATGGCAAAATAACCTCCTTGCCAAAGCATAAACTCCCATTTTGTTACATACACCCCACCCCTATGGTGGTCTTGCTAATCAGTGAGAAACTGCGCATCGCGCGTGCCCACACATGCGCATTTCTCGCGTGAAATGCGCATGCGAGTTTGCTCAAGGATTACCGATACGGCAAGGAAGAGAAGGAGGGCAACCCGGGGATGCCGCAGTACAGGTAAGTGGTTTTAAATTTTTTTTAATTAATGTTTAATTACTTGTAAATGGGGAGGTGGAGGTGGGTAGCGGAGTGGAGCGGAGCAGAGTTCCACAGAGTTTGTGTGCAACTCCCTGGACCTCCACATAACTCCGCTACGCACACTATGCCCGGGTAAAGGGACTTGATTTGCTGCATAGAGCCTGCTTTGAACTCTCAGAGGCCAGCCATGCTGTTTGACCCCCTGCATCTTCACCTGAGCCCAGGGTTACCACAATGTATCCATGGGCTTATTTGCTGGTCTCCTATTCAGAACAACAGGGACATAAAAGGCTCCCACTGCCTTGAATCCACACCTGACGCAGACTGAGTCCAGAACCCCTAGAGCCTAAGATCTTGTGCTTATATGTGAAAATAAGTTATGGGCCAAATGACACAAATCTAATGAGGTCCTAGAAAAGGTGCGAAGCTTGCACATTCAGATTATGCCTGACAGACATCATCCATCTTGATTTTATTACATTAATTTATTAAAGAAATGGGAAAAACCTGCATGTAGAGGATTGTTTTATATAGTAAAAAATCACTTGTGTTGCAATTAGACTCATTCGAATACAGCGTTTAGAAATATGCTCTTTAGGAGGGCCACACTGAACACTGCTTCCAACATAGCACCTTATAAAAATGCGTTTGTGTGTGAACCAACAAGTAATTCCTTACAAGTCCATAATTTGTATGTTGTGACATTTATCGGGCATTTTTCCCCATAAACGTCAGCAAGTATAGTCTGTAGAAATGTACCTGAGAAATGTGCTGGGTTATATAGTGTGTGCCACAAAACACACAATACTGGTATGTGCTGTAACAGGAAGTTTAGCATATGCTGGGATTTGATGAGGACCATTGTGAGAAATAGCTGAATTATCATGCCATGTCACGATGGGGTTATAGCACAACCTCTTTTTAGACAAAATGGCTGCTCTGTGTGCACCTGAAATGCAATGTTGCTCCGTATCTGGCAAATGGACGCTTCTTTTAGTTGACAGTTCAATGACCTACTGTAGCTACAGGATAGCAGATGGGACACTTTGTTTACATTACACCAACACCTAACTCACTGCATAAACATGAACGAATTTGCAGCTTAATATCAGGCCGCCTAACTTTAAAGTTGGAAACAAATAGCAAATAATGTGTCCAACACCTCTTTAAAAGAACTGAAAAGGTCACTCTGAAATCACTACTTTTCAGCTAGGCCACTGCAGTGCAAGGCAATTCGTCTGCGTTTTCCTTACTGCCTAGATACAAAGCTACACTGTAAAAAAAAATAGCTACTTTTTAGCTGGTAATAAAAAAGCAGGAGGGCGCCTTGCATCTATCATCAAATATAATTTAAAGGGCTAATTTCCAGCTCTCGGGGCTCACAGCAAGCAGTTGGTTGGATCAGTAAACTCTAAATGGGAATTGGCAGCTGGCTCCGCTGGGCCTGGCCTCTCTATGGAGGACTGCGGTGCAGGATTTTTTTTAACAGAATAGGAAAACAATGATGGAGTGTCATAACGTCCGTGGCTTTTGAGTTGCACGGAATTATAGCTTACCGGTGCCAATGCAAACAGTTAAATGTTTCCAGTGAGTATAAACGCGGGAGCAACTCCACGTGGCTGCAGCACCTGAGTAAACATGGCGCGGCCGAAGAAGCTAGTAAAGCTACCTAGATCTGAGCCTCAGGGAGCACAGTGAGAGCACAAAAAAAATCACACCTTGAGTTACTTCATTTAGGTATACTCCTTGTATTCACAATCTAAGAGTGCCACTAAAAGTAGCAAAAAAACATGTGCTATTTCCACTAACTAATTTAAAAAGAATATTAATTTCATACGTTAATTAGTATTTACAGCGCATCTACACCAAACAGGGTTTCATAGCACTGTCTTGGGAGGAACAACATGCTGCTTTACATGGCAAAATGCACTTTGGGCAAACGTTTGCGAAATCAATCACTTTTTAGATCCTCCCTGAAACGTTTAAGTGTTTAAAGAACGCGCTATTATGAAATGTCAGTTTTTTCCAGGAACTGGAGAAGGGGGCGGGGTGGGGGTGGGAGATTACAGATGGACGCCATTTCTTGGTTTAAAAAGTCTCAGGTTCACTAAGCAGGGGCTAAGGCTGGTGACACAGATTTCGAGCTTACGCAAGAGAACTCAGGACACTGGCCTTACATTTACATACAGAGGTTTTGAAAGTGACACTCATCTGTGCAGGTGGCCCATGAAAGGATGCAGAATGGGAATGGCAGAATGGATACTCGTAGCCGTGTGGTCCCGGCTTTCTGTGTCTCCTGAAGGAGATGCAAAGAGCCTTGCTGGAGCGCATGGCTGAAGACAGCTGTAATCTGGCCTGCAGCCACTAATGTCAGATTTGAGTCAAACTTGGATCCAAGATTTCTCATTATCTCGTCTGGTTGTGAGAGTGCAGCCAACTTTTGAGCTCAGAAGATAGAGGGTCCTACAGAGTTCTCTCTTCCTCCGATCAGCATTAACTCCTTCTTGTCTGAGCTGAGCTTTAGGTAATGTTTATACTTTTAATCATGAGTTCCTTTCTTGTTCACAGTAATCAATCGCCTGCCACCCAATCATAGTAGAACCTGACTGCTGAGAATATACAATGGAATTTCATGGGCTGAATGGAACGAGACTATCCAGAGGCTCAAGGTAGGCATAGGTGGGCCGGTGGGAGGGGGGGCGGGAGGATTATGACTATTATTGTGGCAATTAATAAAAATTGAGACAAGAGCACCATTTATAACCGCAATGTTAAAAGAGACACATATAAAATCAGTAAGTGAAAAAATGTCTGCAGAATGATTTTTTGCAGAGCGGGAGGGCTACAAGAAATCCAGTGTGGACAAACTTAGCCCACTATTGTGCATGGATACCAAGACAGTTCTTGGCATTGTGCATTTAAAAAAAAAAATCCAAAACCGGGCGAGGTCCTTCAGTCAGTTAGTGGTCAGCAATACGTCCGGGCCTCTTTACAGGTGTAAACTCCGTGGTTTAAAAACCCTGGTTTCAGTGAAGTGCGATTGTGTCTTTGAAAATAGCGGGCAGTAACATAATAGGTGCAGCATGGATTTTTGCCAATAGGCACAAAATCTGCAACACTGACAGTTCGATTGTTTCACCCAATTAGTTCCATTTTCTGGAATTGGTAGAGCCAGAAGCTTGAGGCACAAAACTGAGCGCCGTGTGAGTCTATTTAAAGGTTCTTAGAGGGAGGTCTGGGTTTTGACATTTTTGTTATAGTTTAGGGCCGCATGCAGGGGCGGCTCTAGGCTCATGGTGGCCCTGGGCAATGAGCGTAGGTGTGTGTTCTTGTATTTGCCAAGTATCACAACTATGGTCTTTCCAGTGTTGACAGTGAGTTTATTACACTTATTATATACATTGAGCTAGCCCAGAGCTCTCTTTATCCCATTTCTTGTATAGTTTAGATGATAAGATCATCTACATATTGAAGTACGGGCAGTCTAAACGATCCAATCATTTGTGATATTGTTTTGTCTTGCCCCAAGTCTGCCGTGTAGAGATTGAAGAGAATTGGTGCTAACACACACCCCTGTTTTAAGCCTCGATTGATTGGTATTTCAGATGTGCTCTTGGATCCATTATCAGGCTTGATGCTGACCCATTTTTTTAAACATAGGTACATAATTGCCTTCAATAAAGAGGAAGAGATGCCCGGTTGCGCTAATTTTGACCACAGTATGTTTCTATCCACACTGCAGAATGCGGCAAATTAATCTATGAAGTAGGTGAGAAGAGGAGAACTGAAAGGCTTCTTTATTTGCGAAGCCAAGTAAGCTAGAGCCACCGCATTGTCAATGGCTGAGGACTTAGCCCTAAACTGGTTTGATAATAGGGAATTATATTTTCCTCTGCAGACTACATCTGCGTCTAACAAGGCAATGAAGTTGATCATTTGATTGGTCGTTGGGAGGGTCCTTTACCCTTATTATAGATCAAGTGCAGTATGGATCCTCTCCATGAATGTGGTGGTATTAAAAGGACCGATAATGTTGACTCATAACTCAGTGTTGGCCTTGCACACAGACCCAGGCAACCCGCTTGGGCCTGCCTCTCCATTCCCTCTGATTATATGTAGAACTTTGCTGACAGTTTTTCTGGTAAACAAATTTGCTTGTTGTACATTATCAGTGTTTGGTGTAGTATCGTTTGTTCATTCTTCCATCCCAAAGAGCTCCCAAGAAGATTCAACTGTTTCGTAAGATGGCTGGCTGTCAGAATTTGATGAAGCGATAAGAGAATTCGAATTTTGTTTGTTGTATAAGGTCTCAGCATGTTTAACCCACAGTTCCATGCAACCCCTTTTCCCCTTACGCCAGGTTTACTTTCTACTTCATAGGTGTATTGTCAGAATTTTGCCTGGTTGTGGAGGCCGAGAAGTGGAGTGGAGTAATTCTTTATTGCTCAGCTAATTAAACCCATTGCAATTAGCAAATTTACATGTAAATTAACTTAAAATGTAATTTTGTAATTTTGTCCAATAAAACATTGTTATCAAACATGGTTGTGGAGGCCGAGAAGGGAGTGGACGTAGACGCATTCTTTTTTCACGTATTTAGACTTAACACTCCATATTTACATACAGTGTGCCTTTCTTAATGTAAAGACCCTCTGTTGCAGAGTAGCATTTTCTCTGTTTGTTCTGTATTTTCTCTTGGCTTCCCTTAGTGTTCTTCTGCTTTTCTGTATCCCTGCAGAATGCCATTCATTATTAGAAAGCTCACGAGGAGCTTTTTCGGTGCTTTGTTGTCTGTCTCTCAGGGCTTGATTCAAAAAGTTCGTGATGGGGCCCCAAGACGCTGTCAAACTGTGGCCTAGGTCATGATTCCTCATGTAAATTTCCCAGTTAAAGGACTTTTTTCCAGTGATTAAGACTCGATCCACTGATCTTACTCACAACATTTAACTTAGTAGTCTCTCTGGCATTAGGCTGAAAGGAGAAACATTGGGGGGGAGGTGATCGCTAGCATATCATTATTTAATCTCCTAGTTTTTACGAACAGTATGCATAACGTGACTCGCAAATGAGTTGTCCATGGAGCTATCTCTAAACGTGGGCTGTATCTTGCAGATTTGGTGGTTCTGACTTTTGTTTGGTTGTAGTAGGCCTGGAGTTAGTCGCTCAATTTCCCCTCTTGCTGGACCTTTATAGATGCATTTTGGTTTTTCAGGAGAAGCGTGTCCAGGTTAGCAAGATTAAAGTCTTTAGCAAGGACAATCTCCGCAGGTGGCTTTGTGCATGTGATTTCTTCCAAGGAATCGCAGCAGTCATCCACTATTGTGTTTTTGTTGCCCTTATGAAAGTTTAAATAGATATTGGCCAGTAGTAGTGCCCTTGATTTACCAGCAATGTTACCCCCCTCAATTATCACGGCGTGCAGTAAAGGATTGGTGGTGTAAACACTTCTTCCTTCATGATGCAGGGTGATGGAAACATATATAGAATACGATACTGTAAATCCAAACAAAGGGCCTCATTTACAACATTTTTTTGCAGGGCGGCACCTCATTGCTTCTTGCTGCGCTGCCCCGAGTCAATAGAAAAGGGCCAGAATGCACTGTATGTATGAGAGACGACACACTCCTGTCTTCTTTCACTGCACAGGTGCACACATGGCTGCCTTGCCCCAATGCAGGCACCCTTGCACAGGGCTTGTATATAAGCCCCAATGTGATTGGACTTTCTTGCTGGCTTGTAAAATTCAGGGTATCCTGCTGTGGGAACATGATTAGCAGTCCAGGATTCTTGCAGGCAGATTATGTCCCCATTAGTAATTAATTGGTAAGCCTCTGTGGTTCTGAAATTCTGGACCCTACCGTTGTCCCGGTATCGAGGTCCAATACCCGTGTCCCGAAAAATCAACGTACCATGACGAATTTGGTGTCGACGAACCGATAATGATTAGGACATCATTCCTATGCATTTGCGTCATGATCGAGGCATGCTAACACCCCTGAATCGTAGTTTCCGTCCCGACCCCCCAGACTCCATTTTGTAAACGGTATCCATCTTGTGTCTTGCCCTCATGAAAAGTCAATTAAAGGTCGAGCTTGATCTAAAAGGACACGTCCACCTTCCCTGACTTCCCCCTGACCTGTCCCAACTGACTCCCTTGCCTCCAGCCAAACCTGTTTAGGCAGCTCCTCGCCCAGTGGCCAAACACGATAGCATCAATGCACAACATACCACAAACCATTCGCATACAGATCATGTCTTCTACACACATACACACCTGTCCACGCTCCCTGTTTATGGCCAGTTTTATGACTAGGAGGTGCCTTCTTTTATTGGGGCTTCACCGATATCTGATGGGAGTTCCGGGCCTGGCTAGGTAATCTATCACAAATTGGACATCTAAAATACGGGCTTGCCTACATGACTTCGCTCTTTTGTATTATTGTAGAAATATGTATATAGCCATATCATAAACTCAAGAATTCTTGCTTGCAGCTATTATTTTTGTATATAAGGAGAAGGCTGGTTCTGTAAAAACGAACAGTCTCCTGAGAACACATGACCCGTGCTTGTCGTGCTTCTAGGACACCTGTTACTTGGTAGCTATCAATAAAACTTGATCTCTGACTACGACTAGAAGACTCCGTGTTTCTGTGGTCCGAAACAAGGGGGAACTCAGAGGTCTTCGGGTGTTATCCCCTGACACCACCGGGTTCTTAAAAACCCGGCACCTCACCTCTTGCTCAGTCATTAGCCGTCAAAAACCAGCAACATTCCATGATAATAATGTGATCTCTTGTTTGAGTGGATCAGCCGTTTTCGTTGTAGTTGTGGTGGGAGTTTGGTTGACAGAGACTTTCGCTTCTACTTTATGAACTGTATAGTGTTTTTTTGTATTCTTGTTGCCACTGCTAGGAGTGCTGATTAGGTGCAGCCTCCAGTGTGCTGCTAGCCAGCTCCAGACTTCTTAACTTCCCATGGGACTTTTAGCTTTTGGTATAGTGGACCCGTATTGAGGCTTTTTTTGTATGCTTTTGGGTCTGAGGCACGTGGAGCATTTCTTAATATACTTTTGGGACGTGTTTCACCTTGTTCTGTGCCCACAAGGCTCTCAAAAATTGGAGGATTTTTCCCCTGCTTAACTTCTTGTATGTCAGTGCCCCAGTTTTCAAATACTGCAGGCTCATTCAAAACTGACATCAACTAAGGGGGTAAGCTCCAGGTCACTACAGTCTCTTCCAATTGTGGAGAGTGACACGTTCACATAAATTGAACCCTATCTATGTCTCTGGATTTTAGGTATTTCAAGGAGGGTATATAATGTAGTAACCGTAAAATGTTTGTTCTGTTGAGATTGTCTGTATTTCGTCTTGACATATATTGTGGGCAGAAAATAAGTTCAGTCCGCTTAGATTCTTGGTCCAAAGTGGTAGTGTGCTTGTACAGCTTATTGTTCCTGGGTGTCCTTGGCTGGGCTTCCAATCCTTGTGGTGTCCTGTTTAGAGTACTTTAACTCTCCTTGTGGAGGCACTCCATGCTTGCGCCATTAGTTCCTGCTAGGGGAGGCTCTAATAGTAGCTCCTGCAACTTAATGGAGCGACGGTCATTGTACTGACCTTTAGTGGAGGACTTCTTTGCTTGAGCTATAATGTTACACACTGGTTGTGCCCCAGTAATTGAGAGTTTACCAGATTCTTTCCTGTTTGTTTTTAGGGCCAATGCACCTGGGATGTTTTGGGTTGTGTCTGATAGAGCTGCATCTATACAACCGGAGCTAAAGAAGTGCGAATTGATGCTTGACAGGCTAAAACTGAGGGGCATATTACCAAGAAGTACGTTAGTAAACGCACAACGCACATCCCCATATTGCCGGCTATCGCCGGATTTCATCGCCGTTTTAGCACGCAATTATCGATGCGCATCACGTAGGCGAATTGAAATCCGGCGATAGTCGGCGATATGGCACATTAGCGCATGAAAACAAACGTTGTTTTCATGTGCTAATGTGTGCCTTGATAATATGGGTGGGTGGATTCAGCGTTATGATCCACTCCCCCATGTTATCAATGCCCTAACACCTGGTCAGAGCAGGCGTTGGGAGACCTGTGATAAACGAGTTTATCGCAGGTCTCCCTCTCCCAACGCCTGCCTAGGTAATAGGGTGTTCCCACCTCCAACCAAATTTTACATGTGGTTGGACGTGGGAACGCCCACTTTGCATGTCATTAGCGGTGTTAATCGCCGACATGCAAAGTGGGCTTGCGCCCGGCTTTAAAATGCCCTTGTTAATAGGGCTCTGGCAGTATCGCCGCTTTCTTGGCACAATTCCCCGAAAAGCGGCGATACTTGCCCTTGGTAATATGCCCCTGAATTCCTTGTTCCACCTGGGGTGGTTGAATCCTCATGGTGTACATGTCCTAGTGCCTGATCTTCCTTTGTTTGTGAATGGCAAAGACCTTCGGGTGCAGTGTAGCGCTTTGGGTAACATTCCTTAGTGGTCCCTCTATGGTCAGTCTGTTAAGTGTTTTGAGTTATTATTTTTTTCTTATCTTTTTTCCCCTCCTCGTTAAGGGTTTAATGAATTGAGTATTCAACTGTAGTTAGTCAGCACCAGATTGTTGTAGTGGGATGTCTGAAGCATTTGCCGACTTTAAGCCCTCTAAAGACGTCACAAAGTTATCGTTGTGTGGCTTCTCTCATCACCAGGTATTTAAGTTCCTGGGTGGATATCACCTTTCCTTCAGACTCAAGAGCTATGGTAAGAGGTCATTCAAGTGTGTCTGCCAGTGCCCAGTTTATCAACCATTGGAGCACATACAGTCACGGTGTTCGTTTAAAATATTAAATCTGGATTCCAGATTGACAATTTTTAATTCGATGTTAGATATGCAGTTAGCATCATTTTGCAGCTCTAGTTTATGTGATTGCCATGTTGGAGCGGTAGTGGCAACAACAGGGATGAATTGATCAACGTTAGGGTGGCTTTCCATTGCGGAATTACAAGCACTCCTGTTAGTTGGCCACTTACTGTTTAGCTCGAGAGAACGCCCTAGATTTGACTGTTCCAGTGCTTCCAAGATCTTCGCATCTGTGTCATTTAACGCAAAGTTAACAGGCTAACAGGCTGACATAGTGGGCGGTTGCATATTTCCCATGGTATAGAGGCATTCCTGTTTACAGAAAAAGCTTTGATTTCCTCAGGATCCTGATCATGATGCCCTCTCCATAGTTGTTCCTTGATTACTCAAATGAATAGCATTTGTTGGGATAAGAGGGCGAGTCATCAAAAGAGCGGTGGGGTCAGTTGCAGAAGACAGTTCAATTATTTCTGAGACCGCCATTATCTGGGCCCACAAATTAGTTCCCTTAGTGAGCCAGCATTAGTGAGGGCCGAATAGTTCTGTGGCTGCTGTTGAGATTGGGGTGTGCTGTTGGATTGGGCAGCATTTGGGAGCGCCACCATTCTTTTTTGATGCCATGTGTTAGAAATGGGGGTCTAAAGTTTGCAATGGTTTGAACCTTTATCCAAGTAGGCACCCTTCTTCCTAGTCAGGATAAGGGAGATACTCTACTGAAATAATCCCTGCTCACCCCCTTGGTAGTTTGGCACGAGCCGTCAGACTTATCTCAGAGGCAGTGTGTAAAACATATGCACATAACCAACAGTAATACAGCGAAAGCACTACAAAAGGACACCACACCAGTTTAGAAAAATATCCAATATTTTATATATTTAAAACAAGACCAAAGCGATAAGAATCCAAATTACAGTCCTTAAAAAGATGCACTTTTCAAGAATAACACTGAAAATGCAGTTCTTTGGAGTTGGTAGCTCCGTCGGGTGCTACCGTGATACTGAAAACAACAGAATCCAATAGTTCCATCTGACGGCATTGGTCGAGGTGTCAGCAGACTTGTAGACAGTACCTTTCAGTTGAGGCCGATCAGGTTGATGCGAGTCGGTCATGGCAACAGTCACAGTTCTGATGCAAAGTGGAGTGGTGTAGCGTGCTGTGCCCTCAAGACGCGGTACAGGCAGCGGCTCGGTGAGACTAGGGCTGCGATGCGGAGTGAGGCCGTGCTCATTGCAGGGCTGACAGGTAATGGTGCAAACAAAAAAGCCGGTTAGCAGGAGCTGGTGTCGGTTAACCTAGACTGCAGTGTGGGACGAGGCAGTGCATCGTGAGACTAACGAGTGGTGCCCCAAAGCCACGATGCGGTCACGGGTGTGGAAGTCAGCAGGCAGTGATGGTGTCGGTGAGACCAGGGTGGCAAAGTGAAATGAGGCGGTGCGGAGTGTGGTGCCCACAGGTCACGATGAAAGCAGCGGCATCAGTGGTAGTCATCGGTGAGACCAGGGTTGCAGTGCGAGATACGACGGTGCCCTCTGTGATGCCTTCAGGATATGGATAAACAACAGAAGATGCTCGTGCTAGTCAATTAAATGCAAAAACCTTTTTTATCCAAAACATTGGAATCAAACCAAATGTTTTTTGTTTTTATTTTATTTTTGTTCATTTATTTTGCTCAGTGTTTCTTTTTCACATATTATTACTTTTCATTTAGCAAACTTTTCAATTTTTCGGACCTTATGTACAAAACCTAAACATTAATATTTACAAAAAAAATTACCAACAAGATCATTCCGACTTTCAAACATACTCCACTCATACCATTACAGATAAAAATACAGCTGGAATTATAATGTTCACAGCAAAGCCATATGACATCTGTTGTCTCAAAAGAGAAAATTCAATCTATTGTTTAATCCTTTAGTTTGTTCAGTCTTTTTTCAATGGCTATTAACAGGCTACGCGTTTCGAACTCACGTTTATTTACGGAGTTCTCATCAGGACCATAGTCTCTTTTTAATCAGAGCATAGAGGAATGGCAGTGTCCCCGACGTGTGATCCATTTTTACCACGATGGGCGGGGGTCTAAGGCTTGATAATTTGTGCCGTGATCCTTGGCAAAACCGGAAGTCAACGCTACTCTGAACGTGGCGTGTACACCGAGGAAAGAATGCATTCCATGCTCAGCGCCCCGACCTGTTAAGGCGGGAGCACTGGACCCCGGACACCAAAAGCTGGCAGCCAAAATCCAGAGAGCCAGGCTGCGAGAAGCATCGCAATCATGCACAATTTACGCTTAGTAGCCCGAACATTGCACAATAGACCCAGGATACATGTGCGAATTGAACAATCAATAGATACCCCCACCATATCATTCAGCATTTGGATAACCTTTTCCCAATATTCCTTTATGAGCAAACAGTGCCATGCTAGGTGTATAAAGTCTGCGGAGTCAGTTCCACATCTTTTGCATCGTGCATCTGGCCGAAGACCATATTTATGAAGCCTTGCTGGTGTATAATAAGTTTGGTGCAGATATTTGTATTGTTAGATTCTTAAGTTACCATTAGGTGTCAACATTTCTGTAAGTGAGCAAGTTAACTTCCACTCCTCTTCTGTGAGCGGATTTTCTAGTGCATCATTCCATCTTGTCCATGCCTTATGTGTTGTATCTGCTATCTCCTCTTGAATTGTAATGTATAGTCGTGATATTAATAGTTTATTATCAGGAGAAGTGATGATCAGTTGTAGCGCATTCAGTTGCGGGGGTTCCGCTGGATATGTAGGGTAATGTTGTTTGGACGCCCCCTGGAGCCTGTGGTAAGTAAAATGAAATAGCAGTGTTTGATTTTTTACTTAATCAAAATCTCGCAGTTGTTTGAACATCCCATCATGATAGAGATCACCCATTGTGTCAATCTCTACCTGCTGTAATAGCTTCATGCCCACCTCTTCTTGGGTTACAGATAAGTTTGGATGGTGTTGTAAAGAAAGGGTAGGTGCACATAATGGAATCTTATGTGACAACTTGCCTATTTGATGCCATGCAGCATTGGTAGCATCCACTGTATTAATATCTTTGTTATGCAGTGGAGGACTTTCATGGGTTATTACCGCTGTCAGTGGGATAGGTAGCGCGTCACTTTCCTCTATGGCCGTATGTGTAAGATAGGGAGTTTGATGGTACCAATGGTGAGCATACTGCGCCTGTGCACATAAATAGTAGAGGCGGAAATCTGGAACCCTGAAGCCTCCTCTCGAATATGGTAGCGTAAGAGCTCGCATTTCAATCCTGGCCTGCGTGTCCGCCCAAACAAATTTGATCAATAATGAGTGTAGCTGACGGAACACTTCCGACTGAGGGGTGATGGGAATATTGTTAAATAGATACAGGAACTTTGGTAGCACTACCATTTTTACAATTGCTAGTCTATCAGCTAATGATAGAGGCAGTTGGATCCAACGGTCAATTTTGTCATTAATAGTGCTAATAGCTCTAACACCTCAGACAGACAACATCGCTCCCCATCTTCGCAAGAAACCTCAAAACCTGGCTCTTCGACAGACCCCCTCCTTGATGGAATGGAACCTGCACCCCCCCCATAAGTTAGAATCAATGGTCTGTTCATAGCCCAGGCTGACCTTTCAAGCTTTTCTATCAGCAGCATGTCACATGTTATCCCAACTAACGAAAGAGGCCTCAGGAAATCAAACCAAAATGGCGTTCGTTCAGTTCAGGCCCGATTCTGAGCATCTACATAAGTTGCGTATATTTACAAAGGGGTTCGATCGAAATAGCAGTGATATATTGGATACATTATGACAACATTATATAGTATAAACTTTATATTCCTTCATTGTCCCACGCGCTATAGGCATAATATCAGATATGTAATTATTTATGCGAATACGAGCCACAGGGTTGATATAAAGCAACTGGATCCACTGCTGGAAAATCGGGGGAAAGCCCATTCTTTTAAGGACTATCAATAGGTATGCCACTCTATTGAATTGAATGCTTTGGCCGCATCCAACATAACTGCGGCTGCTTTGGTAGTGGGTACCATGTAGTGAGATAGCGCAAATAGCGTCCTGGTATTGTGTGCTGTTGACTGAGTTGGTATGAACCCGGACTGGTCCGGCAGGACCAGCGCAGTCATGAGGGGTTGTAGTCGCACTGCCAACCGCTTTGCTAGTATTTTAGAATCTACATTTATGAGTGACAGCGGCCTATAAGATTCACAATATACTGGGTCCTTTTCTGGCTTTAAGAGGGCCACCAGTACTGCTTCTTGCAACGTGGGAGGGAGAATTGTTTTATCAAAGTCATCCCCATACATAGCAAACAGGCGGGGTGCTATTAAATCTACGAAGGTCTTGTAAAATTCACAGGTAGACCCATCAGGGCCCGGCGCTTTCCCATTAGGTAGTGATTTAATGACCTCTGTGACTTCTTCCTCTGTAATTAGTAAGGAGAGATACTTCCGTTGGGTGTCTGAAAACCGGGCAATGGCAACATCTTCCAGATACTGCATTATCTCCTCTGGGGGCGTAGTGTTTCGTGATTCATATAGTGCACCATACGCGTTCACAAATTCCCGTAGCTTGCATCTCCCCGTTGACACTCTTGATCTTCAGGACATTTTGTGAAGCACGACCCTCACATATTTTAGACGCGAATACACTCCCAGGTCTACCTCCCTCACCAAAGGCCCCGGCTTTAGCACATTTCGTACTATAATAGAGTTCGTCTTCAGCTAGGGACTGATATTCGGTCACAACAGTCCTGATGTCTCCCAGTAATTGTGGGGTCTGTGACTGCTCATATTCACCCTCTAGGGATCTCAACTTACTCTCACACCTATATGATTGTCTAATACCCGCAGTCGTGCTTAAACATACCCCACGTAGTGTGGCTTTAAAAGCCTCCCACAGCAGACATGGGTCGTCAGTGGTCGGTTCATTAAAGAGGAAGAACTCAGAGATGGCTTTGGTGATCGTGTCTGTGTATACTGTGTCGGATAACGCTTTCGCAATAAAGCGCCAACTATAGGGAGGGGGCATGTAGTAGGGGATTTCGACCGATAAAAGTACAGGGTTATGATCTGACAGTGTCCTTGGGAGGTGTTTGATACTGTTAGCCCAGTGCAGTGCATCCCTTGAACCTATCCAGTACTCAATGCGGGACCAGCTATTATGCGCAGCTGATGTATGTGTCGCTTCTCTACAAGTCGGATTCTTAGATCACCATATATCGTGCAATTGTAGTTCGGAGAGATTATCATGCATTTTATTCATAGCCTTACTGTGTGGTTCTGTTGTGGACCCTGACCTGTCAAAATGTTCATTCAATACCAAATTAAAGTCCCCTCCCCATAGGATTGTCCGATCTACCACATTGTGCAGTTTCTGCCTGTTAAATTTCATGAAAGAGATCAGGGGCATCCGTGTTTGGACCATACATATTTATAAGGACCAGCCTCTGTCCTCTGAGTGTACCTATAATAATGACGTACCTTCGCAAATTATCTGTTATAGAAGTTTCAATAGAGAAACCCTGTTTAATCCGTATTGTAACCCCCCTAGAATATGATGAGTACATCAAACTATAGCTAGCTTCAGCCCATTTATGCCCGAATTTGCAAGCAGAACGTGGGGCAATGTGCGGTTCCTGGAGCAATGCAATGTCGATATGCAACCGATCAAAATGAGCAAACATGAGCCTTATTTTTTTAGGATTATTAAGTCCCCGCACATTCCACATGAGGAGACTCAAGATCACAGGCCTCAGGTTATCTGGAACCATGACATGAATGAAAAACCATATCCCAATATGATAACAAAGTCAGAAACTGCACCCCTTTCATTAAACAGTAAATGGTTAGTTGCATCTGTCCAGCATTTTGTAGTAAAGTTATCCTGGATTGCGGCGTTGCATCTCAAGCACTTTGGTCTGTAGAACATAACCTCACCCACCCACACCCCACCCACTTTAGCACCCCAAACATGCCAAAGACAGATCCCCTCAATAAACCACAAACCAACCATGACCAACTTGGGGAATACCCACTGGAGGGTCCGCCATGGGCACACAACACCATCCACAGTAGTGGATGTGGTCAAGTTAACAATGTTAATGCAGTGTAAGTTTAATCTAACATAAAATAAATAGACTTGGCCATGATTCAAGCATGGTGCGTTGTAACGTGATTTGTGACAGCGACTAGCTACCATCATACCCATCCCTCTAGGACAGCTTCCGGGAAGTCCTAAAGGATTTATCAACCTATTTCGGAGCACTCCCAACCCCCACCTCCAACCTCCCCATAGGTGTAAAATGGAGCCCACAAATCGTACCATGCTAGGCTCTTTCAATTTACGCTTTCCTCAACTGTGATACTATGCCGGACCGCCACTAACCATTGATGAGCCACAACTCGGGCATAGAAGCTGGGTGCAATTAGGTCTCAGCATATGACTTGCAATGGGTCAAATATACATACAGAAGGAATATAACCCTAAATGTTCCCCCAGTTCAGAGGTAGCACCACCCTTCCTACAACCCATAAGCATATGCCATTTTCTACATGTGGAGAGTACATTAAGACATCATAACCCACAAGGAGGATACCAGACTTACCCCCTTTAACTACGTACTGTGGACCCCCGGGCAGGAATAGTAACACTGCACCTTCATCATGGCATGTCGAATTGTTTACCTTGCTTTAGCCTAGTAACTGTAAAGAAACACCCTCACATTAACCTCAGCATACCACATTAATAGACTTAAAATGAACTCATGTGTTTTTGTTACTACACTAGACTTCCTGTAGTGCAAGTACAACAAAAGAAAATTAGTCCGCAGAGCAGTTCCCTGCAAAGGGTCACAGCAGTGTCGCTCCGCTTTTTACCAATCCACCAATGTTCTCCATGGTCCATATGTATCAGCTGTCCATCACCTATGCCAGCACCCATGGACCGGCATCGTCGTGCGGCTTTACACCGTAAGTCAGAAATTACACAGACTAGTTTCTCAGACTCAGAGTGTGTTCTTTTCCTGTTCTATTCTCTCTATCCAGCTACGCCATTGCTTAAAGAGTATATCCTATTCAGAATCTTGGGATTGTTCCTCTCGCCGACGATCTTTACGTTTTGAAGTGATTTTCTTGATGAATTCCTGCACGGCTTTTGGAGTCTGTAGAATCGTTGATCGCTCCTCCCATGTTACCTTCAACATAGCAGGATAGAGCATGACATATTCCACTTTAAGTTCACGCAATTTCACTTTGGCTTGGATGAATTCTCTGCGAGCCTGCTGGACTGCGACAGTAAAATCAGGGTAGAATTCGAGCTTATTGCCCTGATATGTTATCTGCTGCTTCTCCCTGTCTAACCTCAGCGCGGCATCTCTGTCCCTATAATTTAATATTCGAGCGATGATTGGACGCGGGGCTGCTCCTGGGGGTGGACGTGGCGCAAGGGACCTATACGCACGTTCCACTATTAGGACTGTGGAGACATTTTTCCCCCCAAAGACTGACCGGAGCATCTCTTCCACATATGTCTCTAGTCGGCCAGTATTTGTAGTTTCTGGAACGCCTGCAATTCGAATATTATTCCGGCGAGATCTTGCTTCTGAATCCTCCACCTTGCTCTTTATAACTTCTAGCACCTTCTCCATCCCAGTACATTTACTGGTAGTTGCGTGCGCTTTATCTTCGACAGCTGCAATGCGAGTTTCCGCGTTGTCCAAGCGCTCACCTTGTTTGTCCAATTTCACAGCCATGCTGTCTACTCGCTGGGTGAGGTGGTCTAACTTCCCATTAATATCGGTGTGTGAATGCGATGCTGCGCCTTTTTAGTTGCTTTCTTGTTTCAAATGTGAGTTTAGGCTGCTGTTTGTCCGGTTTAACCATGCTGTTATCGGTTGTTGCAGGTAGACAAATAACGAGTTCAAGTCCCCCAAGCCTATGTTATCAGAACGGTTGTCTAAAGGTTCACTTAACAATAGCAACGAGGAGGGCCCGTGAAGAGGTACAAATAGTGTTTATATGCTAAATTTCCCATGTGAAGTAGAGTGTTAATATCTTGAAATTATGCCGCGGTACTACCAAAGTCATGGAAGCAATGGATCTCCGCCTGCTTCTAATGTCTGGACAAGGCAAGCCTCTGCTGTTCCCTGGGACATATGATGGAATGCCTTGTTAGTATGTCTTCGTGGGTTACGATTAATGTGGTGGATTGAAGCATGCCGTCCTTCACCATGAAAACCCTGCTCCGGTAACCTCCATTATTTCGCGCTCAGTTGGAGGCACTACCATGTCGCGCAGTGACTTGCCGATATTCCTGCCTTGCATCAGTATAGTAATACTTTAACAACATGCCACAACACTATCAGGGATATAAGGGTAACAGATCGCCGCGTGATGCAATTCCCTGGACTGGACAGGCTTTCAACGATCTAGGAGCCACGCTAAGCGCCGCCATTTTGCGAACGATCCGATTTGCCAGTCTGGAGCCCCATTGTAATGCTGTCTTCCTTCCAGGTCTTAACAAGAAAAGATCATGCTATCAGGGATACCGCTAGATGCGCATTTCGCTCATCACATACGCTGTGTGAGGTTTGTTTCTTTGTTTTGTTTAATGCTACAGGAAACAGCTTATTTGTCAGACGCCGCCATTTTGTGCCCCAGGGAGTGTGCGGTATAACGTCAGTCTGTTTTGTAAGCCTTCCGCTGCTCCGATAATTCACCCGTTCCGAGTAGTAAAACGGCGGCTGTGTCCAATTTCAGGATGTTTTCTGCCAGTCACGGAACACCCGCCCTCCTCCGCTTACCGCTGCATCACTGTCAGATCTCCCGGCGACAAGGGGGTTACTACTGTGCCTTCCGCCGCCTCAGTGATGCACATGATTAGGCACCCGCATACGTGTTTCTGACATCAATTTCAGCAAATCCCCGGCATACCTCTGCCGGGACTTCAGTGTCTTTCTTCAGGCTCCACCAGTTTCAGCTAATCGACCAGCTGCAGTTAGACTCGCGATGCTCCGCTACCAGGCGGCCGCCATATTGCTTAGGTCCGCGATAGTTGAGTCGGTCTGACCTTGAAACGATTTTACCATCTCCCACACCGTGCCACAGCACACATCTCCTTCCCAGCTAGGCACCACCACTTCCGACACATATTTCAGCCAAAATTCGAGAATTATCCACACTGCAACCGCTGCATCATGGCCAATTTGTGTACCTGACCGGCGGAGCTGTCTTAGCAGGCAGCCATTCCGCAGTGCACCATCTAGCGCCCCCGCTCCCCCAATATTTATACTCAGTTTCTCTTTGTTCTTTTGGGCAGAGAGTGCGTGTACCCATCCCAAACCAGTTCTGTCCTCTCTGGCCCAGCTTCCTGGCAGGAGGTGGAGACAGCATTGTCCAAAGCAGACCAGGCCCATTCAGGTGCAAGGAAATCTCCTCCTACTACTCTAAATGAAGCCCAGGTCTATTCAGCCCAGCCCTGTCTCAGCCAGGAAAGGCAGGACACACCTCGACCCCCTCAGTGGCTGTCTAAGATAATGCAAATCCCCAGCCACTTTCACTCCAAAGTCAGGCAGTCAATCCACAAACCCAGCAGAGGCACACAGGATGACTAAGCAAGTGAATACCTACTTTCTAAAAAGTGTATTTTCAAAACCAGAACACAGAAATTATCTTTAATCAATGATGCATTTTTGCATTCTGTGTTCAGGTATACTAAACCCTATTTCCCTATCATGTGTCAATGGTAAGATATGCTTATAAGATGTTATAAGTAAACTCCCATTCTATCCTAAGAGACAGATAGCCCTTCCATAGTGAAAACAAAAAATACTGTGATTCACTACCAGGAAATGTCATACATACCAGTATATGTCTTACCTTTAATATACACGGCACCCTGCCCACAGGGGTACCTTGGGCCTACCTTAAGGGTGACATATGTAAGAAAAATGGGACGATTAGGGCCTGGCAAGTGGGTGCACTCACCAGTGTGAGAAGTTGGCCTGGCATATGATGTCCACTATTCTAGTGGGCACCTTGCACCAGTCCAAACGACCCTTATTAATGGTAGGTTTAAGACAACCTTTATAGAAAGCTATCCTAGAGGTAGCTGTGGAGAGCAGCCTTCAGGCTAAGTCTTGAAGGAATGTAAAACCGCTTGTTTTACCAGTCTATAATCTCTTGAATGATCAAATGAAAGCACACCACACAAGGCATGTATCAAATATATATGTATTTATTCTAAACACAACCCCTCTAGTCTCTTTATGAGGCTAGAGGCCAAAGTACAACACACAAACTTTAAAGAGCATACAGTAAATAGCACAGTACACATTTTGCCCTAGGGGCCTCACAAACCATATACTAAAATAGTGGTATAACAACCGCGTGGGACGCGTGCATTGTCTAAACACAGCCGCGAATCACCATTAACTTCTATGGAGGAAAAGCAAGTTACAATTTTAAAGATTAAGGACACTTCGGAGTGATCTACGATGGAACCCCTTTAGACTTTGACACTTTGAGAGTCAAGACCCACGGGAGCACCGGAGTACTTGTGTTACCTCACCCAGGGAAGCTGGGTGCATAGGTGTCTTTTGGTGTCGGGTTTCGTCGTCGATTCCAATGGAGAGCTGCGGAGATGTGCGGCAGGTGACCAGAGGAAAAGTGTCCGGGTTGATCCAAGGGTGGATCGGAGATCTGAAGAACCTGAAAGCAGAGGGGACAGAGCCTGGGTCACTATACAGTGACCAGGATGGCAACAGGAAGATGCCAGCCGATGTTGGGTGATTTAAGGTGAAGTAGGTGAAGCTTGACTCTTCAGACACGAGGACCAGGAGGCATTGACGACAACCAGGAGCTGGATTCGAGCTGTGCCACGAAGGATGTTGAGTGCTGCAGCATTGGTATCCGGATTGTAGCCAACAAACCTTGGCAACAGCAACCCACACAAGATAACAAGATTGGCTTCGGTTCAGACCAGCAAGGTCTGAGGGACTCACCCTTTGGAAGGGAGTCAGAGCACATCTAGAGCAACCAGGAAAGCTCAAGAAACAAAGGATTGTACTTCGTGGGGACCCACTATCCAATGGACTAGGGATCGCAAAAGAACCTTGAGCTGCGGTGAAGAAAGTGAACTCACGGGACACTCGTGGAGTGTAGGCCTCTCAGTGCAAAAGGTGCTCGGGGTAAGAGCAATAAATAGCCCAATGCACAACGTTGGGAAACTTCGGGAAGTAGGTGCAGTTGCAAAATTGCAGGATGTCCAGGAATTCCAATCCCACGTCTCTCGTAATGGCTGTGGGTCTCAGCTTTGCTGGGATCCCGTGTTGGCCTCAGAGAAGTCTGGAAGTCCATGTGCTGTGTCGTAGATTCTTCAGGATCTGGCGGGAGCCCCGAAAATGCAGACCAGCAAGATGGTCCTAGGTGCCTGTTTGAACAGGGGGGTCACTCCTTGACCCCAAGGGAGATTTCTTCCATCTTCCAGTCGATATGGAAAGTCTAAGATCCAGGATTTTGTCTTCATAGTTTCATCCAGGGTAATCTAAAGTCCTCGGGACTGGGTTCCTATACTTATACTGAGTTTAGGGGATGGACTAACTCTAGGGTCCCACCTATGGGAGGACCGCGGGGGTGGTTACACCCCTTCCCCTTTGTCCAGTTTCACGCCAGAGCTGGGGCTGAGTGCCCCATCAACCGGTTTGAACTGGAAGATGTATGGAGCACCTTGTGTGCCCCAGGCAGTGTCTCAAAAGCATTCACTGAATGCAACCCACCCTGCCCCAATACACTAAAGCCTGTCTGGGGAGGTGCTGGCACCTCCCTGGACAGGAAACCTATTGTCCAGCCCTCCCCTGCCGGAGTTTCATCCAGCAGCAGGAGGTCAGACTCGTGTCTGTGGCAGCAGCATCCATTTTGTGATGCTGAGGCTCTGTAAAACATTAACCGGGTATACCAGTGATTACATGTCTTCTCCCTCTAGAAGGGTGGAATGCTACCCCCGCGCCCAGACCTGGCGGGAGGGTAGTATTCCAAAGTGTTTGACACCAAACACAACATGTTTTGATAAAGCCAAACCAAAGTTAGCATTAACCGTGAGGATTATAATGCACTTAAGAGTATAAGGTATGGCCATATCACAGAACAGTTAGCTGGAAGGGATTCCGAAAGCTGCAGAGGGCTCAGCTCATGCTAGGGCACCCTCTCACACAAAACCAAGCACTCTGCTTTCAGGATTGTCAAGGCCTGCCATAGGAGTGACTTATAGGTTAATATCTGTCTGTTTTAAATGGTGGATATAGGTATACTATATCCCAGAAAGGGGTGCTTACACCACCCTACCCAGGCTGCAAGTGCAGACCTGTGGTGCCATTTTGGAAGGCTTCCCGGGGGTGGCATAATACATGCTTCAGCCCCTGGTAGGCCTCTGGGGAACCTATGCCCTTTGTACCTAAGGTACCATATGCTAGGGGCTCGCCAGGTAACTCAGTAACCAATCTGGTATGTACCTAATGTACATGGAATCAATTTAGAGAGAGACCAGCTAGGCTGTGGTCCTGATTAGCAGGGCCACAGCCAGACTAAAGTCGAAAAACCAGTGAAACACAGCAAAAAGTTAGGGTAACCATAGGAAGCAGACCCTACGCTCCTACACAACGCCCCCCCCCCCATACGCAGGGACATTAAACTAACCTTGACCAGTTGAGTCTTCATGTTCTAAGTGGAAATATCTGGCGAGTCCATCTGCATTGGCATGCTTACTCCCAGGTCTATGTTCCACTGTATAGTCCATCCCCTGTAGGGAAATGGACCACCTTCGCAGTTTGGGATTTTCACCATTCATCTGTTTTAACCATAAGAGGGGCTTATGGTCTGTCTGTACTGTTAAGTGAGTGCCAAACAAGTATGGCCTCAGCTTCTTCAGAGCCCAAACCACAGCCTTCTGCTAATAAAAGCTACTGGCTGGTCCTGACCTTCATCATTCAATTGTGACACCACAACCCCTATCCCCAACTCAGAAGCATCTGTTTGGATAATGAATCATTTGGAGTAGATAGGACTGTCCACTGAACCTTCTTAGGCATTCTTTTAGAAGTTACGTCATTCATGGGTGTCACTATGGAACCATACCCCTTTACAAATCTCATATAGTACCCAGTCAGGCCCAAGAAAGCTCTGACCTGAGTCTGGGTGGTTGGAGCAACCCAGTCCATTATGGTCTGGATGTTGCTCTACAATTGTTGAACCTGGCCTCCACCTACAAGGTGGCCCAGGTGCACAACCTGACTCTGCCCTATTTGGCACTTAATAGCCTTGATAGTTAGGCCTGCCTCCTGCAGGGCCTCCAAAGCATTTTTCAGGTGGATCAGGTGATCTTCCCAGGTGGAGCTAAAGACAGCAATATAATCAAGATAAGCTGCACTATAGTTTTCCAGGGCTGTTAAGATTTTATTCACCAACCTTTGAAATGTGGCAGGTGCATTTTTCAGACCAAATGGCATTACCACAAATTGGTAATATCCACTAGGGGTTGAAAATGCTGTTTTTGGCTTTGCATCATCAGCTAGTCTGATCTGCCAGTAGCCAGCTGTTAGATCAAATGTGCTCAGAAATTTGGCAAATGCCAACATATCTATGAGCTCATCTGGTCTTGGAATTGGATGGGCATCAGTCCTAGTGACTGCATTGAGACCTCTGTAGTCTACACAAAACCGCATCTCTCTCTTACCACCCTGGATGTGAGGTTTGGGCAGTAGGACTACTGGACTTCAATAACTCCCAGATCCAAAATGTTCTGGACTTCTGTCATGATACAGTCCCTGACATGATCAGGTTGCCTGTAAACCTTTTTTTAACAGGCAGACTGTCCCCAGTGTCCACTTCATGAGTGCACCAGGTAGTCTGACTTGGAGTCAGTACTTGTCTGCAATCAGTTTGCTGCTGATCAGTGAGGCTGCCTGCCAAGGCTACTCCATCAACTGATCCATCATCAGGGTTCTGAGAGAGCAGGTCTGGGAGAGGGTCACTCTCTTCCTCCTGTCCTTCATCAGTAGCCATGACCAAGCCCATGTATGCCCTGTCAACATATGGTTTCCATCTGTTGACATGAAGCACCATATAGGGGCTCCTGGGAGTTCCAAGATCTACCAAATAGGTGACCTCTCCCTTCTGTTCAACAATAGTGTGAGCTCCACTCCACTTGTCTTGGAGAGCTGCTGGGGCCACAGGCTCCAACACCTACACTTTCTATCCTGGCTGGTAAACAGTCAGTACAGCCTTTTGGCCATGACAGGCTTTCTGTAATTCCTGGCTAGCCTCAAGGTTTCTAGTTGCCTTTTTCATGTACTCTGCCATCCTGGGGCGGAGACCAAGTACATAGTCCACAAAATCCTGTTTAGGGGGTTTGAGAGGTAACTCCATCCCTCCTTCACCAGACAAAGTGGTCCTCTAACAGGGTGCCCAAACAGAAGTTCAAATGGGCTGTAGCCAACCCCCTTCTGTGGAAATTCCCTGTATGCAAGCAGGATATCCCATCTCTGCCTGAGCTTTTCCGGGAGACCCTTAATCATACCCGTTAAGGTTTTGTTGAACCTTTCAACTAAACCATTGCATTGTGGATGATAGGGTGTGGTGAACTTGTAGTTCACTCCACACTCCTTCCACATTGCAGTCCAGTACCTAGACATAAAGTTTGCCCCTCTGTCAGATACTACCTCCTTAGGGAAACCCACTCTTGAGAAAACTCCCAAGAGGGATCTTGCCACAACAGGTGCTGTAGTGGTCCTAAGGGTAATTGCCTATGGGTACCTAGTGGCATGATCCACTACTACTAGGATAAACCTGTGCCCAGATGCAGTTTGGGGATCCATTGGTCTAACAATGTCAATCCCTACACGTTCAAAGGGAACCCCCACCACAGGTAGTGGTATAAGGGGGGCCTTTGTAGTGCCACCTGCTTTGCCACTGGCTTGGCAGGTTACACAGGAGCGACAAAACTCCTTGGTATCGTCAGACATGTGGGGCCAGTGAAAGCGAGGGACAATTCTGTCCCAAGTCTTGTTCTGTCCCAGGTGTCCTGCTAAGGGAATATCATGGGCTAGTGTCAAAAGGAAGCCCCTGAATGCCAAAGGTATGACCGACCTCCTGGCTGCACCAGGCTTGGGATCTCTACTCTCTGAATATAGGAGCCCTTCATCCCAATAGATTCTATGGGTGCCACCAGCATTCCCAGCAGCCTCAGCAGCAGCTTGCTGTCTGAGGGGTTCAAGATAAGGACAGCTCAACTGCGCCTGACTCACATCTGCCCTGGAAGGGCCCCCTATCCTTAAGAACAAAACATGACCAGGTTCAACCTCCTCTGGGACAGTTCCTTCTTCAGGCTCACAATCAGCTTCTTCAGAAGGCTGATCCTCACTCTGAGTCCAGAGCTAGTTCAGTGTTAGACTTTCTGACCTGTGACCTAGTCACTGCAAGGCCATGTGCTGAGATTCCTAACATTTCTGCATGGGTTTTCTACTACACTTCAGACTAGGCTGAAGTTTCTAGGCCATTTCCAAGCAAACATTCTACAGGGAGGTCTGCACTTATCACAACCTTCTTAAGGCCAGTTATTCCTCCCCAGGAGAAATTAACAACTACCAGACTATGAGTGGTCTTGACATTGCTAGCATTGATCACTTGGTAAGTCTCTCCAAGTATGATTTGTCCAGGATCCACAAAGTCTGGTATCATCATTGTGACACTGGCATCTGTGTCCCTGTAGGCCTCAGCCTTTTTTTCTCATTAATTAACAGTGTTTGTCTGTATTTGCCCAGATTACTGGGACTCACAGAGGAGGTCATATCCATGCCTACATCACAGACCAAAACAGCTTGAGTTGGCACTCTGACTAGGCCAGAGTTCATCTCAGATCTCTGGGTTAACCCCACTACACCCTTCTGCAGGGAACCACCACTTGTAGCTATACTAGGGGGAACAGTTGCCTTAGGTGCAATGGTTGCTGGAGCTGTCTCCTTTTTGGTGCAATCACTAGTCCAGTGACTATTAACCTTACAAACTTTGAACCATGGTTTTCTTTGGCCTTCTTTCTTTTTAGATTGGAGACCCCCACCATTAGAAGCTTTTTGGGGACCTTGTGAAGACTTCTGGTCTTTACCTTTCTCCCCACCCTTTTGGTCTTGCTTCTTTTGGTCACCACCTTGGTTCTGTACCTTCTGCTTCACCCTGGTTCCGACCCATGTGTCTGCCTTCTTTCCCATTTCTTGGGGAGAGGTTACATCAGAGTCAACCAAGTGCTGATGCAACAGCTGGTTCTGACAGTTATTAAGAATTTGTTCTCCCAGGATCAGATTATACAATCCTGTATAGTCACACACTTTACTGCCCAGTAACCAGCCCTCCAAAGCCTTAGTAGCACAATCTACAAAGTCAACCCAGTCCTGTGTCTGTGCCTTTTGGGTATCTCCGAACTGCAACCTGTACTGTTCAGTGGTTAGGCCAAACCCATCTATCAGAGCACTCTTCAGGACATTGTAATTGTCAGCATTCTCTTCTCTTACAGTGAGGAGATTATCTCTACCTTTGTCTGCAAAGGAGAGCCACAAGATTTCTGCCTACTGCCTCTGGGGTACCTTCTGTGCTTTGCAGGCCCTCTCCAGTGCAGTAATTCATTTGTGGATGCCATCCCCTGACTGATAGGGGAGGACAATCTTGTTCAGGTTTCTATGGTCATAAGACCTATCCGTACCACTTGGGATATTGCTGCCACAATGGGACTCTTGTCCCATCTTTTGTCTCTCTCTTTCAAGAGCTAAGGTCTCCTTTTCTAAGGCTACTTCTTGTCTCGTTATCCTAAGCTTGGCTTCTCTCATCCTAGCTTCACGCTCCCTCTTCTCAAGTGAGGTACCCCTCCTATGGGAAGAGGCAGAAGACTCTATAGATGTACCAGAATGGTTAGATTCCACTGAAGGTGATCTGTTACTTCTAGGCACACCACCAGGTCTACTTGGGAGGATAAGGGGAAGCCCATTCTGGTCTACCTCATGTGCAGGTAGATCTGGATTCCCCAGGTTTACGTCTCTGACATCTACCTGGTCTGCATCATCATCAGAGTCCTGGTGAGGTAACTCACCAGTGTTCTCTTCTTCTGATGTCTTCACCCCATTTCCTTTCTTCTTAGGATCTGATGCTTTCTTAAAGTCATCTAGCATTAACACCTTTATAAGGTGTTGGGTATTGGGGTTCTGCCCTGGCTTCAATTTTCTCCTGGTACACAAAGTCCTTAACTCTTGGAAAGGACATGTGTCATTCTTAGATACCTGTCCTTGACTGGCATCTGTAACAGACCCACTGGGACCTTCCTTTGAAGACATGACTAGTGAGGTGTGGTGTGTGCACCTCCCTACACCACTTGGTTTCGTACTAAGCCTCTCTAGAGTTGTAGGAAGGGTGTGCTAGGCCCTTGACACACAACTCTACGTTCAGTAGAACTTACTGTATTCTAAGCTTGATTTATATGTACCTATGGTACCTTTAGTGATTTTTCAAATGATATTCTCAAGATTATCTGGTAAAACAATGCAAGCTGGAATCCCACACGCTGCACACCAATGCGAGAAGTTGGCCTGGCATAGGATGTCCACTATTCTAGTGTCCAAATGACCCTTATTGATGGTAGGTTTAAGACAAACTTTATAGAAAGCTATCCTAGTGGTAGCTGTGGAGAGCAGCCTTCAGGCTAAGTTTTAAAGGAATGTAAAACCGCTTGTTTTACCAGTCTATAATCTCTTGAATGATCAAATGAAAGCACACCACACAAGGCATATATCAAATATATATGTATTTATTCTAAACACAACCCCTCTAGTCTCTTTATGAGGCTAGAGGCCAAAGTACAACACACAAACTTTAAACAGCACACAGTAAATAGCACAGTATACATTTTGCCCTAGGGGCCTCACAAACCATATACTAAAATAGTGGTATAAGAACCACGTGAGGGATAGAAGTGAGGCCTAGGGCCTGTAGAACTACTGGGGCAACCAAGAACCACCCAAGATAGGGATGCAGGAGACCCATGGGGGACGGGTGCAGTGTCTAAACACAGCCACGAATCACCATTGACTTCTATAGAGGAAAAGCAAGTTACAATTTTAAAGATTAAGAACAATTTGGAGTGATCTACGATGGAACCCCTTAAGTCTTAGACACTTCGAGAGTCAAGATCCATGGGAGCACTGGAGTACTTGTGTTACCTCCCCCAGGGAAGGGGGGTGCATAGGTGTCTTTTGGTGTCGGGTTTCTTCGTAGATTCCAATGGAGAGCTGCGAATAAATGCTGCAGCCGACCAGAGGAAAAGTGTCCGGGTGGATCTAAGGATGGATCGGACATCTGAAGAACCTGAAAGCAGAGGGGACAGAGTCTGGATCACTAGCCAGTGACCAGGATGGAAACAGGAAGATGCCAGCCGATGTCGAATGCTTTAAGGTGAAGTAAGTGAAGCTTGACACTTCAGCCGCGAGAACCAGGAGGCGTCGATGACAACCAGTGGCTGAATTCGAGCTGTTCCACAAAGGATGTCGAGTGCTGCAGTGTCAGTATCCGGATTGGACCCAAAAAGCCTTGGCAACAGCAACCCACGCAAGATGACAAGATTGGCTTTGGTGCAGACCAGCAAGGTCTGAGAGACTCACCTTTTGGAAGGAAGTCAGAGCACGTCTGGAGAAACCAGAAAAGCTCAAGAAACAAAGGATTGTCCTTCGTGGGGACTCTCTATCCAATGGACTAGGGATTGCAAAGGAGCCTCAAGCTGCATTGAAGAAAGTGGACTCACAGGACACTCGTGGAGTGTAGGCCTTTCAGCTTCAGTGCAAAAGGTGCTCGGGGCAAGGGCAACAAATAGCCTAATGCACAACTTCAGGAAACTTCGGGAAGTAGGTGCGTTTGCAAAATTGCAGGATGTCCAGGAGTTCTGGTTCCATGTCTCTCGGGATGGCTGCGGGTCCCAGCTTTTTTGGGATCTCGTGTCAACCTCAGAGAAGTCTGGAAGTCTATGTCCTGTGTCGCAGATTCTTCGGGATCCGGCGGGAGCCTCGAAAATGCAGACCGGCAAGATGCTCTTAGGTGCCTGTTTGAACAAGGGGATCACCTCTTGACCCCAAGGGAGATTTTTTCCATCTTCCAGTCGATTTGGAATGTCAAAGGTCCAAGATTTCATCTTCAGGGTTTCGTCCTGGGTAATCTAAAGTCCTAGGGACTGGGTTCCTATACTTATACTAAGTTTAGGAGATAGACTAACTCTAGGGTCACGAACGCGATACACAGACCTACCAGTGAGCGTGGAGGCGGATCGTCTGAACCCCAGCGATGAGCGGCATCAGTTAATTTTATCTGAATCTGCGACTGAAACCTTGGAAAAGCCAAGCCTGAGTTGATACCTTGATACCCTGCCTGTTCTGAATGAAAGAAATTCCCGGTAACGTGTCGTGGAGAAACCATCTTAAATCAACACGGAGGGGAGTTAATATATCGTATTGTGTGAGGCTCTTCACCCAGTGCCTCTTTTTGTTATACCGAGCTGTGATTTTGTAAGCTGTTTCTCTTGTCCCGGGTGTCCTGCCCCACCACTTATTGTTCACTTTCGCCCTGATGAAGGTGTAGCCCCGGCTGGGGCAACACACCGAAACGCGCGTTGTCGTTGTTCGCGAGGGGGCGGCTGGATTGTATCTACCCCAACCCCATCATCAAGATGACTTGTTCCATACTGTCACCTGACCATCGTGTGGTGCTTTTGTACAGTTTTTATTATTGAGTATGCTATGAATTGTGTGATTGAGGTATGGGTCTGTTTGGTGAATCGTGGCATTATTTGAAGGAATGAATGTTTTGTATGGTATAGGAGTGTGGGACCTGATGCATTGGAGCTATACGCTATTGAGTTCTGATACTCCACTATTATAATTATGAGTATTTAATCATCTTTGATATGTTTGTCAAACAAAATCAATAAAATTGTTATATATTTTGTAATTTTGGATGTGATTGACTTTTCTTGCACTTGATCAGTGTGCTTATTGAAGGACCTCGTTTCCGGGCCTAGACTGAAGATTTGGGGCAGGTAAACTTGTTTGCCTTTGGTAACTCTAGGGTTCCACCTATGGGAGGACCTGGAAGGGGTAATTACACCCCTTCTCCTTTGACCAGTTTTGCGCCAGAGCTGGGGCTGGGTGCCCCAGCAACCAGTTTGAACTGGAAAATGAATGGAGCACCTTGTGTGCCCCAGGCAGTGTCTCAAAAGCATTCACTGAATGCAACCCACCTTCCCCAATACACTAAAGCCTGTCTGGGGAGGTGCTGGCACCTCCCTGGACAGGAAACCTATTGTCTAGGCCTCCCCTGCCGGAGTTTGTCCAGCAGCAGGAGGTCAGACTCGTGTCTATGGCAGCAGCATCCATTTTGTGATGCTGAGGCTCTGTAAAACCTTAACCGGGTATACCAGTGTGTACATGTCTTCTCCCTCTAGAAGGGTGGAATGCTACTGGCGAGGGGGGGGGGGGTAGTATTCCAAATTGGTTGACACCAACGCGACATGTTTTGATAAAGCCAAACCAAAGTTAGTATTAACCGTGAGGATTATAATGCACTTAGGAGTATATGGAATGGCCATATCACAGAACAGCTATAAGGAAGGGATTCTGAAAGCTGCAGAGGGGCTCAGCTCATGCTAGGGCACCCTCTCACACAAAACCAAGCACTCTTCCTTCAGGATTGTCAAGGACTGCCATAGGAGTGACTTATAGGTTAATATGTGTATGTTTTAAATGGTGGATATAGGTATACTATATCCCAGTAAGGGATGTTTACACCACCTTTCCCAGATTGCAAGTGCAGACCTGTGGTGCCATTTTGGAAGGTTTCCCAGGGGTGGCATAATACATGCTTCAGCCCATGGTAGGCCTCTGGGGCACCTATGCCCTTGGTACCTAAGGTACCATATACTAGGGGCTCACAAGGTAACTCCGTAACCAATCTGGTATGTACCTAATGTACATAGAATCAATTTAGAGAGAGAACAGCTAAGCTGTGGGTCCTGATTAGCAGGGCCACAGCCAGACTAAAGTCGAAAAATCAGTGAAACACCGCAAAAAGTGGGGGTAACCATAGGAAGCAGACCCTACTCTCCTACAATAAGATCAACATGGCAGTTACAATCAGCGTGCAGACACTGCAGTGGCAGGTCTGAGAACCCTTTACAGGGCTGCTTGTGTGGATGGCACAACTAGTGCTGCAGGCCCACTAGCAGCATTTGATTTACAGGCACTGGCACCTTCAGTGCACTTTACGAGGGACTTACTAGTAAATCAAATATGCCAATCATGGAAACACCAATCCATAACACAATTTACAATAGGAGCAATTGCACTTTAACACTCATAGCAGTGAAAAAGTGTGCAGAGACACTAAACCAGCAAAAACAGAGTCAAAACCGGGAGGTCAGAATGCAAAAAGACAGGGGAATCATGCCAAAAGATGCCAGGTCTAACACCATGTTCTTCCGTCATGTGCTGGAAATTCAACTTTGAAATGGGGCATAAAGAAACAAGGGAATTCTCTTTCCACCAACTCTGACTCTGCTTCTTAGTTTATATCCTCTTTTAATTATGGAAATTGTCACCACTACAGTGATTAAGAATCAAAGGACAATTTTCTTCTGTAGTGCAAATTTACATTCAGTGGATGTGGCCACATTACCTGGTTAAGAACTGTATGGGTTCCTCATGGACCCCATGACCCAATGTGCTTAGTTTCAGGTTGATCTGCGAGTGACCACAGTAGTAAAACAGGGTGCATGAGCACCACACAGTAACAAATGTATCAACCAAACAGTCGTCCTTAGTCCCTTGAGTTATATTGGGCCATTTAGCTTAATTAGAATTGCGCTCTTAGACCTCGGCCTGTGCAGTAATTTGCAGTTCTGAAATATTGTGAGTATTTGTTGTGCTTGGAGAAGTGGAAGAGAGTAAAGAACACTGGATCTTACACCAGTCAGTTTTTTAAGGGAAATAAAACAGCATAATAGATGTTTTCTCCCTGAGCTAATTTCTCCGAGATGACTGATAAGAAAATTGTCATCAATGGTGTCAAAAACGGACTTAGACACAATAATTCCTGTTTCCTGATACTGTCTGAAACAGACACTCTTTAAAAGTCATCTAGTACTGCCAGTAGACTCTGTTCCTTGTTTGGGTGATAATCACCAAGACTCAGGGTATGAAAGGAAGATCAAATTAAGAGAAAGGCTAACAAAATATTTAACCATTTTCTAGGCTTGGGAAAAACCTAGACTTTATATCAACCAGCATCTGGTTTTAATGTAGCAGTGCAGGTAAAACCTATTAGTCAACTTAATGTCTTCAGTAAGCTCAAAAATTAATATATCCTGTATTATTTCTCTGGCAGAACTTACAGTTAGGCAAATTCATCCTGTAGATGCAACTGGATTCCAGTGAAATTTTCTCCATAGCAGTTTGGTAGCTAGTCAAAAACTCAAATGTCTGCATCTGTATCCAAGAGTAACCATTTTCATCAGGTGCACTTTCAATGCTATCAGGGTTTTCTAATTTGGTAAGGGGCAAAGGGGATATCAGAGGAAGAACTGGAGCACTATATGATTATTCCACAACATTTTTACTATTTTTTGAAGAACTAACATGAAGACGAAACTGGGAGTTCTTCCACATCACCTCTTTTTTTGTCCTTATTAGATAAGGACTGAGCTCTAGGAGTGTGTGAAGAAGGAATGAATGGAGCAGATGCTGCAAGTAATTTTCAAGCAAGACTGGGCTTAAAAGGGTTACACGCCCCTTTCAGAGACAAAGAGTCGCAGAGGAGTGAATGTCCCAGCAAATTAGTGCATAAAGATGTGCTTATGGATGTAGGATTGTCTTTTGTCTAACAGTGGAATTCAAATTTAGATTTCCATTCATTGTAAGGGAAGCTGTTATATATTTTTGCATACCAACCAGGGATGTATGTTTCTGAATGTAAAAGGCGGTGATTGACAAGGAGATAAATCCTTGTAGAAGCTACATGATATGAGAGTCTTCTGCCATTTAAATGGGTTGCTATCTATTTCCTCTATGGACAAGAAGGTATACAGGAAAAAAATCACTTTTTTACAGCTACAAACTGATGTACAGCAGGATATTTGTGCCCAATGGGGGTATTCTGCATGAGATTTCAGACTCACTTAAAAGACTCCTTCAGGTTATTGACAGGTAGACCCATGCCTTGGAAAATGTTGCAAAATGTTACCAAGATATGGCATAGATGCACCAAGAACAGCTGCAAATTGTTAAGAACGAGAGTGCACAACACCCTGCAGTGGCATGGAGGTGAAAGAGGCAATCAGCAAAAAATGCCAATGTCAGTCTTCACATCCAATACATGCAGGATATTATACAAAGAAATCTGGACCACCTGCACCACCACCTTTCCCACCACCTCCAGTACCAACTGTATTACCGCCTGCTTGACCTGCAACACCTTCTGCACCATTAGCACCATCACCTTCAGCACCAACTGCAGTGACACGTGCAGCACCAGCAACACCTCCACAACCACCCAGAACACGTTCACAGACTCATAGACACTTACCATCTCCAATTCGTAGGCAGAATAGTAGGAGAAAACCCAAGTAAATAGTGTGTGCACTATTTTTCTTATCTTGTCCTTTAAATAACAATTTGATCAGTTTTATCTTATTTTTGCACTATCAAAGGAGATATAGAAAGCTTTTAAACAACATTTAGACTTTTCCTTAGAAGGACATAGAATGCACCATACAGTATTTTTACTAGATTCAAGATTCAGATTTGTTAAGGACTTACATTTTTTATACATTTCGATTAAATGTTCAAAATGTATAGTTTTAGTGTTTGTACACAAAATGTCATATAGAAGGAGCCAAAATAAAATAAATAAACTTCTACAACAGAATGGAGGTACTTGGAGGGGTGTTGGGCAAATTATGAATAATGTAGAAAGTGTCAAGGGAACCAGTCAATATACAAAGGGGAAAAAATAAACATCCTCAGTCCCAAGCTAGTTCTAAATCGAGGGGCATATTTATAAGCCCCTTGCACTGCCATAGTGTTTCTTTTTGTGACGCTCCAGCAGGGCAAACCACAAAATCATATTTATGAGGCTACACAAAACCACTTTGCTTGGCTTTGAATGGCCTCATAGATATGGAGTAAGGCAAGGTAGCGCAAATCGCTGCGTTGCCTTACTCTGTGCTAGAGAGGTGTTCCATGGGTGGTTCAGTGGGTATTCCCACATAACACCAATGGATTTTGATGCTTCCCCAGATTTACAAAAACATGTAAATCTAGGAATGCGCCATGGGAAGGTGCAACGAGGAGATGTGTGTGGCATTCTGCAGCACACATCGAAAGAGGAAAAAGCCTCCCAGGATTGTTTTTGTGTAGAAAGGTGCCTCTTCCCACACAAAAACAAACCTGCTGACAACAGAGGCACCCCTGCCCCATGGTGCAAGGGTGCCTGTGTTGGCGCTAAGTTGCAGAAATGGTACCAGCAATGGGGGAAAGACAGGAATGCACTGTATTAGATAAATACAGTGCAATCCTGCTATTTCACTTTGAAGTAGGGCAGCACAACAAGATGACTTGCTCCTCTGCCAAATTCCCATAAATCTGCCCCTTAGTGTCCACTGTCAAATTATAAAAATGAAGTGAGACCCCTCCAAGTGAGTGGATGGATCCCAATCAGAACTCTGCTTGGGGGCAAAATTCACTAACGATCATCATTCTCGGCCTGATTCACAAAGGTAGACTTACTCTTTGGTGTAAAATTATGCTTTTTTTTGTGAATTTTATGAGTTGTATCTTTATGACTGCCTATGTTTTATATGTGGAGTCTCTGCCACAAGTGCAGAGTCTCCGCCATGAGTGGGGAATCTGCACTCGTAAAGATACTACTCGTAAAATTCCTTTGAGAATTGCAAACAAATCATACACTTATGCCTCAGTGAAAGTTTACCTTTGTGAATCAGGTCCTCAGCTTTTAATATAATGTCTTCTGACATGGACATCAATTGGCTGGCCGATGCAGGAGCCAACACGCCACAGGAAGAAGGACCAGGAGGAGTATCAGTAAAAACAGCAAGAAAAAATTAACTAGGAGATGGGACTACAGGAGGTGGGTCTAGTTGGGAGGCAGACACAACACAGTAGCTACAGTCAAGGAGGTGATGGCAACAGTCAAACTTTGTAGCGGCCCAGTGATCGCCTATCGGGGCATCCAGACCTCTCTCATAAATTCCTGGATGTCCCGAGGGAGAGCTCCCTGAGTTGCTTTAATTGACATCATCTCTTCCTTGAATGTAGCCACTGGGACAGACTCAGTTGGAAGGGAATGGTTAGCACATGAGCGGTGTAGGATGGCAGGAGCAGAATTATCCCTCAACGTTTGGCCTTCCAGGCAGGCACTGGAAGAGAGAAGAAGATGCAAGGGGTGCAGCTGGAGTTCCTGATGGAATGGGGGCCTCCGGTGTTGTGTGGTGTTTTAGGCTCCGATTGAATTTTCCCGATTCATGCCCTTATATAGGTACAATTCACGTTGCCCTTATATAGGCATAGAAATCAAGTCCTTATTTAGGCATAACCCTTGCTACCCAAATACAGGCATGGCTACTTCCATCCGTTCACCAAACGTCACAACGATTTCTTGGAAAACCAGCTTAAGCCATTAGGGAACTTCCCCTTGCTTAAATATTGATTTCTCCAAGAACTCAGTTACTTTACAATGAACAACTATTCCCCAGGGTTTCATTCATGACGTTCATATGCCCAACTTTACGTCAAACTATGGCATTCCTAAACACCTTCAAGGTATAAATATACCTTCACTTGCTATAGCAAGATACGGTGGTTCGGAGCAGTTCGAAGACCTACTTGCCCGACGCAGCTCGCTACAGCAAGTGCCGAAGGAAGCCGACTCTCCAGCTGACACACTGATCAGGAAGCTGCTTTTCTCCTGCCGAGAATCCAGCTCCAGTGTTTCCAGCTCCCGTTTCAGGGTGTTGGGAAATCGAGTCCAAAGACAGAGATACCAGACCTCCTTCATTCTAAGGTATGGAGCTGATTAGAACCTAGAGAAACCTTTGGTAGATTCTTGGCAAAAACTAAACCTATGCAAAAGACCATACTTACTTCTTCCCTCATACTAGACCTAGGTTAGGTACATTGGGGTAGGCATATTTTAGAAGCACCAGTTGAGTATTTTAGTCTATGTTATTTATGTATGTATTTTTATATGGCTGAAAAATCATACAATGCTCTTACAGTATTATTTCATATTACTGTTTACGCTGTACGCATTATAATTTGTAGTCTGCCTAACGATTGTAGCAGTTCACTGCTCTTGCATGAGAAAGAAGACTTTTTATTGAAAACGCCCGTCTCACTATTTCTCTGCAACTCTGTAGAAACGAAGCACGCACAATTGACTCAGTGAACTAGTTATCAATTGTTTCCGCGACTCTGAGAGATATATTCTTATTCTTGGGAAACAAAGTTGTCATGTTTATGCGATTTTCAGAAACTAATCTCTTCTTGTGTATTCGAGAACGTTTCTAGTGACCTCTGAGTTAGCTGGCACATACACAATTGAGGTTAGTATATTCGATAGAGACCTATTGGCATAAGTCCTACGTCAAATCTATAGGATATATTATTCAAATGCACAGAGCCTATTGTGAATATAGGAACTACACTACACCGGAGTTAAGGAGGTTGGTGGCAGGCTCAGATGGTGTTGCTTCCTGCTCTAGGGATACTACTCCTTGATGTTATTGTTTTAGGCCAGGAGTAGAACTTACCTGTTCCTTCCCATGGCTGTTGGTGCCGACTTCCACTTCTCTCCAGGAAACAGGCTTGAGGTGATATTTCTCCAGGCAGGTGAACCTCCCCTACTGGTGTTTCGTTCCTCGCTGGAAGTTTCAAGGCCTTATGTCCGCCTCCAAGGCACTTCTTGTCCCTAATCCTGCTCTGTTGTTGGTGGGCTAGTCCAGTTTGCTGAAAAGAAATAAAAAGCATAATAGAGAATTTATCAAATCAATGGCTAAATATTACATATCTCTATAATGGTAACTTACACTTTGAAAAACAAATCACTATCCAGTGCTGTAATGTAAAAATGATGTTGATTACAAGTCAAATGCATTGTCAATTCATGATAATGCTGATTTATCATTCATTCAATGTATTTGTAAGGTAATATAACATTTCTATTATGTGAAAACAAATTTTTTACCTAATATAAATCTATTTTCACAACAGTTTATGCACACTGTTTATCTTGAAGGACACATTTTGGCTACAACCCTAAAATGCCTTATAAAGAAGACCTTTAAAAGGGTACATATATGTTGTACAACAAAGATTATCATGCTTAATTGTATTACCTTATGTTTAGTAAACTAAAGGTAACCAGTGACACTGAAATGATTACCATTTGGGGAGGTGATTTCAATATTGGTTTATGCCCGTTAGCGGGGCACGAAAAGAGCGGCCTAACAGTACAGGAGGACCATTTTGCCCACTCAGATGGGGGGAGATGTTTAATGAGTTCCTAGTTACACACAACCTCAGTTTTGCAAATTGTTTATGCTCATCGAAGGTGGATTTTGGGCACACTTTTATAGGGAGGGGATTAGAATCTACATTACATTTTATAATTGCCCCTAACCGCTACGCAAATTATATCACAAGTTATAACATCCACAAAAATGTAATGAGTGATCATCTGCCCTTAAGTATTAACATTACATTTCCAACTGTTCTAGAAAGACAACACAATAATAAAGTAGTCTGGACCCAGAATGAACAAATGGGCAGGCTGAATGGATACACTCTGCGTTGGCTAGCACGATCCATCTGAGTTTAACAAATACATTATAACCAAGGCCTACAACGCTATCTTAACATGCCTAGAGGAATCTACTTCCCACGAAAATATACTGCTAGCATTTTCTCAAATCACTTTAACTGTCCAAAACTTGCTTAGAGCTGATTCAAGGACAATCGAAACAATAGGAAGGGGTGGTTTGATTCAAACTGTTCTAAACCGTATAAAAAGCTCAAAGAGGCCCTACATAAGACAGAGAGAGATTTGGGGGAGATCAGAGAATGTAGGAAACTATCAGGTAGATTCATCAATGCCTCAATCTGCGATTTCTAAATTGCGATTAAAAGCGAATCGCAATTTAGAAATCGCAGAATGGCATTCATGAATTTTAGCGAGAAAAAAAAGCGATTCGCAAGCGGCCGCAATCGGCGATTGCGAGTCCCAAAAAATCGGTAAATAATCGCAGAATCCGCCGATTCCCGTGTTGAAATTGCGATCTCGCAATTACCGAAATCGCAAATTGCGATCTCGCTAAATGCGAGATCGCAAAAACGTGAAGTTGCATCCTGAGCACAGTGATGACATCACAACCAGGAAGTAGGCAGGTTACACCCTCATTTTGCAGTGAGAGGCTGAAGTACAGGCAGCAGTGTCAGAGCTCCCCTCCAGTGTTTACCACATGAGTACAGCAGGAGACACCACAGTGGCAAGCATGTCACAGGATGCAGCAGGAGCTTCCACCAGTGGGAGAAAGCAGAAAATTAAGTTTTCTGAGCAGGAGCTCGAATACCTCATAGAAGGAGTAGCAAAGGACCAAAACAGGCTATTTGGCAGTGACTCCCGAAGGGTGCCAGAGGCCAACAAAAGGCGCATATGGCAGCGCATCCGCGCCAAAGTGAACGCAGTAGGGGTGACCCAGCGCTCGGTGGACGAGCTGAAGAAGCGCTGGTACGACCTAAGAGGGTGGGCAAAGGAAAAGATTGCGGAGAGGCTGGGGGAGCATATGGCGACAGGTGGAGGGGAGCCCACTGTCCCACAGAACACACCACTGGAGGACCGCGTGGAGGAGACCATCAATCCACAGGCCTGCGTGGGTGTGACCCATCTGGACTCCTCCTGACCCACCAAAGACACAACAGGTAAGTGCCATGCGACAGCGACCCCCTGTCCCCTACCCTAACAATGTCCATGACTCCAGTGCATCCCATAGCAAACCCCAATCATGCTGCCAAAGCACACCACTATAGCTCTATTGCATTGTGGGACATGTAGTCTGACCACAATTACCATCCTGTACCATTAAGCCTGACATGCCCAGTGTGAGTCAGTCCTGCAGCGAGTCAGGGAATGGTAGTCTGCATGCATGTAGCAAGCCTAACCGTGTACGGAACATGTCACTAATCAACGTCCACCTTAAATCACAGGTGGCGCTGATGTCCCCAGCACGGACAGCGAGGCCCTGGTGATTGATGACAACTTGGAGGACACGGAGGGAGACACACAACATGCCCCACAGCCCGTACCATCAGGGCAAGCTGCTGCGCCAGCGGTCATCCCACCACCTGCCCCTGTGGACCCTACCACCCCTGTGCCAACAGGCGCTGCTGTACCACCGCGCCGCACTCAACCATCAGTGGGGCCTGCAACACCAGCAGCAGGTCGCCAACCAACCCGCCGCCCTGCGGTTGTGAGGAGCCAGACTAGTGGACTGGCGAGAGAGCAGCGCACCAACACCTCCAGCGCTGGCAGGGTCAGAAACGTGCGTGCAGGTGGGCTCTCCATCGAGCGCAGGATGTTACATGTGCACCAAACTCAGGCCCGTCACCTAGCCGCCATCCATCTACAACTTGACAAGACCGCACGTAATGTGGATAGGATGACTGCAGCTCTTGAGGCCAACACACAGGCCATGTCCAGACAGCGCGATCTCAATCGCCGCAGGCACTGACAACTGATGACCTGCCTGTCGGCGTACACGCGCTCAAACTATGTTATGGGCAACGCCACCTCCCAGCTCTCGCGATGCTCCCTGGCCATGCAGATCCAAATGGCCCAGTGCTGCCAGGACGTTGCGACAGCCCTGGAGCATATTTCAACAGCCATGCAGGGCATGCAGGCTACCGGCCATGACCAGGCAGACGACACCAGCGAGGCTACATCAAGCCACAGCAGCCAGTCCCTTCCACCAGTTGTAGCACCCCGCCGCAGCAGCAGGCCCTCTGCTGCCTCACAGCAGACTCAGGGGGAGGACGTTGAGAGGAGGTCAGGGGCAACTACCCGGAGATGCCACTGAACTGTTGAACATTCACATGAGGGTACATGCTGACGCCACAAGCATGCCCTACAGACATACAGACATATGACGCAATATGTCAGTCTTGTTGAAGTTAACAGAATGACCATTTTATTGTGCAGTAACATATAAAAAAAATCTGATTAACTTAATCTGACTCATGTCATTATTAATTTTGTCATGCATCAGTTGAGTAATGGGTGTGGGGAGTGGGTGCACTAGAAATAGTTCATGCTGATTTGGTTGTGGCGCCTCTGTCCTTCAGCAGGATTCTCTCCGCGTGCGTGGCGCACATGTGCAGGTGGTTGATTTTCCCCTTCCGACTCACTACCAGAGATGTCTACAGGTATCCTGCGCTTGGTAGCAATGTTGTGGAGGATAGCACACACGGCCACGATGCGGCAGCAGACCTCTGGGTCGTATTTGAGGGCCCCCCCAGTCTTGTGCAGTATGCGGAATCTGCTCTTCAAAAGGTCAAATGTCCTCTCAATGCAATTTCTTGTGCGTATGTGTGCTGCATATTAACGCCGCTGCTGTGGTGTTGCAGGGTTGAGGTATGGTGTGAGGAGGTACTCTTGGAGGGCGTAGCCGCTGTCACCTGAATGATAGGAGCAGAGGGTGAGTGCCTGTGCTGCGCAGCATCATTATCACATACTTATATTGTGGGGCATGTGTACTTACCCAGTAGGTGTCCTTCACCAAAGTCTCCCCTGGCCAGTCGTGTGTGAATGCCACTGTGCCGGAATATGAAGGAGTCATGTGTGCTCCCCGGATACTGTGCCACAATGTCCGTGATGATTGTCTTTGCATTGCACACCATCTGGATATTGAGAGAGTGGTAGGACTTGCGGTTGCGATACATATATTCCGTTTGTGCTGGTGGGCAGATGTGGATGTGGGTACAGTCAATGCATCCTATTACATGTGGGAATTGTGCTACATTGTAAAATTGCAGCTTGGTGTCATTCAAGTCCTGTTGGCTGGTGGGGAATGAGATGTAGTGGTGTAGGCGGGTCAGCATGGCCTCCAGGAAACTCCTTGGGCAGCGGGACATGGTGGGCTGGGATATTCCCCCTGCAACAGCGACTATCCCTTGGAAGCTTCCGGAGGCCAGTAGGTGCAGGCTGCACAATACCTGCCCATGGGTGGGAACGGCATTTGTCCTCCTTGTTGGGTGCTGCAGGAGGGGGTCTAGGTCCCGGATCAGCTTCAGGATCATTGGCACATTCAGCCGGTACTTGGCGTAGATTTGCTCCCTGGATGCGAAGTCTTTTCCGTGCTGCTCGCTGTAGCCTTCGCCGCCTGACCACCATGTAGAGTCCCGGCATTGTGAGAGTCCTCAGGCTCCAGCTGCATGTCCTTAAGTATGTTTGGTCAGGCCTGCACCTGTTGCTAATAAGGAAACGTTTTTTCAAATATTTTTTTTTCCTTACTGGTTACCACCTGGTTTGGGTTCTCCTTAAATTGCGCGTCACAAAATGCGATTTGGTTTTTTTTGGCAATTAGCGATTTTTCATGAATTGCGATTGCGATTTATTTGCGATATCGCAGTTTCATTCGCAGAATCCGTGCTTTCTCGCTATTACAGATTCGCTAATGGGCTTCTTCAAGGATTCGGCGAATTTTATTGCAATATCGCAAATAATGTTTTGCGAATTCGCTATTTCTGGATTTCAACTGTCTTGAATTCCATTTCTGGAAATTGCGATTGCAATTGCTTTTTCGCAGCTATTGCGATCGCAATTTATCTTCATGAATCTGGTTGTATATAATCAAGCCAGAAGATCACGACAGAAGGAACTTAAAGAAAAAGCTTGCGTCAGCCTATAAGAGGCCTCCATAAGTAACGATAGCTCTTCTTTTTAGCAAGCGGTGAATGCACCGTTTTTTACTAAGACCAATGCCCCGACAATAGACGTGGCAATTGAGGAGAAAACCTGGGTGGATTTCTTCTCAAATGTGTTTAACTCGCAGGGGGGACAGAAAGTGCAATACATTGCGCAAGACAGCAGGGGGCTGGGCCGTCTGTTTCCTTTCCTATTGATTTTCAGATTACACATAAAGATGTTATTGGGGCAATAAATGCAAGTAAGAGTGGTAAGGCCCCAGGACCAGACAGGGGTGCCAATGGATTTGTTCAAATCAATTCCATCTCTATGGACACCACTAATAACACGGGTCCACCCAGCATGTTGTATGAAAGGCTGGTCAGAGTTGATCATTGTACTGATTATTTGAAAAAAGGGGAACATGACAATCCCGCATGCTACCGACTGATATCTTTGTTAGAATCCCTGATGAAGGTAGCAGGAAGGATTGTCTTAGATAGGCTGCAAACATGGGCTGAAGAAAATAATATTTTAAGTGATGTACAATATGGTTTTAGAGCGGGCCTATGAGTAAACGAGCTGGCTTTAAATCTTAGTATCCTAATAGGAAAATATACCCAGGCTAAAGCAGGGAGATTTTATTTGGCATTTGTCGACCTCACAGCCACTTTGACTGTGTTATTCACAGTAAATTGTGGAACATTTTGGCTGCTCTAAAGGTCGACTTGGTCCTGGTACAGTTCTTATGCCAACTGTACACGGGGGCAACTGCCAAGGTCCGATATGGAACTTAAGGGGAGTGCACTGCATCGTTTAAGGTGGAGTAGGGGGTGAGACAAGGATGCGTCTTGGCCCCATTCCTGTTCACTCTTTACACCAATGCTTTGGAGCAGGAATTGGTGGCCAAGACAAGGGATCCACCATATGTCAATAAATGCCCGATAGACTCCCTCCTCTACGCAGATGATGCAGTGCTGATGGCACGCAATCAGATAGGACTGCTGAAAGCTCTTGCATCCTACATTGGCTTTGTGGAGGACCTAGGGTTAAAACTAAATGCAAAGAAAACCTTTGTAATGACCTGTGGGCGAGGGAGACAGAAATGTAGGAGTCTCCAAGTTGGGGGAAACAGGAATAAATCCGCAAATATGTTTACATATCTGGGAGTCCTGTTCGCACTGGTACCTGGGGCCAGGCAGTCAAGAGTAGTAGTCTTCTTTTTATGAAGTCGACCACGGCTCTTATAACTTTTCAAACAATTTGGGCAGAAGGCCCCCGGAAATTCTTTAAAAAATGTATCAAGCGAAGTGTGTGAGTGTAGCTATTTTGGGGCAGGAGTCTGGGGGTTTTATGATCCCTCCCCTATTCAATACGTTGAAAATGCTTTTCTAAGATTCATTTTAGCTGTACCTGCTAGCTCCCCTGTTTTTAACTGCCACAGTGAATTAGGGATACCATATATTTCAGACGTCATTCAGGTACAAACAGTGTTTCTCTGGCATAGAATTTGGACCTCCAGTAGCACAGGCCAAGAAATAATAAGGGATTCTATGAAGCTCGATCATGCCACAAAGATTACTTGGTTAAAGTATATAAAGAATTGTATGTACGATTTGGGGCGCCCAGGGTATAATACTACCCTAGAGTCACTGAATACCATCTGCCGGAAGGAGTTTAAAGTAATCTGCATGACCCACCAGGAGACAAACTGTCTGTGAATCGGGCCCCAAAAGTTGAACTTTATGATTTTCGGTATTCACAAAGGGTATTTACAAGTAGTAAATGTTCTTGTGAATACCAAAAGTCGTAACGTTAGACTTTCATCTCACTTTACCTTTGTCAATCGGGCCCACTGAAATTAGGAAAGGGTCATGTACAAATGATATTTGTGTAAAGTTAGGCTTTTTCATTTTTTTTCTTAATAATATATGTAGTATGTGACATTAAGTTGTTGTATGTTGATGTGGATTAGTGTAACAATGTAGCGAAACTATAACAATCAACTTTTTATGGCTCGATCATAGCATGTTTGCTGACTACATTATGCAAACTAATTATAGTTGTCTCTGCGTGGAAATTTATTGACAGTGTGTTATTTTTCCAGCCTTTCTTCATCAACAGCAGACTGCAGAGCCACATAAATGTAGTAACCAAACTAGCAGCTCACCAAAAAAGAGTTGACAAGCAGATACCAAACCTGCAGACCCTGACTTCTGTTCTGTACACCTACATGATCTAGATGTGTGCATTGATCAGGGTCAAGATCTATATGAAAGACCCATCATATGGTGATGTTGTTCATGCAACTGGCTACAACAATCTTATACAAAGCTTCTGGGGAGCAGGCACGGCCCGTGCCGGGCGTTATACTGGGGTGGTGACATCAGGCAGGGTAGGGTCAGGGTGGGGGGTTGTAAAATGCGGGATATGGACCATTAGAGGTAAGTACCGATAAAAATAAATAAAATGAATTTTGTTGCCCACGCTGTATCGCCAAATGTGATGCAGCGTGGGCAACGAAATTCGTTGTATTTATTTTTATCGGTACTTACCTCTAATGGTCCATATCCCGCATTTTACAACCCCCCACCCTGACCCTCCCCTGCCTGACGTCACCGCCCCAGTATAACGCCCAGCACGGGCCGTGCCTGCTGGGGAGTACACCAGCACCCTGTACGGTTGTAGTGTAGTTCCTATATTCCAATAGGCTCTGCGCATTGGAATAATATATCCTATAGATTTGACATAGGACTGAGGTCTACTAGGTCTCTATCGATTATATTAGACTTAATTGTGAGTGCCAGCCACTACCATTACTTACCTGCCGCCACCGCCGAGAGTCACACCACGCCAGCAGTCCAGTCAAGGAAGCCGCCCACCACCGAGAGTCACACCGGGTACAGCAAACCGCGCCGCCGCTCCGGGAGGACCACAACTCCCGGCAGGCACCGCGGCGGCGCGACGGAGTGACGCGGAACGCGCCAGCAGGGCGCAGGGCGCAGCGACAGCCCGATAAAGGGAGAAGGAGACCGGCAAAGCGGGGGGAACTACCATTACTTACCTGCTGCCACCGCCGAGAGTCACACCACGCCAGCAGTCCAGTCAAGGAAGCCGCCCACCACCGAGAGTCACACCGGGTACAGCAAACCGCACCGCCGCTCCGGGAGGACCACAACTCCCGGCAGGCACCGCGGCGGCGCGACGGAGTGACGCGGAACGCGCCAGCAGGGCGCAGGGCGCAGCGACAGCCCGATAAAGGGAGAAGGAGACCCGCGTCGCGGGACACGAGCGGGACGCCCGGGGCGAAGCCCGGGCAAAGGGCGGGACCTCTTAGGCCCTCAGAGGCCCGAGGAGCCTGGCCTGTGCCAGACACCCTGCCCGGTTGCAAGTAGCCAAAGGACATCGAGACTGCATAACTGTAAGTTGGCTAATTCCTGCTGTAACATACCATTGTGAGCCCCTGAGTTCCTGTTGTAATGAGATTGGTACTGGATATTGGCCATAAGCATTTCGTGCTGTACAGTGGGTTATTTTTCGGGCTTGCCATGAACCACCCACAGACCAGAAGCATGGCAGCCGCTGGGGCAAAAAAACTAACTGGTACCTTAGATGATTTTATAGTACGCACAAATGCCCTTATTGATGAAGGGATCATACTGATGGATAGAAGGGTGTCTCAAGACTTAGCTATGGCAAAGCGTTCCTCTCTGGGCCATATTGCACTAGCTTGCACACCTAATAATGTATCCGCTCCAAAAACACTTGTAATGGTACATAAGGACCAGGGTTGTGACTTACCAGCCTCGCAGGAAGGTCTGGAGGCAACCCCAAATCTCTCCTTGTTGCTGGATAATGGCCCGGCTGCAACCGAGAATGTAACCACAGCTAGTACCCTAATTGGAAGGGGGAGGAAGGAGGGGGCAATCCCTAAACAAAAGCCCATTAAAACGACCACTCAAAAAGGGAAAAACCCCCAGATTAGTAAAACCCATGACTCAACTCAGTTGGTTCCGATTCCGTTGAATGTGAGCACCAACCTAGATGCTCACTCCAATATTAATGATACTGCAGGTGGGCCCCGGGCAAGTGTGGGTATAACACTAAGTCTGCCAGAGGAAACCATCTTGGATAGTAGCTTGGAGGGGATCTTGGAACTAAGTGGGGTAGTTGACAATCAAGCTGGAGGGGGTGAGGACAGTAGTAGCCTAAGCATGGTTAATAATGATATCTTTGCTATGCTAAAAACTCTCTTAGAACCTATAGAGGTTAGGCTACGATGTCTGGAAAAAATACTGACTAACATCCATAAAGATATTAGTGCCCCTAGCTTCGACTCGAACAATAAAGTCCAAACTATGAACAAACCACCCATAGCTGCTAAAAGCGATGTTATCACTAATCCACCTCCAAAACCCACCACTAATCCACCACCAAAACCCACACCAACATCTAAAAACCCAACCACAGCTGATAAAGTAGTGCCACCCACACAAACTCCCAAGGATAAAGTTAATGCTGAAAAAAGGGAGACACGTAGAAACATACATCTACCACCAGAAGCCTCCCCATATGTTGTGGTCCTTACTGGAGTCCCCCAACCTGATAATAAATCAAATGAAAATAATGGGGGACTTGTAAATAAAACAATACATTGGTTAAATGATAATTACCCTCTCCCACCAGCCTTTAAAAGTAACATCCTTATGGTCGAAAGGGCTCCTTGGGTGGGGTATAATAATAATAAAAAAAGGACACACGGTGACTGTGTGGTGATAACATTTGAGAATCCTCGCACCGCAGAATTTATTACATCGAGGCCCCCAAGAAATTATGGTTTGTCTATTGTGGCTAGGTCACTATCCTACTTTTACCCTAAGGGTGAACAACCGGATAATAGGTGGAGCTGGACCAGGGACAAACGACACCATGGTGGTAATACTGGTCAGGCTTTTGATAATAACTACCACAACACACAGTGGAATGGGAGGCATGAAGATGGTTGGAACACTGTGAAACACAAAGGGAGGCCTCCTTATTTTTATCCACAAGGTTGTGACCCTGAATGGACAGGCAATCTGCAATTTCCTCCATTTTTTCCGTGTTATAACCGGTTTGATTGCTTGGAAGCAGTGGACTGACTCCCCAAGAACAAGGAAGATGTCCGGCTCTTTAACAATCCTGTGGGCTTGGGTTCTATAAGTTGTCTAGGGTCTGAGGAAACCCCAGAAATACAGGTGGGGGATGTGTTTATACAAGGGAGCCTGGTCAGAAGTCTAGGGGATACCCTAGATATTTCACCTGTAGGAAAAGATTACTGTAAGGTGCTCTTTTGGAACGTGGCTGGGTTAAAACAAAAGATTACCAATCCAACCTGGGATGAGGCCATCACCAACGTGGGAATATTAGCCCTTCAAGAAACTTGGGCCACCACGCCGATACATCTTAATGGCTACAAAACTTACTTTACCCCGGCGGTGGGTGGAGTACACGGGAGACCCAAGGGGGGGGTTGATTGTATACATATCTAATCTCCTAGTATACGATAAAATTTATTTTTCCCCTGGATCTAGTTACTATCAAAAAATAGTGATACATACAAGGAAGGGTCCAAAGGTGGTTCTTTTTAATTTTTACAATAACTGTTCAGATAGCATGATTAAGGACGTACTTGACACACTAACCTCAGAAATGCAAGACGAACTTGATAAGAGCAAGAGGGCTGAAGTTATGTTATTATGGGGGGGTGATTTTAATTGCACTCTCTGCAAAAAGGGCCAAAAGGGTATCTGTGGTTTAATGCTGGAACAAGATGTCAATTTGACGCATTTTGAACATACCCTATTAGGCGACTCACTAAATGAGATGATTTTTAATTTTAACTTTGGGTTTTCAAATGAGTTAGCACATCATACAACGACATTTGCCCCAACTTTTGTTGGGCGGGGTGCCTCATCTATTATTGATTTTAGTTTATGTACACTTAGCTCCGCGAGCAGATTGATCAGAGCAAACATCATGGACTTACCACTGAGTGATCATCTGCCACAAGTATTAATAATGGAGAACCTATTTGCTGTAGTCGATACTAGAGAATGTCCGAACCAAATGGTTCAGGACGTGAGGTTGGGTGCCCAAAATGGCTACAACCTTAAATGGAGCAGACTGGTCCCGGATGATTTCCAGCATAAAATATTGAGTAAATGCATGAGTAGTTTCTTGATCTGTCTAGATGAACACGCAGAGAACCGTGATATAATAACACATTTTAATATCATCTCTAGTACAATTAAGGAAGCTTTGTGGGTTGAAAGGAAAAATTCCCTAAAGTCCAATAGGAAATGGTTTGATAAGAAGTGCACTAGAGCCTTGACAAAGCTCAGACATGCAATTCATAAAAGACCACGGGACGTAATCCTAATTAGAATTGCAAGGAAGGTCTATAATTCAGCATTGAAGGACAGGAAGGCCTCGATAAAAAGGGAGGCTTGGGACAACCTATGCGCTGCCTCAAAATCAAAGGATCCGGCTGCTTTTTGGAGGGTCATTAATACCCCCCTTTTACATGAACAAAAAGCACGCATGGAAATTGCCATCTCAGAAGATGAGTGGGTGGCTCATTTTTCCTCCCTTTATAAGGTTGTGGAACTAACCCCTGAAACAGACCAGGATGCGGGGTTGCTAAATTTAGATACATCCAGAACTTTAATTGTAACCCTTCCTGAAGTTACAGCAAGCTTGAAGGCGACTAAGGGGGGCAAGGCAGCAGGACCAGACGGTATTCCAGCCGACCTCTATAAGGCTAACATCGAATTATGGGGGCCACTGTTGGTTCAGCTCTTCAATGCCGCTCTGGTAAATAGCCCAATTCCTACCTGGTTTACATCGGTAATAGTCCCAATCTTTAAGAAAGGGGACAGGCTAAATTGTACTTGCTATAGGCCAATTTCCTTATTGGACTCTTCTATAAAAATTTTAGGGAGAGTGATTTTAGCTAAACTGCAAAGCTGGGCGGAGGATAATGGGGTGTTAAGCGATTTCCAATTTGGGTTCCAAAAGGGTTTAGGGACCATAGAGCAAGGTTTGAACCTTTTCACCTTGCAACAGAAGTATATAAAGGTTAAAAAACAACGTCTATACCTCACTTTTGTTGATTTAACATCAGCTTTTGACTGTGTGTCACACACTAAATTATGGTCAATTATGGCCGAATTGGGGGTAGACAACGCCATTATATGCTTCCTGAGAGAGCTTTATTCTGGGGCCACTGCTAGTGTCAGATACGGGAATAATGGCGAATGCAGCAGACAATTTGGGATTGGTCGGGGTGTGCGCCAAGGGTGCGTCTTAGCCCCCTTTCTATTTTTGTTATATATAAATGGAATGGAGAAGCACCTCGTACAGGAGGGCAGAGACATGCCTATGGTGAGAGGTAGGCCTGTCCCTGCACTGATGTACGCTGATGATGCTGTTTTGATGGCACGCACACCAATGGCTTTACAAACTTTGGTTACAGCCTTTAACACTTTTATGCTTGGTTTAGATTTGAAAATCAATTGTTCTAAAACTTTATCAATGTATTGTGGGTCCAGAACAAGCAAGCACGTGAAGCCAATCTTTATAAACTCCAATCCCCTAGAAAGGACCCCTACCTTCCCATATCTGGGGATATTGTTCCATGAAAGTGGCTCATGGACTACAGCAATTCATGCTAGATCTTTGTTATTTTCTAAGACTATTATGGCCCTAAAATGCTTTATGAAAAAATTAGGTAAAAAACCCATAAAGGAGATTTTAACTGTTTATAATGCAACCTGTATATCTGTAGCTACCTATGGTGCAGGATTATGGGGGTATTCAAACATCAGTGCGATTCAGATCTTGGAAAACAAGTTTCTATGCCACATTCTGTCCGTACCCCAAAGTACTGCAACGATGATATGCCATGCTGAATTGGGAACACCTTATGTTACCGATACCATTAAAATTCAGCCAGTCCTCCTTTGGCATAGGGTTTGGACAAATGATGAATGTGTTGTCAATCGGGCTATTTTAGAGGATATTATGGCATTGGACAATATCAGCAATTTTAAATGGATAGGCTACGTTAGAAACTTTCTTGAAAAAATAAGTTGCCTCCAATACTTTGAGGATCCGCAATCAATGGAATATATACCTAGAAGAGATTTGAAAAATCTGTGTATGGCGTACCTCAAGGAAAAGAGACACATAGAAGAGGCGAGAAAAAAGACTGTTTCTATCCACCAGGACATTCTATGTGGAGAAAAATTGCAGCCATACCTTTCATTGTACATGTCCAATCATGAACGTTATCTTTTGACCCGTTTTAGATTGAATATTGTCTTTAGGACATTATCGTTCCCCGTGATGAATTGTTGGTCGAAGGATTTATGTCTTTGTCCATGTGATGATGTATCCCAACAATCCGATATACATATATTATTCTTTTGTAAATTTTATACTCTTCCTCGAAAGAAACTTATCATCCCTATCCTCAAGGATTTAAAAGTATATAGATGCCGCCTAGCATTCACAGAGTGCCAGAAAATGGAAACTGTTTTTATGGTTGCCTCAATTGCAGAATTTTTAAAATTAGTTTTTAAGTGCCGTAAATCAATTCAAATAGATTGATCGTTTTTATTGTATATATGAATTCAATTCTGTTGCTTTTCTTTTCTTTTTCGTGATTTTTAAAAAAAGTTCATTCTACCTCTTGTAAATTGTACCTTTCATGCTACTTTCATGGTTATCTTGTTTTTTAACCGAATAAAGTATTTTTGAATCTTGAATCTTGAGTGCCAGCTAGCTCAGAGGTCACTAGAAACTTTCTCGAATAAACAAGAAGGGATTAGTTTCTGACAACCGCATAAACATGGCAACTTTGTTTCCCAAGAATAAGAAATACATCTCTAGAGTCGCGGAAACAATAGATAGTTATTTCACTCAGTCAATCGTGCATGCTTCGTTTCACCAGAGGTGCAGAGAAATAAAGAGACAGGAGTTTTCAATAAAAAGTATTTATTGAACAGCCTTCTTTCTCATGCAGAGGAAATGAACTGCTACAATCGTAATACTGGTTGCAAAGTACAATGCGTACAGTACGAAGAGTATTATAAAATAATACTTTAAAAGCATGATATGGTTTCTAAGCCATAAAATACATAGAATACATACATTCATAAATAAAGACTAAAAGTACTCAACTGGTGCTTCTAAAATACGCCTACCCCGGTGTACCTAACTTAGGTCTAGAACAAGGGAAGAAGTAAGTGAGGTGTAGCTTAGTTTCAGTATTCTTTGCCAAGACTCTAATCCAAGAATTCTCTAAGGGTCTAATCAGCTCAGTACCTTGGTTTAGAATGAAGGAGGTCTGGTATCTCTCTCTCAGGACTCGATTTCCCAACAACCAGCAAGGGTAGGTTGGAAACACTGGAGCTGGATTTCTCGGCAAGAGAAAAGACAGCGTCTCTCTCAGTGCGTCTGCCGGAGGGTCGGCTTCCTTCGGCACTTGCAGTAGCAGGGCGTCGGGCAAGTAGATAGTCGAACTGCTCCAAACCACCGTGTGCTTGCCTGGGCAAGTGTGGGTATATTTATACCTTTAAGGTGCCTAGTTTGACGTAAGGTTGGACATAATAACGTCATCAAAGACTCAGTTCTTTGAAAACTCCATGAGTTCTTGGATAAATCAATATTCAAGCAAGGGGAAGTCCCTGACTGCTGAAGGAGGTTTTTCCAAGAAATCGCTGTGGATTTTCGGAACTAGTGGAAGTAGCCATGCCGTATTTGGACTGCATAGACTAAGTCTAAATATGGTTATGATTTCTATGCCTACATAAGGATAGGGTGATTTATACCTATATATGGGCATGAATCGGGAAAATTACACTAGGGTCCTAAATTCATATACAACACCCACTCCACTTTATTATGTTTAACATTACTAAATTATAAGCACTAAAACATATCTAAAGCATGTGTCTACAATCACCCTCAAAATACACAAAATGCATATGAAAAGGTTGCACACGAAAAATTCGCATTTGTACAGTACGCTTTTAAGAATAGTGTTTTCATATGAAGTATAAAGCATGAAAGCATTAAAATTAACTAAATCAGTAATGAAATGTACATTCATGAAATGGCTCTTAATAACAGAAAAAAAAAGGTTGAGACCATCCGATAGCGGAATAGTATACTGTTTTGGTTGTGAAGACAAGGTCAAATATTGTCTCTAGGGAGCATTCAAAAGGAATTTCTTGTACTCTAAGAATAGTTCTACTTTAAGCAGATTACTTTGTGCCAAAAAAAAAATGTATTTTCAAGTTCTTTGGGAAAAAGTCAAATTTAGCAGTAGAAAAATAGAGTTCCAAAGCTTTGGAAGGATTGTTATGAAGAGTGAAGAAAACATCAAATCATCTAAGCTGGCAAAGAAATCGTCTACCTCAGTAGGTGAAAGTGGAACTACTTCATTAAGTAGATCAATTGTGCACAGATGTAAGGAATTGACATCTTAAAAACTTTTCTCTTTGATTTGCACTCACCTGCTTTACCCCCTAGCCCCGGTCCGACGCGGCTGTGTTCCGATTGTTCGGAGGGCTTCCGGGGAGGTTAGACTCACTTCCTGTTAGATCGGCGCTCTAGCCTATGCGCATCCTGACCTACTTAATTCCCTGCTGATGCGCACGTGCAGCCAGCGTGCCGGCGGCACGCTGAAGGCACGCAAAGGCAAGCCCATCTGCGCCCGTCCGCGGCGGCCGGGACTAGGGGCCAGGCACTATGCTAATTTTTTTACGTATGCTCCCCAAGAACTAGTTGCACTTCGGGGCAACTGGGTTCTCCCAGACCATACTCTTTCATGTATCAAAGACATGTGAATTTTAAACCCCAGCCCCACGACATCCCTTTCATTTCACTTAGGCCAGCTGATTCATTCCCCGCCCGATGTTATGGCATCTGTGCCTTCCCAGCTTCCCCTTGCTCAGCCCCCTCCCACGACAGTGTCAGCCTACCTCCTTAACACTCGTTCGGTAGTTAAACATCAGCTTGAACTTTTTACATTCTTGGATACTGTTAAACCGGACATGTTGTTTCTTACAGAAACATGGCTCTCATTTGATTCCTCTCCAGACATATTAGCGGCAATCCCTGACCCTTACTATATTTTACGCTCTGACCGTCCCGATGGGAAGGCCGGAGGTGGCGCTGCAATAATTATTCACTCCAATTTTCAGTTTTTGCCTTTCCCAACTATTGCAGCGGTTGATTTTCTTGTCATTCGCTCCACCTCTACCACGGCTCCTTTAAATTGCGTCCTTTTTTATCGCCCGCCGCAGTCTATGCCCCTTTTTCTTCAGGCAGTCGAGGAACTATTGGCTACGCTGGTGGTAAATAACTCTCGCATCTAGTAAACCTCTGCTTCCATCTAACACCTGGGCTCGAAATTGGGGACGAGTGGACATACCCCTCCTCTGCTCTTCCCTCTCATCCTCACGCCCTAACTTACTTGACCTTTCCCCTCACTCCCAGGCTATCGCAATTAATAGCTGGCTTTCTTCAGCCTGCGATCAGTTGGCCCCTCTAAAACGCCTCAGGACTCGCCGCCTTCATGATTCCAATAGATGGTTCACCTCCGTGCTAAAATCTAAAAAGTTGTCTCTTAGGCAGGCTGAGCAACATTGGAGGTTGAGGTACTGCCCTACTTTAAAATCACTGTACCTCACTTTGCTACATGATTATAAGAAATCTATTCTTCAGGATAAATCGTATTATTTCACTTCAAAAATCCTTCTTTCAGCTATTAAGCCTAAAGACATTTTTTCAATTGTTCATGATCTGTCTACTTCTGTAAGAGTCACCCTCAAGCCTTCCCCCTCTCAAGCCCTCTGTAACTCTCTTAACGAGTATTTCATTGACAAAATCACCACAATCAAAGCTAACATCCCTCCTTCCTCACCTAACTTCTCTTGTCCTGAGCTTTCCTCTAATCCCCACCGTTTGGAAAAGTTCCCCCAGATATCTGGGTAAACGTTTTCCTCCTTACTCACCAAAGTCAAATCTGGGTCTCCTTCCGACAGTTGTCCTGTTCACTTACTAAAAGAGATCTTCTCTGTCTGTCCGGATCCCCTGTTGTTACTTCTTAACAATTCCCTCTCACTGGGGACTGTCTCTGAATTCTTCAAATCTGCTAAAATTATTCCTATCTTGAAGAAGGCAGGGGCCGATCCGTCCTCTCCTTGTAACTTTCGTCCCATTTCTTTGCTTCCTTTTATGTTTAAAATTCTGGAGAGTCATGTTACAACTTGCCTCAGCTCCTTCATTGAGAATACACATTTTTAGACCCCGATCAGGCAGGCTTTCGTCCTGCACACTCCACAGAGTCTGTCATCCTCTCTGTGTTGGATGAGCTTAGATGCGGAGCCGATGCCAGCTCTTCTTAGGCCTTGGTTCTCCTGGACCTGTCAGCTGCCTTTGACATGGTCGATCACACCATCTTGATCGATCGTGTCAAAGGCGCAGGTATTCGGGGATCCTCTTTGGCTTGGATCACCTCGTTCTTGGAGAATCACCAGCAGACCGTTCAGCTGGCCGGCTTCTCTGCTGCTCCTCGCCATATTACCTGTGGGGTCCCCCAAGGTTCCTCTCTTTTACCTCTTCTTTTCAATCTCTACATCTTTCCTCTCATCTCTGCTCTTCAGAAATTGGACGTCACGGTGTTTAATTACGCCGATGACCTCCAACGTATCTTTCATATCTCTTCTCACTCTTCTTCTGTTCTCAACTTTCAATCAGTTATGACTTTTATCAACGACTGGATGAATTCTAACCACATTAAGCTCAACCCTGATAAGACCGAGCTAGCGCTTACTGGTGGTGCCTCCAGTCCCTGGTCCTCTTCTTTCTGGCCCTCTTCTCTGGGTCCCCCTCCTTCTCCCTCTGTTTGTGTCAAAAGTCTCGGTATTAGAGTTAGCAGTGATCTATCCATGCACTCTCAAATCAGTGCGGTGGTCTCATCTTGCTTTCTCAATTTACGTATTATACGTAAAATCTCTTGTTTCTTTTCTACTGCGGCACTGAAACTAATCTTGCTAGCCATGGTCATATCCCGTCTGGATTACGGAAATGCTCTCTATGTCGGTATTCTGGCATACGAGCTCCGCCGTCTCCAATTAATCCAGAACCAGGCTGCCAGGTTAGTCTACAAATTCCCCAAACATTACCATGTTACCGCACTGTTGAAAACATTACTTTGGTTACCGCTCTTTGAACGCTCTTTTTTCTAACTTTGATGTCTGATCTTTAAGGCTCTTGCCGGCACAGCGCCTGCCTTCACAACTGCTAAACTTAAGGCTTACGTCCCCACCCGTGACCTTCGGTCTTCCTCTAGCACCTTTTGTGCATTCCTCGTTACAGAAGGAAGAAACATGGTGGCATGAGCTTCTCCTTCTTGGCCCCCTCCTTTTGGAACTCTCTACCCCTTAGCATTAGGACTACTGCCTCTTACATGGATTACCGTAGGGCTTTGAAGACCCGGCTCTTTTTGCAAGCTTTTGCCGAGTAGGCTGCACCCCCGTTCCCCACGTACTTCCGTCCTGAGTGCCAAGAAACCGTCTGGTCTACAGGCGCTATATAAAACTTATAACTTTAACTTTTAACTTTAACTTTTAACTTTAACTTTAAGCGATGTAAAGCATCGCCGTCAGCATCAGTTGCCGCGTTAGCAATGTTCAGAGCAGATGGTACCTGTGTGCCTGTTGATCCGCGTATCTCACCACCTGTTGGATTTGCCGGTGAGATATCAATGAATGCCTTCATCAGGATAGGTAGCCGTTGGGGTCAACACAACACGTGAGCCGTTACCGGACCCAGTAATGCATCTGCATCCATTGGCGCAACCAATGATAGTGTTAGACAAACATCTAACATGCATTCTTCTCCACAAAGCAGGCATCGTAGAACAGGTAAGATGCAATCTTGCCAGATTGGTCTGAATGAAAGAAACCATGTGGTAATCAGATCTCTTAAACGAGCCAAGCCAAGAATATGTGTAATTCTGTCACGGTACTGCATAGCCAGGAGGGCGTCCATGGTAGTCTGGGCTTCGTTTGTGACTGGACTTGCCGGTGAACAGCCTTTACAACGAAACTTTTACAACGCACTACCTTTACAACGCAACTTTTACAACGCAAACTATTACAACGCATTGCTCTGGGGGGCGCTCTAGGATAGGGAATAGGTTAATTTACTATCCAATAACCTTCCCTAGTGTCCACGGGGACTGGAGTTGGAATAGTAAATTAAACTATTCACTATCCAGCACCCCAAAGCACTATGCGTTGTAATGGACTGCGTTGTAATACTTACGTTGTAAAGGCATGCGATGTAAATGCATGCGTTGTAATGTCATACATCCGGACTTGCCATATCGGAGCAGGAGAAACAAAAATAGAATTCCTGCTACGAGTCCCAAAATGAGAGGCAAACCACCAAACACAGAGTGCACGAAATTTGGAAAAATGCAGAGGACTGCTTCAAATGGTGCTAACAGGCCCGAAAAAATCGTCTTAAATATATGTGCAATACCGCTGGTATCAGACATGTTTAAGATTTGACCTAGCATTTCTGCTAAATGTACTGGGCAGTTTGTTGATAATAATGCATGTATCTCTGCAGAAGTCCTTGCAACTTGCAGATCATACGTTTCACTAGACGAGGTCAGTGGCACCGTTTTTTGCAAAAGAATGGCTTTCATTCTGCTAAAAGTATCAATTCGTATAGGAGAGATATTCAGTGAAGGCCATAACGCCGACTCCCTGTATGTCTTGCTTTTTGGATACAATACTTGCATACAACAAGTGATCCCGGCTGACACACTAACTAGATACGCTTTTCCTGGCAACATGCCACAACAGCTGTGATCATTGAGCATAACGTAGCTGCCATTGGAAAGCTGCCTGAAAATTGGATCTATCACTGCTGCTGGTGAACCGTGCATGTGGCAAGAAAGGTTATTTGAAGAACCTTCGCAGGCTCCGTGTAAATTAACACCTTCGCATAAAAGTGTACCGCTTAGTGAGGTTTTACAATTTTTACTAATAAGAAACACTTCCTTTCCCCCACTCCAACATTTGTGTGTGTATGGTAAATGCCAGGTTGACTTAATGTATCCTTTACCCAACCTTTCATACAGGCCCGCTGGTATATGTTTTAAGCAATACTGAAACTGGAAAATCGTCACTGGTATCGTGATGGTGCCATGTATTATCAATTCCACGACTGGTTTCTCAGAAACAGTTAATGGTAATCTTTCCTGTTTTTCAATGCTCAGCACCGTATAGTCTGCTCCTTTTTGTGCCAAAGAGATTTGTTTATCTGTAAGGTTAAAGACAGTAAACAATGACGTGGTGTTGATTAGACGCCATGGCACGTAGCCTGAACGCAGATTTTGTAATGTCCAGCCTAGCAGCATTATAGAACGTAATTGAGACTGGCCATGTTGTAACATTAGCAAGTCGTGCTCTATTATGTCAATGGCAGAGGATACAATGCTGTCCAAAGAATATATTCTGGAGGACAGAGTCGTTAACCCATTGTCCACTACAGAGAGAGCTTTCTCTAAATTAACACAATCAATTTCTCGTATCCTTTCTGCAGTTTCCATTTGCGTGACTTTCCATGCTTCATTGTAAGCAGAGTATATACCGGTGTATATGAAACGTATTTGACGTGGTTTACGAGGTCCAAGTAAGAAGTCTCGTAAGTAAACGCCTTCTTTGAGTAAAGTTAAGTGTTGTTTAATTTATGGAAGTGTGGATTTCTGTAGCTACTCAAGGCATAGTTTTCCTACACTGTATGTTGTAACTATCCCTGGATGTTGTCTCTGGGAATGTCTTGGATCTGGCCTGTTCATTTTGAACCCTTGTGTTTTGTTCACAAATCTATCTTGACTGTTATTCATGTCTGTGGGCCAGATTAACCATTTTTTCCAATCAGGATTAGTTCTATTCTGTTGTAAAATCTGTTTTACGTCTACCTCCTCATCTGCAGTGCTATTACTGTCAGTTGTGGCTTTAGGTATGGACGGTTTGTTTAAATCTTTTATCTTAGCTAAGCCAAGACAAGATGTTTGTTGAACAGTGTCATTTAAAAACATTATTTGTTCTGGGATAATGCAGGCACTGAATAAGGCTTCTAAACCTTGCACCTGCCAGTCTTTTGTGCCCCAAACAGTTTGTGTCTCAATGTTGTCTTTCCAAAAGTTAAAACCTAATGTAGACAGCTGAGCATAAAAGTTCGCAGAATACATTTGTTCAGTATTGTTCAGCATGTTTTTAATTCCTGTCTTATTCACATTTTTTAAATAAAACATTTCTGGATTTGTGACATTAAAACCTGAGAAGTATGGAAAGTTTTCATAAAATGTTTTTGAGCTGCCCTTTGGCGGCGTTGGACAATGTTCCCATTGATTATAAGTAAAAACATTTCTAGGGTTTGCAGACTTGTGCAAATAATGGTGACCATAATGATTAAAACAATACATTTGTTCATAATCTGAGGAACCTTCTAACTATTCATGTGTAGTGAATTTAGCTGACATTTCTAAATCTGTCATCATGTTATTAACAGTTTCAAAGTCCCAATCATCAGAAAATGTGCTGGGTGAGACAAAGTCACTCAAAGAAACCTTAAACTGGTGTGGAATCTTCAACAGTTCCACCGGGCCACAAAATGTTATAATCAGTTGTGTCCCATGCTATACCACCAGGTATAGGAACGGCTGTGATGTTCACTGATGGCAGGTCTCTTTGCTCATGATGAGATGATTTGTGAGGTTTCAGGAGCAAGTTGATGTTCTTACTTGCTGTGTCCATTGTACTGTATTTTCCAGCTATCATCTGTCCCAAACTTAAAACAAGAATGAGCGAAAGTAGGAGCAAAATTCAACCCACGGTGTAACCAGATATATTTTTTCAAGTTGATGAAAAATTCTGTTATTTTTTCTTTGAAAGTTTTATTTGCTGGCGTAGTTTCAGGTTCACTGGGATCCTCAGAAAATGTATCAAAGTTGATGAAATCGCCAGAGGCAGTTCTGTCAATTGTTGGGATTGCATCCGGATTTTTCAGAATCGCTGGAGATGTTTCTTCCTTTGTCATATTAGTATAGTCAGAGGCTATATCATTGTAGACAGGTGTTTCTTAACATACTGGTATTTGGGTTTCATGAGGTACAAATTCCATGGCTTTGTTGCACAGTCCTTCTTTTCTTACTGCAGGTTTATCAAAGGTGGTAAGTCTTTCAGTTTGAACCTCTTGGATTGTAGCAAGATTTGGCCGTCTGCTACATCTTGGGAGTCCACTGAGCCTACTACTTATTATCGGCCACATGATGTGGTTTTACCAGGTCGATGGACACGATTCTGTTCTCCCTTTTTCCAGCATGGGGTGGTAGTAACACTGATCTTGTTCTGTGGATTGCTAAGACAGGTACTGCTTTTCTGTAAGAAGGCCCAAATTCCTTCTTCACTGCGATCTTTTCCCTGACTACATCCCCAATCTTTGGAATCCAGACAGGCCTTGCTGGGACAGATGGTTTTTCTTCAGTGGTCGTTGGCTTTTGTGTTGTGTTACTCAGGCTTTTTCTTGTTTCATTTAAGTCCGGTAAAACAGCCAAACGGTCTTTGATATCAAAGGGTTTTTGTTCCACCACTGAAGTTTGACAATCAAGATCCAGGATGAGCATTCTAGTACCAAATAGTAATTCATATGGAGTGATTCCCCCAGAGAATTTCTTGGCAGATTATTAAGACTACGTTGGACATTTATTAGATGTTTGACCCACCCGTCACCCGAACCTAATACCCTAGCTGTTATAGATTGCTTTGTGTCAAGTTTTTTTCTTTCCACTACCGCATTTCCCTCAGGATGGAATGGACTTGAGTACCGCAATGCAACACCCAAGCTAGCCATGGCCTCTTTGTAAGCTTGAGAGCTAAACGCAGGACCCTGTTTAGAATGTAGCGAGCCGATTGCGTATGTGCCGATAAAGACTCGCAAATCTTTTATAACAGTTCGGGCGTCAGCCAAGCGCTGAGGCCACATCCAAATGAATCTTGTCCAAATAGTTGTGGGACCGCATCCGTCCATAGTGATGTCTGCGTGTAGAAAGTCTAATGCTGTCTAACAGTGGTGTCTGTACTGGGCTGGCTACACTCTAGTCAGGTACCTGGTGGCTTTCAAAGCTAAGATCTCTGTAACAGGTATCACAGTTAATTCCGAATTTGTAAACTTCGACGCTCATTCCCGGCCACCAGTACATCTCTTCTAATTCTATTAGAGATTTGAATATCCCTTGATGTGTCAGACCCTCTCCCATATGTGCTTCGTGAACCAAAGCATCTCTGTGGTTCCTTTTTGGAATTACTCTATCCCCCACTCAAGGTATTCGAGCAAAAGGAACGGAGTTTGCATCAATTATGTATGTATATCCGAGTGGATAATTTAGAGGTAACGCTGCATAGCTGCCTTTCAATGAGGCATTTACTGCTAGCATTGTTTCACCGTCTATTTTTGTTTTTGAACGAGTGATTGCAGCTACGGAAGCCGTTTGCACAGCTGCCTTCGCGGCCTCATCAGCCAATGAATTCCCTGCAACGTGAACGCCATCACGCTGATGACTCAGTGTATGAATCACGTGAGTCTTTTTTAGTTCTTTTTGCAAAAGAACTACTTGTTCCGAAAGCATTTTATGCTTAATTGTGCCACCTTCGCATATTTAAACCGTTTTGTACCAAGTTCTGCAGATATTCATTGTAAGACTGGACACAGTAATACGAATCGCATACTATAAGTGTGGGGAATTTGCGATCGGTATTTTCAAGCGCCATCTTGAAAGCCTGTAGTTCAGCTCGCTGAGCTGTACAGTCTTCTAATGATTGAGTTTTAGTGACCATAGGTCTAAATTTACTTTCGCGCCAGCGACCTTTAACAATCGCGCACACAGCACTATAGGCTTGTTTACCCCCAATTGCAGGCTCTGCTGATCTGTCTGTATAGATTATACATCCGTAATGTTCCAGAGGCAGAATTTCGGTCGGCAGAGGACATTCTTGTTCGTATTGGAGAAATTCTTGTGTCTTCAAGTATGGGTCAAAAACGTATTCAACGTCTGTTGCAGCAAGAGAGTTACTTGCTTTTGTCACTTCCTCTAAAGCAGGTACAGGTGTTACGATCATTATGCGTTTACCCTGCGCTAGAGCTCTCTCTTTTGCTACTGCAGTTTGAACCGCTGTCAGAATCTTTTCTGTAGAAGTGAATTTCATTTCAGTGTGTGTGTACAATTGTGATTTGTACGCTATTGGTGCCTTTTCACCTTCATTAAGGGTTAGGTATGCGAATCCGCACCTCCCTGGGATGATTCGGATTACAAGATTGGGCACGTTGTCGCGTGTCTGTAATTGTGTTTTTGCTAACATGTCTGTTTGCACTGAACGCAAAATTTCTGTGTGTTCTTGAGTCCAATTAGTTGGTTTGAAATCAGGTTTTATTAATTCGTAGAGAGGTCTAACCCTTTCTGCGTAATTTAGAACATAAGTTCTACCACAATTCAGGAAACCTAGAATTGACTGTAAGTTTTTTAGCGTTTTTGGAGGTTGGAGCAGTGCACATTTCTCTAGAAAGTTGGCTGCCAGGCTTTTGCCTTCACTTGATAACTTGTATCCTAAGAATAGGACGTTGAGGTGGGCAATTCGTGATTTCTTGAAATTGAATATATACCCTTCAGAAGCAAACCCAAGTATTATGGTGTTCACTCTTTTCAAGTGCACGTCCAAATCATCGTCTGTAAGATAGATGCCATCGACATAAGATAATGCCTCATCATCATACGTTTCTAGTAACTCTGTTACTCTGGCTGAGAATAACCCTGGACTATTCTTGAATCCCTGGGGGAGACGGCAAAATTGTCTGTGTACCCATGATGAAGAAAGCGGTCAAATACCTACTTTCTGGTTTAATGTTTTGACAGAAGAAACCGTTAGAAATATCTAATGTGGTTTTATATTTTTTACGCGCGATAATATTCATCAGTGCTGCACTGTGTGCATTCTGTACTGCAAAAGTTTTGCAACAAGAGTTTAAGTGTCTGTAATCCAAAATTAGACAATATGTATTGTCTGGCTTGGAAACAGGAAACAAAGGATTGTTCATAGGTGAGGTGCATGTTTCAATCACCCCTTGGTATTCAAGTTGATCTAAGATCTCCCTGACCTGTTTTTTATCTTCTTGCTTAACTGGATACTGCCTTTGTGCAGTAGGTTGATTTTTGTAACTGAATTTTATGGTGAGTAGAATCCTCATCCCATCCTACATGATTCTTGTATAATGCTGGAGCCTGGGCTACAGCCCATTTTCTGGCATAGGTGTATTTTTTATGAATTGGAATGTGATTAGAGAAGGCTGGCATAATTATCTCTTCGCAATGTGGGCACTCCCTGACAAATTTGGGTGGCCAGTCTTGTTCAGCTAGAAGAATGTCATAACCCTTAGATAGCTTCTCCCAAAAGAGTGCTTTTATTTTCCTAGTCATGTCCCCCTCCATCCGTAGTGTTACTTCCTATAACTTATGGGGTACACTAACCCTGGTGTCGGTCGGCAGTCTCAACTTGAATGAATTCATTCAAGTCCACTGTCTCCAGATGATCCTTCAGGATCTTGTGAGCTATGGTGACCTCTGCTGCGCCTTCTAGCATTGTCTGGGCCCACTCCCCGTTCTTGAGTTGTGTCCTCAAGATCCTCTGCATGTCTGATCTTTAGACTTGCTACCTTCTTCTTGGTGAATTGAGTTTTCTTATTTTTTGGAACGTGCTGTTCGTCTTTGGACTTCACGCGTTCTTCTTTTTGTTCTGATCGTCCTCTTCTTTTGGATATCTGTGAGGAAGACTGAAAGGTACGAGAGGAATGTGTATCAATCTCTTGATATCTATCAGGTTTTCTGAAATTATCCCTATTTCTAAGGTTATATCTCTTTTCAGAGGGCTCCTGTTGAGGAGACCTTCCTCTGGACTGGGAACGCTTCTCTTTAGGAAGTGTCTGTTTAGTGTTTTCCCACTTCTTTTTAGGAGTAGTGATTATCAGTTAGTTGGGGTTTTACTGGTTTTCCACCCAAACTATCTCTACCTAGTTCTTCATAGGATTTTTCAATAGTTCTGGCAAGCTCATAAGGTTGTTCAGTAATATCTGTTTCTTTTAGTTTTTGGCGGATCGCCATGGATGCTGCTTCACCTTTAATGTTGGCTAATAGTATATCTGAGACCTGTTTCAAATCTTTCGGTAATTTCATACCAAGATTTAAGGTAGGTTCTGGTCCGTATTCCTTTTGAATCTGTCTTAGGACGTCTGGTATCACCGCCATGGACGGAACACTATGTGTTTTTGTGTAGATTGAAGCAAAGACTGTACCCCAAGTGCCACAGTCCTCTACGTGTGGTGCAATCCCCATTGGTAAACAGATTGTCAGAATTCTGTGTTTCTCATGAGGCATACTATCAGGAAATACTGCCTCTATTTGAGTAATTTTTTGAGCTAACCAAAACGGAATTTGCTCACGTTTTGCGGGCAATTTACCAATGACTGACTGTATTATTTGTGGTGTAATTTTGTTTGTGTTCCCTGATGAGGGGTGTGCTGTGAAATTCTTATAGTAGGTTGGACTGTTAAAGTCCGCATGACATATTGAACCAATTGTCTATGTATTTTAATTAATTGTTTTAGCTGAGCTAATATTTCTGGACCTGTCATTCTTTCAATGTCAGGATGTGGTGTATAGGTGGCTAATACCGGCCATGTTGCTTCTGGTCTACCTAGTGGACCGAGCCTGGTAATGTGATTTTGATGTTGTAGGGCGCCATTAAACCAGAGCTGATGTTCTTGGTAAGTTAGTGGAATTTCAACGTCCTCGAAAGGAACGTATTCCTCTGGAGGTTCCTCTATTTTGTAGTAGTGGGACTCGTGTATTACTGGATTTGCTGCAGGAAACAGAATCCATGAATAGAATACCTCTGTCAGCCGATATTCATGTGCCTCTATATCAAATAATACTTTACCACCTCTCGATGATACTCCATTTTCTATAAGTTTTATAGTGATTGTTTTCCTTATATTTACCGGGATGAGTATGGCATCTGGGTCATTTTGTTAGAGATTTGTGTCGTCTAAAACTACCCGTGCTGCAGCTGCAGCTCTCTCCCTTTTGTCGTCACTATCCGTCATTTTGTTGACCGAAAGTTTTCCGAGCAAGTTTTAAGAAAACAAAGATTAGGTGCACAATATTTTAGAACACTGTATCCTTCAACGTTAAACAAACCAAAAACTAATACATAGGATTTTCGACCTACTCAGTTTTTATGGATATTATATCCTATTTACCCACTCCAGACGTCTCTTGGAGTATTTTACGGGAAAAAGGGGTCTGTGTGAAAAGCACAACTGAGTTACTCTAGTATCTAGCGTTAAATTATCGCCTTACCAAACGTTGGGCGCCATGTAGTGTAGTTCCTATATTCCCAATAGGCTCTGCGCATTGGAATAATATATCCTATAGATTTGACGTAGGACGGAGGTCTACTAGGTCTCTATTGAATGTATTAGACTTAATTGTGAGTGCCAGCTAGCTCAGAGGTCACTAGAAACTTTCTCGAATAAACAAGAAGGGATTAGTCTCTTCTGACAACCGCATAAACATGACAACTTTGTTTCCCAAGAATAAGAAATATATCTCTAGAGACGCTGAAACAATAGATAGTTATTTCACTCAGTCAATCGTGAATGCTTTGTTTCACCAGAGGTGCAGAGAAATAGAGAGGCGGGCGTTTTCAATAAAAAGTATTTATTGAACAGTCTTCTTTCTCATGCAGAGGAAATGAACTGCTACAATCGTAATACTGGTTGCAAAGTACAATGCGTACAGTACGAAGAGTATTATAAAATAATACTGTAAAAACATGATATGGTTTCTAAGCCATAAAATACATAGAATACATACATTCATAAATAAAGACTAAAAGTACTCATCTGGTGCTTCTAAAATATGCCTACCCCGATGTACCTAACTTAGGTCTAGTACAAGGGAAGAAGTAGGTGAGGTGTAGCTTAGTTTCGGAATTCTTTGCCAAGAATCTAATCCAAGAATTCTCTAAGGGTCTAATCAGCTCCGTACCTTGGTTTAGAATGAAGGAGGTCTGGTATCTCTCTCTCAGGACTCGATTTCCCAACAACCCGCAAGGTTAGGTTGGAAACCCTGGAGCTGGATTTCTCGTCAAGAGAAAAGACAGCATCTCTCTCAGTGCGTCTGCTGGAGGGTCGGCTTCCTTCGGCACTTGCTGTAGCAGGGCATCGGGCAAGTAGATAGTCGAACTGCTCCAAACCACAGCGTGTTTGCCTGGGCAAGTGCGGGTATATTTATACCTTGAAGGTGCCTAGTTTGATGTAAGGTTGGACATAATAACGTCATCAAAGACTCAGTTCTCTGAAAACTCCATGAGTTCTTGGATAAATCAATATTCAAGCAAGGGGAAGTCCCTGACTGCTGAAGGCGGGTTTTTCCAAGAAATCGTTGTGGATTTTCGGAACTAGTTGAAGTAGCCATACCTTATTTGGACTGCATAGGCTAAGTCTAAATATCGTTAGGATTTCTATGCCTATATAAGGATAGGGTGATTTATACCTATATATGGGCATGAATTGGGAAAATTACACTAGGGTCCTAAAGTCATATACAACACGGTCACTACACCTGAATCATAATTTGAGGAGGCCTAAAGTGCGCTCAATAATGGCTTGGTAATGCATGTGTGCCATATTGTACCCCTGCTGAGATACTGTGGCTGCGCATCTGTAAGATATGAGGAGAAGGAGAGGGAGAGCATACCTGGCCCAAAAAGTTTTTTGCACAGGGCCTCTATAACGATAGAACTAAATTATGCATGTGTACCTATGTGCCGTGTGTGTCTGGCACATATGTGTTGGTGTGTTATAGTCAATGCTGATTAGTGTTGGGATGCCACCCCAGATACAAATGGCAGCCCCATATCAGGTGTTATTACTTACTAAGAAGCCACATGTCACCAAAATGTCCAGCAACTAAGCAATGTGAAAGAGGTGACTGGTGGAAAATGAAGGTGTTGTGTATGCTTCAAGGAAAGGCAGCACACACATCTGTAAAGCAGCCACTGGCATTGCAGACAGCCTGCACATTGATAGAATGCCAGTGGTGTCTGTTGTGGAGAAGGTGAGGTGGCGTAAGTGTCACATGAGTGCATTCAATGGCACCTAGCACACATGGGAAGTGGGAAAATCCATATAATTCCCTTGCCAATCTTTATCTGTTCACCATTGACTGGCATGACTATAAACTGCTGCACTCTTCTGTTGATGTGAATCAGCCCCAATGTGTCAGGATATGGTGTATACCCAGCCAATGCAGACCAGGTGGCCCCGTCATTTCTTAATCTACCCATTCTAATGCTTCGCATTACATGGGATAGCTGACTGCCAAACCATGCTTGGTGTTTTTGATAGTCCAATGGGACCTCTAAGTCATGATAAGGTTCATAATTAACTGGGAGCGCAGTCTATCTATATATAAAAAGGTTTCCAATATTGGGTTCTGCACGATCAAAATGAACCCATGAGTAAAATATTTCAAAAGGGTATGCAGCATGTGCATTTACAGCAAGAGCAATATTTGAGTGAGATATGTTTCAGGTAACAACCAATCTTGGATCATTAAGACAGTTAATGGAATCCAAACTCTCTATTATTACGGAAAGGCATGCTCAAGAAGTCTAGGCAACCAAGGATATATTTTAAAGATTTATTTAAAAAACTAAATCTTATTCTGGTGCACACAATATGATTTGTAACAACAATAAAAACAAGCAAAATAGTAGACGCAACATGCACCAATAGTGTGAACTGCAAAACGCGTTCAAGACTACTTTCAGTTTCTAAGATGGTCCGCACGCACATGTCGGTTTGAACGTTAAGGCTTTTTTTATTATAATAGTAAATTCTGCTATTCCTGTCTGTGCTGGCAGCCTGATAACTTCTAGCTAGCCTTAAGCAAAAGTATTTGATTCAATTCTGCAGGGCCTTTGTATCAAATTAGCCAATGTCTCTATCTAAGATGGGTTCCATGCTCCAGTACACACTTCTGCCCATCCTCATTAGTTAGTCTACCCCCTCTTTTAAGTATTTGCATGTGTTTACCATATTGTGGGTACATAGAAAGGCAGGAGCCCCTGTTGGTAGTGGCTCGCTATGGTAAGAGTCTGATTGTGATTTCTCATACTCATCTGAATCTCAGGTAAAGGGACAAGGGTTTACAGGCCTTGTGCCACGCCTCATTTCACACTTATTTTCCCTTCTTCTGTACTCCTCCAAATCCTGACTGTCTAGCTATTTTTGCTTTTATCTTCCCATCATCTCCTACCCTGACAAAAATTGTGTGTATCGTGTTTAGCAATACATCAGCCACAACAACATAAGCCATACAACCAAGTGACAAACAACAGTAAAGGCTGTTAGAAGTGTACTTAAAATTCTTGTTTGAGCTGCACTTATATTATAGGCAATTGCCAGGTTTTGCACTGATTCATTCTCCACTCCAATTCTCCACTCCAGTTTGTTTCTCTTTACCTCTGGTGCCTGGGGACATTGTTAGGGGCTTGGTCCAGGGCGCCCCTGTTTCTTCCTTTTTTGAGGCCATTCCAACCGCCCCATGCACCATCTGGTAAAAAGAAAACACAGCATGTCAGGAAGCTTAAAGTTCAAATAGAGTTTAATGCAAACAGCAAAGCAAAGGATCAAATAACAATTGTCATTTCAACTTACCAGGCCCTTGCTAGAAAACAGCAAGTTAGGTCAAAAAACAATACAAAAGCCAGTATTTATAGGTTTTCTCCCAATATAAATATAAAGAATAACCATGTGACAGAAATGTGTTGGTCTTAGGGAAAACTTGTCTAATGCGCAGATGGCAGGCTCTTCCCCTCAATGAAGAACAAACTAGCCTTGAAGAGAAGATATCATTCATATACACAATACTAGCCTTATTATTCTCACAACTTCTTGCTTCCCTTGCCAGGTCTGAACACAAAATTATGCTGTTAGAAAATTGTGTAAGATAGAACTTGAGGCCTGAGGATTTCGGGCCTACTGCAAACACTTGCTGAGTGTCACAAGAAGTTTCAAGCTGATATAAAACAGTATCCATATTTGATTAAATATTTGATACATGCAGGATTATGTTACTAACACTACATTGCATGTGAATAGATAAACATAATGCAGACAGATTTTAAGATTGTTTTCATAAGGTTTAGGAGGGTATTTATGGTTTTAGTACCATCCAGAAAACTGAAGTTAGGGTAGATGCACTGCTTCTTCCAAGAGCAGGAGCCAGGCCACAACATTTTAAGTTCTCAATTTTTGTGGTGGACATTCTTCACCCGCACAACTCCAACATGCATTGCAGAAGCCTCTTAAGAGGGAATAAACACTGTCGGAAATTCTGGTTCACCATGGTGGTTATGCTAATCTTGTCTTTTATGATTGTCCACAAACGGAATCCATCTTCGGGACACATGTGATTAAAGACAACACTCTTTGAGGTTAGTTTCATAGTATGTGGGAGACATGTGCAACTAATTCTGTCCTGGACTACAATGGCTTCCATGGCCATTTTGGACAGATGCCCTAACAATGTGAACAGTGTCAGCGGGGGTTGCCTTAGTTGGGCAAGTTGGGCACATTGTTTTCGACATAATGTTTATGAACCCAAGACTGTCAGTTGGGTGTTCCCAATGACAGCTCTAGCAGAAACAAAACCATCCTTTCGGGACTGATAATGATGTGGGGCAGAGAGATAAAGAATAATTGAAAACATGTAACATTTTGGTGAATGTCCTATGACTTCTACCCCAAAATGACACGCATAATATCAGTCTGTTACTGGTCTGTCCAACAAAGCGTAGCTGTATATGCTTTTTAGTGTTGACATGAGATATCCATTGTTTGTGTTAGCCATATTTAAGGGATGAAGCAAAACTAGCTTCAGAATGGAACATAGAGGAGAATTTTGAGTGGGCAATGAATGCATTTTAATGGTAATGCCACAGTACAATGCCAAGCTGAGCCATTGAATACATTGTGATATGGGAATGTTATGAAAAATATCAATAACATATTGCTAACTGAAACTAGAAGAAGTGAACATTTGAATGACACTGTATGTAGTTTGAGGCATTGTGATGAACAACTACAAGTCTCTGTTCTACAGGATGTCAGAATGGCAGGTCCCAATAGTATTGTAGTGAGAATAATACCAGTAGTAGGGGTTACAGACATCAACGGAAGTTGTAGGTTTAGTACTATTAGTCAAAGTAGAATACTGCATATGTTTATGAGATATTACATACAACTGAGAATGTATTGCAAGATATCAATCACAATTTGGTGCTTATAAAAACATGGAAACAGGGAAGTGATTGACAATACATAAAATATGTTTATATAATGAGGTAACTTTGACTTACAGAACAGACAGTGTAATGTATTGTATTGTAACCTTTTTATAGTACTCCACACCACATACTATATCACCCAGGGCTTCAAATTGCATCACATTCCTAGGTGACCTTTCAGAATCAGTGGCTGAAAAGAGTGCTAGTTTGGATACCGACATATATGATAGATGTTGGGGGAGGAATATGAATTTTGGAAACATACTCTGAACATGGAGAGGCTTCTTCACAGTACATAGGCATGATGTGTTGCAGTGTGTACTAGAATTGGTGCTATTGTTTTTTTTTGACTACTTGCTATATTTAAAAGACAGTTCTTGCTGTCAGCCAAAGTAAAGTAGTATGCCATCAATAATGCCAACAGAAGCAGAACTTTTTTCAATACAATCTAACACTGCATCAAGCCCCTACCAGACCCACCTATTCAACGGAAATGTGCTATGCCATCAACTTTGTCTTCAGTGAAAAAATACAGACAATCTGAAAGTACATCGACAATACCAAGCCTGAGTCATCTCTTATGCCTATCCCTTCTCATAGAATCCTACAATGGTCAACCTTCAAAGCACTCTCTCTTGCAGATCTTTTTTGTTTTTGTTTAATAAAGTATACTTTTTGGGGGGGTGACTACACCAGGTGAATACATTCTGGGATGTTATATTAGAACATTTGATTCACTACATGTGTAGTGTAATGGTGATAATTATAAAAGTGTGAGGATAAATGTGCGAAAATAGCAAAGTAGTACTGTTTTAAACGTGGAAGACCTAAGCCACCATCTTCTGTTTGCCTACACAGTACATAAAGTGCTAACCGTGGTGACTTAATAGCCCATAAAAATGTGGAACTCAGACTTCTATATATAAAAAAATCCATATGCACAAAGCAAGGAAGGAAAGAGGGGGGGGCGTGGCCTGGAGCTGTTGATGGTGGACGTGTAGTTTGACGGCTCCGTCCTGTGCCCTGAACACCAGCTAAATTATCCTATGATCCCCTGCCTGCAACCCGCCTGATTCATATCCAGATTGTCTCCGGGGACAAGCGGCGTGTAACGGTGCCACGTTGCCCTTCTGGAACCGCTCCTGTGAGAAGTTCGGCCGACGGACCCTGCTGCGGCCTGCTGCACTAAGTGAAGCCCCGGACTTGCGTGATCGGCCTGGCCGGCCTACCCCCATACTCCTTCGCGGTCCAATCGGGACCCAGGATCGGGCTGCGGCCGCTTTGCCGACCAGGGACGCGGGGTGAGACAAGGTGCCCACACCCCCTACCGAGGCTCTGTTGCCCCCCTCCCCCTCGGCTTATGAAGCACGGGCTGTCCGCGCTGCTGCGCAGCCCCACCGAAACGCGGGAGCGCCTCCGTGCAGTCCCCCTCAACCCGCCAAAGTGATCGGCGGGGCTCCGGCGCTGCCACCACTGGGTCCGAGAACTCAGGAAGGGCGACACACACGGCATAGCCGGCGCCGCAAACCAGCATTGTCCCGCACGGGATACCGGAGTCAAGGAGCAGGCCTGGCTGGCATCAACAACACTCTGGCGCCATCTTGTCGCTGCGTTGGGGCTAAGTGGTGACTCTTGAACCCCTGATCAATCAGGCCACGTGAAACAGGGTGGCGGACACTGGAGACCGGCAGCACACGCAGGTGGGGGACCGTGGAGAGGTGGGGTGCCTCGCGCGTTGGCGCCTTCATGCAACGCTGCGGCCCAGACATCTTTGCGCTCTCGTCAGCCACGGTACATTCACTTTGACGCGCACTGGTTCACATCACCCTTGCCATCTACGCGAACCTCGCCAAGGCACAGGCGGCGTATCGACTCATCCTTGGTTGACGCCTCATCTGGGTATCCTACACCTCCCTTACCAGCACTGAGATATACGCTGCATCTACCTCTTTGCAGTACAAAGTGGACAGGCCATAACAACTGCCGTACATTCAGAGGGCACACGGCGGTCGGCTGCCTCTACTACAGCGCCACCCTGCAGACAAGGTCTATGGGCAGGACGAAGGGCAAACGGCAGGATCAGACCACCCGAACGGACATGCAGTCCACCAGTTCGGAGGACCCACTGGCCTCCTCTAATATGGACATCATCCCGCCGACCGGTAAGGGGTCTCAAGACGCCAAACTAGATCTAATCCTGAATGAAATACGCGCGACGCGCGAAGCGCTAGAATTGCGCATAGACAATATGGCGACCGGCCTATCCTTACTTAAAGCGGACCACAACAAATTGGCGGATCGAGTGGCGGAGCAGAAAATAGCGCTAGACGACATTATCCCGCAGCAAACGGAACACTCTGCGAAACTAGAAAATGTGGAGAAGCAACTGAAGCAGCTGTGGGGAAAGGTGGACGAGGCGGAAGGACGGGCCCGCCGCAACAATGTCCGCATCCTGGGCATTCCGGAGAGGAGCGAGGGGAGAGACCCCACACAGTTTGTAGAGGATTGGCTTAGGAAGCTGGTGGGCCAGAGAGCTCTCACCGCTCTCTACAGTGTGGAGAGGGTGCATAGGATGCCATCACGGCCCCCACTATCTGGGGCACCCCCGCGCCCACTGATCGCTCGTCTCCTCCATTTCAAAGATCGTGACACTGTCCTCCGGGCGGCCAGGGAGGAAGCGCCGATACGCTTCGAGGACAAGACCATCTCGGTCTACCCTGATTTCACGCCCACTGTGCAGCGAGCCAGGTCCACCTTCATGGGGGTGAAGCGCAGACTGCGTGACAGGAACATGAAATATGCCCTTTTGTTCCCTGCTCGGCTAAAAATCCTGCATAACAACAAGTCCCACTTTTTTGACTCGCCTGAGGAAGCATCTGAATGGATGGAGGTCGCCCTGACTCCGCCGACGTCGCAGGACCAATTCACAGACCACCACAGCAACGCCAGTAGGGGCTCGCCAGACCGACGGAACGACACTCACAGCCCTGGGCATCACTCATCTCATGGAGCATCGGGGGCGGCGCATACTCTCGGACACCAGGCGACGGACCACACGTCATCATCCACACATCAGCGTCTCACTGAGGCGGCCCTGGCTGCCCACGACGCGGGAGCAACCGGAGACAGACTCACCGTTACCACTGACACTCATACTGAGGTGTCTGGTTCAGTTGACAGCCTACAACTTTTCCCGAAGGTCACGGCACAGATGGCAGCGGAGTTCTGAGCCACGACACGATTACTTCTCTCCAAGTGGTAACGTATGTCAAATCCCCTCCCTCACATATGGTGGGTTGAATGTGCAGGGATCTATCATATTGTGGGCTCTCACGCCCACGCAGACAGTTCAGTGCCAACCGTCGGAGGTCCACCACCCCCCGGTATGCACACGTACTTGACTGTGTTGTGCCCACGTTGGACACCATGGTTTGGCTCCTGGGTACGTTGGCTCAGGGACCTTTTTGTTTGGGGGTTTATTGATTGCGAGACACTCTTCTATTTTAGCACAGCAGGACATATGGGGTCGCCCAGTTGTTACACCTTGCCACACCGCACAGATGGGAATGGGACCTCTTAACAATTACCACTTGTGCACCTGGAATGTTCGTGGCTTGGGATCAGTGCATAAACGTCATAGAATCCTTGCACAACTCAACCGGAGGGGGACACAAATTGCCTGCTTACAAGAGACACATTTGAACGCTGCTGAAGCGGTGAAATTGCGCAAGAAGTGGAGAGGACAGCTCTATGCCACCTCATACTCCGCATTCTCAAGGGGGGCGGCAATTTGGATGCGTGGGTCTCTTCCTTTCCAGTTGTTGGAGCAACGGGTTGATAAGGAGGGTCGCTATGTGTTTGTGAGGGGTCTGTTGGATGGGGAGGAAGTTGTTGTGGGATGCATGTACTCGCCTAATACGAACCAGTTGGAATTTCTGTCCAGTGTCAACGGGGTACTTGCAGACTGGGCTGACCTTCGCTAGGTAATAGGGGGAGATTTTAATGCTGTACTAGATGTTCTGCTGGATAGGTCACACCCCCCCTTACTGGCTACTGAGAGCAGGAAACAGGCTGCTGCGCTTGCGAGTTGGGCTGAGGGTTGGAACTTGGCGGATGTGTGGCGTAGCATTCACCCCATGGACAGGGAATACACCTTTTTCTCCCCTCCCCACCAGCTTCACACCAGAATCGATCATATTTTCTGCTCAAGGTCCTTTACTGCATTGATTGTCCAAACACAACACATGGGGAAAACGTTCTCGGACCATAGCCCCGTGGAAATTACATGGTAGTGGGGTAGGAGGCTAGCCCCCATACCGACCTGGCGGCTAAACCCTGAACTCCTAGAGGACTCGGTTTTCCGGTCCTCCCTCTCCGACACTATCGATACCTACTTCTCCACGAATGCGGGCACGGCTAGCTCCCGGCAGGTAGAATGGGACACTTTCAAAGTATGTCTGAGGGGGGCTGCTATGACTACTAGGGTGGGAAGGAAGCGGGAGGTACTTAGCCAGCTTCAGGAGGTGGAGGGCTCGCTTGCATCCTTAGAGAACGAGGCAGCGGGTACCAACGCTCCCTTTCCGCCGCTGCAGGAGGCACGGATTAGACATGCAGAGCTGCTGGAAGAGCTGCGAGTTATTGACTTTAGGGAATTCACGAATAGGCAGCACACACAGGCCGATCGGGCCGGCCCCCTACTTGCCCGCATCCTGCGGGACTCCCCGATCAGCCAACCCATTCTGCGGATTTTGGACCACTCTGGCCAGCTGGCTACCACCCAAGTAGGGATTAATACAGCATTTAAGGACTACTATACCGCGCTATATGGCCCCCCACTACCCCTGTCCGAACCCGCATTAGTGACCTTCATGGCGGAACTGGTTCTCCCGCAGCTTACTGCAGATCAGAATAAAGCCTTAAAGCGTGCCATAACATTGGCAGAAATCAGACAGGCAATCAGAACCCTCCCTAAGGGTAAGGCCCCTGGAACGGATGGCCTGCCAACCGACTTCTATGCCACTTACATGGACCTCCTGGCCCCGCGCCTACACATTGTTTATCTGGAAGCTCTACGCACAGCCTCTCTACCACAATCCACCATGCAAGCTCTGATTACGTCCCTCTTGAAACCGGCCAAAGAAGGTTTGCAGTTGGCCGATTATAGACCCCTGTCCCTTCTTAATACTGACTCAAAAATTTTAAGCAAGATACTGGCATCGAGACTCGTACAATACGTGCCACATTTGGTCCACCAGGATCAATGCGGCTTTGTCACAGGTCGTAATACGGCCATGAACCTTCGGCGATTGGCCCAGCTCATGCTTGGGAGCGATGAGGGTATGGGCTCCGAAGGGTGCATCTCTCTGGACTTAAAACAGGCTTTTGATTCCTTGAGATTGGACTATATGTTTGCCACATTATCAAAATATGGGATCCCGCCGGAATTCCTCGATTGGGTCAGATTATTATACACGATCCCCACGGCGAGGGTACGTACTTCCAACCAAATCTCGGGCCCCATGGCCATTGCCAGAGGCACCAGGCAGGGCTGCCCACTTTCCCCTCTCCTCTTCGTTCTTGCCCTTGAGCCATTGCTCTGCAGACTTAGGCTGCTAGCCCCCCGTTACGGTATACGGCGGCATGGTAAGGACCACATTGTCTCTGCGTACGCGGATGATATCATATTATATCTCCGAGATTTGAGGGGTGAGCTGGGCCAAGTCTCCCAGGTTTTTGAGGATTTTCGAGAAATATCTGGCCTCACCATCAGCGAGTCTAAGTCCTACGGATTCGCCTTTGTAGCTGCGGGTGATTCGACCCCCCTGTCTTTTGCCCCACATGAATTCCAGATGGCGGAAACCACTTTCCGTTACCTGGGAATACAGATATATAGAGAGGCGAGCATGATGATAGACGGCAACCTGGGGAGGGCCATTAGAGCACTGAAGTCACAAGTTCAATTTTGGCTTACATTGCCGCTCTCCATACCTGGCAGAGTGGCAATTTCCAAGATGGTGATGTTGCCCCGTCTTATCTACTACTTCACCAACCTGCCGTTCCAGATCCCAGCGGTAACATTCAAGACCCTCGACTCCCTGCTCACAGAACTTGTGTGGGGACATGGCCGCAGGCGAATAGGGCTGGCTAAGTTGCAGCTTCCCTCCAACTCCGGAGGAATGGGCTTACCGGACTTCAGGGCTTATCATTATGCATGTCAGCTACAATGGTTGGCTTACTGGGTGGCGGGCCGCAATCTTCATGAGATTAATCTGACCCAAGATGACCATGCTAAGGGGAAAATACACATCTTGCTCCTGCCTGGATCGGATCTACCTAGAAACACTACGCCACTCCTCAAATTGGCGGTCACACATTGGCGAAGGGCATTGAAATATACGTCCACTGGGACACCTTATGCCCCCACAATACCACTCTTGGGTATACCACTGGGCCCGGGCACACTTACAACGACTCTACTGGAGCCCTGGCGTGACGCGGGTGTGACACATGTGGGTGACCTGTTTGCGGAGGGGCACTTGTTGTCCTTCGAAGACTTCAGAACCACGCAGGGCATACACGGCGGCTCCTTTCTCCTGCATGCCGGTCTCCGACACTATATCTTGCGCAACTGGTCACCCGACGGACGGGAGCCTATTGCAAATCCTCTAGTCACAATGCTTTATCTCATGGGGACGGGCGGCCATCTAACTAAGTGGCTCACTGTTAGCATTAAATCGGGGAGGGCGCTTACACTGGCACCACAAAGGGCGGCATGGGAAGTGGATATTGGGAGGCCGTTAAGAGATAAGGAGTGGGAGCGCATACTGCAATTCCCCAGAAAGGTAGCTAGAAATCCCAAGTACAAGTTCATCCAACTGATGTTGCTGCATAGAGCCTACCTAACACCGCACCGCCTACATGTGATGTTCCCTGCATCCAAGAGCAACTGCCCCCGATGTGATGCAGACGACGCATCTCTGGTACATATGATGTGGCAATGCCCCAAACTGGGGTATTTCTGGACCACTGTCCATGACTCACTTGAGAAGGCTGGTACATTGACCCGATCACCTACCCTGGAACACATGCTCCTAGGGCTAGGTCCATCGACCCGCACCAGGACCGTGGCGGCGCGCTTCTCGGATCTGGCCCTGTTGTTGGCTAAGCGTGCCATCACGATACGGTGGAAGTCATCGACACCGCCCAACCCTGACCTATGGAGGGCGGAAGTTGTACGTTGGGGTAAGGCTGAGGGCGAGGCATTACAAAGGGAAGAGAATAGGGGCCTTCGCAAGACACCTATCTCACTGGATTGGTTTGCCACTTTGGGGGTATTTGAGGCTGGCGATGACAGTGATGATGAGGATATTAGGGAATAGCCAATTAGGGTGCGGTTATGCCCGTACTCATTCTTATATGCACTACCACGAACAATACCTACGATGCACTATGAGGCAACACGGGTAGATCGAACCCGTCTGTCGCATTCCGTTACCTAACCAATCTGTGTATTGACCTCAACTATGTGTAAATAACTAGAGTGTGACCCAAATAGCGATATTTAGATTATGTGCCTACTTAGAGAGTGAATAGTGGGAACTCGCAGGGTGGAGGGTGGGATCGGGAATGAACGGGGTTTGTTAGTTGTTATGATTCGTCGACAAAATGAAAAATCGAATTTACCAAGTTTGTATATTCGCTATGAGCAACCGCATACATGTACAACAGAGTTTAACATTGGTATTGTATAAACACATCTATATTCTGTTGTTGCTCTTCAACTTTGCTAATAAAGAGATTTTCAAAAAAAAAGCAAGGAAGGAAAGAGAATAGAAAATTAAAAAGCAGCAAGATTGACATCCAAATTAATAATACCCTACCTACAATTGAAATTTGGAGTTTATTCCAATTATTAAGAAAGGATTTAACCTTATCAATTAAAAATCAGGTCATGGAGAGCTTTGACCTTGGCTATTGTATACATCCCTAAATAGCTCTTGGGATTTGGGTAAATTAAAGGGCATATTTGTTTTCTAGAAAAGTGGCTAAAGTTCAATTTTTGATCTGTTAATTTTATACTCCCATAGCTTGTGAAATTCAGAAAAAACATTGAAAACATTACCCTGGATACTGAAATCTGGTTTTAAAAACAACATCATGTCATCAGCGTTGAGTTTGATTTTTGGCATTTTGTCAATTGAGGCTTTAATTTGGTTTCTCTTTTGTATGGTCATCACAAGTGGTTCAATGAAGCGAGCGGATAAAATCAGTGACAAGGGACACCCCTAACTAGTTCTGCGCTTAATTTTGCATAGCTCTGCATCAACAGGGTTTACAATCAATCATGCTTGTGATCCTCATAAAGACGTCTTAATACAGTAATAAACTTTGATGGGAAACCAGACACTTTTAAAATGAAGAGAAGACTGTCAAAATTGACCAACTCAAAAGCCTTTTTGTGGACTAAAAAAAAGATATGATTTGATAACTGTCTATTCATAAAAAAAATCAAATGCTTTGACTAAACAGTGAGGATTCATCTACAAATGCCTACCTGCAATAAAACCATTATGATCCTGATGAACCAGTCAACGTATAATCATATTCAATCTACTCACCATTAGTTTCTAAATTATTTTGTAATCTGAATTGAGCAGACTAATGGATCCATAAGAATTCAGATTCTCTTGATCCTTTTCCTTTTGAAGAACATGAAACTCCACCACGGCATTACAGGATTCATGAAACTTAATGCCCTGTCAAATATAATTTATAAATTGGACAATGACCGGGTTTAAAACATTGGCAAACTTTTTTTTTTTAAATCGGTAGGAAATCCATTGTCCCTAAACCCCTTTCTGTTGGATAAGGATTTATTCACTTCTGTGACTTCCTCCAGTGTATCCTTTATCAATAAAGAATCCCTAGCATGTAAATCTAATACTCCTATCACAGGATTTACCAAATAAGCATGTAATCTACTGTAATTAGTGGCTTGCCTTTGACTCTATAAGCGGCTGCAATATTGAAAAACTCTATTTTAAACACTTTTACTATCCACTAGCCTGATATTAGTTTCTGAATCCCCATGTGATTTAATTGTATTTTTCACTGTTTTTCCCATGCCTGCCAGGCTAAAAAGCAGCCCTTACATTTTCTTTCTTCATAAACCTGCTGCATATAGGCTCTATTACTTTGAATAACCTCTCTGTTATAATATTCATGTGTTTGTTTATTAGCCTGTCCCAAGTGTTGGCGACTCAGGGTATTTTTTAAATTAATATAATGCTCTTGGGCTTGTTTTAATTGATTCTCTCACTGCTTTCTCTCCTGCTTTGAACTGTGCCTCCTTGAAATACCTTTAGATATAATAATGGCTCTCATTGTTGACAAATGTATTCCACACTTTATCTAACTTTGCTGGATGCATATTTAAAAAAAAACACTGAGTAATTTCCCTCTCCATTTCAGTAACCCAGGACCCTTCCTCAAACTGTGATCTATTTAAGGCCCATCTGGGAGAGGAGGAAGATTGCTCAATATTTGCAATATGCATTCCAGCAGAGAAGGATCCAAGAACCAGTTTGGATGGTGGCTATATTTTTTGAGAATAGTGCTGGCTGTGACTAAAACAAATTCAAATCTCGTGGCAGACTTAAATCGGGCTGAGAGGCAAGGCTATTCCCAATGTTTCTGAAAATGTTCTTTCCAAGGGTCAACCAAATTTAAGCTTTGCCTATATTGTGCCACAATCTTGCCGTCAAAGAGTCTAGACTGGGATCCTGGAGGAAATTAAAACCACTTCCTAAGATCACTAGTCCAGGATATATTGCAAAAGACAGAAAAACCTCAGCTAGCGGTTAAGGAGGATCTTCTATTTGATTGTAGCGAATTTGAAACATGGTCCAAGTATTACGCCATTTACTCAAGACCATCTATCGGGTGCCATGAAACAACACACTGGGCTTCACCCAGAGGAACAAAATTTGGCTACCCCATAATCGCAGGAGAAAGAGAGAGGTACAAATAATTAGACCTTCTCGTGATGTACCAGACAATAATCAAGTGGGAGTCAAAACTTGGAAGAGATCGTCAGAATATCACCATACCTACTATGCTAACACACTATTCTCAGCTGCCATCTGAGCTATGCACTGATTTAAAAAACATGTGTGCCTGCTCCACAGAAGTAAAAGCCTGAAAACAGCCCTCCATATACAACACTTTCAGCTCAGACTGTTTTACTAAGGAAGCCTGTGCACGTAAAGCTTTGAAAGGGACCAATAAATTCCATAAGTCTCTATGGGCCAGATGTAAGGAATCCTGAAATACCCAGTCCTTAATAGCGAATTTTACCGATTCGTTATTAAGAACTCGGTATTCCAGATGTACGTAATGAATCAGTAAAATTTACCGATTCGGTAATAATCGCTAAAAAATAGCGACCGATTCGGTAATTAGCGATTCGTTAATTAAAAAAATTGGTAATTGTCGAAGCAGCCAATCCTGTGCATCCTCTTTACCTCCCAAACAGGAAGTGGCCACACCCATGCAGCTGCACTGAACCTGGAGCTGACTGTGAGACATGGAGCTAAGCAGAGAAGCCAGGAGCAACTCAACTGAATTTTACAAATTAAACTGAGCAAAATGGAAAACCAGGAGAGGGAGAAGGAGGCAGGTGAAAGAAAAAGGAAGCACAAATTCAGTGAGAGGGAGCTGCAGGTCCTTATTTAGGATGTGACCAATGACCACGACAAAATATTTGGCAAACATTCCCTGCACATGCCTGAATCACAGAAAAGGCACATTTGGCTTGCAATTCAAGAAACAATAAATGCCATTGGAGTCACCCAGCGCTTAATTGAGGACCTAAAAAAACACTGGTATGATCTGAGGAAGCATGCTAAGGAGAGGCTGGCAGAGAGGCAGAAGCAAGCCAACCGTACAGGTGGAGGGAGGAACACAGCACCTGCACCAACTGCCCTGGATCTCCTGATCGTGTCCACCCTCCGGCCGGAGAGTGTGAGTGGGATTGGGGATGCAGAGAGCTCAGCCAGAGCTGGCAACAAACAAGGTAAGATGCATTCACAGCATGCTGCGCCCCCCACTCCCTACCCCCAAACTCCAAAGAGGCATAGGGACTCCCATTCCAGTACATGTTTTACTTAAAACCTGCAATGCATTATGGGAGATGTAGTCAGGAGTAATGCATGTCAGAACAGTCAGTCCACTGAACCCTAAGGCATGTGACACCAATTAACAATTAGCAAGCAGAGTACAGTCAGTGTGATTGGCAGGCATGACATTTATTACAATGCAAATGCTGCCAGATATGGGAGCAAATGTACATTCTGTCTTCACAGGCGAGCGATCTCGCAGGGCAACAGAGGGGAGCAAAGAAAAGGTACCCAGGACAGAGAGGACACAAGAGGAGGAGGTCCAGTCGCCTGCAGGGCACACCACCCATACCACCACCACCGCCACCATCACCACCACCACCATCACCATCACTACCACCACCTCCATCACCATCACCACCGGCACCATCAACACCACCAGCACCGAGAGGCAGGAGGCATGCAGTAGCCACCCTCCAGCAGATGGAGGTGTGAGGCGGACGGCACAGGAGGACAATAGTCCACGGTGGCTGAGGATGCCAACGGGGCAGGCTCACAGTCCCCCACAGACCGCGCCTACACACGTTCCAGATGCCGCAGGGCAAGGGCAGCCAGTCCTCCTTCTCAGGGCGAAGATGAGAGTATGTTCACTGGCCTTCAGGGGAACATGTTGAAGGCCAGCGCCGGCAAGGAAAAGCCATTAGGTCAGTGCAGCAGCAGATGGCACAGATGAATGGCCACATGCAGCGTATTGAGAAGGGCATCTGTTCCATTAACACTACTGTGTCTGAGGGCATGTGGGACGTGTCCGAGGCAGTGAGGCTGCTGTGCAGCAAATTAGATGAGGACCATTTGTCAAGGCGCAGGGAGAGGCAGAAACTTGACAATTACACCAAGGCGGTGACTGTCTCTCCACTGCCACCTCTCTGCTCTGCAGGCGCTCGGTGGCCATGCAGGAGGAGATGGCCCACTGCAGCTGTGATGTGGCAAGGGGGATGGTCACAGTGACCACTGCACTAGAAGTGCTACAAACAGACAAGGTAGCCACTACAGGTGATGGGGGTGAAAGTGAAGAGACTACTAGCCACAGTAGCATCACGCCCCCTCCCACAGAGTCCTGGAGGCACAGCGAACACCACAGCACTGCCACAGGACAGACTGACAGTGAGTACAATGGGGCCAAGGAACGCAGCAGTGCAGCACCTGTGGGCGCAGGAAGTAGAGGCAGCCATAACATTGTTTTCCTTAAATGGGTGATGTAACCCATTTTTTGTATAGACTCTGCATTTGATTTAGGCCTAACATGTGACTCACTTCAGGTTGCTGTGGTGTGCTATGACCATTAAACACCATCACTCACATACAGTAACTGGATACGTCTCCTTACTTACTCAGAAATAGTTGTGTGTTATCTCAGCCCGTCTGTGTCTCCCATCCGGTGCTGCTGCCACACCTGCTGCGCTGTGCTCTGGCTGTGGACAGTCCTCACCCTCGTCCTCAGAGTCAGTTAGTTCCACTGCTGTTCCTTTCTTTGTGTCAAGATTATGCAGCATTGCACATGTTGCTAATATTTTGCAGCAGATGATGGGAGGTACTGACGTGCACCTCCACTTGGCAACGGAACCTGTTTTTAAGTAGTCCAAAGGTGCGCTCCACAACGTTGTGCTTGCTTTTGGGTGCCACATTGTATCTTCTTTCACTTGGGGAGGAAGGGTTGAGGTGTGGAGTTAGGATAAATGACTGCACGGCATATGCGCTGTCGCCTAAATGGGAAAGGAAGCGCCATTAATCAGAGTCACTAATACATTCATCTAAGGTATACATCAGGGTGTGTCACATTGATTTGCCTACCAGGTATCCTTCTCCAAATTCACCACCAGCCAGATGTGTGTAGATCCCACTGTTCCTGAATATGTATCAGTCATGGGTACTCCCTGGAAATTTTGCCACGATGTCAGTGATGATGTTGTCTGCATCACATATCACCTGCACTTTGATGGAATGCGTGGATTTGCGGTTGCGGTATATTTGTTCTGTAGCAGCAGGTGGGCAGATTGGTGTGTGGGTCCCATCAATGTACCCTATTACATATGGGAACTGTGCCTTTTGGTAGAAATCCAGCTTTATCTTCTGCAGTTCCACTGGGGCTGGGGAAGCATATGTAGTGATGCATTCTCTGCATCATGGCATCCAAGAAGGAGTTGAAGAAACGGGACAGGCAACTCTATGACACACCACCTGCCACAGCTATCACACCCTGGTAACTTCCTGATGCACCTGCACATGTTTTGGTATGGGGTGTGCCCTTGGTGGCTGATGCTCCAGGAATGGGTGCAGGTCCCGTATCAGGTATAGGATGGTTTGTAGGTGTAGCCTGTACCTCTCATGTATTTCTGCCTCAGTCATTTGGAACAGTGTGACAAGCAGTCTGTACACACGCTCCTCCCGTCTCCCAGACCCTCAGTCCTGCTGCTCGCAAACGTAGCCGCCTTGCTATGACGTAGAGTGCCGCCATTGTGTTCACACTGTTGCATTTTTGGGCTGTTTATATGCAGTGCACCTGATTACCACCTGCTTGGAGTCAGTGGTAATTCCGATTCTTAAATACCGATTTTTGGCAAACTCAGTATTACCGATTTTTGGTACATCGCATTTGCGATTATTTACCGATTTCTTATTTATCGATTCAGTATTTTAGTGTTTCGGTGTCTGCCAATAGCTAAATAAGGAATCGTTAACTGGTTTCCCTTATTTTTACCGATTCCTTATTAGCGATGGCGTTCGGTAATACCTACATCGCACACGGGTAAATACCGGTCGGTAACGCTGAAATTTATTGAATTTTGGCTTTACCGACCGGTATTTGGCCACCTACATCTGGCCCTATGTCTCTTAGCTGCAGCCACTGTCATATCTTGGTAGATCTGAAAAGAAAATTCTACTTCAGAGCCAAATTACTTCTGTTGTCTTGCTTTCAACAAAATTCATTCTTTTATCTGGTAGTCTGAAAAGTTCACCAGAACTGTTGCATGGATATTTCTATTGCGCATTGTGGACTTGCCCTGGGACTCGGTGAGCTCTCATAAATGTCAAATCCACCATGCAGTTGGGAAGAATGTACTTCTGAACGAATATTTCAATAAATTGAATCATTCCACAAGAGTCTTCTGCATTTTCCGGAATTACATTGAATCTTAGATTGCTACATCGTGAATGATTCTCGTTCTTATCTTGTTTTTCTTTTAATGCAATAATTTCTTTTTCCAAGTGTGATGAGCTGTCCTTAACTGTCCTTGCTGGTCTTTAAGATCCGAAACACACTTTTCAACCTCCTCAAGCAGGTCGGTGATGAGGGAGAGTTTATTCTTGATACCCGAAAGCCGATTTTGCAGATTCAGCAGTTTCCGTTTTGACAGGTCTTCAATTTTGTAATCTCTTGTAGAATTGTCTTCAGTAGGTGTATAAAAGGCTTGGGGAGGCATGGAGGAGTGTTCCTGGGATTCAATTGAAGGTGCACAATTCTGGAGGATACTAAATTCTTGAAGCAACCCTTTAGTCATTCGACTAATCAAGGCTTCCCGATGAGCCATCACTGGAAATACTATCTATAGTCACCTAGCACTGTGTATTTCAACATGACTGAATTTTAAATTAATTTTAAAATGGGATAGTTTTTCACATTGTAACATAGTATGATACATTCATATATACGGAAAATGATTGCATTCTGATGCATCTGAGCATTTATATAGTGTTTCTTACTCTGATGAAACACAAAGGCAAGCCAGGCTGCACCAAAGCCACACCCAGACGACACCAGACAACAGGAACCGTGGTCTTTCCAATAGAGACCCACAGGTGAAACTCACATACTTGTGCTTGTTCCTTCACTCTCTAAGGGGGCCTCTTTATGTCCTGTAATAAATGCTGTAGGGGCACTCTTGTTACACTTTAAGGCCCTTTTTCCTGTCTGTACTGCAGGGCTTCTTGCCTCCTTGTCACCGGCCTACAAGAACCTATTATCTTCTTGGGGTCAATTATTAATTCCAACTATATCATATGACCATTGCTCTAACATTATCAAGCTTGTCCGCCCACATAAAATGGACAGAGGGGTAGTTATTATCTTTCATCATAAATACCAATGTACTACACTAGATATCATTTGCACCGTAGGCTCCAATGCTCTTCTGTTTAATAGGTCTGAGTACTCATCACCCCTCCTGTGAGGTGCTTTGGTCCACAGAACCCAGGATCTAAAAAATACTTAAGCTCTCCTTTGGCAGATATATTGGCCCTTATACCATCAAGTATTGCAATTTCCTCATGCTAGGAGACTTCAACTTCCATTATGAAGACAAGAAGGATATGTACACCATTACTCTTAGGGATGACCTTGAGACTCTGGGCCTGTTTCAAAAAGTATTGAGCCCGACTCATTCTGCAGGACATACCCTTGAACTGATTTTTTCCAATCCCAGTGCTGTCACAGAAGAATCTTTCAGCATGTACCTAGTGAGGGCACTACCTTTTTAATTTCTCAATTGCTATGCATCTTGGACACCATAAAACTCCTCCTAAACATTCTAGTGCTGAATCCAGAGTCTGGAATCTCATAAATAATACTAGTTTGACTAACTTTTTCCACTTACCGTCATGGAGACTAGCAGATAATATCAACATGGCGGCCTCTCAATTTAATGCTATCATTATTGAGACCCTAGCCACTATAGCTCCTAAGAAAGCTTGCAAATCAAGCAGGATATCTTCCTAACATCACTAAATGGTGTGCCCTACAGTAAAGGGAAAACAAAAGACAACAAGTGGCTTGAATGTACCTGGTGTCACTCCATACCTTTGAGCCCGACAAACGGCTTACGGAGGGGCACTTTGTACCTATCACAAAAATATTTGTCTGTCACACCTAAGCTGTCCCACAGCACGCACTGACTGAAACAGATTCTAGTGACCTTTTTAAATTACTAAAATAATGTACCCATCCCACTGTCTGCTTACAAGCCATCCCTGCATCACAAGCACGGTGTAGCACTGTATCCACTTTCTTCCATGATAAAAGCAGAAATATCTACACTAATTTTGCTACATAATCACTCTTAACTCTCTCTCCCACCTCCAAAGGCCTCCCAGCCCCTATCAAATTAGCTCCCTGGCTAGGTTTCAACTGTTTAGAATGCCAGAAGAGGAAACTTCTCAGGAACCCCAATGCCCTCTGTCTCTACAAATAATTCCTGATAACACCAGTATGTTCAGATCCCCTCCAACAGATCTTTTTATTATGTGCTTTTTCGGATTCAGCTACCCTGCCAGCTTGAAAACGCGCTTAAGTACCCCTGTATAGAAAACAAACATGCACACCCCTTCATTCTTTCTAACTACTGGCCATATTACTACTTCCCTATGCGGTAAAATTTCTGGACAAATGTATTAATGTCCAGTTGATGGGGGTACGTGGCCAAGCCTGCAACCAAGATGGCCGCACGGCATTTAAACTCCCGTAGGCGTCGCCCAATCATCCACGTCATCGTGCAGGTCTCGCCACTGCTAAGGAGTGTGTTTTAATTACAATCCAGGTGATAATTGCTGTTGCTGACCTGCTTGTGGCCCCTGCCTGATCGGCGTATACAGCACCACCCACTGTGGTCTACAGAGGCCCCATGAGTACAGGGCTCACGGGTGAGCTTGAGGACGGGTTTATGGCGAGGGCTCCGACGGGGATAGAAGTCCACAGCTACACTCTCATCTGATGTAATTGCACCTACCATGAGGTGTCTGGCCTGGATGTGGCTGCGTGGCACAGTGGAGTCGGGCATTGCTGTGACTGGATTCGGTCCGCTGCAGTAGGTGAGTTCTTGCCTTATGTTCTGTGCCTCGCCGGTTGTAGCACATTGTCGCCTTGGCTGCCTTGACCCGCTCCACCTGAGATACTGTGCCGGCGTCCCATAGGTTGCTTGTGGCTGCCAATCATTGTGGCAGATACCTGACCAGGGAGCTGTGTGCAGCCTAGCGATGTTTTCAGGACTTTCTGGTGCTCACTGCAGCCAGGTACCAGCACTCCATGCATTACTGCTACGTGATTTATGGAATACCTACACGGCTTCACTCCACATCGCCTTGGAGGTTTGTGCTGTCCTCTCCTTTTGTTTTCTCTTTTTTCTGCCGGTGAACCATAGCAGTCCTTGCCACTGTGATCCCTGGGTGATCTGTGATATAATCCACACCCTACCCGACCCTGCTGTACTGCTCACTGAGGTGTTTTAGGGGATGTCCCCCATCTGGTCTGTGCCATTGGAGCCCCAGCCGTGGTGACTGTGATTTGAAGTGATCACTCACAACTCTCCCTATGTTTTTTATGACCACTGATCTATATTGGACCAGTTTCTTTCCAGTCACCCTTGGATCACTACTTTTATGGGGCAGCAGGGGGCAGCTTTGCTGTTGCATTCTGGGTTGCTGATATTTCTGCATTATTGCGCCTTATGGTCGATTTCACCATTACCTCCAGAATGCTACTCTTACCTTGGCCTCCCGCCCTTGTTCCTCTTGGTACTTATGTAGTACTTCAATATCATACACAATACCACTAGAATGGGATGCAGTGATCCTAAAGAAAAGCAACTTAGTTTTCAACCAGCCAAAACCCCACATAGCCAGCATTCACCCACTGGTTCAGAGGACTCTTCGCAGCACACAATGCCCTCTGCCTGGCACTGCTGCGATCATGTCGGAACTTCGAGCCGGCTTTAGGGTAATCTATGCCAGATTCATAGAGCCTACACTACTCCTGACGCCCTTGTGACATTTTACCCTACTAGATCTAACTGTTGCCCTTAGTGCTAGGAGGAACATGCAGATTTTCTTCACCTGGCATGAACATGTTGGGTGATTGCCTATTTTTGGAGAGATATTCCCTCCACTCTGTCTCCCATGGTTTGATGCTCTCTTTCACCTGACCCCTGATGGCCCTGTTAGGCTACGTTAAGTCATTACCATTAAGGCTATGTCACTACACTGCCATCGCCTTATTGCTTGCCAAACTGCACATCTCACTTCACTGGGGGACTCGCACACTCCCAAAGATGGCAGCTTGGTTGAAAGACCTGTCTTATTGTGATATTTACTCTGAGTTATATGTTTCTCTCCAGCCAATTACATCTAGGTCCAAGGATATATGGCAGCCACTGCATAAATATTTGTTGGCTATGGATGTTTCTACTGAGGATGAAACAGCAGATTAATGCCTACCATCTGTTGATTGTTTTTTCATATTATTTTTCTTTTGCATTGTTTTATGGTATTTAATATGTTGCCATGTCATTATACATAAGTCATGACTGTATTTTTTTCCTAGATTGGTTCAACTTCTCTTTTTTTCATAATTCTTGTGTTTTTCACAGTTTTACTATTTTTTTACTGCTGCAGGAAATCCACGTTTCCACGTATATAAATGGTATTTTGCAAAATGTTTTTTGCTTAATGTATGTATTGTTGTTTGAAAAATTATAAATGTTTAAAAAAATGTTTAGTGGATGTCTTATCTACAGTGTAACAATCTTTTAGATCCTTCTCAGAATGGCTTCAGGGCTTGCCACACCGAAACTGCATTGTTGACAGTCACTGATGTTATCAAGAGCCGGTTGGATGAGGGAAGAATGCTACCCCTCATTCTGCTAGATATCCATGCACCATTCTGCACTGTATTGCATGCCATACTTATCCAACTCATGCACGAGATACGTATCCATTCTAAGGCCCTGAATTGCTCCAGGCTATTCTTACTGATAGAATGCAATCCATCCATATTCCTTACCTCAAATCGACCTCGTTTCTATAAATAAATTAATCTTCCAAGGGTCTTCTGTTCGCCTGACCCTCCTAAACTTTTACAGTACATCACTTGCCGTCATTATAAGAGCATGTGGTTTTAAAAATATATCTTATGCTAAAGACACTCAGCTAATTATCTCCCTCTCTGAGAATGTTGAAGAGATGAGACACAGGGTTCTGAATTGTCTACGTAAGGATGAAGGACATCATTGATGGATATAAGACTGAGGTGATTCTTTTTAGTAAAGCAAACACCATTTGGGCACCAGATTGGTGGTCTAGCTCAGCTTCTCTATTATACTGACTTAAACGGCTAGCAACCTGGGTATTGTCACTGACAATTCCCTTTCCATAAAAGAACAAGTTAAGGCAGTCTGTGGTATCTCTGATGGGACCTTACACATGCTGTGCAAAATCTGCCAATAGCTGCTTTGGACTGTCTCCAAACTGTAATCCAAGCACTAATAAATGGTTGGTTGGATTATGGCAATGGTGTTTATGTGGGCTTTGTTGAACCTATATTAACAAGACTTCAAACTATTCAAATCACAGTGAATAATCTGATTCTTAATTTTCCCAAGCATTCTCCCTTAGCTTGACCCTCAAATCTCTACACTGCTTACCAAGGCATGAGCGATCCATATTTAATCTCCTATGCCACTCCCACAGAGGAATCCATGCTGCAGGTCCTTATTACCTTTGTTACAGTATATCTTATCATAGACTACTTGGACTCGTTGGATCTTCCACCTTGGTTCTGTCTCACAGCCCTCGTCTTTCCAGGTCAAGTGGCCGTTTCTTTTTGATATTTTGCGGGCCATCAATGGAACATCCTTCATCGACAAATAAATTCCTCCAGTTCAGGAAACTGCTCAAAACTTGGCTTTTTTTAATCTATCCCCCTTCCTTTCTGATCTTGGCTTTGGACGATGTATGCCTGCCTCTTATTTTTAGGATTCATTAGCACCTGGATAGCCCCTTCGTGAGTAGTATTTGATGCTATACAACCCCTCCTAACATGATGTAGCGTAATATAACATGATGGCACTGTTAGGAAAGGCAGTAATCAGTAGATAAGGGTAGAGGAGTCCAATGGAAGACTTAGTAGAGCAGTCCAAGGGAGGGTAGGCAAGGATATCATGGTATATGATTTTACCAAAATCTGGTGGCAATAGGCCTACAATAGCTTGTTTAACTCAGGGGCTGGTTTACTCTACAGCAACAGGAGATCCTGACTGAATACATTTGTTAGCTTTTTAGAACATCTGCAGCATGGGAGAGCCATTGGAGAGGGCAGAGTTTCATGGCCTAGGCCATCAAAGTCCCAAATATCAATGACAGCAAGGAAATACCCCTTTAAACGTATCTCCTTTTACCTAGACACCGGAGAAGTTTTAAGACATGGGCAAAGTGGGCTTTGGCCCAGGGCCCCAGCCTTTCAGGAGGCCCCGTGACAGAGCCAGCTATCTTCTGCATAGAGTCTTGCCCTGATGACCCTGAATATTTTTTAAACAGATTGTTATAAATAACATTTTTCTATCATTTATTTTTTAATGAATGAGAGTCTATTACAGACCATACATTTTGCTGACAAAATGTGTTTGTTTTATGCAACATTCATATAAAAAGATTATTTTAGCTCAATAAAGGACCTCGCATATGATAAATGAGAGGGTGTGACAGATTATTTGCAGTAATATTAGTGAGCTGCTGCTGTGTTACAATACTGAACACACACATCACTATCACTGAATATCTGATGTACACACATTTAGAATTTGACCAAAGAGGGTATGAAGGAGCTGAAGCTTGATCATTAAAACAAAGCTAATGCGAACAGGGGCTCCAAAAATACATTTGGCCTAGGGCCCCCAAATCTTTAAAACGTCCCTGCTAGATGCCAGTGGGAGCCCTGCATAGAGAAACCAAATAATATTGAAGAAGAGGTATAACAACCTGAGTAGACAATAAGATCACATTATCTGCCTGGCTGTATTGACACAATAGGCAATATGACCAGCCCAGGTTACAGCAACCAAGATGAATATTAAAGGAATGGTGGATAACTGTAGTACCAATGGGCAAAGCCAAGAATCGTACCTCATTGATGAACATGACTTTTACAAATTGGGTTTTGCCCATTTAGTATGCCCAGATTTTTTGCTTTTTTTGATTACCGAGGTTTGGACTTTTTATTGTGAGTGAGTCTCACTACTTGTGTCTCACCCACAGTAATCATATGGTAAATGAACTGCACGTTTACTGCCATTATCTGCCTTTTAAAATAAGGCCTCCGCGATGCATCTTAGGTAAGGGGCACTTCACTGGGTACATGTGAACAAGTGCGCAAAAGCATGGGCACAAATGTGCAGACTGTCGTTGTGAGACTACTGCTGTGCCCAACCGGGTAACTGTGCGCAGGTAGCCTGGTGCAAAGGGAACTCAGCAAGGTAAGATATTATCCTGGAGTAGGCCTTGTAATATTAGTGGGCAGCAATAGATAAAGTGAGCATGATTTACTGTTTTGTCTGCAGTGACTGTTATACACATAGGGGGAAATCTGCCTTACAGTGCAGGTTCACTTCACATAGGCCTTAGAAACGGGGTGGAAGGTGTTCACCCAGTTAAAATACATAGGTCCTAAGATACATGTCCACTTTATGGGTCAGACAGAATTTTCATATTTCCCTGCCTCAGCTCAGGATGAAAACCCAGGCCTTTTGTCACTTTGCTGGGCCAAGTTAATTACATTTCTTCACAGCAGAGGAGACAAAGGCCTCCCCACACAAAACGAGTAATTAACAATGTTTCCGTCAGGTCCAGAAGGGAAAACGGGTGGGTAAGAAAATCTTCATATATTAATTAGCTGTCACGCTGTTCCAGGGTTGCAGCAGCTCAGGGCTAATGCACAAAGGAGGAAGCCAACACAGGAAGGGGCTCCTCTTTGAAGTTGTTGTGGGAAAGGCCCTGGCAGTGATGTCAGCGAGGGGCGGAACTGAAGCTCCCAGAAGAGATGTGACCAATGACTTCTGTACGGTGCCATCTTGGACTATTCCAGCATGATGTGCAGGATGGTGACACCCTCAGATTGGCCAGGAGTGCCTGGCTTCTAGAACCGTTCACCTCCATTTATAAACTCTAGCCCAAGGAAATAGAGTGATTTTAGCTGTGACTTTTTATTGGGACTGGACTGTGGTAACAGCCATGGACAACTGAAAGGACAAGCCCCCTGATGCTGTCAAGGACTAAGGACTCTGTCCCTAGTTGACCCCAGGATCAGTGGGTCTCTGCAGGGGCAATTGAGGCCATTCACCGCTTGAGGATGAGTTGGGGGAAAGATCTGGACTCCTGCATCCAAGCGGAGTAGAGCAGCACCAGAGTACAAAGACTAGAAGAAAAGCTGATGCAGGGAGCCACTAACACCAGCTCCCTGCAACTTAGCCACTTTGGAGGCCTGGGGACCTGCTAGAACTGCTCCTGGTGTCCAGAGGTCACCATCAAAAGTAAAATGAGCACAGGATTGTCAATTTTAAGGTTGGTAATCTTTGACCCTCAGAGAGGATCGGAGCATGTGTGGCTCCGCTAGATCAGTGAAAAATTACCCCTGAGGTGGGCCAGGGAATCTGTGTGAGGAGCATTTTTCTCATGTTACCCAGAAAGTGGGCAGACGTGGAGCCTCCACCCCAGACTCATGCTTGCCCCCAGGGGCGGCACAAGAAAGTGGCCCGAGACCCGATCTCTGGGCCCCCGACAGTAAAAGAGGAAGGGGAACGTCAGTTATTGTGCTCCCCCAAGAAGGAAATATTTTACAAGTTCATATCTTTCCGTACGTAACATTACTTCCTAAATTTCAGTGCAGGTCTGGTTTTGCATTAAAATGCTGATTTGTGATAGCCCCAAAATGGGCTGGAGCAACACCAACAATGATCAACAATTATTTGGGGATGCTGCAGGAGGCACAGCAGCCATTCCAGTGCTTGCTTGAAAAAAAGAGTGACCCTATGTTAGTGGGGGCCAGCAATGTACAACCCCCAGACATTTTCATTGATGTTCAAGCAATTCCATGGATGGAGCTTTTGTTCTGCTGCTGGGAGTGCAGCATTCTCTGAGAGCTTGAGCTTTGACTGCATTTAATGTGGCCTGAAAGTGTAAAAGATAAAAATACACAGACATATTATGTTTATCTTTAATGCTTCATTAACCATCTATGCTGACAGTAATTGTTGAGCAAAGTTGAAATGCTTTTTTAAGAGTGAACGCTGCATTTACAGATAGTTATTACTGATTGCATAAAATGATGGTGGTTTTATCATGTGGATTGTTTGTCTTTTAATGTGATGACCCTTGACAAAGACTCTTCAAGTTCTACTTAAAGTGACACCCTCTATATTGCATGTGCTATCTGGTATAGGTGGGGGGATACTCTGATTATTGGGGCCACGAAGTCAAATGTGATTCCATAATGTAGCCTAAGGTATTTCTATCTGCCCCATGTACATAATAAGTTAATGACCCGCGAAGCGGCTTGTTTGGGGGCTAGTTCTTCTGCCTGCAACACCCATGTGGGACCTTTTTCCCAGGGTGTACCTCATTCCATCACCACTGCTCCTGCCATGCCCATTTCAACCGGAACCAAGCTGCACTGACCCTGATGGGACTTCAAGTCCCAGGCTGCCCAGCGCTCCAACAGAGTGGACACAGCTGTGGAGGAGGAGCCACCACGTGCTGGAGAGCGCTGCAGCCTTCCCGCGGCGCGGGATGCATGCGGGCGGCGCCCGGGCCAAGGGCGGACTCATCCATGCCCGTTAGAGCCCAGAGGAGGCTGGGCTGGGCCACCCCCTTTACTCCCAAGTTCCGGGATGTAATTGGGAACAACGATCAAGGTACTGTGTCTGCGCTTTGTGAGCGCTGTTAACTTGTAGACATCCCTTGAACTTTGCCTCATTCTATGAAGTTTGTATCTCAGTTGTAGTTTACATCCCAAAATGACCACTTGTTAACAAATCTGGACTTGGTACTCTGTATCTACCTTGTGCATGCGCATGTTTGATTCCTTTTGAAGCTTAATTGCTATTCCTTTTCCTTTCCTCTTTGGACTGCACTTCCTTCAGTGTGCTCTTATCGAGATATGTATGGATTTTAATACTTTATTAACCATCTCCCGCATTTGATTTGATTTATTCTGTTTATTGAGCTGGGTCTCTCTAGTGTGTAGGTCCCAGATAGAGCTCCCTACTACAGGTAACACTTTACGGTGGTTTTGTGTATGCTGGCTGCTCATTTTTATTTTTATTTTTACGGTGTCTGTAGTAGGCATTATTAACATCTGCCATTAGTGCCCAACCTTAATTTGAGCCCCTAATCAACGCCAGTGTCCACCTAGAATAACTTAGTTATACTGCAGAATGGGGAGACGAATCTGTGCTGAAAAGAAACAGGCCCCACCTATGTCTAAACCTAAAACCAGACCGACCTCCATTGATAGGATGTTGGAAAAGGCATTAGGAGCTCTTGCTTTTGAAATCGAGAGGACAGAGAGATGATTGTCCCTGACCCCAAATCTAGAAACCTCATTGATCGACCCCAATATCTCACAAATCTCAGGGGTGTTGATAACCGACTCTCCAAGGAATCGGACACTAATAGTTGATGTAACCAATGCTGACCAAACCAGGCCAGATATACCTACTCAATCCACTCAACCAGGTAAAAAAGGGAAACCTAAGCCTACAGCTAAACTGGCAGCAAGAAGAAAGAAGTCCACAGGAGAGACATTAGAAAGCAGGAAGTCGGGATCAGGAGATTTAGTTGACAGCACAGAAGGAATAAGCGAACAGCCTGTGTGGGTCACAAAGCTAGTGGTGGACTTGCAGATTCAAATGAGGGACGTAGTTAAGGACGAACATCAACCACTCCTAGAAAAGGTTGACAGAGTGACTTCACTTTTTAATGACTGGTTAAACACTAGGGGGGTACCATTCAGTAATGTAGATCCTGAAACTAGAATAGATGACCAGACTACCGCGAATATTTCAGTGGCTATCCCTGATCCCATAACCCGCAAACACCCTCCGTTACAAGTAACAAGTGAGAGACAGCAACCTGCGGTTTCTACTAGAGATAGCAACACAAGGCCACCTGCTACCTCACATAACCAAGCCAACTGAGGAAAATGATATTTTGCCTAACCAAATATGTCCTCTACATATACCCTATGTTACATGTCATGTGCATGTCACCCATGCATATTTCCCGTAGTGGCCTGAATCACTAGGCCTCTGCAATCATGTCCTGCATTAGAAATGCCAGTCATCAAAGTCTCCCAAACATTAAGTTAGCATAAGGCCCATGTATTTGCATTGCATTGTGCACTTTTAAATAAATATGTAATGAACCCATTTTGTGGCGCAGCCCGAGCCACTTTTCTGAAATAAGGGTGTTTCATGACTCCTGACACACTGAAGCTGCAGTTACGTCCCTCTGACCTCGCATACTTCTAGCTCAGCCGAGAGAAGCCCAGCAAGAGGCCAAGACAGTATTATGAATAACAGTTATCAGAGGAAAAGTACACAGAACCCGTCCGAGGGAGATAGGCCTAGCCATTCTGTCTCCATTTAAGTAAATCACAGTGCTTGCACCCATAGAAAGCTCATGCAACGAATAAATATGCCCTCTCTGTCTTTTAGTGACGAACAACCTTTGCTTCTTTTGCTTGCTGACTCTAGATATCAGTTGTACTAGATGTGCTGGTCGCCTTGACACAAGAGATCTCTCTACTAGGTTGAAAGTCAGCCTCCTCCCAGTTACACGTCAATTGCACGTCATGCTCAAAGTTGCACAATTAGGGCACAGTTCGAGCTGGTCATGCCAACTCCTCCTCTAAGTACCCACCCACCTATGACACCTACCTATCACACACCTATGACTCATCAAAGTACACACCCTCATGTACACCCACATGTTCTTATCTCATTTTCTGTCTTGCGCCTGCTCCTATGTACAAGGAGTGAAAAGTATATAATATAATGTTTTGTTATTAAATGTTAGAAGACTCTTCCTGAACCTCTGTGGTGATGGAACATATTCTCCCTTTGACTCGAGTTATTGGAATAAAGCCCATTTTAACTCAGATACCACGGACTCTGCTTCTCACTTGATGCATGCTAATTGTTAATGCCTAGAAATTCAGCCAGGGTAATATTTTATTTACCACATAATTTGGCGCCCGAATAGGGACATATCCCTTTCCCCACTCGCCGGAGTTGTCGGTCTAGCCTTTGCCCCCTTCTACAGCCGTGACGGACTTCAAAGCGCACCAGCAGGACTTCCTGCCACTCCCTCAGGCCCACGGAGGAGGACGGACTGCGACCAGGCATCCATGTGAGGCGGTGAGGAACGCAGGTCGTCTCAACCAGAGGCCCAGCCCGTGAGAGAGCAAGGTCCGAGGTCTCCAGAGGTCCACCTGTTCCAAGGCGCAAGCGTAGTCAAGTCAAGTTTCCGAGGCCTTCAAGTTTCAAGTTCTGCTTTCCCGGTGAGTACCACTATGGGAAATGTATCAAATTTCAAGACAGGCTCATTTTAAATGAGAACGGTCAAGACGGGCCCACGGTAAAAGGTGGGCCCGGTAAAGACGTGTCTCAATTTTTTGGGACCGGTATGGTTGTACTGTATTTTCAGTGCACAAACTGTTTTTCAAGTACATGTTTAACTCTCTGTATCAGTTTAGGTTGTATCTGTTTCAGTGTTTAAATTGTTTAGTGTGAATGATTGTTGATTGTTACAGTCTATTTTTGTGTATTGTGTTTCCATTGTATTGGTTTCTGTTTTCAAAATTACGTCAGATAGGGACCAGAAGAGGTTTACTAGAATAGACAGTTAATATCCGGCCTAGAGACACACCTGGTCATTTTATGTATAATAAGCATGGGCTAAACGCCATTTGGAAAAAGAAGTCAAGACCCTCTCAGAAAGATGCCATTGAGTTATGGCGCAAAGAGTGACATAGGAGAACAAAGAATGAATTCAATAAAGCAGAGAGAACTAAACAAGCCAAGAAATGCCGTTGTTAACTGGTATTTATCCCGTCTGTCAGAAAAACTAGCTAAAGTGACCACCTCAGAAAGACCCAGTAGGTAGAGAACGCCACCACCTGTACCCTTTAGAGTATGTAGTATTAAAGCCGACAGCATCTGAAGCGTTCATTTCCTTGTATCTAGACAAGTCCCTTCTGGACTGCGAAAGTGCCTTGTGAGTAACTAGTTGGTTTATTTGTGAATTGCGCTTTGTGCTTAAGACTTGTGAATAGTTTGTTACATCCATGTGTGTAACGCCTTGTGAATGGCTTGTAGTTGCTTGTGAATAGCGACTTGACATTAAGACTTGTGAGTAGTTTGTTGAATATTCTTAAGTATAGCTCCTTGTAAATATGCATTGTGAATAGCGTGTCATTTTTGTGACTTGTTGAGTTTCTTGTAAATATGGCTTGTAAATAGCGCCATGTAGTTATGTTTTGTGCAGAGCATGTTATCATCAGGTCCCTAGCCATTACGTTAGGCAGGAGAGAGCTGGATCTCTTTCAAGTGCTTAGAGAAAATGTTTTGAAGATGTGCGTATGTGTTATGTGATAACGTGGAGAGATGAGTTCATGACTTTCCCATGTACTGCAGTCATTGGGGAATGATTGTGCTTTGGCTGCCAAAGAGTTAATATCTTTTATTGAGAAGGCAGTATTTGTTTTAACAAGGTGTTGAGGAATTTTGGTGTTTTATTTTGGTGTTTGCTGGGGGGGGGCGTGTTTTTGAGCGGAAATTCATACCCGTTCCTGTGGAGGAATTAGGTTGCTTTTTGGTGAGGATTTAGGAAATCGCTTGGACTACTGTGATGCCAAGTTTGAAAGGGATCTGAGCTGTGGAAGTGGTGGAAAAAGCATGTTTTGTGTGGAGGTGCGATTTGCCATGTTATCCAATGGGCGTATTCAGTTTGCAGATTGAATGGTAAAATGTTGCATGGAGAGTAAAGAAGTGTATTTGTAAGGGTTTTGCTTTGGGACACTTGATTTAATGTGTTTGGCTCAGAGGTGGGTAGTTGTAAATAAACCAGTCGGATTGAGATAAGGGTTTTGCACGGAGGGTGCTTAGATGTTTTCAGGGTTGACAAGAAAATATAAATCAGACCCTTCATAGAATGCGTTTTTAATTAGTGTAATAGAACAGTGTGTTTTTTAAATAGGAATGTTTCTACAGAATATTTTTCCCAATGCAAGCTGCCCTTTAGAATAGCGTGTGAATTTTAGCACACTCACTTAGGAAAATGGCTCTTTGTAAATTAATGAACGTGGCCCTTTTTGATAGCTACAATACACTACCATGTTAGTGCATTGCTAAGAGTCCCCTACATTAGTTTGATTTGCATTCATTTAGTTTCAAGGCTCACCTGTGTACTTTGACAGGCTGCTTCAATTAATATGTGCAGAGAACAGTCCCCACTAAAATTAGAAAACATGGCCTTTTGAAAAAGTATGAATCTGGCCCTTTTAATAGGTAGAATAGAAAAGCTGACACACTTACTTATGAAAATATTGGTTATGCAATGCAGAATTAAGAAGTTCGACATGTTATTTTCAAAAAAGTAAAATATGGTGTGTTTCCATGCCATGATTGGCATGGAATATATGTCTTTATTAATTTACTTTTTACCACGTTTTAAATTTTGCTTCAGTTAAAGTTAGAAAAGCTCTGGCCTGGGAACAGATATGTTTTGAAGTACAAGGAATGTGTTTTTAACCTTGAGACACAGTCCGAGACCGAGATGGCCTGGCTCCCAGTAAATGTTTATGTAAAGGGAGGGCTACTCCCTCTTGGAGCGAGCAGTGCCTGTCTTGTTGGCCATCCTCCAATTCTTTTCCGCGGACAATTATTGGCTGTCCTCCAGCTGAGTCAGGCTCTTCCTTGCAGCAAGCTTCATTGACTTCAGATAAAGTCATGCTTGCAAATGGATAGTTATTCCCCCAGTAGTGTAAACAGAATAATTGGCAGGAGTCTTGCTCTTGCAATGAGTTCAGCATCTGGCAGTCATTCAATTTTAGATCACAGTGTAGCCCGGCTTGGAATTGATTCAAAGCTCCGAGCGCGAACATAATTCTAGAGGGAGGGGCTGTTTCTCAAAGGAGTATCGAGGCTTCTAGGCCTTCTGTTTATGACAAGAATAATGTGGATTTTATTCAGATACATGTAGAGAACATATTGTAGGTAGTATGGTCATACTATTACCAGGATTTAGAGTAGGATTTATTGTAAAACTGCTGAGGTTTTGGATAGAGGTTCCCCAATATAAAATAGTGCTTTTGAATTGAGAATTCATTTTTATTTGTTTATTTATTTTTATATAATTATTTTTGCTAGATTGATGACAGTGAGCCCTAGCATTTACAGTCAGACACTAAAGACAGCTAGACAGTATTCACATGCCTGCCAACACATAAACGACATTCTAATTACAGCAAGATCAGAACCAGACTGTGACATTGCATCTCTGACAGTCTTGTACTTTCTGTGTAAGGCAAGTGGTGTACAACACTTGCTTTCCAAGGAGGGTACACCAGGTAGACAGCTAACACAAGAACCATACAGCTCATTACTAACCTTTCACAGCCCAGGACACAAAAGGAAGTACGTGCCTTTATTGGCCTCACTTCTTACAGTATGCATATCTAGCAAACCACTCATACAGTTAACTACACAGGAGGCAGCCATTTTGACTGTTCTCCCTAGGACACAAGAACACACCTTGGCATTTGAGGAATTAAAAAGAGCATTATGTCACGCGCCAGCTTTAGCGACTCCATGTTACAGTAAACATTTTATGCTTTTTTATTTTTATTTATTTTTACATTTGACTGTAGCGAGACTGACAGGATATGAACTGACATTATTTCAACCACACATAGAGATCAGACGTTGTAACATTCTGAATCCTGCAACACTTTTGCCCTCAAGTACAGTAAATGCATCACCACATGACTGTGTGGACGTAATGAATAAACCAAGACAAGACCTGACAGATATTGCACTTCTAGACCCTGACCGGACACTCTATGTAGATGGATCATGCATGAGAACAAGTACAGGCTATGCTGTGACCACAGGAAATAGATACACTGTCTGCTCAAGCAGCAGAGCTCATTGCTCTGACACAAGCCTACATAAGAGCAAAGCACTTGAAAGTAAACATTTATACGGATTCACAATATGCCTTTGGCGTAGTCTTGACCTCCCATGGGACCATGATTCAGCACAGCCAGCTTATTCAGGCCCTGTTAGAAGCCATACATTTACCTACAGCCATTTCTATCCTGAAATATAAAGCTCATACCAAAGTTACAGACACCATTACCCAGGGTAATGGCTCAGACAGCACAGACACCACCAGACACGACAAGGACAGAGGTACCATTACTGACATAAAGCATGACAGTCAGGGATCCCACACAAGATGTACTCGACATACAGACACATGCCACAACAGATGAGATAAAGAAATGGACTTTACAAGGAGGGGTCCAGACTAACCAAGGTTAGATGACTAAGGGAAAAGGTACATTGTTTTCTTCTCAGCACATAGTCCAACACACGTAGGAGAGAAGATGAAAGATGATGATAGACTGTTTACAGTATATTTGGTTTAACAAGCACCTATGTGCAACAGAAAGTGCGAACATGTATGATCTATTGCCAGTTCAATCCAGGTAAAGGCATTCCGGTGGAACTAGGCGGATTGCATCCTCCTGACCACCCTTTTGAGGTTCTCCAGACGGATTATATCCAAATGGACAGATGTAGAGGTTTAACAAGTATGTCCTAGTAGTTGTGTGTGCACTGTCTAGATGGACAGAAGCATATCCAGTTCCAGATTATACTGCTGTTACAACAGCCAGACAATTAGTGCGCAGTATTTCCCCAGATATGAATCACCTCATGTGATCTATTCAGATAACGATCAGCCATTCTCTTCTGAATTAATGAAACAAGTGTCCCTTCGAGGAAATTCCATTGTGTCAGACACCCAGAAGCCGCAGGCCTTGTAGAAAGACAAACCAGACAATTAAGACAAAAGCTGCTGAGATCTGTACAGAAAAAGGCGTGGATTGGATGGTGGCCATGCCGGTTGCCCTCTTTTACATGCGTATGGTAGCTCATTCCAGAACAGGCCTATCTCCTTATGGAGTATATATGTGGGGTACGCCTAGGCCAAAGAAAATAACTGATGTTGACAGTAATATGCTGACAGATTACCTGGCTTCCTTGATTTCTGCACTACTCTCTTTTCATTCACAGGTTGCTGCCGCCTTCCCTGACAAACACCCAGGTCAAGGAACATGCCATAGCACCAGGAGAATTTGGACTCCTCAGGATCTTTGATCGTTCAAGTCCCCTTGAGCCACGTTGGAAGACGCCGAAGTTGGTGGAAGGACGTAAAGGCCGAACTCACCTTCATCACTATTTGGAACTTTGGAACATTGGAACTTTGAAACTTTTAATAAAGAAGACCTTTGCTAGAAAATACCCCTCAGCAAGAGTATAGGTCTAGATTAAGAGCCAGCAAGTCAGACGTAGTTTAATTGTTTAAGCCCACCCGGTGGTGAATTGGTTAGACTCGATTCTGACATGCATAAGATCACATATGAGAATAGCAAGAAGAGAGATAAGAAGGAAAAATACTGCAAGAGATTACGCAGTAGATGTATAGTTACCTTAATCATCCTTTTTATTCTGTGCATTGTTATAATTGGTGTCAGTTTATTGCTACATGTTTTCTTTCCCATTTCCCACTGTAAAAGGGGGACAGGATGCACACCTGGTATTCCTCATTTTCCAAGTTTAACCTCTTCATCTAAGATATGCGTGCTGATTGAAAGGAGTGCCATGCCCAGTTGGCACTAGGTTTATAAACATCGCTGTAGTGAGGCTAGTTACTGCCTCAGACAATCGCACTGCAAAACGTGCGAAATTCGCAAATATGTATTTGTTTATTCAACCATGCTCAAAATTCATCCAAATGTTCCATGATATTCCATACTCTTTTATCTTCTTCTCAAATTTTTATTACGAGCGGAGACAGGGTGCTTGCAGATTGAAACGCAAAGGATGAAAGTTTAAACACAAATGACATGCTGTTTGATTTGTGGGAAGTAAGAAGGTTCTTTGAAACCATGAGCACCGAACGGGGTGAGGGGTTGTGCTTAAAAAAGTGACACTTTAGAAATAAGGACGGCTTTATCAAGAGGGAAGTAAGGACAAGGAAAGTTAGTATGGCAATTCAGTTACACATGCAATTACCGCGCTAGGCTTGTTAGAGTGTAAAAAGATGTAATTGTTGCATAACAAAGTTACTATTGGGCTGTAATGGGTAATTTTGTACGGAAGACATAAACAGCATTTGTGATTGTGATTATTTATTCTGTTGACAGTGACCCCCGAAGAAGGGCGTTGAGCCCGAAATGCATTGGGTACTCCTTTTAAATAAACGCTGCCTGATATGAATTTATGCTTCAGCCCTGTTTATTCAAGAAGTCTGGATAGACGCAGAGTGAGCAGTAAAAACTCGGAAATGGCATAGACACGCAGCATGTGGACTCGTGTAAAAAATTTGAGAAGAAGATAAAAGAGTATGGAATATCATGGAACATTTGGATGAATTTTGAGCATGGTTGAATAAACAAATACATATTTGCGAATTTCGCACGTTTTGCAGTGCGACTGTCTGAGGCAGTAACTAGCCTCACTACAGCGATGTTTATAAACCTAGTGCCAACTGGGCATGGCACTCCTTTCAATCAGCACGCATATCTTAGATGAAGAGGTTAAACTTGGAAAATGAGGAATACCAGGTGTGCATCCTGTCCCCCTTTTACAGTGAGTTTATTACAGATGCCCTACACCAGGATTGCACCCAACGGAAGAAACTGGAAATGACTAACAAAAAAACTGATAAAATGTTAAAAAACTTGAGTCTGCATGCTGAGAGCAACAACGTGGTTCATCTTTGACGGCGGTATTCACGAGCAAGGTGCTCACTGAAATTGACTATGTAAAGGATGTTTTAAATGTTCACAATCAAGTTTGTTCTGAGTGTTGCACTATTGTTTTACACTTTTACTTTGAGTGCCGGATAGGTGCGTTTAACTGAGTTGCGGTGTATTGTGGGAAATGTAGTAACTGATAGAAAATCTAAGCGTAACATCAAGCAGGTGCGAGGGCGGGAGATTCAAACAGAAGAGCCTCATTGGTCAGATAGAATGATCGGCTAAATAAGAGAGGGATTATGGGAAGGAGACTGACGGGAAGGTAAAACGGAGGAGGACAGATGATTTTTAAACAGCATATGGCAGGTATGAGCTAAGTAGAATGTGAGTGGATTAATGACTAAGTGGCAGGCATGAGCGAAGTAGAATGTTAGTGGATTAATGACCGAGGGGGAGAGGGAGAGAGGAGGTATTGTGAACTTACGTGAGAGGGAGCGAGGAGGCATTGTGAACTGATGTGGTTGCATAGAACAGAGGAGGGGCAGTTAAGATCAGAGAGAGTTTCTTGGGATTCCACTAACTTAATTACGAGCGGAGACAGGGTGCTTGCAGATTGAAACGCAAAGGATGAAAGTTTAAACACAAATGACATGCTGTTTGATTTGTGGGAAGTAAGAAGGTTCTTTGAAACCATGAGCACCGAACGGGGTGAGGGGTTGTGCTTAAAAAAGTGACACTTTAGAAATAAGGACGGCTTTATCAAGAGGGAAGTAAGGACAAGGAAAGTTAGTATGGCAATTCAGTTACACATGCAATTACCGCGCTAGGCTTGTTAGAGTGTAAAAAGATGTAATTGTTGCATAACAAAGTTACTATTGGGCTGTAATGGGTAATTTTGTACGGAAGACATAAACAGCATTTGTGATTGTGATTATTTATTCTGTTGACAGTGACCCCCGAAGAAGGGCGTTGAGCCCGAAATGCATTGGGTACTCCTTTTAAATAAACGCTGCCTGATATGAATTTATGCTTCAGCCCTGTTTATTCAAGAAGTCTGGATAGACGCAGAGTGAGCAGTAAAAACTCGGAAATGGCATAGACACGCAGCATGTGGACTCGTGTAAAAAATTTGAGAAGAAGATAAAAGAGTATGGAATATCATGGAACATTTGGATGAATTTTGAGCATGGTTGAATAAACAAATACATATTTGCGAATTTCGCACGTTTTGCAGTGCGATTGTCTGAGGCAGTAACTAGCCTCACTACAGCGTTCTTTCCCATTTCCTCACATATACACTCTTCCAGTAACAGCACCGCAGAGCACACATTTAGTGACCTGCCTCCCCATGAACTGTCATATCGACTTGCACTACGTAACAATACATTTATTCGAATGTTACACCATTCTCATCAGACCAGCAATGCAACTGACTGCTGGGTATGTGGCCAACTGCCTCCTTATCAAGAAACAAAGGGAGTTCTGCCATTCTACCCTTTACCGTTCTCACACAATGGTTCGTGTGGAGCATGGTTTGCTCTAATGACCTCAATAGATAGAAGGTACATAGCTTATTCAGGTGGCTGGATATATGGAAACCTGAATAAAGTAATGAATGAAGCATGCTTTCCAGACAAAGACGGATTCCCCCAAAGAAAGGGATCCGATTTAGAGAATGAAGAGTACGAACAGGGAAATGCATCTGTTAATTTTATAATGTTAAATGTTCAGCCCAAGCAAAATACAGGTCCACAGTTTATATCAGTCCTGCCAGCAAAAGGTGATTTATGTGTTAGTAAGAAAGGCTCAGTACATATGGGACACAGCGAGTGTAACACTGTAGTAGAGTTTGATGATAACGGACTATCTTCTTTCAAAACATCACGCCATACCTATTTCATTTGTGGTCAGACAGCCTATGTACATCTGCCCTTAGACTGGGGTGGGACTTGTTATATAGCATTCTTATTGCCACCCGTTTTTCTAGCCCCATCCAATTATCACAGAGATTCACGACTAGAACATGTTAGACAAAAGAGAGAGACAGATTCTGCAGGTATCGATCAGACTGAAACAGCATGGGAGCAATATACAGATTTCAACAGAGGATTCTTTTTCTTCATAGGTCCCGTCCAAAACAGTAAACTGATACGCAGGTTAACAAGGACTCTTGAAACAGTTGTAAATATAACTGCATCTGCCCTGGCGAACTTAACCCAGGAACATTCTGCTATTAGACTTGTCGTTCTTCAAAACCGCCTCGTTCTAGACGTCATCTTGGCGGATAGGGGCGGAGCTTGTAGAGTGATCCGATCTAGTTGTTGCATTTTCATCCCAGATATTGCACCATCTGTGTACGAAGCAATAACAAGACTCCACAAGATTGCTAATGCCATACATCAAGATCCAGGCACATGGACTTGGTCCAGTTGGTTCTGGGGTGTAATATCTGCATGGGGATGGAAAGTCATGTCCTTCCTAGGAATGGCCCTACTTATGGTATTTGGTTGCTGTCTCTGTCTGCAGTGTGGTCCGGCGATTTGCGGCCTGTGTGCCACTGCCTGTATTCCCCATCCACGTAAACAAAGAGTTAAAGATGAACAAATGATTCTGTATGATGAACTATACGGTCTCATGAATATAGATGTATCCTAAAGGGTTATGTAGGGAACAAGGAGGGAATGAGGAAAATGATATTTTGCCTAACCAAATATGTCCTCTACATATACCCTATGTTACATGTCATGTGCATGTCACCCATGCATATTTCCCATAGTGGCCTGAATCACTAGGCCTCTGCAATCATGTCCTGCATTAGAAATGCCAGTCATCAAAGTCTCCCAAACATTAAGTTAGCATAAGGCCCATGTATTTGCATTGCATTGTGCACTTTTAAATAAATATGTAATGAACCCATTTTGTGGCACAGCCCGAGCCACTTTTCTGAAATAAGGGTGTTTCATGACTCCTGACACACTGAAGCTGCAGTTACGTCCCTCTGACCTCGCATACTTCTAGCTCAGCCGAGAGAAGCCCAGCAAGAGGCCAAGACAGTATTATGAATAACAGTTATCAGAGGAAAAGTACACAGAACCCGTCCGAGGGAGATAGGCCTAGCCATTCTGTCTCCATTTAAGTAAATCACAGTGCTTGCACCCATAGAAAGCTCATGCAACGAATAAATATGCCCTCTCTGTCTTTTAGTGACGAACAACCTTTGCTTCTTTTGCTTGCTGACTCTAGATATCAGTTGTACTAGATGTGCTGGTCGCCTTGACACAAGAGATCTCTCTACTAGGTTAAAAGTCAGCCTCCTCCCAGTTACACGTCAATTGCACGTCATGCTCAAAGTTGCACAATTAGGGCACAGTTCGAGCTGGTCATGCCAACTCCTCCTCTAAGTACCCACCCACCTATGACACCTACCTATCACACACCTATGACTCATCAAAGTACACACCCTCATGTACACCCACATGTTCTTATCTCATTTTCTGTCTTGCGCCTGCTCCTATGTACAAGGAGTGAAAAGTATATAATATAATGTTTTGTTATTAAATGTTAGAAGACTCTTCCTGAACCTCTGTGGTGATGGAACATATTCTCCCTTTGACTCGAGTTATTGGAATAAAGCCCATTTTAACTCAGATACCACGGACTCTGCTTCTCACTTGATGCATGCTAATTGTTAATGCCTAGAAATTCAGCCAGGGTAATATTTTATTTACCACACAACTGTCCATCCTTACTTCAACAACCTAGAAGACAGTGGCAACCAAATAGACAGCAGGCAGGGGTGAATGCTTACACATGCATAGAAGCCACAAAGGATAACCTCCCTCCATCAGTCATCAACCTTCCCCCTGCATCAATCCCTTATGTTTCAATCCTTGCAGGTATACCAGAACTTAGAAGGGATCAACATGAAACTCATGAGGAACTCAAGAACAAATGTGTACACTGGCTTGCCAATTACAGGCACTTTAGGTTTGATCAGGTGGAAGAGATCTTAACCACACGCAGAGTAGGTTGGATAGGTAGGCGACCAAAGGATTTAAATGAAGACTGCATAGTGATCAATTTTAGAAACCCTTTGATGGTCCCGAGAAGTCTTAGCTAGAGACAATAGGAGACAATTAGGTACTATTCAAGTTCTCCCTCTGGGTTATTTTTATCCCCCCAATGGGGTGCACCAAGATACAAGGTACTACGAGCGGGACTGGAGAGGTGATGCTAATATTTGCGAGCTAACCCCCCCAGTTCAGTACTGGCCTATGCAACCTATTTTTAACATCCCATTAGCAAATAGGTACAGCAGTCTAGAAGGCGTAGATTGACATGAAGTTCAGGCCTCAAATATCAAAGCTCAACCCTGGCCCCCGCCACTGATAACTAGGGAAAGGGCTTTTTCAACAGGACCCTGCATGCCATGTGAGGAAGGAGAATCCTGAGGGAACATGAGCGGCTACCCAGGCTCAAACCCCGACGGCTGTGTTATGGTGCCCACTGGCAACCAAAAATTTCCATTAACCCAAGGGTCTGATTTGAATGAAAACTTTGGACCAAACAAGGCCTTACTACAACTAACTCCCACAGTGGCTAACAAAGTCAATTGCCCTAATTGCCCAAAGACAAGGGTCCATTCTGGTCTGAATAGTAAGATAGATGACCCCAATTGGGGCCTTTTCATTGATCAACATGAGATCTGCATGTTTCAGGAGACGTGGGCCAGAGGGGATGTTTCAAAACTGGGTTTAGCCACTTTTATCATCCCTGCAACAACAGGGAGAAAAGGGAGACCATCAGGAGGGCTTTGTATATGGGTGGGAGTACATCTAGGCTGTACGGCCAAACAGATTGACCCAGCTTCTAATGATATCTTGTGTGTCATTTTGCATTTCCTTTCAAAGATCTCTATAGTCCTTCTAAACATGTACTCTAGACCAGTTAGCCAGGGTAAGGAGTCAAAAACATTGGAAGACCTAACTATTTTTTTAGCCACCATTGCAGATGAACATATGGTGATTCTAGGAGGGCATTTTAATTGCCAGTTCGAGCCACTTGAGGGAATGTTCTATGATAGCCTTTATGATGAGGACAAATATTGGGCTATCCCGGAGACTAGGTGTCCGCTGGTTAAAGAATGGTACCCTTTGGTGATGCAGATGAACTGTCTTGTCCTGAATCACTCCTTAAGAGCTTGCAACGGTAGAACACAGTCTGATACTTCCTGCAATAATACCTTCCATAGAAACGATTGAGGTTCTTTATTGGATTATATTTTAATTGACTCTAAATCATGGCACAGGCTGATCGATTTTAAAATTATATCACGGTTTGATAGTGACCATAATGCCCTAGTACTTGAACTTAATGAGCTTAACCCTGGGAGTGTCAAAAGTACTTATAACCCCATTGATGATAGGCTGACACTCTCAAACTGTAGGAGAAGAGTATGTTGGTCGGATATGTCAGACACAAGCCAAACTAAGCACCCTCTATGAAGCTATGATTCCGGTGCTTCTGACTACATCTAACTCAATTTCCCTCAATGGGGATAGAATTGATCCCCAGATGGCCGCCACGAACCATACCAAACTAGGAGAAGTCGCATTAGACTTTTTCCCCCTAAAAAATTAACAGGCCAAACCGGAAGATCCCTCATCCATGGTATAATGAGCATTGCCGTAAAGCCAAAAGAACCCTGGTACTGTCTATTAAGGCCAAGGATCGTTCTCTAATCAAATCATCAAGAACGGCCTATAAGGCCGCAGTTACCGAGGCCAAAAAAGTATTGGAATCAGATAACTGGGACACCCTGAGAAGTTCCCTGGGTTCTAGGGACATGAGGACCATCTGGAAAGCTGTAAATATAGGTAGCTCTGGTGCTAAATCACCAATAGAGCCCAATCTGGATCCAGAGGTCTGGCGGAATCACTTTGAGGCCCTTTATTCAAGGGAAGAGACACTGGAAGAAGGGGAAACTAAGGGATGCTGTGTGGGGTCTGATCTTTGACTCAAACAGAGCTCCCCAATGATAACGATGATGAAATCCCCAGCATAACTCTAAATGAGATTAGCAGCGCTCTTTCTAAAATAGCCCCAGGCAAAGCCCCTGGACTAGATAAGATCCTTCTGGATTTATTTCATAGCGAACCAACTATATGGGCTCCGTACCTTTGGGTGTTATTTAACGCCATACTCCAATGCATGAAGATCCCTGCCAATTGGGCTGGGGCCGAAATAATCCCCATCCACAGAAAAGGTTCACCGTTGCTGCCAACCAATTATAGGCCAATTAGCCTCATTAACATTATGCAAAAAATGTTTGCGCTGGTGTTGTTGCTTAGGCTGCATAGCTGGATGGAGGAACAGAAGATACTCACCCCCCTGTAGGCAGGTTTTTGAGAAAAAAATTCCACATTGGACAAAATCCTCAGGCTACAAATATTACACTGGAAGACCGTGTGTCTGGAGGGTGGCAGCCACTACTTAATATTTGTAGACCTGCGGTCAGTTTTTGATTTGGTCCCTAGAGAAAAGCTGTGGACAGTTCTTTATGAGATGGGGGTTCCATCATACCTATCCCAAGTTATAAAGCAGCTCCACCAGGACAATTACGCCCAAATCAAATTTGGCAAGGAGGGAAAGCTAACAGCCCCCATCCCGATAAACCGTGGTGTTCGACAGGGTTGTGTGATTGCACCCTCTCTTTTTAGCCTCTATATTAATTGTCTAGTAGAATTTCTGCTTGCAGAGAAAGATCTTGATGCCCCTAAGTTGGCATCACACAAAATCTCTGCAATGATGTTGCCGACGATACTTTATTAATCTCTAAATCCCCCATGGGGATCCAGAGGGAACTTAATAGATTCGAAGCGTTCTGTAGTGAGAGAGGATTAGAAATTAATCTACAGAAAACCAAATTTATGGCATTTAACACCACTAAAAGTACGCGGGCAAATCCTACTTTAAATGGTATTCCCCTCGAGAGAGTTTCCTCTTTTGATTATCTCGGCATCGCCATTACAGAGACCATGGATTGGGGGGCGCAAATTAAAAAATTTGCTCTGAAATTGACACAATCGTCAGGTCGCCTAATGAAGGTTTTCCGCAATTCCAGCCATAAACCGGTGAGCCCTGCTATAGAAATATATAAGGTTCAAGCAAGGGGAGGGGAATAATACGGTGTGAATTATGGGGCCACTGTAGCTCTGAGAGCCTCACCCGGATAGAAAACAACTTCCTTAGACAGTTGTTCAACCTCCCACAAAGAACCCCTCTCCCTCCACTCCAATTAGATTTCGGCGTAAGGGCAATCGCCGAAGAATCTAATCTCCGACCTCTCTTATATTGGCGGCGTCTGTGGGTCACTCCAGAACTCGCAGTATACAGGGAGGAACCAAAAAAGCAAATGAATCTACGGGGGGGTGGGTAAACTCCCATGGCTTGCATATATACTGCACATGACAGCCAGTCTGGGGCGGGATGGTCTCTGGGGTGACCCGGAGCTCGCCTGCTCCTCATTTTCAAGGAAATCATTAAAGGTCCACTACGGGGAGTTCAATCTAGCACAGCTCCACTGTAACCCCCTAATAGGCAAGTTGACCTCAGCTTATGTAGAAATTAAAGATAGATAGAGTTTTGAGCCGGCTTTGGATGATATCAAGCCGGCAGCTGCAAGAAAGCTTTTTCTACAATTTAGATATGAGTCCCTGCCTCTTCGTTCCTTTACACACAAATGGGGGGGGCCTGCAAGCTCTGAAAGGCCCGGCATGCGATTGCCCCGTGTGTTTTTTAGTTGCCCCGGATATAATAAGGCAAGAAAGCGCTGGTTGATACAGATCTGCAGAAACTTGGGAACCAGGAGCTGCTCTGAGGCATTCAGGATTCTGAAACGTGATTGTAGCATCCCAATGGTATACTCAGTAGCAGACTATAGCCCTGCACAAAGGAAATGGGGATTTTTCTTAGGTCCATCCTATATTACCGGCTATCTGTAAAAAGAAGGCATCTATGGACCCATCCTGTGCATAGGCTCTATTGTACAATGACTAGCTAAATCTGAGTTATGTATTCAGTGTTTGATATCACGCCTCTGGAGAAACTGACTTTTTAATCAATCATCTGTTTTAACTATTTATTTATCATGCACTATGCACTTTTAAATGCCAGTACTGTTTTTCGCCCTGATTAATTTATTGTCAGACTAGATGTGATTATTTCTTGGTGATATAACCCGAAATGAGGGCACCCTATAATAGTGGCAGGCAATACTATTTTAAAAATCTCTGCCACACATATGTTTTAATTAAATCCTTGCTGTGTAGTATCTGAGACTATGTTTTAGGGTAAATTGATCTTTTTAAATTATTTATTCATTTTGCACTATGCACTTTCATATGTGAGTACTGCCTCCTGTACTGACGAATCTACTGTTATACCCGAATCGACCATTTTTTCTGGTGAAGTAAACTGACTAGATAGAGAACATCCTAAAATTGTGCTAGGCAATTTCTATCGACAAATATGTGTGCCATGCTATGTCTACTTCTGTTTAATCAACTGTCTTTATTTTAGCGTTTTTTTCTCTGTATGTATTGCTATTTGCCCTTTTAAGGTCACACTGACCGAAATAAAGTTTTTATTGAATTGAATTGAATAATGAATATTATTTAATAGTGTGTGTGTAATAGATGTGCTTTTCATGTTTCAAAGAAAAAACCCTGACTGGACAGTCATTTATTGTTATTGTTCTGTGCCAGCAAATAGTGATTACTAGCCCAACCCACCTCCCCTGAGTCGGCTTTCGACTGTTCTGCTTCACTATCCAGAGAGAGTCAAGTGCTACAATGGTATGCTCGTTCCCCTTGTGCAGGCCTCACATTCTTCACAACTAATAACCCAATTTACTGCAATTACATTGTACATGTGCATGGCTAAATGTTCATTTTTAAACAAGTGGTGGCAATATGGTATTGTATTCAAGCAGCATTTGGTCAGATAAGGCTGTAAAAGTGAGTGTGTTGCTAAAATTTTTGGATACTGTGTAAGGAACATACATGGGTGAAAAACTGGCATGTTGTGCATTGGAAAGTATATGGAAAATTTAAAAAAAGTGTTCAAGTAAAAAATAAATATGAACAATATGTTTATGTCAAAAATTAATGCAAATTCAATTTTATGCATTGACATAAACTGTAGAACAAAATAGAGAAAATGCTACAGTATGATTAAATTAATTTTGAATTAAACTTAATGGAAATATTTTAAAATACATGTAAATTCTTTCTATTTTTATTTTAGCAAAACAAAAAATTCCCACCAGAAGAAAAAACATGTTTGATTGTACATTAATAAATATTAAAAGTGATGTATGGAATTAAAGGGAATGTAATTATTTTAAATAAAATAGAATGTTCTATTATGCTTTAAATTAAAAATAGGTTAATGGGGGCGTGGCTACCGCGCTGAGCAAGATGGCGGCTCTCACCTGAGCTCTGCTGCATCACAGAACGTTGGGGGAGGATTTTGTCCGCATTTGCACCTTGCCTTGCAGCTGTTGGGCAGTGTACACCTCCTGCTTCATGGCGGCTTGCATTTACCGCCTCTTGAAGTAACGCTTCTTCTACTTCCAGCCGCTTTTGCTGCATATTGGTTTTCCTGACGCGTGCGCTCACCATTTTGTTTGCGCAGCGCTCATCTACCAAAGTGTTTAAGTAATGTTGCTAAGTTAAAAACCAGTAGTGAAGGGAGTGCCATGGGGTGATAGGGTGGGGGAGGGGAAGGGTGGGGGGTAGTAAACTCTGGCTCACGGCCGACCGGAGTAATGTAAATAAATAAATAAATAAAAGGAATGTCATTGCATGCTGAAACGCCAAATGAGTTTCAGCGCGCACATTATTCCAGTTGGCCGAGCTCCGGAGTTTATTATCCCCCACCCTGCCCCGCCCCGCCCCACTGCCCCGCGGGACTCCCTCCACCGGCCGCTACTGTTAAAGACACTGACAAGTAGATATTTACGAGGAGCCTGTTCACTTTCCCATTGAGAACCTGCCCAGTATTGTCGTCCTCTGCCAGATAATGAACTGTTATAAGCTGGCTGCTCTCTGAAGAAGTCTGTTTACACTTCCAACCAGAGACCAAGCCTCCAGAAAGGAAATCTCATCTTCCAATCAGACATTCAACTCATCCTCTTTCCTGCAGTACGGCTGATCATATGGAGAAGTGTAAAAGTTGCATCACATTTTTGCCCTACCCCACCTTATGTAGTTAATCTTTGTACCAACACATTAAAATGAGAGCTTGTCAGTGTCCGTGAATAAGAAGCTGTGTGTTTTTTTTGCTCGGACTGTTCTTTCATTCTACATTTTGAATAAGTTGTTTTGGGCACTGTGGGCTTCACATGAAAAAAGAGGTGCATGAAGACTTATTTTGTCTATGCCCACTGCCACTTTTAATGCATCAGTCAGTGGCCACTGCTAACCTATTTCTTTCTAATTTCCTAAATCCTACCTTCATGTGCCATAGACTGCCATTAAACCTTAGAGACCGAAAAAACAGAACTTGAATTTTTTAACCAAAGAGAGTCAAAAATGATCCTCCTTCTCCAGTTCAGTCTTCTTCCAACCCGGTCTTAGATTCTATTTTGGATGAACTAAGAGCATTAAAACTGTTCATGAGTGCCACCACTGAAAAATTACAACCGATTGAAGACAGATGGATCAGTATGGATAGGTAAAATGTCTGAAATGGAACAATGCGTAAGCAATCTTCAAGATGTGTCTTCTAAAATACCTTTACTGGAACAAGAACTCCATAAACTTAAACTCCACACTGAGGACTTAGAAAACTATAACAGAAGGTACAATCTTTGACTTTATGGTCTGCCCGAAAATATCAAAGGTTCTGATCTCTCTTATTTGAAAAAATTCTTGGCTGACCTCCTCAATCTTCAACGCCCCTCAACATCCAACGAGCTCATCGTTTTGGTCCACCACAACCTCACTCCAACAAGCCAAGTGGCATAATTAAGCTTTTTCTGGAATTCACAGACCTAGAGCATGTCCTAAAAATTGCCAGAGAAAAACGTAGTTTTGTTTGGTCGAAAAATAACATCTTCATCTCACAGGATCTCTCTAATGCTACCAGTGCTAGACATAAAGAATTCATAGCCCTTCGACCACTAATGAGATCTATGAACATCCGTTATGGCCTCCTACATCCTTGTCTATGCAAAATCACCCATGAAGGTGTATCCCGCTCTTTTGAAGATCCTCTCAATTTAAAACAGTGTTTGCACTCTATCACCAGAATGTCTATGGACACAAATGTTCAATGTCCTTGAAATCTTCTATGCGGCTATGTGAATAAACTGTTGCTGTGTCACTGTTCATTATTACTCCTTGGTTTGGTCTTTAATGATCCTCATCCATTGATGATGATTGGAGCGGTCCAAATAAGTTCTCTTGTACTATCTCACTTACGCTATATTTTATATTATCTTCTTCGCTATACTCTTCTTATCCTCTTCCTCTCCACCTCTCTACATTGTCTATCTTGTCCCTGAGTGCGGACATGCCCGTTTTTTGTCTCTTTCTCTGCTTATTACAAATCTGGCTTCCTGTCCTTGATCTGTCTCTCCTTCCTTTTTCTTTTTCTACTCTTTTTTCACTTTCTCTCCCTGTTTTGCTTCTCTTCCTTCACTCTCCCTCTCTTTACTTATCTTCCCTTTCTTCTACTTATATTTGTATGAGTATTTTATTTATGTGCTTTTGTGCAATCTTCTTAATTGTATCCTCGTTTCTACTGTTTATGATCACCGTTTTTCATTTTTATTGTTGTTTTTTGCAGTCTGTCACTATTGTGTGTATCCCCTTGTTTCGTAAACATCAATATGTTTAATGCTGTTTCTTGGAACGTTCGTGGTCTGGGTCATCCTGTTAAGCACCAAAAGGTACTTTCCCTTTTATCAAAACTTAACTTTCAAATTGTAATGACATTGAATCTCTTAAACTCAGGCATCAATGGGTGGGCCAGGTTGTTTTTTTCTCCTGCTGTTAACTGTAAAGGTGGTGTTGCTATCCTTGGCCATAAATCTTTGAACTTACAAATTGTATCTACTAACAATGATGCAAGTAGACGAAGGGGAATACTTCATGCCTCAGTTTATAATAAGCTTGTTACTTTTTTAAATATTTATGGGCCAGTTAAATCTGACCCTGATTTTTGGAACAGTATTAAATTAAAATTATCCTCAATTACTAACCCTAATATTATTGTTGTTGGCGATTTCAATAATTGACCCTTTCTCCGACAGGAAGTCTGATTGTAAATTTAAACCAGATAAATCTCATAAAGCGTTTCAATCTCCTATTGCCTCTCATTCACTCTATGATGCTTGGAAGACTAGTAATCCTGATGATTTTGAATTCACGTTTTATACTAATGTTCATCATACTATGTCCCCTATTGATTATGTTTTAATTTAGAAACCTTTACTTCCCTCACTCCAATCCTCTGAGATTGGCTCCATTTTTATTTCTGATTATGCCCCTGTTTCTGTTTCTCTTGATTTGTCCCTTACTACCTCCAAACATGCTAGATGGTGATTTAATGACTCCCTGGTAGCTTTTTGAAGGGGTCTGCACGCCGACTCTACGGTTTCCTGCTTGTGTGTGGTGGCCGGGCTCAGCTCTGCCGTTTTCCTCTCCACGCCCTGACTGGCTGGGCTTTGCTCCGCCGTGCTGCTCTTCACGCCCTGACTGGCCGGGCTTGGCTCCGCCGGTCGGGTCGGACTACAAGCCCCAGCAGCCTCGACGCCAGGACACCGCCCCCCTCACTCTCCAGCACCAGGAGGCGCATAAAACACTCACCGCTGCCGAGGACCAGGTGGTAGCTTTTTGAAGGGGTCTGCACGCCGACAACGGTTTCCTGCTTGTGTGTGGTGGCCGGGCTCAGCTCCGCTGTTTCCCTCTCCACGCCCTGACTGGCCGGGCTTCGCTCTGCCGTGCTGCTCTTCACGCCCTGACTGGCCGGGCTTGGCTCCGCCGGTCGGGTCGGACTACAAGCCCCAGCAGCCTCGACGCCAGGACACCGCCCCCTCACTCTCCAGTGCCAGGAGGCGCATAAAACACTCACCGCTGCCGAGGACCAGGTGGTAGCTTTTTGAAGGGGTCTGCACGCCGACTCTACGGTTTCCTGCTTGTGTGTGGTGGCCGGGCTCAGCTCCGCCGTTTTCCTCTCCACGCCCTGACTGGCCGGGCTTTGCTCCGCAGTGCAGCTCTTCACGCCCTGACTGGCCGGGCTTGGCTCCGCCGGTCGGGTCGGACTACAAGCCCCAGCAGCCTCGACGCCAGGACACCGCCCTCCTCACTCTCCAGTGCCAGGAGGCGCATAAAACACTCACCGCTGCCGAGGACCAGGTGGTAGCTTTTTGAAGGGGTCTGCACGCCGACTCTACGGTTTCCTGCTTGTGTGTGGTGGCCGGGCTCAGCTCCGCCGTTTTCCTCTCCACGCCCTGACTGGCCGGGCTTTGCTCCGCCGTGCTGCTCTTCACGCCCTGACTGGCCGGGCTTGGCTCCGCCGGTCGGGTCGGACTACAAGCCCCAGCAGCCTCGACGCCAGGACATCGCCCCCTCACTCTCCAGCGCCAGGAGGCACATAAAACACTCACCGCTGCCGAGGACCAGGTGGTAGCTTTTTGAAGGGGTCTGCACACCGACTCTACGGTTTCCTGCTTGTGTGTGGTGGCCGGGCTCAGCTCCGCTGTTTTCCTCTCCACGCCCTGACTGGCCGGGCTTGACTCCGCTGGTCGGGTCGGACTACAAGCCCCAGCAGCCTCGACGCCAGGACACCACCCCCTCACTCTCCAGCGCCAGGAGGCTCATAAAACACTCACCGCTTCCTCGTCCCGCGAGGACGCGCCGGGCGAAGCCCGGGCAAAGTGCGCGCCCTCTTAGGCCTGAGGAGACTGGACTGGGCCATAGACTTTGGTTTTGCAGGGAAGGACCTTATCCATCGATTGTGAGTTTCTATCTTAATACTTGGTGCGGGTAAAGATCGCTGCCTATTTTAGGGCTGTACCGCTACATTAACATTAACATTTGGACCGTGTGTAGCAATAAGTTAACATGATGTCTAAAAGCAAAAGTGATTATATTGATTCTGGGCACAATGGATAATTACCTGATTAAGAAGATTAATCAGATTAATAACGATAGAAGGGCTTCCCTAGGCCAGGGGAGTCCTAGAACGACACAGGAGGAGGCGTCCCCCTTAGTGGCGGATATACTCATGCCTAATAATCCCCCTATTGGTCTAAGGAAAGTTGTGACGGCTATTGCCCAGGTACATGCTGAGCGGCATGAAGATCGTCCAGATATCTCTATTGAGGAAATAGAGCATGCCCCGTCACCCCTAAGATCGGCTCAAAAATATAAAAAAGCACAACTGAGATGAGGGGGGAAGCATTGCCAAAAAAGAGTAGATATAGCGAATGCCAAAGGGGGTCTCTCCCTGGAATTAACGACTGGAAAACGATCTTACTTGGGGCAAATAGGGACTGTGCTATCGCCAAACCCAACAAACACCATAGCTGATGACACTGGGTTAGTAATTACTGGCGATATAGAGGATAAAGGAGAAGTGTTGGAAAATCCTAGCACTGATGTCTCTTTGTTGAGTACGCCTATCAGCATCCGTGCGTCTCTGCTGAGTTTGTATAATAGCAATGATGACGAAGGGCTATCAAACTCCCCTAGATTCTCTACTGCATCTCCTCCTAATATAAATTATATGTCACCACCCAAGGTCAAAATTAAAAAAAGGGGGGGTGGTCCATTAAAGAATAGGCATGCCAAGATACAAAAGAGGAGTTCAACCTCAACATTGTTGGACGTGGTCGAATCATTGACTCCTCCCACGGTCCTCTTAATGACAACCCACTGTTCCATCAGTCAGGGTGGCCTGTTGGAAAAAATTGAAATTTTGTTAAATCTTTAATGCAGCCTCTTTTGGAAAAGACTAGTATGATTAACACGCATCTAGATTTGATTAACAAAAAGGTAGAAAAAAACACACTTTTATTATCAGACTTGGCGAAGGGGTTGGTTAACATAAATCCAAGAGTAGTACCTGTAAAAACGATGTTAGCAACAAAGCAAGCCCCACCATGTCCCACTCCCGCTATAATATCTAACCATCCCGGGAAAAAGCCAACCTGTCCTTCTCCGAAAAAAGTACAGACACCCCCTTTGCTGAAGAAAAAGCCTGCCTCTAAAACTCAATCTCCAAGTAAAGTAGGCGATCAAAGGGGAGATAACCTGATTTTAGAAGAAAGGGCAGAATTCCAGGAAAATAAGGCTATTAAGAAGAACGGGACAGGGAGTTTGCATAATACAAACTGGCAATCACATAGAATATTAGACTTACCACCAGAAGCTGCCCCCTATGCGATTGTCATGGCGGGTGTCCCTGAGCTCCCTGTAGGGATGAGAGAAGACCAACGAGCCTTAAGAAATAAAGTCATTTACTGGCTATGTAACAACAGACCCTTGCCTGCCCACATTAATGGGGAAATTTTAAATGTTAGGCGTTCAATTTGGGTGGGCTCACGTCCTAAGGACAAGAAAGGGGATGTAATCATCGTAAACTTTCAAGATCATAGAGCTGTCAGGCATATCGGGGATTGGTTTGATTCCAGAAGTAGTGATTCCATCTCTACTCATTACCTCAGCTACTTCTACCCATATTTTCCAGGCCATAACTCTAAAAATAGGGATGCAGAAAGGCAGCCAGTAAACAGGTTTGGCTTTAACCATCATGGATATAGTCAGACTTCCTTTTCCCAACCACAGAGACTACTCAATTTCCAACCTAGGCAGTTTTATCCACCAATCTCAGGTCCTAACTTTGGAAATAATTATTTTGGGGACAATAGAGGTATAGCTTTACCTGTTTATAATTTATCAACTCACAATCGGTTCGACGCTTTCTCAGGCCTTGAATATGTTGATTGACACAAGAAGGACACTCACCATATTAAAACATTGGGATTAAGGGAGTACACTGATGAACCCAAGGGGAATGTAAAAGATCAGAAGTCATGGGAGGGAAATGAGGATATCATGCAAGCGGAAATTGTCCCAATTGTGACTCATGGTGATATTGAAGAGGATTGTTGCAAGACCCAGAGTAACCTTGTCTTAAAAGAGGGGGGTAACTGTGGTGGAGCTAGTTCCCCGTTATATGAAAAGGTTCTGGGTAATGCCTCCTTGGGTGATTTTGTAGCCAATGAGAATAGGAAATCCTGCTCACTTCTATTTTGGAATGTGGCAGGATTAAGGCAGAAAATTAAAAATCCTTCCTGGGAATCGGTCATAAATGGTTGCGATATCCTGGCCCTCCAAGAAACCTGGTCTATTGACCCAGTGTATATAAACGGCTATAGAAGCTTCTTTACCCCGGCCGTGGGGGGGCAATATGGGAGAGAAAAGGGAGGCCTAATTACGTTCCTCTCAAACCAACTTACGAGCAGGTTTGTTTTACGCCTAAATCTTATTTCTATCAAGTAATAACCTTAAGCACTAAGAAGAGAATTAATGTTGTTGTTATAAACTTTTATAATAATATCCCGAAAAATGAAATTCCCAGCACTTTAAAAATGCTGAGGGAGGATATTCAGCATGAAATAGATAAAAATGACAGGGAATTAATAATCTTATGGGGGGGATTTTAATTGCCCACTCTGTACAAAGGGCAAACAGGGTATTTGTGGCCTAATGTTAGAGCAGGAGATCAATCTAACACATTTTGACCACTCCCTGATCGGGGACTCATTAAAAGAAATATAGTTTATGTATGACATGGGATATGCAAATGAAACAGCCCAAAAACCTACTCCCTTTGGGCCCACATTTATTGGTAGAGGAGCATCAACCACTATTGACTTCATCATTTCCTCAAATAGTTATAGTCATAAGATTAATGGGATAAAGATTTTGGAGTTACCATTAAATGACCACCTGCCCCAAATAATGAAGGTTGAAAACCCATTTTTTGAACAGCATGAAGATGTGTTCCCCCTATGCACAGTCTCAGATGTGGTTCTTGGGAGACAGAATGGGTATACTCTAAAATGGGGTAAGGTCGTCCCAGAAATGTTCCTAGGTAAACTGTTGAATGTCTGCTCGGACAGCTTCGCGATTTGCCTGGGAGAGAAGTCTAATAGTGAGCAGATAATAGAGCACTTTAATAAAATCGCCCTCACAATTAAAAACAGTCTGCGGGTGGAGGTAAAGAATTGGGCTAAGGGTAATAAAAGTTGGTTTGATAATGCATGTACAAGGGCCTTGATTGATTTGAAACACGCTATTCACAGGACATCCCGAGACCCGTTAGAAATAAGAGGTTTTAGGAAAATATAAAATGAGTCTTTAAATAATAGAAAAAATGCTATAAAAAAGGAGGCCCTAGAAGCATTATGTGAAGCATCACAGTCCAAGTATGCGTCCGCCTTTTTGGAGGGCCGTAAATACCCCTTTCCTCTATGACAATCTCAAGGCGCGCCTCGAGATAGCAATTTCGGAGGAGGACTGGGTGGAGCATTTTTCAAACCTTTACAGGTCCCAAGATGAAAGCCATATTTTAGATCCCATTACTATGGGCAATAGAGGAGTAGGGGATGAAAAATTGGTGATAACCCTGGAGGAAGTTATGTTGGGTTTGAAAGCAACGAAGGGCGGCAAGGCCGCAGGTCCTGACGGGATCCCAGCAGACCTGTACAAAGCAAACATTGAGATCTGGGGCCCAATGCTGGTGTAGCTGTTTAATGCAGCTCTAGCAAAGGGTTTAAATCCGTCTTGGTTTACCTCGGTCATTGTGCCGATATATAAGAAGGGAGATAGACAAAATTGCGCTTGTTACAGACCAATCTCCCTTCTAGACTCCTCTATAAAAATCCTTGGGAGAATCATCTTGGCGAGACTCCAAAGCTGGGCTGAGGAGAATGAGATCATGAGTGACCTACAGTATGGTTTTCAGAAGGGCATTGGAACTGTTGAGCAATGTTTAAATTTAATGATCGTTCAACAAAAGTATACTAGGGTAAAAGGTGAACGTCTGTACCTTACGTTTGTCGACCATACGTCGGCGTTCGATTGTGTATCACATGTTAAATTATGGACAATTTTGAAAGGGCTGGGTGTGGAAGATTCCATCATTTGCTTTCTGAGAGATTTATACTCAGGAGCCACAGCATCAGTACGTTACGGTAGGGGGGGTGAATGTACCAGAAAATTTGGCGTGGGACGCGGAGTACGCCAGGGGTGCGTCCTGGCCCAATTTTTATTTCTGGTTTACATAAATGAACTTGAGCATCGTCTGCTGCAGGAGTGCAGGGATATGCCTAGGGTTGGTAAGAGATCTATCCCTGCACTCCTGTATGCGGATGATGCTGTCCTAATGGCACGTACTCCCCTGGCCCTACAAAACTTGATAATATAATTTGAGAAGTTCATGTCGAGTTTAGATTTAAAAATCAATTGTAGTAAAACCTTCTCCATGAACTGTGGCACAAGATCCGGAAAGCAGATGAAAAGAATGTTCATAAACAATGTTCCTTTTGGAAAACACCTCTACTTTCCCTTATCTGGGTATTTTGTTCCATGAATCTGGGGCTTGGACAAGTGCGGTGAAGGCCAGAACTCTTCTGTTTTTAAAAACAATAATGGCCTTGAAGAATTTTATAAAGAAGTTGGGCAAAAAACCAATACGAGAAATCTTAACTATATATAATGCCACGTGTACATCGGTAGCATTGTATGGCTCGGGTCTTTGGGGGTATTCGAACGTAGAAACAATTCAAATAGCCGAAAATAAGTTTTTGAGGGATGTCCTAACAGTACCACAAAGTGTGGCGAACTATATCTGCCATACTGAACTTGGACAACCTCATATCTCGGATATAATTAGAACACAACCCATCCTCTTGTGGCACAGGGTATGGTCAACAAATGAGTGTGTCATGAACCGGGCTATTTTCCAGGATGTATTAAAACTGGAAAATGTGGGTAGATTTGAGTGGCTAAATTACGTAAAATGTTTTCTAATTGAAATTGCTTGCCAACAATGATGACCCACTTTCAAAGTGCAATATATCCAGAAAATCGTTGAAAAAAATGTGTATGGAATACCTCGAGGGAAAGAGAAGGCGAGATGAAATGAATAAAAAGACAGTTACCTCGCATCTCTTGTTATCAACTGGTGATAAAGTACAGCCATATTTAACCCTCCCGATGTCTACTTATGATCGATTTCTCTTGACCCGTTTTAGACTAAATATTGTTTTTAGACTCTTGTCCTTCCCAGAAATGAACTCATGGTTGAGAAATTTGCCTATTTGCCCTTGTGATGATTCCTCGTCTCAATCTGACATCCATATGTTATTCTTTTGCAAATTTTATATTGTTCCACGTAGGAAACTCATCATCCCATTCCTCAAAGAAATTAATTTAAATAGATGTCGCCCAGCTTTTTTAGAATTACAGAGAATGGACACTGTTTTAACTGTTGCTGTAGTTTTAAGTTTTTTAAAACATGTTTTTAAACTAAGGAAAACAATTGGTGTTGTCGAAACATAATAGATTTGTCACTTTTTAAATCTCCCTGTGTAAATTGTAAATTCATGCTGCTGCTTTCATGGTTATTGTCTTTTAACCGAATAAAGTACTTTTTGAACTTTGAACTTTGACTCCCTATTATCAGATCAAACATTTATTTTAAAGGCTATTTCCTTTATACAAGAATGTTTTCACTTCAATAAGGCAGTTGACACCTCAGTACATAACGATTGGGATGATTTCAAGGCCTCGTTCAGAGCCTTTACCATCGCATATTCTGCTAGAAAGAAAACATCATTGAACTCACAGTACCTCTCCTCACCTAATCTTATTAAAACCCTTGAACATTCTTACTATACTTCCAAATCCTCTGCCAATCTTCGTGACCTAACCAAGGCTAAATCTGATCTAAACAAATTGGCTACCATTGATGCTTGTAACATTCTACTTAAAATCAAATCTAAATATAATGGGGGACAAAACAAAGCTGGGAAATTATTGGCCAATTATTTAAAAGTCAAATCAGAAACAAAAACCATTGGTCCCTTTCGCAATACTCTTACACTCTACTACATTCGGATCCTGACATAGTTTCAGCATTTGAGACTTTTTATCATACACTTTATACGGAAGATACTCATCCTACTGCAACCAACACTCAACTATTTTTTGACAGTCTCCCTTCTCCTCGTCCTATTCCGGATGCTATGGCCCTCTTGGAAAAGGATATTATTCTTCAGGAGATTTGCGATGCAATTAAATCTTTAAAAAGAGCTAAGGCTCGTGGTCCTGATGGTTTTTTCCATTGAACTTATATCTACTTTTTCATCTATTTCTGCTTCACATTTACTTGCACTTTTTCATTCCTTTTTACTCCATTCTAGGTTCTTTTCTTGATGCCCTCATCGTCATTCTCCCTAAACCTGACAAAGACCTCTCCCTTTCCCAAAACTATCGCCCAATCTCCATAATGAATTATGATTGCAAACTTTTTGCAAAAATCCTTGCTTCTAGATTGGAGGGTGTTATCCCCTTACTTATCAAATCTGATCAATCTGACTTCATTCAGGGTAGGCTTTCCTCAGACAATGCCAGAATGTTCTCTAATGTACTCACATTGGGGAAAAGTTATCCTGATCCTTTAGCCGCTCTCTCCCGAGAAGGCATTCGATCGCATAAACTGGTAATTCATGTTTAAAACTCTTTAGTGGTTTGGCTTCGGCCCCAAATGTATGTCTTTCATCAAATTGTTATACTCTGACCCTTGTGCATGTGTTTCAGTTAATGGTTTATTATCCCCTTACTTCAATCTATATAGAGGTACAGGGCGAGGTTGTCCCCTTTCTCCTTTTTTATTTCTTTTGGGTCTCCAACCCTTTCCCCCTTACCTCCCTCTTTGCAGGAAATTGACCTATATTCTAAAATATTTGGTTATAAATTAAATTTTTCTAAAACTGAAATATTGCCCCTTAATTCAATTTGTTAGCAATTCATGTTCACTGAAACCAACTTTAAATGGTGTCCAACTAAAATTAAATATCTTGACCTGTTGTTTTCCTCTACCAACCCTCAAACTTTATCCCATAATTTTACTGCCTTAAATCTTAAAATTCAAAATGTACTTTCCTCGTCGTCTCCATTATAGTTATCTTGGTGGGGCAGTTTAGATACCATTAAAATGATGATTGTACCACTTATTCCCTTCCTACTATCTATATTACCCTTCAAAATTCCTAACTACTATTTTAATCTAATCAATTCCATTTGCACTAAATTCCTTTGGAATAATAAACCAGCCTGTACTGCTTTGTCTAAATAAATCAAACCAAAAAAAGGAGATGTACGATTTCCTAGCTTTAAACTGTATCACAATGCTTTTCTAATTAGACAAGCATATGCTTTGAACAGACAACACCAAGATGTTCCGATTCCCAGTTGAATCAGTTTCGAACACTCTCTTTTACATGACTTCTCTTTTTAGGATATTTCTTTTATGTCTAATTGCACCTTTATATCTGAGCATTCTATTCTAAAATACTCCCAGCACTTACTACATTCATTGTATATAGATGGTGTTTATACATAAATTTAACCCTTCTTCCTCTCCTCCCTGTTGGTACTGTCTTTCCTCTGGTGGCACTCTATCTCCTTTGATATATTATTGTTCCAATGTTAAAAAAATTTAAATCTATCCGGGCAAAATGTTCCAAGATTTTCAATTTTTTATCCCTCTATCAATTCATAATGTATTCCTTGGCTCCTTATCTGTTGATTTTCATGATACATTGCCGAAATTGAAGTTGCTTGATCTTTTTATTGCTCTGGCATTTAAAGTTATTCTTACCTGTTGGAAAGGATGATTCCAAAATGTGTATGTTACAATGGTGGAATCCTATTTGTGACAAACATAGAATATCTACTGTTTCATCTCTATCTTTACCCCACAAAATTAAGTCTGATTTACTTTGGTTACCTTTCACTACTTTTCTATCTTCATATCCCTCCTCACACTAATACTCATATGACAATTATGCTGTTTTCCCTTCCTTTCTCTGTCGTTTTCCTTTCCTCCCCCCTCCCCCCCTCTCTTTGTATTATAAAATTGTTCAATTAATCATATTCTAGATGGTACCCTAATCTTCCTATTTTCTTATTTTCGTTTACTGCACATAGTTATAATTAATAGTTTTTCTAATACATAATTCGTAATTTTTCTTTGCTTTTTCTTATGATGTATTCTAACAAGTCACTCTATTTTCTTGCGCCTAAATCGTATTCTTGGTACCTGTTTACTTACTCAATAAAATTATTTAACAAAAAAAGTAGGTTAATAAATATGTTATAATTAAAGAATAAATATGTGCTATTTTCAGATCTTTTCAACATTCATTTTATATTTTTAACTATTTTAAATAAATCTAGTTTAATTTAACATTGTTGCCGATGGGGTTTTTATTTTAAGCCCTTACCTTCATTATTTTCTATTGGAGGGTGTTGCAGTACCAGTGTTTGTCCATGTGTAGTGCTGGACTTACGACAAAAGTATAAGTTACACGTATAATTTTCTACAAATGTATGAGTTACATGACTAAGTTACAACAATACTGTTACTACAAAGTGAAAGTTACACATGTAAGTTTTTACAAATGTATAGTTACCACATAAGAGCAGTTTCTGAATAGCACTTTATAGTAAGTTTGATAGTACTACTAATGTAGAGTTCAGTCCCTTTCCCTTTCTTTTCATTATATTTTTTAAGTTTTCCTAGTCCTGTGTAATCCATGACATTTTAGAGTATGTTTTAAAAAAAGTAGCTGAAATGTTTATTACATATTACTATTACATGTTTTAAAATATGTTTTAATTAATTACATTTGAATAATGTTTTACATCATTATATTTAACACAAAATAAAAATAATTTCTAAGCTAGTGCGCACTCATGTAGGAAGATGCAACTACTAATAATAGGAAGTGGAAAAAGTAAAAAGAAAAATTGTATGTCCAAACTCCAGACAGCTGCTCATTTGACCAGTCTTACTACCGATAGGAACACAAATCTTTTAATTTTAATTTTGAGAGCAGTCTGCAAATAGTTTTCTGCTCCTCTAAATTTCCTACTGTCACACATTTATATAGAAGATTAAAAAAATCTTACATAGCTACCAAAATGTTACCACTTAAAAAGTAAGGTGGTGTAAGGGACAGAGAGAATGCCGAATCAGAGGAAACATATGTGGAAGCTGGATGCTGGACTTAAACAGTGATCTCTCTCATGAATTATTTTTACCCCCTCAAAAATATATAATGCTACAAGTGACTAAGGGGCTTATTAAGATGTAGGTCGGTAAACATCGGCGGGCATCTCGGGTTCGGTCTGACTGAGCGATCTTGCGTGAGAAGCAGTCGTTCCGACCGCAGTATTATGATGCACTACAATACATGGCTTACCGACCGAAGCGGTTCCTCCAAATCTGAACAGAAATTCCTGCCCTATTACGATGCGCATTTCCGACACGCTGTCTGTGTCGGTCAAACTACCTCATCAGAGGTGGTGGAAGGGAGGCTCCTAAGGCCGAAACTAACCATAACACGCTTCCACAGTTCCTGTGTAGTTTGGGAGCCCATTGCACTCATCATACCGCTACTGTATCTACTCAATGGTCGCCGCTGGTAAGTGACGCCTCTACCCTTACACCACTGTGCTTCCAAATTATCAATGCTGCACCCTACCCCGTAAAAATAAATAAATCCTTGGGTCGTCCCCTCCCCCAATTTTTGTACAATTATCAATTATTCAGCTAAATTGGTCATGTCTAAATATGGCTAAACCAGGCATCTGGTGTTACTGATGTCTTCCATTCCATTGGCATTCAAAGGGACAAACAAAATGCCCTTAACTCAATGGTGATGCTGAAGATGAAATGATGAACAGGTCTATGAATGAATTCCAATGTTGCATGTGTTAAATTATGACACCATTTCATAATGGCTTCAAATATGTTATTAATGGTATCCTAGCACACCAAAGAAAATATAATCCAATTCAATACAGGAGGATTGGTATTGTTTAAACTCTGGTACCCCTTTTCACATTTACTTCCATTCAGGAAATAAATAACCAAAGTTGTCATTAATGGTCCATTACAACGCTGTCTTACTGCTGCTCATGAACCTAAAACTTAAAACAAAACATGATGTTTCTCTTGGCTAGAGACTGGTGCCTCCATTGATATCACTTAAGGCCCACCTGGGGGCCCACCCCCCAATTTGAAGACCTCTGTCCTACACATAGAAGTGACCACAAAACAAAAGTGCAAAAGTGACCTCTAGCACGTTGTGCAGTTGAAAGAGGGAATGTCAGCATTGGGTATCCCAAGTGTGAACTATAAATACAGGGACTGACCCAACATAAAGGTAGGAATACAATTGGCATGGGTACATAGATATATGTACAGAAATATGTATGGTGAGCTCACCACTGCTCTAAGTGCCACATGTTGTGGCAGCATAACAGAGATGCACACCAAAAAGTATGTCCCACAGAAACTCATACACTGGCAGACTACATCCTCCCTGAACCAATACCCTCATCAACACTGCTGGGAGCAAAGACTGAGGGTCCACATGATCTCCTAAACTGCATCGTGAAGGCGAGTGTCACACTGAAAATGTATATCTTGAGATGTACCACATGAAGGGGCTTAAAGGTGCATTGGAGGAGCAAACACTGACAAATGTAAATCAGTCTATCTATAGTAATTGGACTTGATAGTTCCTAGCATTACCATGATGGCAACTGTATGCACAGAAAGCCACCATCCAAACTCCATTAAGTGCGGCAACATCTTGAAAAAACAGAAAGTAGACTTTGCAGCTGCATCACCTACCAGTGCCCCACAACTATTAGCTGAGATATCTGTAATACTAGAGGCACATTCTCCTACTGTCTTCACTGACTATCACAAAGCATTGGATTCACATTTGTGTCAACAGGGTGAATTAACAATAACAGCCTTTGCCAATGCCAAACACTCAGGGATCTTAGTTACACTGTCAGGTGTGCATTCACGTAACTAGATCCTGTCATATGCCTGAAGTATTGACAGATCACATACCAATATGTGAAAATCACATTCCTGTGGCTCATTTGGCTGACAAAGCTGGCAACATAGATATAATACACGTTCCTATGATTACCAACCACAATTTCCTTTTTAAAAGAAGCTACTCCAACTCTTGTTTTGACAAACAAAATTAAGCAGGCACAATGCAAATATCCCTAGACTCATACACTCTTCCACAACCCAGAAGTGCTAATGCTCGTGGCTGTGCCACTGTTTGCACATGACACATCATAACTGGAGATATACACACACTCAACATCACTTGACACACAAACACTCCTTGACAACCCTGACCCATACTTAACAGCAAACATGACCATCTGATAGCACATACATTCTCTATCAGGCAGGTAACCATGGTCAAGTATGGTGCATGATATCCCTGGGTGGAAGATCAAATGTGGGCCATGTGTGCATCAAAACAGAATATAAAGGCACATCACATCAACATGATGTGGCCTATGTTCAGTTTACTAATAATGTATATGCACAGATTCACATACTCTAACTGTGCATTAAGCCCTGAAGCGGAAGTACATTGGTCTGCAACGTAGTGCCCAACTCAATAATCACACCATATACTAACTAGCTATCAACTCCTGTGACACCCATTCCTGTACCAGAAGCTGGCTCCTCATGCAACTAACACATACATCATTAGTGAAATAGCAAGCACAGAAACACAGTCTAACTTAATAAGCATTGTCATGGACCCACACACACCTTCAATTTGAAATAGGCAACTAATGTGAATGGCATTACAACCATCCAAATTATAATACACAGAAGGCCACAGTGCATAGACATATTCTGCATACAATGGATCTCGAATTTAAGGGGAGTCCTGGAAGACAACATGGCCAGGACATCGTCTGATCTGTACCTACCCCACATTCTCCATGTGGACAAAACATTGAGAATCAGTCTCAACTGGGACTAATAGCTATTGGCACAAACTAGCATCCACATGAGGGACATTTGTCATTCGAAGTACTTAACAAGATCCACTGAAGGAACAGCAATTGGCCCATATCTATGAAGTCACATGTTGTATTTTACACATTGCTCTGTGTACATGTGTGGCTAAAGTAATTATCATGTATGTAGAGACACAACGCCTACAAGTGTATTGACAATAAGATTCACTTTGTACACATCAAATACATATGCAGCACACATCTCACTGAGTTTTATCTGTTGACACACTTGCACAATGGACTTAGAAATCTAACCAAACTATGAATGCATGCAATGTACAATGCAAGTTTGGCCCTTCACCCCACACTCCTACACAAACCTCGTGCGGACACAGACACCCAGCCAATGTAGGTACACAAATCCACACAACATCCCAAAAGACTCACCTACTCTAGGAACCATATGCTATCATTGTCATACTAACAGAACTGTACTTACACATATCAAATTACACATGAATAACAGTTAACTGCTATCTAGGGGCATCTAGGGGGCATGTCAGGCACCAAAATAAAAAAACTAGGGGTGGGGCTAGGTTTGTCCTTTATAGGGCTGGGCTCAGAATTGGGGGTTCGGCTGGGTCAATGGGAGGGCAGGATGTAGGGGGAGGGGCTGGGTTTGACCATTTTGGGTATTTTATACACCTGAAGGATGCTGAGGACAATAGGAGGTGGGGAGCTTTTTGCCTTTTAATTTCTTCCCCGTGGGGGTACTGGGGTAGGATGGGGAAGAAGATCTTCTGGGTTTAGGAAGGGGTTGGGTGATGGCAGGAGGGGGAGGTATCCTTTTCTGGCTTCCTTGATGTTGTTTTTGGGTCTCAGTAGGGGGCTGGCCAGGTGTTCGGGGGGTGGATGTTGAAGGGTATGGCAGAGGCACAATGGTCTTTTTAGGTTTGAGAGGGGGTTAGAAAGTTTGGGAAAGGAAGAGGTCAAGGGCAATCAGTTGGAGTTTCTTTGCCGATTGGGTACCAGGAGAGGCAAGGTTTGGGGGATGTGGAGGCAGAGGGTAGTGATGTGTGCAGCATGTCTGTTGTGGCTGTGTGTGATGGTGTTGTGACTGACTGCAAGTCAGTGGATTTGAAAGTCAGGGTGTCTTGTGTCTGCTGAGCGCGTGTGCAATTCTTTCACCTCATGTCTGTGTGTTTGTGTGCTGCGTGTGGATGTTGCTGTGGAAACCTGTGGTCAGGTTTGCATGTGCTTTTGTCAGGTATGGATTAAGGGACTCTGGATGGGGTGGAAAGCTTGATTTGGGATAACGCTACTGTCAGTGTGGAGGTCCGAGTCTGAATGGATCTCTGTAGGGAAGACATGACAGAGTGAAAGCCCTACAGGAAAGGTACCATCTGGGTCTGCTGATTGCTATGGACCTGGAGGACATTCAGCACTGCTGTCTGACCAACAGAGATCTTTCTCAGGAGATCATTGTCCTCCACACTCAGGGCAGCAGCGGAGACAGAGGCAGGGGGTGAGGTGTCTTTTGCAAAAAAGACTCCTCCCCTCTTAGGGGAGCTGCCATGGACAGCGGGCTGGTGAGCAGCTGTGGGGATTGAGATGGTAGGGGGTGGACTCAAATGTGGTGGACACATATCCAGGGGGATCCACCTCCACCTGGGAGGAGCTCATTGGAACTTGAGTCAGATGATGACGACATTGCTGTTATGTCCATCAGCTCCTCAGTGGCGCTCCCATCACCCTTTGTGCCACTGGTTCCCTCTTGCTCACTGGCAGCACGAGAACCACTGTGGCCAGCTGCTTCCCCAACAGTTGTGGCACTGTCTCCCTCGCTTCCCTGGTCTGATGCTAAAAAACAGATTAGAAAATAAATGAGATATTGAGTTGTACATGGTACATAGGTGTAATACCCTCTCTACCCCTATTGGCTAACATCATAATTTCTACTTAGATGACAACATTAGGTCATATAGAGTCAATAGCACATTAGTGAAAGCTACAAGACCTGTGCGCATAATGATGTAAGGAACATATTTTAATGCAACAACATGTTTATCCTTCTCAACATTTTTACCACATCTATGTAGCAGCTGATGTTTTGTCTCTCACTCATGATGCCCTGATAGTATACACCTTTACCTTATGTGATCCAAGGGAGAATAGACCTTCTACTAAGAAATAGAAAAACAATGCAGCCTTAACATATAGCATATAGTGAACTCTCCCTAATCCAGAGCTTGTGGAACAGCAGGTGCCCTGCTTCAGTCAATATAGTTTGATGAGTCAACATCAAGATGTAGGAGTCATGGAATAGGCTATTTCACATGGATCACATTACTGCTGCACATCTGTCCATTAACATATGAAGCACTTCTAAATGTCACATGTGTAACTCATATTGAAGTTACACACGGAATATAGGCATAGCAAGGCAACAATTTAGGTCTACAAGTATTGTGTCATGTCAGCACAGTGAAATAATCAAATGTACAGTAGGCAGATTGTAATATTTTTAACAGTTTGCCATGTAAACACAGCTTATCACACTGCCATTGACAATGACTTAATATTACTTCAGGGACATGTGGCCACAATCTTAGTGCGCAACATTTACTTGATACCTTTTGACAACACTATTTCCTATTGTGTACATCCTGCTGATGAACACATCTCACAAGGACAGGTCAGTCTATACCCTCCCTGATAAATATTATCAGTCGCATATTGTCCAACTAAGGTGCCATTGTGTTCTTCACCTGAATATATCTGCCCTTCTCAGATGTCAATTAAGCCACATTTCCAGATATCTGAGTTACAGTGCTAAACCAGTTTTATTTGCACACAAAGATTAATGCCCCTTGTAACAACCATCAATACCACTGTGAATGTATAACTGCCACGTTCATGGACTTACCCACCCTTACAACCTAACACCTACTTTGTTAGGCATTCACAGACATTTGTTGTTACCTACACGTAGTCCAAAACATGAAATCAGTGCAAATTTAGATGTAAACTGTCACTCACTTAGGGTAAGTTCCAGTCTGACATGTGACATCAGTACACATATGTATGAATATTGCCAACTGCTACATTGGACAACAGATAGCAACAGTACAGTTTCTAAATTGTTTAACACAGATCACGCTCCACTTACCAAGGCATGCAATTATACAGTGCCTTCTACCTGGTTGTATTGCATGGCATGTCACAGTCAAGTTCACAAGCATCAAATAACACAAAAGCATTGTTGTCTCAATACAGAGACCAAGGCAAACAATGGCCTTTTTGACAAACAATGTTGAGCATCACAGAAATATGTAAAGTGTCTCTTATGTGCACATTGTGTTGTCATGTGGCCATTATATAATGGAATTGCACTACTGGTAATACACAGCCATTTTTAGTCTTACATGGCCCTGATTCAAGGGACCTAACCATGCAAGAACAATTATTGTTGCATATGCTACATTTTACACATTACATGGGTCTAGATTGTCGTAACATCTAAAAGTCATGACACTGGCTAAAAAATGTGTACATGTATGGTATTATACAAAGTTCATCAAGAGACAGACTCACCCCCTCCTTGCTGCTGTCTGGCTCTCAACTGCCCCTCGGGGTTGGGATAGGCAACCATCAGGATGCATTACATTAGGTGGGTCAGGGTGCAGCGCATGCCCCTCTTGCGTTCAGGTGCCAGGTCCAGCTGAACTTCGATGATATTCTTTGCCCAGCCTCTCAGGTCCTGCCACCGTTTGCGGCAGAGGGTACTGCACCAACGCGTGACCCCCAGGGAACGCACCTTCCAGGCAATGGTCCTCCACAGGAAATCCTTCTGACTGGCATTGACCTGAAAGGATGACCTGATATTCTACACTTAGTACACATGCAAAATGTACATATCCATGTACTTCGTCACATAGGTCAGGAATAGTTAATGTAAACAATATCCAAGTTAGCAGACTACAATGCTCGGCATTGCACCTGTTGTCAAACTTGTCATCGTAACATATTTGATCACACTTTTTCATTTCCTGTTGACACCACATTCTAACCTGACCGTGCCCCAAGTGACAATGCAACACCTCTCACAAAACTGTAAATGGGAGAACAACACAGGTGGCATGAAATCTCATAACTACTAACCTCAGAACACCTATGTCTTCTGCAGAAGGGACAGTAGCATTTTGGTCCTGGACATACACCTAACTAGTATGGTTAATTACACATTGTCAAACATGTTCTACACATGGCACGAATGGACATTATGACCCATACACCTGGTTACCTTCCTACATCTGACATGACCATTGTGGAGCACTGTGATGTGAGGGTTTGTGACATGACTGACGTACGTCTGATATTGCATCATATGTGTGGAGTTGTTGTTGTGACTTTATACAGTAACAACTTAGCCACATATACAAATGACATTTCACATTCACCATTAGAGTTAGCTAAGCTATGACTCCACAAGATATTGCACTGTGAAAATGACAGAAAACAAGGCATCATTATGTCAAACTGCTGTGTACATGCCTAACTAATACACCAGATGAATTTTGAGATTTATGAATAGATATTAACATGAGAACAGTGATATGAAGTCCAGACCAGTATTGAAACACATACACCACTGAACTTGTCTTTCACATTTCCAAACACGATTTAAAAAAAAAATGGCTACAGATTCAGATGTGTGTCTCATTTCAACAATCTGGCCTATGTGCATGGTTAGCTGATATTCAAACTAAAAGTCCTTTCTGAATTGTTCTCACCTGTTCCTCTGGTGTGCCATACAGCTGCTTGTACTGGGGAAGGACTGTAGTGAATGCAGGGCCCTGCGTGCACACATTGCTATGTTAGCATAAGTTTATTAGACGTTGAAACACCATTTTGTTATTTTGCTGCTTTTGCACATAACGCTGCATGTACCTGTTGTTGTAAGTTAGACTGCTTGGAAAACATCACATGAGAAAGGCTTGTTTTCAACATCCCTAGAATTACATTGTGACCTCAGTCTGTACAGTGTGTGCAAAAGCCTCCAATGTTATCAAAGCAATGTAAGCTGGTGTTCGGACTGATCGGCACACGCTCTAAACATAACATGCACACAGCTGCAGCTAACTGATATTCTAACGCCTTTAATATTGCACTGCATTCATGATTAGGGCACTTGGAGAAAATCTGTTTCCAGAGAGAGAGAGCTTTTGCAGATCCTGATGTGATTCATCTCTACTGATCTTGGAGGCATGGGGTTCCCCATTCAAGCCTAAGAGACCTTCTATTATTACAAAACCTAGTTGCTAGCTGGGGAGGGTGGCATACAAGGCACTATAGGACATGTTTCCACTATCATTATAATATGATTTCTCCCTTTGTGTTTTATGGAATTGTAACAATGCTGATCGTATTATTTTTAATCATATGCCTGCTTATGTTAGCAAAAATACTGCATCTTAGAGCACGTTGTTAAAATAAACATTTTAAACTTTTCTCTGTCTCTATTTATTCACGTTGTGGACTGGTATGAGAATAACAAACGAAAAAGTGTTCTTGATTCCCACCATTCCTGAGAGTAACCTAAGTCGCATGTTCTGGGTTGTCTAACAATTGGTAGCTTCGCTATAGGACGGAGAGCTAATGTGACTAAACTACACCCCATATAGGACACTAGAGATTCCTATTAAGGCCTGGCAGCATCGAGTTTGACTTGATGGCGCCCTTCCCCAATCGGTAAAGGCGGTTCGGTTAGGTCTGTTGTCTATTCCTGGGGCAACGTTCTGGCCAGTTACACACCGCATCCGCGTTACCTGCAAGTCACTATTGATGAATTACGTGTGCTCTATGCCTCCTTGGTTGGAGTACACCAGGCCTTAGTGCAATATGTTTCACGCAACGTCCAGGTGGGGGCACCTGGTGCTGCGGCGCAACCAGCTGGTCCGGCTGGGATGAAAATTAATCCCGTCATGGTTAATTCGTTTATGGGCAAGCAACCCCAAAATAAGGATGATATGCCTTTCTGGCTTGCTGAGAAATTTGACCAGCTGGAAGCAGTATTTAAAAATACGACTCCTGTTGAGAAACACAGCATTCTAACCATTAGTTTGCAGAAAGGCATAATTCCAGTCCATGGCTGTCCTGCCCTCCGTTATTAAGTGTGTACAGGATGAACATGGAATGGAGGCGGCTGTTGAATTGGGAATGAGACTCGTTGGAGTGTTTGAGGTAGTTTATGATCTCATCCTTGCTAATGTTGAGGGAGATGCGGTGAACTTCCAGGTGTCTAATGCTTTACGCGATGTCCCCGATGCCGATAAACCCCAACAGTTACTGAAAATTATTGCGGAGGCTTATAAGACCATCGGCCGCAATAGTCTGGGTGTTTAGCCTTTTGCTAAGACACCAGCACAGAAGCAAACACAGGCGTCAAATTTTAATAAAGATGAACGCCACAATTTTCCAAAGCAGCATTGGAATAAGAATAAAAAACAGGGGAAGAAGCAACAGAAACAGGGGTCACGTCCTGCATCGCCAATACCTGTGTCTACTGAGCGCACATATGATTTGCACGAACGCGCTAATATTAAGTCACCTGATCTTTTTCAAGTTCCTGGTCAAAGTTTTCCTCGCTCTTTGCAGGATACATCGGTCTCACCCACCGGTGGAGGAGTTCACGGCAGAGGTCGGGGTGCCCAACAAAGCTGTGAGCAGCCCTACAAGACGGAAGGTAAAGGCAAGCAGGACAACTTTCCATGTCAGCGACTCCAGTTTTAGAAGAAGAAAGTTGCTGCTTTAACAGCGAGGTATGCCACGGATAGTGAGAACACGGCTTCAGAACCTGACATAGGCGCTGACGCTATTAGACAGCGTGGCGGAAATTACAGTAGTGCGGGAAGCATTGCGTCCATAGCTGAAGGCAACAGCAACTGACACTTTGTTGCTGTTGAGACAGCTGAAATTTGAGTGGCTCCCCCTGACAGACTCTATGAAATAGTCCTTTTGATTGAAGGTGATATACAACGTACTATAAAAGGGATCTTTTGGGAAATCTGACCTCTACCTGGCCGCTCCAAGAGGGGAGGAGGTAATCCTCCCTAGCTTCGCTCACACAGTGCCGAAGGAGCAGGCACAGAATTTTGCAGAAGAGTGGGCTAAGGTGTTTGCACCGGCTTTGTACCGTACTCAATATGGATGGGACAAACTTTCGCCCAGACATGAGATACCATTGCGGTCAATGCCACAGCCACAACCCCAATATCCCATGCAGCGTGAAGCGAAATCTCCTGTTGCGGAAATCCTTGAACAATTAGAATATCAAGGTGTGATTGAAACATGTGTGTCTCACATGAATAATCCTCTCTTTATTGTGACCAAGACTGATGGCTCGTACCGCTTGGTATTGGATTACCGACAACTGAACTCTCATTGTCGGACCTGCGCGGTACAGAATACTCACAGTTCAGCCCTTGTGGATAGTCTTGTGCGTAAACAGTTTAAAACAACACAACATATCCAATGGCTTTTTTAGTCATAAGCTGTCCTCTATTAGTAGTCAATGGACAGCGTTCACCTGTGGCGACAAACAAAAACAGTTTAAAAGATTAGCCATGGGCTATAAAAACAGTCCAGGCATCTTTGCCGCCCGCATTGTCTCTCTTTTGGAGGGACTCGACCCTGATGAGTGCTCGTATGTGGATGACATTTATCTCACAGACAACAAATTATGGCCGCATCTGTGTCGTGTTGACCGCATCATTTGCATGTTTGCGGACTTTGGTTACAAATGTAACTTTACAAAATCACACATTGCAGTGTACACAGTGTTGTTCCTGGGCTATGAGCTCAACAATGAAGGTTGAGGTTTAGCACCTCACTTCCTGGAGAAATGCGCACAGTTGTGCGCTCCTACAACTCTGAAAAAACTACAATCTTTACTGGGTTTTTTGAACTTTGGGCATACTTATATTCCCGATTATGCCCAGCGTATCAAGCCTCTTTATGCCTTGGTACACCTACTTTTACCAAATTTTGCTGCCTGCCAGAACATTCAGCTAAACTGCATTCTTTACGGTCTGATCTTCTTGAATCGAAATACTTACTGACTCGTGACAACCACACCAACCTGGTAATAAGAATTGTGCCAGGCACAGTTGGTTTCACGTACCTGACTTTTAATGAGGGTGACACAGTCTCTATTGCTTACAAGTTACGCCTGTACACTTCGGCTGAGAAGCTCTTTTCCTCTGTAGAGAAAGTTTTGACTGCAGTGCAGATGGCGATTCTGAAAGAGAGAGCGCTGTAGCAGGGGAAATGCATGTTAGGAGTTACACAGTATCTTGCCCTGGAGGTAGTGACGAAAAACAGTATACCAAATTTGAAAGCTTTGCATCCTCGTTGGATACAATAGGCCACATCCTTGACGTCTCCGGGTGTCACGTTTATTTTTGATTCCTCTTTGCAGACTCAGGAGTACTTACAGTATGAATTTGTTCATCCGGCTCCTTTGCCCTTGCGCCCTCTGGAGGATTTCCATTGTATCATTTACACTGATGGTTCGGCGCAACCGGCGACGGTTTCAAATCATGCTTATTCAGGAGCATACGCAATAGTGATGGGTACTATGGTGAATGGAGAGTTCAGTCCGATGTTGTGCATACACAGACATTAGGGGACTGTACCGCCCAATTGGCAGAGCAATGTGCTCTGGTGCTTGCATTGGAGTACACTGACTACTCTTATCGTAAGTGACTCTTACTACTGTGTTCAATCTTCCTATGAAAACTTATTCTTATGGACTCAGAATGAAATGAATATTGTGATTGCTAAGGTAGCACAATCAAACACAAAATGTTATGGGTTCGAGTCGCAGAACTTAAAGAACGTCGGCCTCTCGTGTTTGTAATTTATAGTCTTGGTCATCAGCGCGTAGGGGTACACACTGTTGGCAACAGTCTTGCTGATGAAGCAGCTAAGGCAGCAGTAGCGACATATGTAGTAGCAGCAGTTACACGTTTCAGAAGTAAGATTGATGATGACATCTTGGCAGCCATTGCTGCAACAGAGAAAGGAGGTAATTACCCTAGAGGTTTCCCTTCTAAATACTCTTATCACTTAAGCCCTGATAAAGTTCCCTATGTGAGAATTAATGACGTTGATGACAGATTGATTCCCAATGCGGACCGCAGACTTTCCTTGATAACAGCCGCTCATGAGGGCATTGCCTCAGCCCATGCCGGCGTTTCAGCGACTGTCTCTATCTTACAACAGTGTTACTGGTGGCGCGGATTGTACAAACAAACGCATGATTATGTCCTTCATTGTGACATTTGCCAGCAGATCAAGCCTTCAACTGCTGCGCGCCCGCCCCAGACACAGTTGTACATATCTAATAAACCACTTGGGTGTGTTTATTTAGATCACTGCGGTCCTTTCTCCTCAGATACTGCGTATAAGTACATCTTAGTTGCATTGGATTCGTGCACAGGCTTTATATGGCTCTGGCCGCAAAAGAGTGCTGATGCCCGAACTGTAATCAGGGATTTGCGTATCTTTGTGGGAATTTTTGCATGTGGCACCCTTCACTCGGACCAGGGTCCAGCGTTAGCCTCTAAGGTGTATAGGGATGCCATGCGGTCGTTGGGGTTGCTGGTCAAATTTCGTCACCATACAGGCCTGAGGGCAATAGTGTTGTGGAGCAAATGAACCGTGACTTAAAAGCAATCCTTGACAGCTAGGATTTTAGGTACTGGCAGGAACTAGCTGGCCCATCTATATAGCGTTCAACGTGCACTTAACCCCTTCCATGCTCATGACGAGCTCAGCTCGTCATCCAGTACAGTGCTCCTGTGCTCATGACGAGCTCAGCTCGTCATGACCACACCCGTTTTTATTGCTGTCCAGCACAGCAGGAGAATCTCCCTAGCAGCGATGCGGTTAATAATCTCCCTAGAAGGTCTCCGGGTGGGCGGACACCATACGAAATGCTCTTTGGCATCACAATGTTTGTTCTGGCCCTGTAGGGTCTAGACATGGCGGTGTCTGCCGCACCCTTTGATGTAGATGACCATTCTGCTGTATTACAGAATCTACAAAATACCAGAAACAGTCTTGCAAAGGAACATTTGCCCTCCACATCTGATGCTGCTCTTCCGGTAGTTGGCTGGCTACCCCGAGTCGGTGACCTGGTCCGTGAGAATGTGGAGAACAAGAAGGAGTTCGGCCCCTCATATTGTGAACCAGTACCTGTGCTTGGAGTGCAGGGCACAAGAACAGTCATTTTATCTCCAATTCCTGGTCGCAAGGAAAACAGGTACATCTCCATTGAAACTGTCAAATTAAATCGAGTGGCCGATTCTTCTTAGTATGACTCCAGCGGCCTCTTGTCCAGTGTTTTTGAGAAATTCTGTTTTGGCTCCGGCGAGTACCACCAGGACTGACCTTGCGATAAAGATGCCTACAGTTACTAATCCTTTATTGAATCCACCAGCTGGTGATCCCCTTGATGATAATGAGCATACTTATCCTACAGATTTGTTGATACCTGTTTTGCAAACAAGTGCAGTCAACCAGTCACGCTTTTCATTTGACACTGACTCTATAACATCGAGGTCCCCTTCTAAAGTTTCTATTTTTACTGTTTAGTTTAAAAGAACTTTTTTGATACCACCTTGGACTTACATTTGGCTGGTGCTTTTCTCAATTTTTTTATTCATGTCAGTTGGATTTGTAATGATGTTTTTCCGTCTAGTGAATGGACATTAAGTTAAAGAAAGATCTACGATCCGGTTGATTGATGGAACTTTGGCACCCCACTCCTCATCTCACAAAATGAAAAGGGACCAGACTTTTATTAACATCACAGCTTGGCCTGTATTAGATGAGATTGTATGGGATGCTGTTAAATTTCAAATCCACAACCCTACGGAGGTTATATATGTCCCCAATGTACTTAGATTTTCAATTTGGGGATGTTTTAAAACAAAACATACGCTCATTTGATTGGGATGTCCAAGCCGTAGAGGCTTTGTTTTCTGATTTGAAATATTATGCTGCTTTTGATGCTGAAGACTTGTATTTGGACTCGGCTAACTATGCAGATTTATTCTGCTACCAACACTATGTTAACCCTTTTTTGCACAAAGCAAACTCATTTAGAAATGTGATTAATTATACACAATGGGAACATTGTCCAGCACTAATTGAAGGCAGCTCGAAAACTCTTTTGAAAAAGTTAACTTATTTTTCTGATTTTAATCAATCTAATCTTGACACATTTGTTTTTAAGATGACTACTAAGACCTCTTTCAAAGTTAGACTCACCCACACTAAATTACTATATCCGAAGTCCTTTATCGAACAATTAGCCATAGGGGGCTATGAGCTGTGGAAAGATACTATTGATTTTAAATCTGTTTGGGGTTCTAAAAGTTGGCAAGTACAGGGCACTGAAGCTTTGCATTGTGCATGCCTCAGCCCGAACCACGTGTTGTTTTTGAATTCATCTATCTCACAAACTACTTGCTTTGGATTGGCTACGTATAAAAAATGTAATGCTCCTTCTATTTCTGATTTAGGGCAGTACCCTAACTGAAACGATCACACCGATAGGTCCATTATTGAATTGCATTTCTTTTTGCTGAATTCCTCCTTTAATATTTCTAATTTTAATCCTGAAGGTTGGTTATTATGGCATAAAACTTCAGATTCATGCCAACATCGTTTTCTGGGTCTGACCGCTGGCTATACACAGGTTAGAGTGGATCCCCGATTTGAAACAGCCCATTCTGTTACTACCTATTCGGTAGGCAAGTTATGTCAGAACTGGCTTAAACATTCTACTTTGGCATCAGTTAAACTTAATTTATCCAAATTGTCTGACAATGTTGATTTGAATGATTTTATGAACGGTTCTGTTGGAGGCATGTCAAAAAGATGGGTCTATGCTGTTTATAACGAAGTTTGGATTCTGTCTCAAACTGAAGCTGCTTCTAGATTAAGGTCTATTGATCAAGCCGATCTAGAGAAAGTGCTTGCAGTCGTTGATAACAGCATTAATACTCTTTCTTCCCGAATTTATACATTAGATAATATTGTTTCATCTGTTGTTGACATTGTACAGGATGAAGTGTCTGTTTTGTACCATGGTCAAAATCAATTGTG